>NC_067429.1:30240835-31440835 GCF_009764475.1 Pristis pectinata | reverse complement strand
AGTATAGGAGGCTGAGGGGTGACCCTATACAGGTTTATAAAATCATTAGGGGCATAGATAAGATGAATTATCACAATCTTTTTCCCAAGGTAGGAGGGTCTAAAACAAGAGGGCATAGGTTTAAGGTGAGAGGGGCAAGATTTAACAGGGACCTGAGGCGCAAGTGTTTCACACAGAGGCTGGTGAGTATATGGGACAATAGACAATAGACAATAGGAGCAGAAGTAGACCATTCGGCCCTTCGAGTCTGCACCGCCATTTTGAGATCATGGCTGATCCTCAACAATCAATATCCTGTTCCTGCCTTGTCCCCATATCCCTTGATTCCCCTATCTATAAGAAACCTATCTAGCTCCTTCTTGAAAGTGCCCAGAGAATTGGCCTCCACTGCCCTCTCAGGCAGTGCATTCCACAAATTCACAACCCTCTGGGAGAAGAAGTTTTTCCTCACTTCTGTCCTAAATGGCCTAGCCCTTATTCTTAAATCATGCCCCCTGGTCCTGGACTTCCCCAACATCTGGAACATATTCCCTGTCTCTATCTTGTCCAATCCCTTAATAATCCTGTATGTTTCAATCAGATCCCCTCTCAATCTTCTCAATTCCAGCGTGTACAATCCCAGTCTCTCCAACCTCTCAGCATAAGACAGTCCCGACATCCCCGGAATTAACCTCGTAAACCTACGCTGCATGCCCTCTATAGCCAGGATATCCTTCCTTAACCCTGGAGACCAAAACTGTACACAATACTCCAGGAGTGGTCTCACCAGGGCCCTGTACAAATGCAAAAGAATCTCTTTGCTTTTGTACTCAATTCCCCTTGTAATACAGACCAACATTCCATTAGCCTTCATCACTGCCTGCTGCACTTGCTCATTCACTTTCAGTGACTGATGGACAAGGACTCCTAGATCCCTTTGTATTTCCCCCTTACCTAACCCCACACCATTCAGATAATAATCCGCCCTCCTGTTCCTGCTCCCAAAGTGGAGAACCTCACACTTATCCCCATTAAACTTCATCTGCCAAGTATCTGCCCACTTACCCAACCTATCCAAATCACCTTGAATTCTCCTAACTTCCTCTACACATGTCGCACTGCCACCCAACTGTGTATCATCAGCAAACTTGCTAATGTTATTCACAATGCCTTCATCTAAATCATCAACATAGATCGTAAACAGCTGCGGTCCCAGCACCGAGCCCTGTGGCACCCCACTAGTCACGGCCTGCCATTCTGAGAAACATCCATTCACCCCTACCCTTTGTTTCCTATCCGCCAACCAGTTTTCTATCCATGTTAATACCCGCCCCCCAATTCCATGAGCCCTAATTTTACCCACCAATCTCCTGTGCGGCATTTTATCAAATGCCTTCTGAAAGTCGAGGTATACAACATCCACTGAATCTCCCTCATCTATTTTCCTGGTTACATCCTCAAAAAACTCCAGTAGATTAGTCAAGCATGATTTGCCCTTGGTAAATCCATGTTGACTCGACCAAATCCTATCATTGCTATCCAAATATGTCGCTACTTCATCCTTAATAATGGACTCTAGCATCTTCCCCACCACAGATGTTAGGCTAACTGGACGATAGTTCCCCGTTTTCTCCCTCCCTCCTTTCTTAAAAAGTGGGATAACATTAGCCATTCTCCAATCCTCAGGAACCGACCCCGAATCTAAGGAACATCGGAAAATGATCACCAATGCATCCACAATTTCTAGAGCCACCTCCTTTAGTACCCTGGGATGCAGACCATCTGGACCTGGGGATTTGTCAGTCTTCAGCCCCATTAGTCTACCCATCACCATTTCTTTCCTAATGTCAATCCACTTCAGTTCCTCTGTCACCCTCTGCCTTTTGTCCATCCTTACCTCTGGGAGATTTCTTACGTCTTCCCCTGTAAAGACAGATCCAAAGTACTTATTAAATTTGACTGCCATCTCCCTGTTTCCCGTAATAATTTCACCCGATTCGATCTTCAAGGGCCCAACATTGTTCCTAACTAACTTCTTTCCCTTCACATACCTAAAAAAAGCTTTTGCTATCCTCCTTAATATTCCTGGGTAGCTTGCCTTCGTACCTCATTTTTTCTTCCCGAATTACCTTTTTAGTTAAATTCTGCTGCACCTTAAAAATTTCCCAATCTTCTATCTTCCCACTCAGCTTGGCTCTGCCATACTTCTTCCTTTTTAACACAATGCTATCTCTGACTTCCTTTGTCAGCCACGGTGGCCCCTTTCCCCTCTTTGAGTCTTTCCTTCTCTGGGGAATAAACTGATCCTGCACCTTGTGCATTATTCCCAGGAATACCTGCCATTGCTGTTCCCCTGAGAATTCTGCTAGGATGCCCGCCCAGTCAACTTTAGCCAGCTCCTCCCTCATGGCTCCATAGCCTCCTTTATTCAACTGCAAAATTGACCCTTCTGATTTGCCCTTTTCCCTCTCCAATTGCAGATAAAAACTTATCATGTTATGGTCACTACCTCCCAATGGCTCCTTTACTTCGAGTTCTCTTATCAAATCCTGCTCATTACACAGCACTAAATCCAGAATAGCCCTCTCCCTGGTCGGCTCTCGTACCAGCTGCTCCAAGAATGCATCCGGGAGGCACTCTATAAACTCCCTTTCCTAGGGTCCAGTACCAGCCTGATTTTCCCAGTCCACTTGCATACTGAAATCCCCCATAACTACCCTTTACCCTTGCCACATGCCAACATTAACTCACTATTCAGCTTGCACCCAATATCCATGCCACCGTTTGGAGGCCTGTAGATAACACCCATTAGGGTCTTTTTGCCCTTACAGTTCCTCAGTTCTATCCACACTGACTCTATTTCTCCTGATTCAATGTCCCCCCTTGCAAGGGACTGAATCTCATTCCTCACCAACAGGGCCACCCCACCCCCTCTGCCCACCTTCCTGTCCTTACGATAGCATGTATACCCTTGAAAATTCATTTCCCAGGTCTGATCTCCCTGCAGCCACGTCTCCGTTATCCCAACAACATCATACTTACCCATTCGTATCTGAGCTTCAAGCTCGCCTACCTTATTCCTGACACTCCGTGCATTCAGATATAGGACTTTTAACCCATTTCTCCTCTCTCCATTCGTATTAATGTTCTGAAATTGTGTAGTTCCTACCTGTCCTCTACCCTCCATCTCGCTATCCTCTCTCTCATTCTGGATCCCCTCCCCTGACGAGCTGCCAGAGGAAGTGGTAGAGGTGGGTACAGTCACAACGTTTAACAGACATTTGGACAGGTACATCGATAGGAAAAGTTTAGAGGGATGTGGGCTAAATGCAAGCAAAGGGGACTCACTCAATAAGACACCTTTGGTTGGCATGGACGAGTTGGGCCGAAGGGCCTGTTTCTGTGTTGTATAACTCCGTGACTCCATGTGTGGAGGACTTCCTTCTAATCCCAGAGGGAAACACCCAAGGGAAAGAATCTGCGGACAAAGACAAAAGAGACTGCAGGTGCTGGAAACTGGAACAACAAATAGAACACTAGAGGAACACAGCGGGACAAGCAGCATCCATGGAGGCAGAAGGTGTAAGTCGACATTTGGGGTCAAGACACTATATCAGGACTGAGAGGGAAGAAGAAAGATTACCAGTATATAACCGTATGAGGAGGGTGGGGCAGAGGCTGGTGGGTGATGGGTGGACCCAGGTGGGGAGGGGCATGTTAGGCAGATGGAACCAAGTGAGGGCAGGCAGGAGGAGAAGGTGAGAAAGCTAACCAAGTGGAATATCCTACAACAAGTCACATCTTCCCACCCCTTTCTGCTTTCCACAGGGACCACTCTCTTCGTGACTCCCTTGTCCACTCATCGCCTTCCACTGATCCCTCCCCCCCCCACCAGCCGCTTCGTCCTGCAACTCCTAGGAGGTGTAATACCTGTCCCTCCACCTCCTCCCTCACCGCCATCCAGGGCCCTAAACAGCCGTCCAAGGTGAAGCAGAGATTCACCTGCACCTCCTCCAACCTGGTCTTCCGCGTTTGGTGATTCCGAAGTGACCTGCTCTACATTGGTGAAATCAAGTGCAGACGAGGCAACCAACTTGCGGAGCGCCTGCCCTCTGTCCACAAGGGCCACCTCGAGCTTCCAGTCACATGTCGCTTTAACTTTCCTTCCCGCTCCCACACTGACCTGTCTGTCCACGGCCTTCTCCACTGCTATGGAGAGGCCAAACACAAACTGGAAGAACCACATCTCATTTTCTGCTTGGGAAGCTTTCAACCCAATGGCATAAACATTGATTTTCCAATTTCAGGTAACCCACGCCTCTGCGTTCTCCTTCCACACACACTCACCTGTCCACCTAGTTTTAGTATGTAGAATATAGAACAGCACAGCACAGGAACAGGCCCTTCAGCCCATCATGTTGTGCTGAACTAACTAAGCTAATGACACACAGTGCCTTCCGCCTGTAGATGGTCCATATCCCTCCTTTCTCTGCACATCCATGTCCCTATCTAAGAGCCTCTTAAATGCCTTTATCATATCTGCCTCCACCACCACCCCTGGCAGCACGTTCCAGCCACCCACCACTCTCTGAGTAAAAACACTTGCCCCGCTCACCTTCTTCGAACTCCCCCCCCCCCCACCCCCCTCACCTTAAATTCATGCCCTCTAGTACTAGACATTTCAACCATGGGAGACCAATACTGGCTGTCTACTCTATCTACGCCTCTCATAATTTTATAAATTTCTATCGGGTCATCTCTCAGCCTCCAACGATTTTCTTCTCCCATTCTTCAGCTTTCCCATCCCCTTCCCCCTCCCCCCCCCCCCCCCCTCCACCACCTGGTTCCATCTGCCTCTCATCCCACTCCCATCTGGTTGTCCCTATCACCTACCAGCCTCTATCCCACCCCTCTTGTCCTGGCAATTTCTCCTCTTCCCTCTCAGTCTACAGGGTCTTGACCCCAAATGTCGACTTACGCCTTTTGCCTCCACAGATGCCGATCGACCTGCTGAGTTCTTCCAGTGTTCTGCTTTTTGAAAGAACCTGCCACTGGATCCGACAATGGGGGATGATCCAGAGCAGGTAACAGAAGCAAAGGAGGAACAGTGGTGAATATAGACTCTTTATTGCTTCTTTATATCTTTATTCATCCATGGTGTCTCATGACTATTTAGTTCATTCTTTCCTGTGCTAGCAATGTCCCTAATGCATGCCTCTAATGTATGCCTCTAATGTATGCCTCTAATGTATGCCTCTTTACTCTCAGTGGGATATATTCTTCCTGCTCCTATTGAGTACCAATTTAAGTATTTCCCACTGTTGTCCTACATTATCGTTTGCCAGTATATTCCCAAAAGATGCATTTCACTGTACATATTACTAATAAAGATACCTTATCTTATCTTAAGTTCTTTTCTCAGTCCTTCCAAATGGTCTTTTCTCCCACCTAGGAACCAATTTACCATTTATTTCTTTAACAATTACCATCTTAAGGTGTGATTGCTGTTGTCCAAGAGGGTATGCGTTAAATACACTGACACTGCAGGAATGCATGAGGAAAGGGATTGGAGGTCAAAAAACAATTAGGGTGGCAAAGGGGAAATATGAATTTAAATTATCGAGGAACATAAAACAAAATATTAAATTATCCTACATGCACATCAATCAAAAAGGAAGGTTGGGATGGGAAAAGGGGGCATTAAAGAGATATACAAGGTAATAATAGGGAGCTGGCAGAAATAAAGTTGTGTAGCGACTCACCGTCCGAGCAAGCGAACTGGCTCGGCGGTTGGGTCGCGCGTCGTCGGAGTGGCGAAGCCCAAGATGGCAGTGGGCCTTCGTCTTCCCCGAGCGACAGGGAGAACCCGCGCGCGGGAAAGATTTGATGACATAGCATATACGTCGTTGCCGTTTTGAGTGGGCAGGAACAGGGTCTCTTAAAAGGCCCACGCAAGGCGGGAAAATAAACCAGTTCTTGTTCTGAAACCCTTCGACTAGTGTCTTGTTTTCACATCGCGATAGCAGCCGCTACAGTTGTTTCATAAGTCATACAGCTGGGAAACAGCACTTTGTCCACCAACTCCGCACTGACCATGAAGCTTCCACTGATCCCACTTTACTTTCCCCAAATTCCCCTCAACTCTCCGCCGATTCTGCTCACAAGGGGCAACCAAGCAACCAAGTAACCTACTAACCCGCAGGTCTGTGGGATATGGGAAGAAACCAGAACATCCAACGCAAACGAAAACCCTGGCCCAGATGGATTGCCCCCACACAATTTAAAATAATCTGCTGAAGAGACTGCAGTAGTATGATCAGTAAGTTTGCAGATGATATGAAAATTGATAGCATTGTAGGCAGCGAGGTAGGTTGTCTAAGGTTACAGCAGGATATAGATCAGATGGAAGGTTGTGCGGAGGGTTGGCAGATGGAACTTAATCCCAACAAGTGCAAGATGATGCATTTTGGGAAGTCAAATAGGGGTAGGACGTATACAGTCAATGGTAGGGCACTAAGGGACGTTGATAAACAGAAGTACCTGAGTTCAAGTCCATATTTCCCTGAGAGTGGCACCCAAGGTAGAAGAAGGCATTTGGCATGTTTGCCTTCGTAGGTCAGGACATAGAATATAAAAGTTGAGATGTCATACTGCAACTTTACCAGACACCGGTTAGACCACACTTGGAGTTCTGGTCACCACAATACAGGAAGGGTGTGGTTGCACTGTAGAGAGTGCCAAGGAGATTCACAAGAATGAAAGATTTTAGTTATGGGGAGAGCTTGGACAGGCTGGGCTGGTTTTCCCTGGAGTGGAGGAGGCTGAGGGGTGGCCTGATGGAGATATACAAATTATGAGACACATAGATAGGGTCGGTTTTCAGAATCTTTTTCCCATGGTAGGGGTATCAAAAATTTGAAGGGTATAGGCTTAATGTGAGAGGAAGGAATTTTAAATGCGATTTGAATAGTAAGTTTTTTTTTACAGAGAATGTAGTTGATATCTGGAAGATGCTGCCAGAGGAGATGGTGGAATCAGATGCAATCACTACAATTAAGGGACATTCAGACAGGCACTTAAGTGGGCAAGGCATGGAAGAATACAGAGCTACTGTGGGCAACTGGGATTAGAGTAGATGGGCAAAGAGGATGACGTGAACACAGTGAGTGGAAGGACCCGCTGCTGTGCTGTACAACTCCATGACTACGACTATGGGAGGCACCACCAGACATACTTATAATTTGTTAGGAAATGGTGGATAGTTAACATCATGCCCATATTTAAGAGAGGACAACAGACCAGGTCCTGGAAATTATAGAACAGCAGTAGGAAAAATAAAAGAATGCCAACTAAAGGAAAAAAGGGAACCACTGGGGACGAAGATAATAATAATGTTACTTGAGTAACCTGATAGATTTTTTTAATGCAGTAATAGAAAAAGTGGACAATGTTAATGCAGTAGGTGTAGTTTATCCAGATTTTCAAAATGCCTTCAGTAAGGTTACCTGCTGACTAATGAATAAGGTTAGAAATTGGGAATAAGTAGCAGAATGGATTGTTAGCTGGGTTCAGGGCAACAAGCCGAGAGTGGGAAGAAGGGCAGGCTGTTGGCAGTGAAAGAGTGTGGTCAGAAGTGTTGTAATTTCTGATTTTGCGATTGACACCAAATTGGGTGAGTGGTATGTGAGGGGAAGACTCAGCAATGAGGAGCAATGCACCAACTACAGGATATTCGTAAGTTTGTGGAATGGGCAAGTGACTGGCAAATGAAGTTCATCACATAAATATGAAGTGGTACATTTTGGTAGGAAGGAGAACGGTCACATGTTACGTGAAAAGTGTGAGTCCAGGTGAGTTATGGTTAAGGTGTCAGTTTGCTGGCAGCAGGGCTGTTGCCCACTTGTCTTGGTTCTTCTCATCACCTGAGAGTAGCTGCCTCACTGCTAACACCACATCCCTGGCCCCACACTCATCTCTAGAGCAGCTGGACAATAAAGACACCTACATTAGACTAGTGTTATTGACTACAGCTCTGCCTTCAGTACTATCATTCCAAGCAAACTCATCTCCAATCTCCTAGATCTGGGACTCAACACTTCCCTTTGCAACTGGATCTTTGACTTCCTGACCAACAGACCGCCATCAGTGAGGACAGGCAGCAACACCTCTGCCACAATTATCCTCAACATTGGTGCCCCACAAGGCTGCATCCTCAGTCCCTTACTCTACTCCCTATACACTTATGAATGCATGGCCAGATTCTGCTCTAGCTCCATCTACAAGTTTTCAGATGAGACCACTGTTGTGGGCTGGATCTCAAATAACAATATGTTGGAGTGCAGGAAGCAGATAGAGAGTTTAGTGACATGGTGTCATGACAACATTCTTTCCCTGAATGTCTACAAAACAAAAGAACTGGTCATTGACTTCAGGAAGGGGGGTGGTGTACATGCACCTGTTTACATCAACGGCGTTGAGGTCGAGAGGGTTGAGAGCTTCAAGGTCAGAGGAGTGAACATCACCAATAGCCAGTTCTGGTCTAACCACAGTCACAAAAGCTCACCAGCGCCTCTACTTCCTCAGGAGGCTAAAGAAATTTGGCATATCCCATCGACCCCAACCAATTTTTATCAATGCACCATAGAAAGCATCCTATCTAGATGCATCATGGCTTGGTATGGCAACTGCTGTACCCATGACCTCCAGTTGCAAAGGGAGGTGTTGAGTCCCAGATCTAGGAGATTGGAGATGAGTTTGCTTGGAATGATACTACTGAAGGCGGAGCTGTATTCAATAAACAATAGTCTAATGTAGGTGTCTTTACTGTCCAGATGCTCTAGAGATGAGTGTAGGACGCAGCTCAGCACATCACAGAAACCAGCCTCCCCTCCATGGACTCTGTCTATACTTCTCACTGCCTTGGTAAAGCAGCCAGCATAATCAAAGACCCCACCCACCCTGGACATTCTCTCCCATCAGGCAGAAGATACAAAAGCCTGAAAGCACATACCACCAGGCTCAAGGACAGCTTCTATGCTGCTGTTATAAAACTATTGAACAGTTCCCTACGAACGATAAGATGGACTCTTGACCTCACAATCTACCTCATTATGACTTTGCACTTTATTGTCTGCCTGCACTGTACTTTCTCTGTAACTGTGATGCTTCATTCTGCATTCTGTTATTGTTTTACCTTGTACTACCTCAATGCACTATGTAATGAATTGATCGGTATGAACAGTATGCAAGACAAGTTTTTCACTGAACCTCGGTACAAGTGACAATAATAAAACAATTCAATTCAATTCAGGCTCTGGAGATGGTGTTGAGAAAATTTACAAGGATGAGACCAGAAAGTCAAGGGTAGACATATCAGGAAGGGATAAGCCTTTTCTCTGGAGAGAAGTTGGCTGCAGGGTGACCTAATAGCAGTCTTTATAATGAGGGGATTTGGTAGAGTGAATGCAGATCGAATGTTTCCACATGTGGCTAAGAACGTTACCAGAGTCTGTGAATAGAAATGAAAACCTCTTGCCAGATCTGATTTTACAGCATTTTCTGTTTCCAACAATGATAACTCACTCTTCCTCTCTGTTTGTATCAGGACTGACCATTTCTGCCTGCCACCCTTCTCATCCTTGTTTTCTTTTATTTGTATATTCTGGCATGCAACATTACCTAGATTTCACAACATTAGCAACACATTACACAGACAAAGGAGCTTAACTGCGCCCTAACAGTTCCGTCACTTCATTATGCCACAGAAATTCCCTTTGTTCTACTCATTGCCCTCCCCCACAGCCCTGCGACCTAGACCTACTAGTTTTTCTTTCTCAGTTCTGACAAAAGGTTTTCAACATGAAACATTAACTGTTTCTCTTTCCACAGATGCTGCCTGACCTGCTGAGTTTTTCCAGCATTTTCTGCTTTATTTGTTTTCTGAAAGTTTCTAAGGAACCCAACAGGGAACTTTAGAGAAATGTCTTTATCCACAGCATGGTGAGAATGTGGAGCTCACTCCATAGCGTGTGGTTGAAGAAAAGTTAAGTGGAACCATAGAACCATAGAACAATACAGCACAATACAGGCCCTTCGGCCCACCATGTTGTGCCGACCTTTAAACCACGCGTAAGACTATCTAACCCTTTCCTCCCACATGTCCCCCTATTTTAAATTCCTCCATATGCTTATCTAACAATCTCTTGAACTTGACCAACGTGTCAGCCTCCACCACCACCCCAGGCAGTGCATTCCATGCACCAACCACTCTCTGGGTAAAAAACCTCCCTCTGACGTCTCCCTTGAACTTCCCACCCATTACCTTAAAGCCATGCCCTCTTGTATTGAGCATTGGTGCCCTGGAAAAGGGGCGCTGGCTGTCCACTCTATCTATTCCTCTTAATATTTTGTACACCTCTATCATGTCTCCCCTCATCCTCCTTCTCTCTAAAGAGTAAAGCCCTAGCTCCTTTAGTTTCTCCTCATAATCTATACTCTCTAATCTAGGCAGCATCCTGGTAAATCTCCTCTGCCCCCTTTCCAACGCCTGCACATCCTTCCTATAATGAGGCGACCAGAACTGGACACAGTACTCTAAGTGTGGTCTAACCAGAGTTTTGTAAAGCTGCATCATTTCTTCGCAGCTCTTAAACTCAATCCCACGACTTATGAAAGCTAACATCCCATAAGCTTTCTTAACTACCCTATCCACCTGTGAGGCAACTTTCAGTGATCTGTGGATATGAACCCCCAGATCCCTCTGCTCCTCTACACTGCCCAGAATCCTGCCATTTACCTTGTCCTCCGCCTTGGAGTTTGTCCTGAAGTTGGACAAGCAAATGTGGGTGAAGGGAACAGAAGGGCATGCTGGTAAATTTAGAAAAGAAACAACAGAAGCGAGCTTAAGTGAAGCATAAGTTCTGGCATGAACAGGTTGTTCCAATTCCAACTCGAATGGCTTACTTCTGTGCTATATAGCCTGCCTGATCCCATGTATCATGAGGGCAGGAGGTGTCAGAGAGCAGACAGGAGATAGGGATTGGGGAAGATGATCAGAGGTTTTCTGAAAATATCAGCAGGGAGGCATGGGGGAGCTGGTGGGACAATGAGTGGAGGGGCGGATGGTGCAGGGAAGGGATCACTAGAGGGAAGTTAAGGAAGGCCACTCCCTGGAGGGAAACCTACCCCTCAGACCTTGCAGGGGCCCTTTAACTAACATCAAAGCTGATCTCAGTCTTCTGGCTGAGATATCCTTCGATGCTGCTCTTTGTTATCTGTCCAACTTTTATGCAGAATAAGAGTTAATGCAAGTGTTGTCGAACATGAGCTGCATGTTGCGTGACTCAGTCTTTGTGCCTTAGTACCTTCACACATACAGCCGTTGCAAACCACAGCCCCTGGATACCTGCTCCAGTCTGAAATAGCCCCTCTGTACCCCAAGTATACAGTGAGCCTTGATGAAAAACACTTTGATGCTGGAGGAACTCAGCAGGCCAAGCAGCATCCGTGGAGAAAAGCAGGTGGTCAACATTTCCCCTTTGTGTTTCTGCTTTGTGTTAGCAGTTCTGGTCCCTCTTTACAGGAAAGTTATGACAGCACTAGACGCTGAAGAGAATCACCAGGGTGAAGCCAGGAATGGAAACTGCAGCTATGAGAAGAGACTAAAATAAGATATCTTTATTAATCACATGTACATCGAAACACACAGTGAAATGCATCTTTTGCGTAGAGTGTTCTGGGCTGCCACACTCCCAGCGCCGACATAGCATGCCCACAACTTCCTAACCCATACATCTTTAGAATGTGGGAGGAAACCGGAGCACCCGGAGGAAACCCACGCAGACATGGGGAGAACATACAATCTCCTTACAGACAATGGCTGGAATTGAACTTAGGTCGCTGGCACTGTAGAGCGTTACGCTAACTGCTACACCACCGTGTAAGTCTGGAGTAGTTTCCTTTGGAAGGGAAGAGATGGAGGGAGGTTCAAAAGTGAGAAGCCTAGACCTACCTTACAGAGCAAAGCAGGCAATAAAGATCATTGGCAGAAGGAACAGAGAGAGTTGAGAAAATTTAGTTTTCACTCAACAAGTTTCAGTGGTTGGAGAATCAGTGCCTGAAAGGGTGGAGGCAGAAGCAGAACATTTACAAGGTACCTGGACAAACATTTAAGGAACCGTACCCTACAGGGCTTTTGGACTAAGGGCTGGAGGGGGAATAAGTGAAAATTCATTTTTGGTTAGCATGAACACAATGGGACTAATGGCCTGTCTTTTTGCAGTAAATTTTGATGATTGGATCTAACCTGTGCTGAACCTGCCCTGGGAGTGTTTGACGGGACAATGCAGATGAAGCTTTAGACTGTGTCTAACCGCAGAGAGTTTGACAGAACGATGGAGTTCTTCGCAGTGTCTAATCTGTGCTCTACCTGCCCTGGGAACACTCCGTGCAGAAGAGATTGGCAGTAGCCTGGAGCCCTGGTTTGACTTTGCTCCGAAGTGACATCCAATGATCTTTTGGTGCCACAGAAGTCTCATCTGCAATTTCAGGCTTTATTTCTGATTTGTTGAATGCTTGTTTACTTTTGGCAAGTTTCCTTCCTTCCTCTCCTGCAACTATCAAACAGGTTTCCACACGTGAGCCCTGGCAGACGTGGGACACTGTAAGTTTCCGGTCGTATTCCGTGTTATCAATAAATGCACATGTTTTCACATACTTGCAGGGGTGGACATGCCACCCCATATACAACTGCATACAACTACATACTCAAAACAACCACATAATGTATGTACACACAAAGATATCCCCTCATTGGACACAAACTCACAGACACAGGCTCACCCAAATAATTGAGCCCAAACAAGAATAAAACAACGCAGATCCATGTGCATCACTGTGTATGCACAGACATGTATGCAGATGATTCATATGTATACAGGGACTGGAAGCCATCTCAATGTATCTGTGGTGTGGGTCCAAACCTCCACAGGTCCTGAAACTTGCAGAGATCTGGGACACATTCTTTGAAGGTCCACTTGAGCAGCCATTGGTCCAGGTGCATTGAGATCCGGGCTGCTGAAAGGGTTACAGATGTGAACAAAGGCTCAGCAGTGACCAACCGTGACGGTTCCTAATTAAAGGCTTCACTTTTGCACTGACATTTTGAGCATCACTTCCAGTTGACTGAAACCAGTTTGTGCAGCTTGTAAGATTTGGTAATGACTGACAGTGAAGCTACTGGGTAACTGAAAGCAGTTCATTTGGGAGGCTTGAATTTAAATAAGCCATTTCCTTGTTAGTTCACAAGAACATGACAGGCTGATCTCCCTCCACAGTGCATGCCCTTAGTCCATAAGTGCTAACAAAGCAAGGTTATGCAACCACTGCAAATTTCTGAAACAGGCCCATTTCTATTCAAAAACAGCTGAGGTTCTGAGCTGGGATTATCCTCCAAGGTTGAGTGCTGTCCTTTCAGGCTTCCCCAGGAGGATGGGACCAAAACCAGAAGGCGAGATGGTAACCAGAGGATTGGCAAGAACCCCTTCCCGATGTGAGACACCAGCTTGCACAACACAGGTTAGTGTGAACATCTCTCCTTCCTGCTCTGTGTCAGCTCCAACAGCATGAAACAAGCTTCAGCAATGGTTCAGGCACGGTAGTGTAGCAGTTAGCGTAATGCTTTACAGTGCCAGCGGCCCGGGTTCAATTCTTCTTATTCAAAAGGAGCAATGGGGATAGGCTCAGAAATTACAGGCCAGTGAGTCCTACATCAGTGGTTAGGAAGTTGTTGGAGAAGGTTATAAGGGGACAGGATTTATGTTCACTTGGAAAGACATGGACTGAATGTGCAGGGAATCAGCATGGTTCTGTGCAGGGGAGGTTATGCCCTCACAAATCTGACTGAGTTTTTTGAGGAGGTAATTAAGCAAATTGCTGAAGGCAGCCCAGTTGAATGGTTTGCATGGGCTTCAGTAAGGCTTTTGACAAGGATCCCACATGACAGGGTGGTTCAGAAGGTTAAGGCAAAAGGGATCCAAGTGGGTAGTGGTGGAGGATGTTAGCAGACTGGATGTCTGTACAAGTGATATACACAGGGATCAGTGCTGGTACTTTAGTTGTTTGCAATGTATATAAATGACTTGGATGAGAATGTAGGTGGTCTGACTGGGAAGCTTGCAGAAGACACAAAATTGGTGGAGTTGCCGACAGTGAAGAAGGTTGTCCGGGGATACAGCGGGACTTAGATCAACTGAAAAGTTAGGCAGAGCGGTGGCAGACGGAATTCAATCCAGGCAAGTGTGAGGTGATTGCCCTTTAGGAAGTCAAATTCTGGTCGAGCATATAGAGTAAATGGCAGGGACTTAGGAGTGTTGATGTACAGAGGGACCTTGGGGTGCAAGCCCATAGCTCCCTGAAGGTGGTGACCCAGATGGATAGGATAGTGAAGAAGGCATCTGATTTGCTTGCCTTCAGAGGCTGAGGCATTGAGTATAAGAGTTGGGACGTCATGGTTCAGCTGTACAAAACATTGGTGAGACTGCATTTGGAGCACTGTGCTACAGTCTGCTCACCACGCTACAGGAAGGATGTGGTTGCAATCGAGAGAATGCAGAAGAGATCCACCAGGACATTGCCTGGAATACAGGGCTGGAGCTATAGGGTGACATTGGGTTTATTCTCACTGGAACATGGAAGCTGAGGGATGACCTTATAAAGGTTCATAAATTATGAGGGGTATTGATAAGATAGATAGTCAGGATCTTTTTCCCAGGGCAGGGGAGTAAAACTAGAGGGCACAGGTTTAAGGTGAGAGAGGAGAAATTTAAAGAAGATCTGAGGGATAAGTTTTTCACTTATGGTGGTTATCTGGAACAAGCTGCCAGAGGAGGTACAGTTACATCTAAAAAGGATTTGGACAGGTACTTGGCTAGGAAAGTGCAGAGGGTTATGGGCCTAATGTGGATAACTGGGATTAGTGTAGACAGACATCAGGGTGGACAAGGGCCCTTTTCTCTTCTGTACAATTCTATGACAACCACAGCAGTGACCCAGTGCTTCCTCTGGTCCCAGAAGAAACCCTCCAGCTTCTTCTGGATCTTGGCAGGGTACAGGACCATTGTGACCAACTGATACCACAACATGAAGTGACCCATTGGTTTATGACCTGCACTCAGCCCCTGTAGGGAAGAACTTGGAGCAGTCTGTCCAGTGTCCTACCCAAGTGGTGACATTTGCCTGTAGCTTCTACTAGTTTTCCGGCCAGGGTTTCTCAGCAGGTTTTAGGTAGACACCCAGAGAGAGAAAGTGCATGGTGCTCCATGCAAATGGTCTCATCTCCTCCAGCAAGGAGTCCACCTGCCACTGATTTACTGAGAGTCCAGAACATTTCACCCAATTAATCCGCGGTGAGGATTTGGACAAAAAGACCCACTGACACTTGTGCATCTTCTGCAGGTCAACAGGACCTGTGACCACGAGGAGCACATCATCAGTGTAAACCAGGAGGATGATCTCCATGCCCATCTAACACAGAGTCGAATTTGACAATCTCCAAAGAAGATGACACAGGAATGGCTTTCGAATGGGACCCATTTGTAATCATAGCACAGGATGTCCCAGAAAGTCCTGAGGAACTTCATGATTAGCCTGTTCAGTCTCTGGAATGGCCTCAACAGTTGGTGGGTGGCAGCAATCAGCCCTCCCAACATCAGCAGTCCATCCAGTCGGGCACTTCCTCACTGACTTTCAGCTGATCCTTCTGCAAAACACGACATGCATCTTTACCGGACAGATCCAAAGATCCCTTAAATTCCCTTTGGATCTGTGGAGCCATCATTGGCCAGAGGATCCACAAGCTGTTTACTAAACCCCAACATTTTTCCAGCAAGTAAAATGTGGAGCTACAACCTCAAAAGTGCACATTGGAGCCCAACGAGCTGTAGGTCCCTCAGCAAGGCCTTCTTTGTGAACCTACCTCAAATAACTCAACACAGACAGGACTCCAAGTCAAGCACCCCTCTCTCAATGCTCTGGACTTCAGATTCCCACCTCAGTTGATCCCTGCACACATCCTTGACAGGAGAAATGGATGTGTGGGTTGTCCATATTCCCACAGCCCTCCTGCTTCCTTCTCCCGTCAGTATGGAACCAAGGGGCTGAATCCTGGCACTGCTCATCCTCCAGCAGCTGGTTGTCAGAGCGCCAGAACAGGGACACCACCCAGGAGCCCAGCTGGATCATCTCTGTCCACACTAGGTGGTGGTTCAAGCATGACACTGGATGCATGGTGGCTGCTGAGATGCAGGAGACATACAGATAGTCCATTCAACAGCCTCCTCCTCCAGACCTCCGCATGAAGGTACTGAAGTTGGAGCGGAGTGTTCGCCAGATACCCACCAAGTCATAGAGTCATACAGCAGGGAAGCAGGCCCTTCAACCCAACTCCTCCATGCCAACCAAGGTGCCTATCTAAGCTAGTTCTGTCTGCCTGTGTTAGGCCCATATCCCTCTAAACCTTTCCTATCCATGTACCTGTCCATTGGCTCACCCATAGAAGACAGAGGGTGGTGGTAGTTGGAGTGTATTCTGCCTGGAGGTCGGTGACGAGTGGTGTTCCACAGGGATCTGTTCTGGACCCCTGCTCTTTGTGATTTTTATAAATGACTTGGATAACGATGTGAAAAGGTGGGTTAGTAAGTTTGCAGCTGATACAAAGGTTGGTGGTGTTGTGGATAGTGTAGAACGTTGCTGTGGATTACAACAGGATATTGATAGAATGCAGACCTGGGCTAAGAAGTGGCAGATGGAGTTCAACCCGTATAAGTGTGAAGTGATACACTTCGGGAGATCGAATTTGAAGGCAGAATACAAGGCAGCTCTATAGTACTCTGGTTAGACCACACTTGGAGTATTGTGTTCAGTTCTGGTCGCCTCATTATAGGAAGGATGTGGAGGCTTTGGAGAGGGTGCAGAGGAGACTTACCAGGATGCTGCCTGGATTGGAGAGCATGTCTTATGAGGATAGGTTGAGCGAGCTCGGGCTTTTCTCTTTGGAGAGAAGGAGGATGAGAGGTGACTTGATAGAGGTGTACAAGATGATAAGAGGCATAGATCGAGTGGACAGTCAGAGACTTTTTCCCAGGGCGACAATGGCTAACACAAAGGGACATAATTTTAAGGTGGTTGGAGGAAGATACAAGGGGGATGTCAGGGGTAAGACTTTTTACACAGAGAGTGGTGGGTGCGTGGAACGCACTGCCTGCAGATGTTGTGGGGGCAGATACATTAGGGACATTTAAGAGACTCTTAGATAGACACATGAAAGATAGAGAAATGGGGGGTGATGTGGGAGGGAAGGGTTAGACTGATCTTAGAGCAGGATAAAATGTTGGCACAACATTGTGGGCCGAAGGGCCTGTACTGTGCTGTAGTGTTCAATGTTCTATGAATGTTATTGTACCTGCCTCAGCTACTTCCTCTGGCAGCTCATTCCATATACACCTCTATATATATTCCGGCAGTCGGTTCCGCATATCCAATATGCTCTGTGTGAAGAAGTTGCCCCTCGGGTCCCTTTTAAACCTTTCCCCTCTCACCTTAAACCTATGCCCTCTAGTTCTTGATCCCCCAACACAGGGGAAAAGACTGTGTGTATTCACCTTATATTTGTCATATGATCAAATGAAGTCAAATGAACCAAACAGTTCCCTCAACTTCTTCATTGACACTTGGTCACACTGGACTGCAGTGATCCCTCTCCTCAAGGGTACAATTGTAATTCTCCCTGAGGATGGTATGCTTGCCGCTATCAATAGAGATTAAGAGAGCTGACGTTTCTTGAAAGAAGTGCACTAGATCACACTCTGGGCCTGGGGGCGTACATGCCCACAAAGTGTAAAGCACGTCACACAGGCAAACAACAAGTTGAAGCAAGTGGCTCAGCACAAGCTCCTTCACCTCTCAGGTCTCCAGCTGGAAAGTTAGGACTGACAAGATAGCCACCCCACTGGAAATAGAACTGAGGTGACTCACATAGAATGTGACATTCTCATAAGGTTGGCCAAATATACAGACAACGGGGCTGGGTTAAGTGGACTACATTGAAACCCCACCATGACTACATTGAGAGGGAAGTATGACATCCATCAGTAGTTAGAAACAACAGATGAAGTTCAACAAACAATCTGCCGGACGAACTCAGTGGGTCAAGCAGATTATTTGTTGCTCCAGAATCCAGCATCTGCAGATTCCGATAGATGAAGTTCTAGGTCTTCAGAAGGGGTAACACCCTAAGGTTTGCACCTCATTTGAAGCATTGTAACACAGACAGGGGCGTACAATAGGGAAGGGGATCCTGTGTTTCCAACCCTGGATGAAGGTTCCAGACTGGCCATTTTGTCACTTGATACCTCAAACATGGTCATTGTCATGTTTGTTCTGTTACCCAATACCTGTGTGTTTGTCACTCTACAGAGGCAGACCTCGCAATACAGTGAGAAAAGAGGATGTTTTGGACATCTGGGGTTTCATTTGTCCTCAGAATATCAGAAAATAGGAGCAGGAGTAAGCCACTCGGCCCCTCGAAGCTGCCCACAATTGAATATGTTCCTGCCCCAGGCCTCATCTCCTCTTACGTGCCAGTTCGCATTGCCTTCAATTCCCTGATAATTCAAAAACTTATCTACAGTACCTCCTCTTTGAAAACCTCCAGAGGTCTAGCCTCCACTGCCCTGAGGGGTAGGGAATCCCAGAGATTCACCATCCTCTGCAAGAAGTTCTTACACACCTCAGTTTAAAATGACTGCCCCCTAATCTTGTAACCATGTTCCCTCACTTGAGACTCTCCCACCAGTAGAAAAATCTTGACATCTACCCTGTTGTAGCTCCTCAGGAACTCATATATTTCTTTTAAACTACAAAGAATATAGATGTAACTTCTTTAGGCACTTGTGACAGGACAGAAGCTCTTAACATTTTGATGTGAGTTATCTTGTCTCAACAAAGGTATTTAAATATTCATTGTCACTTAGGATAAGTCCTCACTTGTGCCAGCACGGTAGTGTAGCAGTTAGTGTAACATTATTACAGCACCAGCGACCCGGGTTCAATTCCAGCCACTGTCTGTAAAAGGTTTGTACGTTCTCCCCGTGTCTGCGTGGGTTTCCTCCGGGTGCTCCGGTTTCCTCCCACATTCCAAAGATGTAGAGGTTAGGAGCTATGGGCGTGCTATGTTAGTGTCGGAAGAGTGGCGACGCTTGTGGGCTGCCCCCAGAACGTTCTCAGTAATACAAAAAGACGCATTTCACTGTGTTTCGATGTACATGCAACTAATAAATAAATATTTATCTTATCTTAAAGGTACAAATTTATGGAACCCTTTGTCCAGACCCAAAATATTGAGGTAAATGACACATGTAACTGTTAAAATTGTATTTGATCACCTGTTATGTTTGATACCAGAAGACATAAAAACAATGTTTTAAGTTTTGGGAGATTCCTCTTCCAGGCCTCCCCTGGGTGTCTGTGTGCTGAATAAAGGCCTGTTATAACTACTGCTCCAGACTCTGTGTGGTTCTTTCAACCACAACAACATAGAACATAGAACATAGAACATAGAACAATTACAGCACAATTCAGGACCTTCGGCCCACAAAGCTGTGCCGAACATGTCCCTACCTTAGAAATTACTAGGCTTACCTATAGCCCTCTATTTTACTCCGCTCCATGTACCTATCCAACAGTCTCTTACAAGACCTTATTGTATCCGCCTCCACCACCACTTCCGGCAGCCCATTCCACACACTCACCACTCTCTGAGTAAAAAACTTACCCCTGACATCTCCTCTATATCTGCTCCCCAGCACATTAAACCTATGTCCTCTTGTGGCCACCATTTCAGCTCTGGGGAAAAGCCTCTGACTATCTACCCTATCAATACCTCTCATTATCTTATACACCTCAATCAGGTCACCCTTCATCCTTCATCTCTCCAAGGAGAAAAGGCCGAGTTCCCTCAATCTGCTTTCATAAGGTATGCTCCACATCCCAGGCAGCATCCTTGTAAATCTCCTCTTCACCTTCTCTATGGCTTCCACATCTTTCCTGTAGTGAGGCAACTAGAACTGAGCACAATACTCCAAGTGGGTTCTGACCAGGGACCTATATAGCTGCAACAATACCTCACGGCTCCTAAATTCAATTCCCTGATTGATGAAGGACAATACACCATATGCCTTCTTAACCACAGAGTCAACCTGTGCAGCCGCTTTGAGCGTCCTATGGACTCGGACCCCAAGATCCCTCTGATCCTCCACATTGCCAAGAGTCCTACCATTAATACTATATTCCACCAACATATTTGACCTACCAAAATGAACCACTTCACACTTATCTGGGTTGAACTGCATCTGCCACTTCTCAGCCCAACTCTGCATCCTATCTATGTCCCTCTGTAACTTCTGACAGCCCTCCAGTCTATCCACAACACCCCCAACCTTCGTGTCATCCGCAAACTTACTAACCCACCCCTCCACTTCCTCATCCAGGTCGTTTATAAAAATCACAAAGAGTAAGGGTCCCAGTACAGATCCCTGAGGTACACCACTGGTCACCGACCTCCACTCAGAATACGACCCTTCAACAACCACTCTTTGCCTTCTGTGGGCCAGCCAGTTCTGGATCCACACTGCAATGTCCCCTTGGATCCCATGTCTCCTCACCTTCTCCAAAAGCCTCACATGGAGTACCTTATCAAACGCCTTGCTGAAATCCATATACACTACATCTACTGCTCTCCCTTCATCGATGTGCTTAGTCACATCCTCAAAAAATTCAATCAGGCTCATAAGGCAGGACTTGCCCTTGACAAAGCCATGCTGACTATTCCTAACCATAGTATACCTCTCCAAATGTTCATAAATCCTGCCTCTCAGGATCTTCTCCATCACCTTACCAACCACTGAGGTAAGACTCACCGGTCTATAATTTCCTGGGCTATCCCTACTCCCTTTCTTGAATAAGGGAACAACATCCGCAACCCTCCAATCTTCTGGAACCTCTCCTGTCTCCATGGATGACAGAAAGGTCATCGTCAGAGGCTCTGCAATCTCCTCCCTCGCCTCCCACAGCAACCTGGGGTACATCTCATCCGGTCCCGGCGACTTATCTAACTTGATGCCTTCCAAAAGTTTCAGCACTACCTCTTTTCTAATATCTACATGCTCAAGCTTTTCAGGCCACCGCAAGTCCCCACTACAATCGCACAGATCTTTTTCCATAGTGAATACTGACGTAAAGTATTCATTAAGTACCTCCGCTATTTCTTCCGGATCCATAAACACTTTCCCACTGCTGCACTTGATAGGCCCTATCCTTCTGCATCTCATCCTCTCACTCTTCACATACTTGTAGAATGCCTTGGGGTTTTCCTTAATCCTGCCCGCCAAGGCCTTCTCATGTCCCCTTCTGGCTCTCCTAATCTCCTTCTTAAGTTCCTTCCTTTTAGCCTTGTACTCCTCCAGATCTCTAACATTACCGAGCTCTCTGTGCCTTTTGTAAGCTTTTCTTTTCCTTTTGACTAGATTTATTATAGCCTTTGTACACCACGGTTCCTGTATCCTATCATGACTCCCTTGTCTCATCAGAACATGTCTATGCAGAGCTCCACACAAATATCCCCTGAATATTTGCCACATATCTTCCGTACTTTTCCCTGAGAACATCTGTTTCCAATTTAATCTTCCAATTTCCTGCCTGAGAGCCTCATAATTCCCTTTACTCCAAATAAACACCTTTCTAGCCTGCCTGTTCCTATCTCTCTCCAGTGCTAACGTAAAGGAGATAGAATTATGATCACTATCACCAAAATATTCACCCACTGAGAGATCTGACACCTGACCAGGTTCATTACCCAATACCAAATCAAGCACAGCCTCTCCTCTTGTACGTCTATCTACATACTGTGTCAAGAACCCTTCCTGAACACATCTAACAAACTCCACCCCATCTAAACCCCTCACTGTCTGGAGATGCCAATCGATGTTTGGGAAATTAAAATCTCCCATCACAACTACTCTGTTATTCTCACACTTTTCTAGGATCTGCTTCCCTATCTGCTCCTCAATAACCCTGTCACTATTGGGTGGCCTATAAAAAACACCCAGCACCGTTATCGACCCCTTCCTGTTCCTAACCTCCACCCACAGAGACTCCGTAGACAATCCCTCCACAACGTCCACCTTTTCCGCAGCCGTGACACTATCTCTGATCATCAGTGCCACTCCCCCACCTCTCTTGCCTCCCTCCCTGTCCTTCCTGAAACATCTAAAACCCGGCACTTGAATCAACCATTCCAGCCCCGGAGCCATCCAAGTCTCCGTAATGGCCACCACATCATAGCTCCAAGTATCGATCCAAGCTCTAGGCTCATCCACCTTGTTCACAATACTCCTTGCATTAAAATAGACACATCTCAAGCCTGTCTGAGCACATCCCTTTTCTATCACCTGCCTATAGTACTTACTCCTAGCATCCTCTATTTGAAAGCCAAACACTTCTTCCCCAGTCTCTCCAGTACGGATCCCACCCCCCAACAATCCTAGTTTAAACTCTCCCCAGTAGCCTTAGCAAACCTCCCCGCCAGTATGTTGGTCCCCCTGGGATTCGTGCAACCCGTCCTCTTTGAACAGGTCATACCTGCCCCAAAAGAGGCCCCAATGATCCAGAAAACTGAATCCCTGCTCCTTACTCCAATCCCTCAACCACGCATTTAACCTCCTCCTCATTCTGTTCCTATACCCACTGTCTACAGAGAGATCTACCCATGCTGCCATTGTAACCCTCCCTCCCTCAGCAGCCCAGTGAAGACAGCTTTGAACTTGTTATTCAGTTGAAGTCATTACCACATCCTTTCCCCATCCTCTTAAAGGCAGCACAGACAGATCCCACAAGCAGCGCCAGTTCTGGCCACTGGTCAGTTGCCAGCTGGACTTTATTTCGGCAGCCCTCATCTTTTCCAGGAAATCCTGGAGTTGCCCAATAGGAATGAGGGAAGGGGAGACTCGCCGGGGGTATGAGGGTATCACTGCCTCACTGGCAATGGATTCCACATCAAATCTCTGACCTCTTCCCTGTGGCCAACATGCCCACCCCACACTGTGTGGAGGTGTCCGCGCTGCACCAGCCTCACCTCCATTAGGGTCCCACTCCCAGGACAGTTGGTGGAGCAGTGTTCCCCAGACTCCTCCACAGAATCCAAATCTTTGGACAGCAATGGGACACAATTCATCTCTGCCTCCAGGGATCCTGAAGTCCAGCCAGAGCTAGATTCAAGGCAGAATCTCTTGTCCCTCTCCACAGCCCACAGACCCAGAGCATGGGGAACTATTTAAAATATTTATCTTTATTCTAACTTCTGTTCTGTCAGGTAGTTCCTGGACAGGGTCAGTCTCAAGACAGATGACCTGACCTATAGGGCCATGCCTTCCCCTCCTCCCAGGGCACCCAACCAGCCAAGGAGGGAGACATAGAACCCAGGTAACCCACAAACTGCCCCACCACTGGAGCACTCTTCCTCTGTCCCACAGGTGTTGGTATCACTCTCCAAACTCACTACCTCCTTCTACCTGGCTCCCCCTGGCCCCCAACTCAGCCACGGGACAAACAGACTCTCCAGGATCAAGGCCAAGATGTCACTTTTCAGTGTCCAGGAGACACACTATAAGATGTTCAATCTTCCACCATGCCTTCCCTCCACTCAGACAGTCCCTCCCTTCCATGCCAGCCCCTGTGGGGCAGGGCAGAGGGCACAGTACTGCACTGGGGCACCAAGGTGAAATCAGCCTGGTGTTGAGGCATCTCTTCCAAACTCATGCCGACGTGGCACCATACTCCATCCATGACCAGAAGCAGGTCCGAGTGCTGGGCACTGGAAGGTAATTCCTTGTCCTGCTCCCGTATGAAGAACTGGTGGTGGAAGGAGACAAGAGGGGCGCTGCTCTCCGGAAGATTGAGCAGGTTCAGGGCCATCCCCAACCTCACCTTCCCCAGGGGCTGCAAGTGGGGGAGGAGCAGAGCTCCAGGAAGGAAAGGTGGGACATTGAACAGCATAACCCTGCTGAGAAATGGATCTCAGAGGGGGTGTGGACAGGAAGGTCTCACAATGAGCCACTCACTCAGGGCCAGGGACACCACCCACTCAGTCATGTGGAGAAACGCAGCCATCCCAATGCAGCGTGAAAATTGCAACCTTGGCCGAGGAAGGGGCTGATGAACTTGGCCGTTGCCTTTACATGGACTTCGATTGTCATATCGGGCTGCGTAACTCCTGACTCTATGTTGAGCTGTAACTGGCCTTGGTGGCAACAGGGCAGCAGGAAGGTCCTCAACAGTGCCAGCTGCAAGGAACACAACACAAGAAAACAGGAGTAGGAGTAATCCATCAGACCCTCCAAACCTGCTCTGCCATTCAACATGATCATTGCCGATCTACGCTGGACTCAACTCCACTTCTGTGCCATTTCCCCATATCCATCTACTCCTCAATCTATCAAATGTCGATCCAATTCCATGTTAAACACTTCCGATGATCCAGCTCCCACCTACTGAGGCAGAGAATTCCAGAGATTCACCTCCTTCTGCAAGAAGAAATTTCTACGCACCTCAGTTTTAAATGACCTGATCTTGTAGTTATGTGCCCTTGTTTGAGACTCTCCCCCTGGTGAAAGGTCAGCCACCTCACAGTTCCAGGGACCCAGGTTCAATCCTGTCCTCGGGTGTTGTCTGTGTAAAACTTCCACATTCTGTTTGTGACCTGAGTTTCCTCTGAGTGCTCCAGTTTCCTCCCACATCACAAAGGTGTGCGAGTCAGAAGGTTAAATGGCCACTGTAAATTGCCCCTGGTGTGTAGGTGAGTGTTAGAATCTGGGGGGAGTTGATGCGAATGTGGAGAGAATAAAATGGAATTAGTGTAAGTAGGTGTTCGGCATGGACTCGATGGGCTGAAGGGCTTGTTTCTGTCCTGCATGACTCTTTGACTCCCCAGAGAAGATGGCCAACCCACAAGCACACTGAAACAATAAGCATAGTACAAGTACTAGAAACAAGGAAGGGTAGCGAGAGGAGGCGTGTACAAGAGTAGGAAAGGGACAGGTGCCAAGAGAGATGGTTCCAGCTCTGATCCGAGACAAGACACTTGAATTTTGCAGATGTCTTAAAACAGTTTGTGCGTCTTCCAACTATCTGTTGTCTCAGGAGGATACGTCTTCATTGAAGATAACTACCCACCCACTGTATTTCTGGAATAACCAGATTTGGATGGACAAGAAATCTTCTTCACTGAGGTAGTTCAAGATGTTCTGGGCCAGGCAACTGGAGTGGGGAGTTAGGGAGGCTCGCAGACACAACCTCTCTAGAACTGTAGGGAGGCCCCAGACCTTGGTTTTCAGTCTTCCCCAACCATCCCTCCTTTGATGTCAGTCCCTCACCTCAGTTAAAGTGATGCTGTCTTCTCCCTTCAGCTGCCTGTTAGTTCTCGTTCTCTCTCCCACACACACAGGGATGGTTTAGGACTCACACTCACCAACACCCTGCAGCTCACTGCCGCAGGGTTCACTCACACTTGTTGATGGAAGCAAGTGATGCTCCAACCCTGCTTTCTTACAGTCACTTTGTTTTTATTGTATGTTTCACATGTTCTTCCAAATACCATCCAGGCTGGAGGATAACATCACGTTCCTGCAGAAACCGTCTCATCGATTCTTCCTTGGAGATTTCCTGTTTTGTACCAAAGTATGGCCATTTAAGCTTTATCAGAAATACTGAAGCTATGTCACTCCATGACCAGGTGGAAATCCAGACCAGGAATTCCAACACTAAAAAGGTATTTAATGCCCAGGTCAATGCATTCCTGACCTCAGAGCCAAAGTTTCCCATGTTACAGAAATTGTTTTGCCTCTATATTCCCAAACCATTAGATTTCTACCTAAATTATCTTTAGCTTTGGCCTCTGGATCTGTACAATGAGTCTTCTGCTTCTTCTAAATGCCAATGGACCACACAGTATGGCAAATGCCATCGCTGTTACTCCAGTGAGTGACGGGACAGTGTGGAGAGATCTTTACCCTCTGGCTAACCTGAACTGTCTCTCCTGCCCTGGGAGTGTGGAATGGGACAGTGTAGAGGAAAGTTTACACAATAGTGTTTGAAGTTGCTGATGGGGGGAAAAGGAAATGCTCCATTGATATATTTAGCAGGCTATGGGTCCTGACAATAGTACTGAAGACTTGTCGAGGCCTTGGCCAAACTGATCCAGTACAGCCACACACCAGTTAGTGTAACGCTTTACAGTGCCAATGACCTGGGTTCAATTCTGGCCGCTGTCTGTGAGGAGTTTGTACGTTCTCCCCGTGCCTGCGTGGGGTTCCTCCGGGTGCTCCGGTTTCCTCCCACATTCCAAAGAGATACAGGTTAGGAAGTTGTGGGCATGCCATGTTGGCGCCGGAAGCTTGGCGACACTTGCCGGCTGCCCCCAGAACACTCGACGCAAACAGATGCATTTCACTGTGTGTTTCGATGTACATGTGACTAATAAAGAAATCTTATCTTACGTGGAGAAACTGGAGTCAATCAATGGGAATCAGGCAGAAAATACTCTGCTGGTTGGAATCATGCCCAGCACAAAGGAAGATGGCTGTGGTGGTTGGAGGTCAAACATCTCAGCCACAGGACAGCTTTGCAAGGGTTCCTCAGGGTAGTGTCTGAGGCTCAACCACCTTCAGCTGTTCATCAGTGTTCCTTCAATTGTAAGGTTAGAAGTAGGGGTGTTTTTGAATGATTGCACAGTGTTCAGCACCATTCATGACTTCTCAGATAATGAAGCAGTCCACGTCCAAATGCAGCAAGACCTGGACAATATCCAGGCCTGAGCTGGAAGGTGGTAATTAACATTCACACCACACAAGTTCCAGGCAATGACGTTATCCAACAAGAGCCAAAGGGCATGAATCCGTGCTGTTTTACTCTATGACTCTATGAAGCTAAGAGAAAATCCAGCTATCATCCCCGACATCCAATGGCATTACCATCATTGAATTCCCCACTCTCATCCACTGACCAGAAACTGAACTGGAGGAGCCATTTACACCATGTGGCTACAAGAGCAGGTCAGAGGCTAGGGATCCTGCAGTGAGTAACTCACCTCCTAACTGCCCAAAGCCCATCTACAAGGCTCAAGTCAGGAGTGTGATGAAACACTTTCCATTTGACTGGATGACTGTGGCTTTAACAACATTCAAGACGTAGCAGCCTGCTTGATATGCACCCTGTTCACAACCATTGACTCATTCCACAGTTTCTACAGGATGCACTGCAGCAACTCACCAAGACTCCTTAGTCAGCACCTTCCAAACCCACCGCCTCTACCAGCCAGAAGGACAAAGACAGCAAAAGCCTGAGGAACACCACCCCCTGGACGTTGCCCTCCGAGCCACACACCGTCCTGACTTGGAAATATATCGCTGTCCCTTCACGTCGCTGGGTCAAGATCCTGGAACTCCCTCCCTAACAGCACAGTGGGTATATCCACACCTCAAGGTTCACAGCAGTTCAAGAAGGAAGCTCATCACCACTTTCTCGAGGGCAACTAGGGGTGGGCAATTAAATGTTGGCTCAGCCCGCAAAGCCCACATCCCTCGAATGAAGAAAAAAATACTCTCATTCTGGGATCAGGGAAAAGAAAGACTTTCCTGATCACTGAAGCAGTCATATACTGACCCAAGAGTGGGAGTTACTTGCCAAATACAGTCAAACCATTAACAACTTTGCAAATAAGGGCACCTTTATAACTTCCCCAAAAATTAATACAATCACAGTATGATTATCACAACTTCAAAATGAAATTTGCTACCAAATTTGGAATGGATGGAGGGTTGATGGACATAACACACTATCTGGAGGCAGGAACAGATTGGGATACACAGCTGGAAGGAATAGTTACACGTAGCAAGTGATTGCTGGGCAAAACCTCTTAGATTCAGTCATTCAGGCAGGAGCTTTAACCACTGCATTACCAAACTGCGTGCTCTGTAAGATATAAAACCATTAAGTTACCAAGTTTTATCTGATTCAGGAGCATTATCATAAAATGATATAAAATGAAAGGAACATTTGTAGTAAAATCAGGGTGTTGTAAATACTCGTCCGATCTGGGCAGCAGTTGGTGCCGTCTGTGTAGCGTTTCCACGTTCTCCCAGTGACGGTGTGAGTTTCCCCTGGGTGCTCCGGTTTCCCCCCATGTCCCTTAGACATGCTGGTAGGTTAATTGGTGAATGTAAATTACCCCTTAGTGCAGGTAAGGGTAAAAATAACCAAAGGGCAGTTGATGAGCAAGTGAGAGAGAATTAGCTACAGTGTTACAGAAAAGTAGGGAGATGGGCAATAGCATTGATGGAATTACTCTGCTGGAGGCCAGCATGGACCTGATGTGCTGAATGCACTCTTTCTGTGTAAGTAAACACACGTTAACAGTTTTAACCTCTGTTTTCCATAACAATTACATACAAGAACTTGAGCTACTATTTTGATATAAACAGGACAATCTAGGAGCAATAACCATCAAATGTAAAAATATTCTGGGATCATTAATCTCTATTTTACCATAAAAAATACAACATAGGAGCTACACTTTCTATATTGCCACAATATCTACAATCTAGGAGATTCATTCACAATTTACTGTAACATATTTAATCCACTAGCCTTAACCTCCATTTTACCACTATACACTCTCAGAGCTTAAGCTATTATTTTACATAACCTGTCACCTTTAAGTTTTCAACCACTATTTTGTGGTAATACATACAATCCAGAAGTCTTACTCACTCCTGATTGTAATCCTGACTGGCTGCATCATGGTCTGGGACGGCAATTCAAATGCGCAGGAAAGTAAGAAGCTGCAGAGAGCAGCGGACTCAGCCCAACACATGAGGGGCACATCCCTCCCCACCATCAAGAGTATCTACAGGAGGTGCTGCCTCAAGAAGGCAACATCTATCATCAAAGATCCCCACCATCCGGGCCATGCCATCTTCTCGCAGCTCCTATCCGGCAGGAGGTACAGAAGCCTGAAGTCCCCACACCACCAGGTTCAGGAACAGCTACTTCCCTTCAACCATTCGGTTCTTGAACCAACCGGCAAAAGGGAATCACTACTTCAGTACAGCAACACTTTGATCACTTTGCATTACAATGGACATTTTTTTTGTTCTAATTGTGTTCTTTCTTGTATAATTTTGTATAATTTATGTTTTTCTTGTAAATGTTGTGTCTCTGATGCTATGTGCTTGTGATGCTGCTTCAAATAAGCTTTTCATTGCACTCGTGCATACATGTACTTGTGCGTATGACAATAAACTCAACTTTGACTTTGACTTTCCTTTACCATGCCATTCTTATTCAAAGAGATTTCAGCTCTATTTTACCATAACAAAACCAGTATCAGAGTTTTAAACTCTATTTTTAAACCACATACAATGCAGGACCTCAAGCATGATTTTACAACATATTAATTCTGGGAGTTTTAACCTAAGAGTTTTGACACTATTTTACCACTTAGTACCTAAGCAAGAAACCTTTACCAATGATTGGCCAGCTCTGCCAAATCCAGTGTTCATGTTTATTTATCATGCCACATGAAATCTTGAATTTTACAAAGCAGAATCTCATATGGTGATGAGGAGGTGTACAGGAGTGAGATAGATCGGCCGGTTGAGTGGTGTCACCAGAACAACCTCGCACTCAACATCAGCAAGACTAAGGACTTGATTGTGGACTTCAGGAAGAGGAAGTCGGGAGAACACACACCAGTCCTCAGAAGGGTCAGCAGTGGAAAGGCTGAGCAGCTTCAAGTTCCTGGGCATCAACATCTCAGAGGATCTACCCTGGGCCCAACACATTGATGCAATCACAAAGAAGGCACGCCAGCGACTCTACTTCATTAGGAGTTTGAGAAGATTCGGTATGTTACCAAAGATTCTTGCAAATTTCTACTGATGTATGGTGGAGAGCATTCTGACTGGTTGCATCACCGCCTGGTATGGAGGCTCCAATGTGAAGGATCAAAAGAGGCTGCAGAGGGTTGTAGACTCAGCCCTGCCATCAAGGACATCTTCAAGAGGCAGGGCCTCAAAAAGGTGGCATCCATCATTAAGGCAGCATCATCATCCTCACCACCCGAGACATGCCCTCTTCTCATGACTACCATCGGAGGGGGGAGGTACAGGAACCTGAAGACCCACACTCAATGTCTCAGGAATAGCTTCTTCCCCTCCACCATCAGATTTCCGAACGGTCCATGAACCCGTGAACACTACCTCGTTATTCCTCTATTGTACAATTTATTTATGTTTGTAACATAGTAATTTTTATGTCTTGCACTGTACTGCTGCTGCAAAACAACACATTTCACAACGTATGTCAATGATAATAAACCGGATTCTGATTCTGATTCTCATTCATGCTGTTGCTTATCTATAACTATTATTTCGCTTTATAATGATTAAACTGAGAAGTTTAATCAATATTTTACCATGCTTTACCCAATCCTGAGTTTTAACTTCTACTTAATCATATAATGCCTAATATCAGTATTTTAACATACTGTACCTAATCCAGGTAAACTTCAATCTGAAAGTGCGTGACAAGGAAGGAGAGGGCCTCTACTTCACCTCAATCAATCAGTGCACATATCTGGGACAAGCCGATAAACAGGCTGACAGAAAATAAAATAATTAGTCGTGTTATCCTGAGATACAAATAGGTTTTGTTGATCCAGTTAGTTTGGGACTAACATCTGCCCATCTGCCAGAGGTTGCCAATAGGATTGCTCTGATTTGGTAAGCTCACTCATCAGGAGCCCGCCAGCCAGGTGTCACTAATGATACATTTCAAGTGTGCAAGCTAATCAATCATCGTTTATACCAGACCTGTTGGACAAAAGACTTTGAAGTGGGGAACATATCAATGGTAATTGGTGAATCCAATTTATCTGACAATGTCTTCACTGTTCACCTTCATGATTTCTGGCACAAAAAACTGGCCAGTCTCCTGGGGTGTGTAAGTCCTCCAGCACTGGGACAGGATGCAAAAATGAGGTCAGATGGCTTACCGGCAGAGGCGTCCTCGGCTCTGTGGGACTGGACGGGCCCGGACCTGCTGGAACTGTACAATTCTGTGCTTCCAGCTGGCAGAATGTCAGACACCATGAGGAAGGGCATCATTACCTTCATCTACAAGCAGAAGGGGAGAGAAGGAGGACATCAGGAATTGGAGACCCATTCCACTGTTGAATGTGGACGATAAGATCCTGAACAAGGCCATCGCCAACCAGGTCAAGTCTGCTGTGGGACAGGTGATCCACCCAGACCTAACCTATGCTGTACCTGACAGGAAAATCTCTGACAGCCTTGCGTTGCTCAGGGATACCATCATCCACGTGCAGGACAGAAGGGTGGATGTCTGCCTGGTCAGCTTGGGCCAGGAGAAGGCCTTCGACAGGACGTCACACACGTACATAATGGACATGCTCTCCAAAATGGGTTTTGGGGAGGGAATCAGAAATTGGATCCAACTGCTCTACACAGATTTCTGCAGTGCAGTCCAAATGAATGGGTGGGAGACAGATATTTTCCCCATCAGGTCTGGGGTCATGCAGAGTTGTCCACTCTCCCCTGCTTGCTTGTGTGCTGCATAGAACCCTTCACTGAATCCATCAGGAAGGACGAGAGCATAAGAGGGGTGACATTGCAACATGTATAGAGGAAGTTAGGAGAATTCAAGGTGATTTGGATAGGTTGGGTAAGTGGGCAGATACTTGGCAGATGAAGTTTAATGGGGATAAGTGTGAGGTTATCCATTTTGGGAGCAGGAACAGGAGGGCGAATTATTATCTGAATGGTGTGGAGTTAGGTAAGGGGGAAATACAAAGGGATCTAGGAGTCCTTGTTCATCAGTCACTGAAAGTGAATGAGCAAGTGCAGCAGGCAGTGATGAAGGCTAATGGAATGTTGGTCTGTATTACAAGGGGAATTGAGTACAAAAGCAAAGAGATTCTTTTGCATTTGTACAGGGCCCTGGTGAGACCACTCCTGGAGTATTGTGTACAGTTTTGGTCTCCAGGGTTAAGGAAGGATATCCTGGCTATAGAGGGCGTGCAGCGTAGGTTTACGAGGTTAATTCCGGGGATGTCGGGACTGTCTTATGCTGAGAGGTTGGAGAGACTGGGATTGTACACGCTGGAATTGAGAAGATTGAGAGGGGATCTGATTGAAACATACAGGATTATTAAGGGATTGGACAAGATAGAGACAGGGAATTTGTTCCAGATGTTGGGGAAGTCCAGGACCAGGGGGCATGATTTAAGAATAAGGGCTAGGCCATTTAGGACAGAGGTGAGGAAAAACTTCTTCTCCCAGAGGGTTGTGAATTTGTGGAATGCACTGCCTGAGAGGGCAGTGGAGGCCAATTCTCTGGGCACTTTCAAGAAGGAGCTAGATAGGTTTCTTATAGATAGGGGAATCAAGGGATATGGGGACAAGGCAGGAACAGGATATTGATTGTTGAGGATCAGCCATGATCTCAAAATGGCGGTGCAGACTCGAAGGGCCGAATGGTCTACTTCTGCTCCTATTGTCTATTGTCTATTGTCTATTGCCAGGCAGTGGGGGCACACAAGGGAAAACCTCCCTGTACATGGACGACGTTGCTGTCTCCTGCTCGGACCTATGGTCAGTTCGCAGGAAGATCCGGGACCAGGGTCAACCGCAGGAAGAGCAAGGCCATGCTCCTTGGTAACTGGTCCAACCGATCCAATGTCCCCTTCACCGTCAGGCCGGACTACCTGAAGGCACTGGAGATCTGGTTCGGAGGGGCTGAGGGGTGTAACAAGAATTGGCTGGAGCTGATGGGGAAGATAAAACAAAAACTGTGTTTGTGGAAACGGCGTTCTCTGTCAATAACTGGGAAGAACTTGGTCATCAAGTGTGATGTGCTCTCAGGGCTGCTGTATTTGGCACAAGTGTGGCCTGTTCCTTGCTCCCCTGCCTCGGCAATCACCCAGGATGTCTTCCAGTTTATCTGAGGTCCAAGATGGAGCGAGTCCGACGGGTCACACTGCACAAGTCCCCTGAGAATGGGGGCAAAAGTGTACCCAATGTTGCCCTCATCCTGATGACCACCTTTGTGTGTGACTGTATCAGTCGGTGAGTGGACCCCGAGTACTTGGGCACCAAGTGTCACTACGTGCTGAGGTTCTACCTGTCCCCATTGTTGCGGAGGATGGGCCTGGCCCCTCTACCGCCCAACGTCCCAGTCAGCTGGACGTTGCTGCATTACCTGTCCTTTGTGAAAGAGTTCTTCCGAGTAAACACCTTTGACCACAAGTCCATCAGGCAGTGGTCAGCGCGGAACGTCCTGCAGACACTGCGGGATGGGGACACTGTGGATACGGTGGGGTGGTTTCCTGAGCAAACAGTCCAAACCATCTGGCAGAACGTCTCATTGCCAGATCTGACCAACAAGCACCAAGACCTGGCTTGGCTGGTGGTGAGAGGTGCCCTCCCAGTCAGAGCTTTCCTCTACAGATGACACATCACCCCCAACGCATGCTGCCCTCGGGACGGCTGTGGTGGGGAGGAGACGGTCACCCACCTCTTTGCAGACTGTGGATTTGCTGAGAGGGTGTGGAGACGGATACACGGGTCCGTGTCCCGGTTCACCCAGCAGCTGCGTGACAGAGGACTCTCTGATCTCCGGGTTGTTCCCGGGGATACACACCTAGACAGACGTCAAGTGCTGCTGGAAGGTCATCAACTCGGTGAAGGACGCCCTTTGGTCTGCCCGAAACTTGTTGGTCTCCCAGCACCGCGAGATGTCTGTAAGGGAACACTGCCGACTGGCGCAGTCCAGGCTGCAGGAGTAAGTGCTGAAGGACGCACTGAAGCTAGGGGCAGCCAATGTTAAGGCTCTGTGGGGAAGGACCACAGTCTGGGCTCCTTCTGCTACCACACACAGAGGGGCAGAGTTGTGTGAGGAAGCCCCTCGAACAATGAAAGGGGGATCACCTCAGGGGGCCACACGTGGCAATGGTGCTGTGGGCGTTTGTGTTTTCCTTTAAAGTTAACACTACTGAATTCAATGACCATGAATGTTAAGGTTTTGTTTTTGCTCTGTTCTTCCTTTGTATATCTATTTTTATCATGAATAAAGTCTATTTTTTAAATTAAAAAAGTCCTTACCTCATTCCCTAGAGATGACCAGGTCGTTCGCCTGGGTGAATTCAACACCCAGGTTGAACGTGACCACAAAATATTGAATGGACCTATAATCTAGAAGGGCACGGAGAAGGCCGACACCAACGACATCCCACTCCTGTACGCTTGCTGATCAATATCTGCCTGGCCCAGGAGGCTGCCTAGGGCTGGCTAAATGGTGCCATCTTAAAAGATCTACGACATTACAGAAATCTGTCTGAAGGATGGCCAAAGCTGGGAACTAAATATTCTTGGCAGCACTGCTCTTAAAGGATGACTTGAGTACTGTAATTACACAGGATCTCGGCTTGGTGGATCATGGTAAAGCAGTAAACTAAGTACGGGTGGAGATAAGAAGCAGCAAGGAGAAGAAAACATTGTGGGCGTTGTTGAAAGGTCTCTGACTGGTAGTTGTCATACAGAGCATAGTAAAAAGCAGAAAATTAATGGTGGACTTAACAGGGGTAATACAGTAGTCTATAACAGCTTGTTGAGAAACAGGCAAGGGAAGAGATTATTTCATATCTAGCTTTGTGTAACAAGATAGGATTAATTAATAATCTAGTTATAGAGGGTCCCATAAGACCATAAGATATAGGAGCAGAATTAGGCCATTTGGCCCATTGAGTCTGGCCCGCCATTCAATTGTGGCTGATTTTTTTCTCAACCCCATTCTCCTGCCTTCTGCCTTTAACCCTTAATCCCCTTAGCAGTAAAGAATCTATCGATCTCTGCCTTAAATACACCCGATGAATTTGCCTCCGCTGCCCACTGTAGCAACGAATTCCACAGATTCACCACCCTCTGGCTGAAGAAATTCCTCCTTGTCTCAGTTTTAAAGGGACGTCCCTTTATTCTGAGGCTGTGCCCACGGATTCTAGACTCTCCTACTAATAAAAACATCCTCTCCCCGTCCACTCTATCCAGGCCTTTCAATATTCAGTAGGTTTCAATGAGATCCTCCCCCCATCCTTCTGAACGCCATCGAGTACAGGCCCAGAGACATCAAACGCTCCTCACATGTTAACCCTTTCATTCCAGGGATCATTCTTGTGAACCTCCTCTGCACCCTCTCCAGCTCCAGCACATCTTCCCTTAGATACAGAGCCCAAAACTGCTCACAATACTCCAAATGTGGTCTGACCAACACCCTATAAATCTTCAGCAGTACATCCTTGCTTTTATATTCAGTCCTTTCAAAATGAATGCTAACACTGCATTTGCCTTCCTTACTACCAACTCAAACTGCAAGTTAACCTTACAGGAACCCTGCACTAGGACTCCCAAGTCCCTTTGCACCTCCGATTTCTGAATTTTCTCCCCATTTAGAAAATAGTCTACACCTTCCTACCAAAGTGCATAACCCCACACTTCCCTACACAGGAACGAAAGAGGCTGCAGAGGGTCGTACACTTAGCCAGCTCCATCATGGGCACAACCCTTCCCGCCATCGAGGACATCTTCAAGAGGCGGTGCCTCAAAAAGGCGGCATCCATCACTAAGGACCCTCACCACCCAGGACATGCCCTCTTCTCGTTACTACCATCGGGGAGGAGGTACAGGAGCCTGAAGACCCACACTCAACGATCTAGGAGCAGCATCTTCATCTCCTCCGTCAGATTTCTGTACGGTCCATGAACCCATGAACATTAGCTTGTTATTCCTCTTTTACACTACTTATTTATATTTGTAACTTATAGTAACTTTTATGTCTTTATGTCTTGCACAGTACTGCTACTGCAAAACAATACATTTCATGATATATGTCAGTGATAATAAACCTGATTCTGATTCTGATTCTGAAGTGAAAAGTTGTGGTCCCAACACTGGCCCCTGCAGAACTCCACTGTTCACCGGCAGCCATCCTGAAAATGACCCCTTTATCCCCATTCTCTGCCTTCTGCCACTCAGCCAATCTTCTGTCCATGCTGCTACCTTGCCTCTAACACCATGGGTTCTTGACCATTGCTACACAACCATCAAAGAAGCCTGCCGAGCCACCCCCCCCCCCCCCCCCCCCCCCCAGCCCATGCTTTAGTAAATCAGACCACCAGGCTATGCCCCTTCTCCCTGTGTACAAACAGAATCTGAAACGGGAGGATCTGTTACAGAAAGTCATGCAGTGCTGGTCTGAGGAAGTAGGTGAGCTTCTATGTGACTGGTTTGAGTCAGTGGACTGGTCCATGTTCAAAGACTCAGTAGCCAACCGAGATGAGTATGTCACCACTGTCACAGACTTTATCAGCACGTGTGTTGAGGACTGTGTACCAAAGAGGTCAATCTGGGTGTTTTCATACCGGAACCCATGGATGAACTAAGAGATCCACTCCCTACCGAAGTTTGAGAATGTGGCATGCAAATCAGGTAACCCCAACCTGTACAAGAAATTGAGATGCAACCTCTGTAAAGCTACTGGGGATGCCAAGAGACAATACAAGTCCAACATCGAGTCCCAGACCAGCCACCAGCTGTGTAGGGCTTACACACTATAACGGGCCACAGAATGAAGTCGGGCTGCATCGCCGACAACAGCACGTCCCTTCCCGATGAGCTGAATGCATTCTATGAACAGGAAGGGATTGGAATGTCACCACCTGCCCCAACAGCCTGAATGCACTTGAACCCACAATCACTGTTGCAGAAGTCAGATCAGTCTTCCGGAGAGTGAGCTCACAGAAAGCATCCTACCCGGATGGTGTCCCTGGCCGTGTCCTCATATCTTGCACAGATCAGCTGGCAGAGGTATTTGCAGACACCTTTAACCTCTCCCTGCTTCAATCTGAGGTTCCCACCTGCCCCACAAAGACCATGGTCATTCCGGTACCTAAGAAAAATAAAGTAACGTGCCTTAATGATTACTATCCAGTGGCTCTGACATCCACCATCAGGAAGTGCTTTGAGAAGCTGGTCATGGCACACATCAACTCCAGCCTCCCAGGCAACTTTGACCCACTGCAATTCACCTACCGCCAAAACAGGTCTATGACAGATGCCACCTCTCTGGCCCTACACTCATCTCTGGAGTATCTGGACAGCAAAGACACCTATTTTAGACTATTGTTTGGGTTGACTACAGCTCTGCCTTCAATACTCTAATTCCAAGCAAACTCATCTCCAAACTCCTAGTCCTGGGACTCAACACCTCCCTTTGCAACTGGATCCTTGACTTCCTGACCAGCAGACTGCAATCAGTGAGGATAGACAGGAACATCTCCACCACAGTTATCCTCGATACTGGTGCCCAACAATACTGTGCCCTCAGTCCCCCTACTCCTTATACACTCACGACTGCGTGGCCAGGTTCTGCTCTAACTCCATCTACAAGTTTGCAGATGATACCACTGTGGTGGGCTGAATCTCAAATAACCATGAGTCTCCGGGAAGGAGATCGAGAGCCCAGTGGCATGGCATCATGACAACAACCTCTCCCTCAATGTCAGCAAAACAAAAAAGCTGGTCATTAACTTCAGCAAGGGGACAGTGAACACATTCCTGTTTACATCAACGGTGCTGAGGTCAAGAGGGTTGAAAGCTTCAAGTTCATAGGAGTGAACATTACCAATAAATTGTCCTGGTCCAACCACATAGATGCCATGGCCAAGAAAGCTCACCAGTGCCTCTACTTCCTCAGGAGGCTAAAGAAATTTGGCATGTTCCCTTTGACCCTCATCAGTTTTTATCGATGCACCATAGAAAGCATCCTATCTAGATGCATCATGGCTTGATATGGCAACTGCTCTGCCCGGGACCACAAGAAACTGCAGAGAGTTGTAGACACAGCTCAGTATGTCACGGAAACCAGCCTCCCCTCCATGGACTCTGTCTACACTTCTCGCTGTCTCGATAAAGCAGCTAACATAATTAAAGACCCCACCCACCCCGCACATTCTCTCTTCTCCCCTCTCCCATTGGGCAGAAGATACAAAAGCCTGAAAGCACGTACCACCAGGCTCAAGGACAGCTTCTATCCTGCTGTTATGACTATTGAATTGTTCCCTAGTACGATAAAATGGACTCTTGACCTCACAATCTACCTCGTTATGACCTTACACCTTATTGACTGCCTGCCCTGCACTTTCTCTGTAACAATTTATTCTGCATTCAGTTATTGTTTTCCTTTATACCACCTCAATGTACTGTTGTGATGAAATGATCTGTATGGATGGGATGCAAAACAAAGTTTTTCACTGGACCTCAGTACATGTGAAATAATAAACCAATTCACTATGATACCAGTTTTTCTTGTTTAGCTGCCTCATGTGCGGCACCTTGTCAAAGGCCTTTTGAAAATCCAAGTAAATAACATTCACCGACTCTCCTTTGTCAAACCTGCTTGTTACCTCCTCAAAGAATTCTAACAGATTTGTCGGCAAGATCTCCCCTTAATGAAACCATGCTGACTTTGCCCTATTTTATCAAATACTTCCAAGTACTCCAAAATTTCACGGTAGTGTATCAGTTAGCATAACACTACTACAGCACCAGCGACCTGGGTTTAATTCCAGCCGCTGTCAGTAAGGAGTTTGTATGTTCTCCCTGTGTCTGCGTGGGTTTCCTCCGGGTGTTCTGGTTTCCTCCCACATTCCAAAGACGTACGGGTTAGGAAGTTGTGGGCGTGCTATGTTGGCACCGGAAGCGTGGCGACACTTGTGGGCTGCCCCCAGAACACCCTACTCAAAAGGAGCATTTCACTATATGTTTCGATGTACATGTGACTAATACAGAAATCTTAACTTAATAATGGACTTGAAAATCTTACCAACCACTGAGGTCAGGCGAACCGGCCTATAATTTCCAGTCTTTTGCCTCCCTCCCTTTATAAACTGGGGTGATATATTTGCGATTTTCCAGTCCTCTGGCATCCTCCCTGATTCCAGTGGTCAAGCTGTTTCTCTTGGTGGGTGAGTCCAGGACCAGAGGGCACAATCTTAGAATTAGAGGGTACAGGTTTAAAACAGAGATGAGGAGAAATTCCTTTAGCCAGAGGATGGTGAATTTGTGGAATTCCTTGCCACGTACAGCTGTGGAGGTCAGATCATTGGAGGCGTTTAAGGAAGAGATAGATAGATATCTAAATAGTCGGGGTATCAAGGGATATGGAGATAAGGCCGGAAATTAGGGTTAGAATAGTGGGGGGATCCCCCCCCCCCAATTTCTCATTTCTTTTTTCCCTTTTCTTTGGAGCAGACTTGATGGGCCGAATGGCCTACTTCTGTTCCCTTGTCTTGAGATCTTGTGATCTTGTGATTCTTGAAAGATCACTACTAATGCCTCCACAATCTATTCATCTGGGGAAAGTGTGACCATTTTCTGAAGGAATTTCACGTTAAATTTGAAAGCGATGTTGTTCAGTCTGAAAATACAGTTTTCAATCTCGACAAAGACAGCTGTGAAGTTATGAGGGTGAATGGGCTGGGGTAGATTGTGTGGCATTTAAAGATACAATACACAATTTTCAACAAATATAGCTTCCTTTCAGGATGGATAGAAGATTGTCTGGCTAACATGAAACACCAAGAAGGCGTGAATGTGTCTCTCACTGATTGGTAAAACAGAACGAAGGTGTGCTGCGGAGATCAGTGCTGTGATTTCAACATTTTGCAATTTATGCAAATAATTTGGATGAAGGCACCTAAGATATGGTTGTTAAATTTGCTGGAGAGTAGGTTGTAAAGGACATAAAGGGGCTACAAAGTGACATTGGTAGGTTTCGTAAGTGGGTAAAGATCTGACAGATGAAGTATAAGATGGAAAATGTGAAGTTCCATTTTGGCAGGAAAAAGTTAAAAAAACTACGCTATCTAAATGGTGAAAGACTGCAGAGCTCTGAGATGCAGAGGTGTCCTGGTTTATTAGAAATGGAATTGGTATTGGTTTATTATTGTCAAATGTACCGAGGTACAGTGAAAAATCTGTCATACAGATCAATTCATTACACAGTGCATTGAGGTAGCACCAGGTAAAACAATAATAGAATGCAGAATAAAGTGTAACAGTTACAGAGAGAGTGCAGCGCAGGTAGACAATAATTTGCAAGGCCACGATGAGGTAGATTTTGAGATCAAAAGTCAATCTTATTGTACTAGGGAACCGTTCAATAGTCTTACAACAACAGGATAGAAGCCGTCCTTGTTCCTGGTGGTACGTGATTTCAGGCTTTTGTATCTTCTGCCCAATGGGAGGAGGGAGAAGAGAGAATGTCTGGGGTGGGTGGGGACTTTGATTATGTTGGCTGCTTTACTGAGGCAGCGAGAAGTATAGACAGAGTCCATGGAGGGGAGGCTGGTTTCTGTGATGTGCTGAGCTGTGTCCACAACTCTCTGCAGTTTCTTACGGTCCCGAGCAGAGCAGGTGCCATACCAAGCCGTGATCCATCCTGATAGGATGTTTTCTATGGTGCATCGATAAAAATTGGTGAGTGTAAAAGGGGACATGCCAAATTTCTTTAGCCTCCTGAGGAAGTAAAGGTGCTGGTGAGCTTTCTTGGTTGTGGTGTCTACGTGGTTGGACCAGGACAGGTTATTGGTGATGTTCACTCCCAGGAACTTGAAGCTCTCGACCCTCTTGACCTCAGCACCGTTGATGTAGACAGGAGCATCTGCACTGCTCCTTCTTGAAGTCAATGACCAACTCTTTTGCTTTGCTGACATTGAGGGAAAGGTTGTTGTCATGACACCATGTCACTAGGCTCTCTATCTCCTTCCTGTACTCTGACTCATTGTTATTTCAGATTCGGCCCACTATGGTGGTATCATCTGAAGACTTGGAGTTAGAGCAGAATCTGGCCACACAGTCACGAGTGTATAGGGAGTAGAGTAAGGAGCTGAGGACGCAGCCCTGTGGGGCACCAATGTTGAGGATAATCGTGCTGGAGGTGTTGCTGCCTATCCTCGCTGATTGTGGTCTGTTGGTCAGGAAGTTAAGGATCCAGTTGCAGGGGGAGGTGTTGACTCCCAGGTCTCAGAGTTTGGTGATGAGTTTGCTTGGAATTATACTATTGAAGGCAGAGCTGTAGTCAATAAACAATAGTCTAACGTAGGTGTCTTTACTGTCCGGATGCTCCAGGGATGAGTGTAGGGCCAGGGAGATGGCGTCCGCCATAGACCTGCTTCAGCGGTAGGTGAATTGCAGTGGGTCGAGCTTGTCTGGGAGGTTGGAGTTAACACATGATTCATGATGGTGGATGTCAGAGCCACCAGGTGGTAGTCATTAAGGCAGATTACCTTGTTTTCCTAAAGTACCGGGATGATAGTGGTCTTTTTAAGGCAGCTGGGGACAGCAGATTGAATGAGGGAGGGGTTAAAAATGGTTTATGATTTGCAAATGGCTAGTATACAGGTGGAGTAATTAGAAAAGCTAACAGAATGTTATTGTCAATTGCAAGAGGAATTGAGTACAGAAGTAGGTATATTATGTTTCTATTATTTCGAGTGTTGGTGAGACCACATCTGGAGTACTGAGCTCCTTAAAAGGTGCAGTCCGGAGAATGTTTACTGGCTTAATAATAATAAGTAGAAACAGAAAATGCTTGTTCCCTATTTTAACTTCTGTCTCTGTCTATAATGGGCCCTAATTTTCGCTTTGCTACTCTGTGAACATTTCACATACCAACCGAAGTTCATTGCCTATTTTTATATTTCTTGTTCTGATATTCCATTCCCCTTTCCTTATCAATTGTTTTTGGATATCCTTTACTAAACTCTAAAACACTCTTAATCTTGAGGTTTACTGCTTTTCTGGTGACTTTATATGAGTTTTCTTTGCATCAGAATCAGGTTTATTATCACTGACTTATATGTCGTGAAATGTGTTGTAAAAAGGAAAAACAAGGTAGAGTCCTTTGGTTCATGGACCATTCAGAAATCTGACGGTGGAGGAAAAGAAGCTGCTTCTGAATTGTTGAGTGTGGGTCATCAGGCTCCTGTACTTCCTCTCCAATGGTAGTAACGAGAAAAAGGCATGTCCCAGGTGGTGAGGGTCCTCAGTGATGGATGCTGCCTTCTTGAGGCCTCTTGAAGATGTCCTCAATGGTGGGGAGGGTTGTGCCTGTGATGGAGCTGGCTAAGTCTACAACCCTCTGCAACCTCTTGCAATCCTGTGCATTGGAGCCTCCATACCAGGCGGTGATGCAACCAGTCAAAATGCTCTCCACTGTACACCTATAGAAATTTGTGAGAGCCTTTGGTGACATACCAAATCTCCTCAAACTCCTAATGAAGTAGAGCCACAGGCATGCCTCCTTTGTGATTGTATCAATGTTTTGGGCCCAGGATAGATCCCCCAAGATGTTGATATCCAGGAACTTGAAGCTGCTCACCCTTTCCACCGCTGACCCCTCTGAGGACTGGTGTGTGTTCTCCTGACTTCCCCTTCCTGAAGTCCACAATCAGTTCCTTAGTCTTGCTGACTTTGAGTCCAAGGTTGTTGTTGCGACACCACTCAACCAGCTGATCTATCTCACTCCTGTACACCTCCTCATCGCCATCTGAGATTCTACCAACAACAGTGGTGTCATCGGTGAATTTACAGATGGTGCACTTCGCCACATAGTCATAAGTGTAGAGAGAGTAGAGCAGTGGGCTAAGCATTCATCCTTGAAGTGTGCCTGTGTTGATTGTTATTACCAATCCACACTGACTGTGGTCTCCCATTAAGGAAGTCAAGGACCCAGTTGCAGACAGAGGTACAGAGGTCAAAGTTTTGAAGTTTGTTGATTAATGCTGAGGGGATGATGGTGTTGAACACTGAGCTGTAATCAATAAACAGCAGCCTGACATATGTTTTGCAGTTGTCTAGGTGCTCCAAAGCAGAGTGGAGAGTCAGTGAGATTGTGTCTGCTATAGACTTATTGTAATGTTTAACATAATCTATTTTTCTTGTTGTATATGAACACACTAACTGGGAACAGATCTGAGCCACTCAGACCCTGGAGCCTGTTCTGCTACTTAATAAGGTCATGGCTGAGCTAACAGTAATCTCAACTCCACATTCCCAACTACCCACATTAACCTTTCACTCCCTTGCTTATCAAGAGTCAATTTACTTCAGCTTTAAAAATATTCAAGGACTCTGCTTCCACCACCTTTGATGAAGAGAGTTTCAAAGACTCACAAACCTCTGTGTGAAAAAAATTGTTTCATCTCTGTCTTGAACAATAACCCCCTAGTTCCAGATACTCCCTCCAAAAGAAACATCTTCTCCACATCGACCTTGAAAATATTCCCTCAGGATCTTATATATCTGAATCAAGTCACCTTTCACTCTTCTACACTTCAGAGGATACAAGGCTAATCTGTCCAACCTTCCCTCGTAAGACAACCAACCCATTCTAGGGATTAGTCCAGACAATGAATTTTTTTTTAAAAGCTCCAGATACTAGAAATCAGAAATAAAAATATAAAATGCTGGAAAATCCCAGCAGGTCAGGCAGCATCTGTGGAAAGAGAAACAGTTAAAGTTTCAGGTCCCGAACCTTTCAACAGAGCTGAGAATGAGAAAGTTAGTCCGGGTAGCAGAGGAGGAGGAGGAGAGCAATTGTTGGAACAAGGGGAATTTCTCTGATATGGTGAAAAAATATGGCAGGTAAAATCAGATAAAGCTTCTTTGTTGATATAATGTGTTGCAAATAGTCTTGTCTATACAATGTTGTATCATTTGAACTACAAAAATACAAAAAAAAGAGATGTGGCAGGCAAACGTGGCCAGTTCTCATCCAAGCAGAAAGGAAGAACAAGTTCAATCCTGGGTCCAGAAAATGAGGTGTTGTTCCTTGAGCTTACATTGGGCCTTGTTGTAACTGACAGGTCAGAGTGGGAATGGGATGGGGAATTAAAGTGGCAGGAGACCAGAAGTTCAGGCACTCCATGAAGGGATCACCCAATCTGCATTTCTCCAGTGGAGAGGAGACCACATTGTGAACACATTGGCAGTACACTTAATTGGAGGAAGTGCAAATGAACTGTGTCTTCACCTGGAAAGACTGTTTATGTCTCTGGATGGTGAGAAGTAGTGAAAGGACAAGTTTTGCTCCTTCTGGGGAAGTGCCATACATCAGAGAACAGTTGGTGTGAACAGAAGACCCCGCACCAGGGATTCACAAAAGGAACGATCCTTTTGAAATGACGAGCGGGAAGGGGATGGGAATACATGTCTGGTGGTGGAATCTTGTTGGAACTGGTGGAAATTGTGAAGGATGATCCAACAAATGTGGAGGCTGGTGAGGTATAAGGAACAGACCGGGGAAACTCTGTTTTTGTTCTTTCCATGTGGAGAAGGGTGGGAGCAGAGGCGCAGGAAATGCATGTGGTCCAGGGAAAAGACTTCCAAAGTCACCAGAGAAAACAAAAAAATCAGGATTGGGAATGTCTTGGAAATATGCAAAGGATATCCAAGAGAGAGAAGGGGGAAATAGAACAAGAAAATAAACTACCAAGAAATATTAAAATAGACTCTGAGCTTCTATCAGTGTTTGGTCTACAGAAGGGCCATTTCCTGTTCTCTGTTCTATGTGATATGGTTATAAACTAGCAAAAGCCAATGTGGGTCCCTCATAGACAGAAAAAGGAGAAATTATAACAGAAATAAGGAAACAGTAGAGGAATTGAACAAATAATTTGTGTCCCTTCACAGAAGAAGAAACAAAATAACTCACAGAAATACCGGGAAACCGAAGGTCCAGTACAAATGATGAAGTAGAAGAAATAATTATTAGTAAAGAACTGCCACAAGAGAGGCTAGTGAGCCTGACCTCCGATAAATCTTAAGGACCTAACAATCTACATCCAAGAGTTTTGAGAAGATTATGGAAGCTTTGGGCACCATTTTCAAAAATGCTATAGACCCTGGAGTGTTTCCTGCAGATTGATGAGTAGCACTGCGAAAGGAGGAGGAGAGGAAATGACCTGTTAACCTGACATCGGTAGCTGGGAAAATGTTGGAAACTATGGTGCAGGATTGGATATCAAGCCATTTTGAAAATAATGATAAGATTGAGAAGAGTCAGGATACCAGAGAAACAAAGAACTGCAGATGCTGGAATCTAGATGAAAAACACGATGATGCCGGAGGCCGGGCAGCATCCGTGGAGAAAAGCAGGCGGTCAACGTTTCGGGTCAGGACCCTTCCTCAGGACTGAAGCCCGATATATAGGATCCGCCGGGGGATGGGTCAAAGGCAATGAGAGAAAGGAAACAAAAAGGTTGAAAAAAAGAGGCTAGGAATGGGAAGAAGAGAAGCAGTAACATTGAATTCTCCCACCTTATCCCCACCCCCCTTCCTCACAACACCCCCCCCCACCCACCACACTTCTTCTCTCCTTCCCTTCCCATCCCCCGGTGGATCTGCCCTCCCCTCCTCCCCCACACCTGCCCATCACTATCTCTTACCTGCATCTACCTATCACCACCCTGTGCCCACCCTGCCTCCCCTCTTCTGTCCACCTATCACTGCTCTGCTTTTCCCTCCTATATAAGCTGCCTAGCCTGCTGAGTTCCTCCAGCATCGTTGTGTTTTTCATTGAGGAGAGTCAGTGTGGATTTATGAAAAGGAAACCATGTTTGACCCATGTACTGGAGGGCCTGCTTCTGTGCTGTATTCCTCCATAACTTGGAAAAGTTACAGTTGATTCTCTCGGCCAAATTGTTGATATAGATTGTTTTGCCCCATTATAACAGCCTTCCAATGTGAGAGGAAACCATTTATGCCTATTCTTCATTTTTTTTACTGGTTAACTAACTCTAATCCTTACAGTCGATTACCCCCAAATGCAAGTGCTCTAACCACGATCAGCAACGTTCTGTGTGGAATCTTATTGAAGGGCATCTGAAAATCCCAATACGTCACACCTCCTGTTTCCCCTCTCATCTGCTCTACCTTTGAGGATGTGCCAGCCAGGTGAGGATGAGAAGGTGACCAAAACTGCACCATAATGCTAAACGTGTGGTTTCACCAACGACTTGCACAGTTGTAACATGATGTCCCAACTGCTATGCTCAATGTCCTGGCTGATGAAGGCCAGTGTGTCAGATGTCTTCTTCACCACCTTGTCTACCTGTGCCTCCACTTTCCAGGAATGATGTTCTTGTACCCCTCGGTCTCTCTGTTCTACAACATTCTCCAGGGCCCTACCATTCATTGTTTAATTCCTGCCCTGGTTTAATTTACCAAAATGCAAAACTTCACGCTTGTCCTAGTTAAATTCCATCAGCCATTCCTTGGCCAACGTTCCCAGGTGATCTGGATCCTGTCGTAACCTTCTCCACTATCCACTTCACCACCAATTTTGTTGTCAGCCACAAACTCACTAACCATCGCACCTGCATTTTTGTTGACCATAACTTCCCTGCTCCTGTTGTAAAGCCGAGGACATTTGCAATGTTTTTATTTCAAACATTTCAAATCATTAATACAGAAGACAAGCAACAGTGGACCCACACAGACCCTGCAGCACACCACTAGTCAGGACTCCAATCTGAAAAACAACCCTCCACTGCTGTCCTCAGACCCCTACCACCAACCCAAGTTGCCTATGGTATGAAACAAAGTGGGGATGTGAGTAGTGATGAGGATGCAAAGATTTTTCAAGGAGGATTTAGACCAAACGAGTGTGTGGGCAAGAACATGACAAGTGGAATACAAATAATGTGAGGTTGTCCTCATCGGGAAAAAAAACAGAAATGCTCAGTGTCTTTCAGGTGGTGAAGAGCTTGGGAAACGTTGACATTCAAAGGGATTTGGGCTAACGTGCAAGTGCTGCAAGGCAAATGGTATGGTAACTTGGAAAATTTGTAAATTGATTTATTATTGTCACATGTACCGAGGTACAGTGAAAAACTTGTCTTGCATACCGTTTATACAGATCAATTCAGTTCACAGTGCATTGAGGTAGTACAAGGTAAAACAATAACTGAGTGCAGAATAAAGTGTTACAGTATAGAGAAAGAACAGTGCAGGTAGACAGTAAGGTGCAAGGTCACCACAAGGTAGTTTGTGAGGTCAAGAATCCAGCTTATCATACGAGGGAACAATTCAATAGTCATAACAGCGGGATAGAAGCTGTCCTTGAGCCTGGTGGTACGTGCTTTCAGGCTTTTGTATCTTCTGCACAATGGGACGGGGGGAGAGAGAGAATGTTCGGGGTGGGTGGGATCCTTGATTATGTCGGCTACTTTACCGAGGCAGCGAGAAGTGCAGACAGAGTCCATGTAGGGGAGGTTGGTTTCCGTGATGTGCTGAGCTGTGTCCACAACTCTCTGCAGTTTCTTGCAGTCATGGATAGAGCAGTTTCCATACCAAGCCGTGATGCATCCTGATAGGATGTTTTCTATGGTGCATCAGTAAAAATTGGTGAGGGTAAAAAGGGACATGCCAAATTTCTTTAGCCTCCTGAAGGAAGTAGAGGCACTGGTGAGCGTTCTTGGCCATGGTTGGACCAGAACTGGCTATTGGTGATGTTCACTCCAAGGAACTTAAAACTCTCAACCCTCTCAAGCTCAGCACCGTTGATGTAAACAGGACCATGTGCACTGCCCCACTTCATGAAGTCAATGTCCAGCTCTTTTGTTTTGTTGACATTGAGGGAAATGTTGTTGTCATGACACCATGTAACTAGGCTCTCTATCTCCTTCCTGTACTCTGACTAATCGTTACTTGAGATCCAGCCCACAACGGTGGTATCATCTGCAAACTTGTAGATGGAGTTAGAGCAGAATCTGGCCAGGCAGTCATGAGTATATAGGGAGTAGGGCTGAGGACACAGCTTTGTGGGGCACCAGTGTTGGGAATAATCATGACAGAGTGTTGCTGCCTATCCTCACTGATTGTGGTCTGTTGGTCAGGAAGTCAAGGATCCAGTTGCAAAGGGAGGTATTGAGTCCTGGATCTAGGATTTGGAGATGAGTTTCTTGGAATTATAGTATTGAAGGCAGGGGTGTAGTCAATAAATAACAGTCTAACGTCGGTGTCTTTACTGTCCAAATGCTCCAGAGATGAGTGTAGGGCCAGGAAGATGGCGTCCGTCATAGACCTGTTTCAGCAGTAGGATAATTGTAGTGGGCCGAGGTCGTCTGGGAGGCTGGAGTTAATGTGTGCCATGACCAGCCTCTTGAAGTCCTTCATGATGATGGATGTCAGAGCTAACGGGTGGCAGTCATTAAGGCATTTTACCTTGTTTTCCCTAGGTACCGGGATGATAGTGGTCTTCTTAAGGCTGGTGAGAACCTCAGATTGAAGCAGGGAGAAGTTAAAAATGTCTGCAAATATCCCTGCCAGCTGACCTGCACAGGAGCTAAGGACACAGCCAAGGACACCAACCAGGCCAGATACTTTCCATAGGTTCAGTCTCCAGAAGACTGATCTTGGAGGCTGTCAGGGTGGGCGGTGACGTTCCAATCCCCGTCTGTTCAAAACGTGCATAGAATGCATTAAGCTCGTCGGGAAGGGATGCGCTGATGTTAACGATACTGCCTGACATCGTTTTGAAGCTCGTTATAGCATGTAAGACCTGCCACAACTGATGGCTGGTCTGGGACACAATTTGGACTGGTATTGGCTCTCGGCATCCCTGATAGCTTTAGGAGGTCATATCTCAATCTCTTGTAAAGTCAGGGTCACCTGATTTGAACACCACAGTCCTACACTTCAGCAGGGAGTGGATCTCCCAGTTCATCCATGGTTTCTGGTTTGGGAACACCTGGATTGTCCTCTTTGGTACACAGTCCTCAACACACTTGCTGATAAAGTCCATGACGGTCGTGACATACTCATCTCAGCTGAGTGCTGAGTCTTTGAATGTAGACCAGTCTACTGACTCAAACCAGTCACGTAAAAGCTCATCTGTTTCCTCAGACCAAATGTTGATGTTGATCTTTATTGCAGGAGGATTTGAGTACAAGAGTAAAGATGTCTTACATCAATTATATAAGGCCCTGGTGAAACCACAGATGGAATATTGTGTACAACTTTGCTCTTTTTACATAGAGGTACTAGCTATAGATGGGGTGCTCTGCAGGTTTACTGGAATGGTTCCTGGGACAAGACTGTCATATGAGGAGATATTGTGTAGGCTTGGCCTCTATTCTGTAGAACTTAGAAGAATGGGGGGTGACATTGTTGAGACACATAAGATAATTAAGAGGACTCAACAGGATAAATATGTTGGGAGGATGTTTCCCTTAACTTTGGGATCTCAATCTCAAAGTAACGAGCAGACCACTTATATCTTTGGAATTCTCTACCTCAGGGGCTGACGAGGTTCAGACACTCATTAATCTGCTAAACAAAATAGGAGAAGATCAGCTGGTAGACTTTGTGTCTACATTTTGTACTTGTAATTAGCCTTTCACCACTGTAACGACAAAGGTGGAGTCTTGATCACTGTCCATCTTTTAGCAATATTGCTCATCACTAATGGACCAAAAGTTGTTGCCAAGACAATGGTGAGACTAATGGTGGTCCCTATTGTTGATCCATCATTGCCAGGGGAGGGGCAGACGCAGGTTTACATGAATGGCCAAATTCCCCTTCATGGGTGAGCCATCTCAGTAACAATCTGACCATTGAAATGGTCAAGTTCAAGTTTATTTTCATGGGCATATGTACACAAGGAATAAATGCCATGAAAATTTGCTTTTTGCAGCAGCAACACAGTACGTTACACACATGACAAACATAAGTTAACATAAACTTAAATTAACATGAATTGTACATAACAAAATAAACATAACGACACCAGTGCAAGTTGAGAGGGAGAAAGAAGAAATATCGTCCAATTCAGTGTTTGGGTTTTTCAGGCCGGTTCAAGAACCTGATGGCAGTGGGGGAGAAGCTGTTGTTGAATCTTGAAGTGTGGGTCTTCAGGCTGCTGTACCTCCTGCCTGATGGCAGCATCGAGAAGAAGGCATGGCGCGGATGGTGGGGGTCCCTGATGATGGATGTTGCCTTCCTGAGGCATCACCTCTCATAGATGTCCTCAGTGGTGGGGAGAGCTGTACCAGTGATGGAACTGGCTGAGTCCACCACTCCCTGTAGCCTCTTGCATTCCTGTGTATCCGAGATTCCACATCAGGCCATGATGCAACCACTCAGAATGCTTTCCACTGTACATCTGTAGAAGTTTGTCAGAGTCTTTAATACTGAATCTCCTTAAACTTCTAAGAAGGTAGAGACAATGGTGTGCCTTCTTTATGGTTGCATCTATGTGCTGGGCCCAGGATAGGTCCTCCAGGATGTTGACACCCAGGAACTTGAAGCTGCTCACCCTTTCCACTGCAGACCCTTCAATGAGGATTGGTGCATGTTCACCTGATTTCCCCTTCCTAAAGTCCACAAACAGTCACATGATGGCAGGAGGCCATTCAGCCCATTGAATTTATACCAGCTCTACATAAGAAACCAGTTAGTCCCGTCCACCACCTTCTGTCCAAACCCTGCAAGTTCTCTCCTTTCAGACACAGATCCAGCTCCATTTTGAACGCTACAGCTGAATCTGCCTCTACTCTTCCCCAGCAGTACATTCCAGGCCCAACCACTTGCGGTAGAAAAGTAGTCTCATCATGTTGTTTCTGGTTGTTTTGCCAATCACCTTCATTCTGTCTCCCCCTCTGACCTTTCCGCTAATGGGAACGGTTTCTCTCTATCTACACTGTCCTTATCATTCATGACTTTAAGTACCTCTGTTGGATGTCCTCACAGCCCCTGCTGTTCCAAGGAGAAGAATTCCAGCATCTCTAGTTTATTTACATAACTAAAGTCCCTCATCCCTGGAATCATTTTGGGTAAATCCCTTCTGAACCATCTCCAAACCTTCACATCTTCCCTAAAGTCTGGTGCCCAGAATTGGAGACAATACTGCACCCATGGCCAAACCAATGTTTTATAAGTGTTCATCCTAACTTCCTTGTTCCTGAACCCCATCTCTCTATTTAGAAAGCTCAGGATCCTGCCTGTTTCTTTCACCACTCCCTGAACCTACAGTGCTGCATTCAACATAGAGTCATTGAGTTATACAGCATGGAAGCAAGCCCTTCAGCCCAACTTGTCCGTGCTGATGAGTGTGCCTTCCTGAGCTGGTCCCATCTGCCGGCATTTCACCACTTTCCCTCTTGAACGGGCCTCCTGTACAATAAGATGAACTCTTGACCTCGCAATCCGTCTCGTCGTGGCCCTTGCACCTTATTGTCTGCCTGCACTGCACTTTCTCTGTAACTGTAACACTTTATTCTGCATTCTGTTATTGCTTTTCCCTTGTACTCGATGTACTTATGCTTTGAAATGATCTGTAAGGATGGCTTGCAAAACTAAGTTTTTCACTGTATCTCGGTACATGTGACAATAATATACCAATTCCAATATCTATGAACTTGTCCAAATGTCTTTCAAACGTTGCAATTTGTACCAGCCTCTACCTCTTCCTCTGGCAGCTCGTTCCATAGACCCACCACCACCAGTGTGAAAAACTTGCCCCTCAGGGCACCCTTCAAATCTCCCCCTCTCAGCTTAAACCTTTGCCCTCTGGTTTTAAACTGCCTTACCCTGAGAAAAAGACTATGAATATTCACTTTATCTGTGCCCCTCATTATTATAAGCCTCTATAAAGTCATTCCTCGGCCCCTTTACTCCCATGGAAACAGTCCCAGCCTATCCAGGCTCTCCTTAAAACTCAAGCAACATCCCAGCATCATCCTTGTGAATCTTTTCTGTACCCTCTCGAGCTTGATCACATCCTTTCAAGAGCATGATGATGAGGACTGCACACAATACTCCAAGTGTAGTCTCACCATAAACTTGTATGACAAGCATGACATCCCAATCCCTGTACTCAAAGCCCCAACTGATGAGGGCCAGCATTCCAAGTACCATCTTCACCACCTTGTCTGCCTGCGTCAACCCTTTCAGGGAACTATGTGCTTGTACCCCTAGGTCCCTCTGTTCTACAACACTTCCCAGGGCCCTGCCATTCACTGTGCTTATCCATCCCTAGTTTATCTTCCCAAGCCAATTTTGTATCCAATTGGCCAGCTCTCCCTGGATCCCATGTGAATTAACCTTCCAGACCAGCCAACCATGCGGGACCTTGTCAAAGGCCCTGCTAAAGCCCAGTGGACATCACCTACAGTCCTACCCTCATCAATCCTCTTGGTCACCTTTACAAAATACTCAATCAAAAAACTCAGTCAAACTCATGAAACACACACAAAGCCATGCTGACAATCCCTAATCAGTCCTTGCCTTTCCAAATGCTGGTTAGATCCTGTCTCTCAGAATCCCCTCCAGTAACTTTCCCACCACTGATTTTAGACTCACCGGCCCGTTGTTCCCTGACTTACCCCTGCTGCCTTTCTTAAATAGAGGAACAACATTACCACCCTCCAGTCTTCTGGTACCTCACCCGTGGCTAACACATTATGCAAATGTAAAACTCTGATAATCCGGCATCAGATTGTTCAGAAATCCTGATGATCCAGCATCCAGCTCGCTCATTAGTCCGGAAGGTGAGGCAGGGTCCTGTGTGTGGGCCGGGTGTACGGCCAGAGCCGAGGTTGGGTCCAGAACACCTAGGTTCAGGAACGTGGGTGGGTGTCAGCCGGACCCGGGGTCCAAAGTGTTTGCATATTTCCTGCTCCCTTTAAACCCTCTGGGTTCACTGGAAAATGTATTGTACCACTGCATAACATGTACAAGAAGTGATATAAAGGTGGGTTTGGGTATTAATCAGAGTGACATCCAATTGTCCGGAAAATCCACCAGCCTGCCAGCACCAAAGTCCTGAGAGTAGCAGGTTAGCGGAATTTTACTGTATAGCCCCCAAACCTCTCAATGCAGTTAGTGGTGTGAAGATCTTACACTGATATGGTTAATACAAGCTAAACCTGCCACAAGTAGGTAAATCTTGTTACTTCAAGCACCTATTCTTTTCACAATAATAACTTTTAATTTCAATCACCCCCCAGCAAAGAAAATTAACCATTGCTTCAGGTTCCATCCATCGGCAATATAAAAACTGTCAGTTTTACATGTTTACTTTGCTGCTCTGTTTATTCTGATCTTTTAGGGAAACAGATAGGAGGTTCTGTGGCAGTGAGCATGAATCCCAGATGGTATGTTGCCTCCCAGGTGCCAGGGTCCGGGATGTCACTGATCAGGTCCACAGGATTCTTGAGCGGGAGGGAGAACAACCAGAAGTCATGGTTCATGTTGGTACCAACGACATAGGTAGGAGGAGGGATGAGGTCCTGAAAAGTGAGTTCAGGGGGCTAGGCAGAAGGCTGAAGAACAGGACCTCAAGGGTAGCAATCTCAGGATTGCTGCCAGTGCCACGCGATAGTGAAGGTAGGAATAGGAGGAGATGGCAAATAAATTGTCGTGACTGAGAAGTTGGTGCAGGAGGGAAGGTTTTAGATTTTTGGATCATTGGGATCTCTTTCTGGGGAAGGTAGGACCTATACAGAGAGGGACGGCTTACACCCAAACCTGAGGGGGACCAAATATCCTTGCAGCCAGGTTTGCTAGTGTGGTTCAGGAGGGTTTAAACTAGTTTGTGAGGGGAAGGGAACGGAGGAGTAGGTCAGAGGAAGAAGGGGATGGGGGAAAAGTCAGATCTAACCAGGTAGAGAGGCTTTGAGGAAGGAGAAGCAGAATACAGGCTACAAAAGTAGTAAGGTGGATGGGCTAAAGTTGCATTTACTTAAATGCAAGAAGTATCAGGAATAAGGGAGATGAACTGAGAGCCTGGATAAGTACATGGGACTATGATATTGTGGCTATTACAGAGACATGGTTGACACCAGGGCAGGAATGGATTTTGAACCATAGAACCATAGAACCATAGAACAATACAGCACAATACAGGCCCTTCGGCCCACCATGTTGCGCCGACCTTCAACCACTCCTAAGACCTATCTAACCCCTTCCTCCCAATATATCCCTTTATCTTAAATTCCTCCATATGCTTATTGAATATTCCTGGTTTTTCAGTGTTTTAAAAGGGATGGGGGGGAGATGAGGAGGAGGAGTGGCGATACTGGTTCAGGGACACTGTTACAGCTGCAGAAAGGGTAGATAATGTAGAAGGATCCTCTCTAGAGTCAATATGGGTGGAAGTTAGGAACAAGAAAGGAGCAAGTTACTCTACTGGGAGTATTCCATAGGCCCCCGGTAGCAGTAGGATATTGAGGAGCAGATTGGGAGGCAGATTTTGGAAAGATGAAAAAATAACAGGGGTATTATCGTGGGAGACCTCAACTTCCCAAATATTGATTGGCACCTGACTAGTGCCAAAGGTTTAGATGGGACGGAGTTTTGTTAAGTGTGTCCAGGACGGATTCCTGGATGATGCCATATTAGATCTAGTTTTAGGTAATGAACCGGGTCAGGTGACAGATCTATCAGTGGGTGAGCATCGGGGGACAGTGACCACTGCTCCATAACCTTTAGCATGTGTCCATGGACAGGGATAGGAGCAAAGAGGACGGGAAGATATTTAATTTGGAGGAAAGGCGAATTATGAGGCTATAAGGCGACAACTTGAGAGTGTAAATTGGGATGACATTTTTGAAGGGAAATGTACTATGGAGATGTGGTCATTGTTCAGGGATCTCCTTGCAGGATGTGGGGATAAATTTGTCCAGGTGAGGCAGAGAAAGAATGGCTGGGTGAAGGAACCATGGGTGACAAGAGAGGTTGAACACTAGTTAGGAAGAAGAAGGCAGCATACATAAGGTGTAAGCAGCAAGGATCAGATAGGGCTCGTGAGGAATATAGAGTAGCAAGGAAGGAACTTAAGAAGGGGCTGAGGAGAGTGAGAAGGGGACATGAAAAGGCTTTGGCGAGTAGGGTTAAGGAGAATCCCAAGGCTTTTTACTCGTACGTGAAGAACAAGAGGATGGCTAGAGTAAAGGTGGGTCCGATTAAAGACAAAGGTTGGGAGGATGTGCCTGGAAGCTGTGGAAGTGGGTGAGGTTCTCAATGAATACTTCTCTTCAGTATTCACCAAGGAGAAGGGTCTTGATGACGCTGAGGACAGTGTTGTTGAGGGTAATGTTCTAGAGTATGTAGATATCAAGAGAGAGGATGTGTTGGAGCTGTTAGAAAATATTAGGACAGATAAGTCCCTGGGGCCTGACGGAATCTTCCCCAGGCTGCTTCGGGAGGCGAGGGAGGAGATTGTTGAACCGTTGGCTAGGATCCTTGAGTCTCGTTGTCCACGTGGATGGTACCGGAGGACTGGAGGGTGGCGAATGTTGTCCCCTTATTCAAAAAAGATAGTAGGGATAGTCCAGGGAATTACAGACCAGTGAGCCTTACATCTGTGGTGGGTAAGCTGTTGGAAAGGATCCTAAGAGATAGGCTGTATGATTACTTAGAGAACCATGGACTGATTAGGGACAGCCAGCATGGATTTGTGAAGGGAAGATCTTGCCTCACTAGCCTGATAGGGTTCTTTGAAGAGGTGACAAGGAAGATTGATGAGGGGGAGTCTGCACCCGCCCATTTTAACCTACCCGTACGTCTTTAGGAATGTGGGAGGAAACCGGAGCACCCGGAGGAAACTCACACAGACACGGGGAAAACGTACAAACCTCCTTACAGACAGTGACGGGAATCGAACCCCGATTGCTGGCACTGTCTACATGGATTTTAGTAAGGCGTTTGACAAGGTTCTGCATTGTAGGCTTCTTCAGAAGGTCAGAGGCCAAGGGATCCAGGGGGCTTGGCCTTGTGGATCAGAATTGGCTTGCCTGTAGAAAGCAGAGGGTTGTGGTGGAGGGAGTGCATTCAGATTGGAGGGCTATGACTAGCGGTGTCCCACAGGGATCGGTTCTGGGACCTCTACTTTTTGTGATAATTTATTAATGATTTAGATGGCGGGGGGGTGGGGGGGGGTGGAAGGGTGGGTTTAGCAAGTTTTGCAGATGACACAAAGATTGGTGGTGTTGTTGGATAGTGTGGAGGGCTGTCGAAGCTTACAGAGGGATATTGATAGGATGCAGAGCTGGGCTGACAAGTGGCAGATGGAGTTTCAATCTGGAGAAGTGTGAGGTGGTACATTTTGGAAGGACAAACTCCAAGGCGGAGTACAAGGTAAATGGCAGGATTATGAGCAGTGTAGAGGAGCAGAGGGATCTGGGGGTTCAAATCCACAGATCACTGAAAGTTACCACACAGGTGGATAGGGTAGTTAAGAAAGCTTGTGGGATGTTAGCTTTCATAAATCATGGGATTGAGTTTAAGAGCCGTGAAGTAATGACACAGCTTTACAAAACTCTGGTTAGACCACACTTAGAGTGCTGTGTCCAATTCTGGTGGCCTCATTATAGGAAGGATGTGGAAGCGTTGGAAAAGGTGCAGCGGAGATTTACCAGGATGCTGCCTGGTTTTGAGAGTATGCATTATGAAGAGAAACTAAAGGAGCTAGGGCTTTACTCATTGGAGAGAAGGAGGATGAGAGGAGACATGATAGAGGTGTACAAAATATTAAGAGGAATAGGTAGAGTAGACAGCCAGCGCCTCTTTCCCAGGGCACCAATGCTCAATACAAGAGGGCATGGCTTTAAAGTAATGGGTGGGGAGTTCAAGGGAGATGTCAGAGGGAGGTTTTTCACCCAGAGAGTGGTTGGGGCATGGAGTGCGCTGCGTGGGGTGGTGGTGGAGGCTGATACGTTGGTCACGTTCAAGAGATTGTTAGATAAGCATATGGAGGAGTTTAAGATAGGGGGATATGTGGGAGGAAGGGGTTAGATTGTCTTAGGAGTGGTTTGAAGGGCGGCACAACATGGTGGGCCGAAGGGCCTGCATTGTGCTGTATTGTTCTATGGATCCATGGTTCTATGGTACTATAGTTTAGACCAATCTTTTTTTCTTCCTTTTTGTCTCTCCCTATGCCTAATTTGGCTTTGAATTCACCCACTATCTTTCAAGCTTCCTTGTCAATCCTCAAAGTGCTTAGTTCACCATTCTTTGATCTAGTTGGTTAAGGAGAGACCCAGCTGCTTTTCCTGTTCACTCAGGTCCCAGACAGCTGGTTTCTCCTTACACATTCAACAATTTAGAGTGGAAACTTCGGGGGGCAAGTCCAACCAATGGCAGACATCGTTACATCCCTCCCACAGAAACTACAGGGCAACAGTGGAAGGGAAAGTATGTCAGCACACTGGAGCAGGCACTGGGACCTGTGCAGAAATAAGAAGTTCCAAAATGTATTGAGGCACTAATGGGAGATATCTGCACATTGCCCAAGAGAAACAGTAATCATAGGATGAATGATCAGGGAAGCTGGCAGTAAAGGCAAAATTAGTTACAAAGGGAGATTTTAATGTTAACACTGGCTGAGAGATGGAAAATAGCTCAAGTCGTAAAGCTAATGAATTTCTGAAATGTACCCTCGACAGCTTTCTGAACCAATTAGAGTGAACAAGGCAACAAGCCATGTTAGGTTTAGTGATGATTAACAAGCCAGAATTGATTAATAATCTGACAGTAAGGGAGCATCTTGCAAACAGTGACCATAACATGATTAAACCTGACATTAATTTTGAGAAAGCTCACTCAAAAAAAATCTCACATTAAGTAAGGCTGATTTCAAAAGAACGAGGTGTAGGCGGAGCATGTGAAACGTGGCTGAATTGCTATGGAGAGAGGGCGAGAAGTATTCGGAGAAGCACTTACTGTAAAACAAGGCTACAACATTGACATGAACAATGAAGCAAAGTACCTGAGGGAATCACACCCTAACACTGAGGGTGGTGCCCTGGATCGACACCAAGAATAATTGCAATCTGGGGGGAATTAAAGAAATGAAAAATCAATAAATGAACATAAAGAAAATATTAAAAAGGGAAAATGAAAATACAAGTGATGTGAAGACTAATAGGAAAAAATTATAAATATATTGAAATGGGTGACAGAGGGAGGTGTTTGCCATTATCAGCAGACACAGATGATGGTTTCGAAAGTAGAGGAAAAGATAAAATAAGTGATGGGTGGTATCATAGAACAAACCAAAGGGAGCTGCTCAATAGATTCAGTGTAAGGTATAATACACAGAGGATAAAATAAACCAATTTAGAGGTAGTTATAAAATCCGGATCCAATTAAAAGGAAAGGTTGAGGAAACTGCAGAGCCATTAGTCACAATCTTTCAACACTCTCCTAATTTGGAAATATCCCCTCAGACTGCAAATATTGTTCAAGTATTTAGGAAGGGAGGTCTTCCAATCATATTGGTCTGATATCCCTCGCACAGCACCCTCACAGATGCCTCTTTCCCAAACAAGATCAGCTCCGTTTCCACCAGCCCCTCTCCCCTTTGAAAAGGGTTGACATAATCACCCTTCCACTACCTAACAGTGCTGATCCAATCTGAACTAACCTCCCTCCCCTCCCTCTTAAACAATGGACCATTTTCAACCACCTGCTCTCCCTCAACCAACTTCAGACAATGCTGGTCCAGCTTCTCCTCTGTACAAACATGCCAGTAAAATTCCATCCCTTCAGCGTAGCAGTTAGCGTAACGCTATTACGGCGCCAGCGATCCAGGTTCAATTCCCGCCACTGTCTATAAGGAGTTGTATGTTCTCTCCGTGTCTGCATGGGTTTCCTCCAGGTGCTCCAGTTTCCTCCCACATTCCAAAGACGTACGGGTTAGGAAGTTGTGGGCATGCTATGTTGGCGCCAGAAGCGTGGCGACACTTGAGGGCTGCCCCCAGAACACTCTACACAAAAGATGCATTTCACTGTGTGTTTCGATGTACATGTGACTAATAAAGAAATCTTAATCTTATCTTATCAATTTCCCCCTCCACCTAAATCAGACAGTACCAGCCCAATATACCCCCCACCCCCACTCCTTCAAACATTGCCAGCCCAATATACCCCCTGACTCTTCCAAATAATGTTAAAGGCTGTCAGTGTTTGCTGAAATCCCTCTAACATTGAAGAGGAAGTGTTTCTTGAGATTACTGTGATATTCACAGTTGGAGGTTTTGTTGTGATAGGAATATAAGAACGTAAGAAATAGGAGGAAGACCAGGCCATTCAGCCCCTCCTCCCTACTCTGTCTTTTAATAAGTTCTCAGCTGACCTTTTATCTCATCACCAATCTCCAGCACTCACCCCATATCCTTTGGTTCCCTGAATATCCACAAATCTAACAATCTCTGCATTGAATATTCTCACCCACTGAAAACCCACAGCCCTCTCCGGTAGAGAACTCTGAAGTTTCACCACCTTCTAGGTGAGAAATCTCTTCTCAGCTCAATCCTGAATAGCTGGTCCTTTATTTTGAGTTGAGACTGAGATCCCTGGTTCTATACAGCCCAGCCGGGAGAAATATCTGCCCTGTCAAACCATATAAGAGTTTTGCACATTTGAATGAGGTCGCCTCTCATTAGAGTCTTCATTCTTTTAAACTCATTACTCCACAGACCCGGTCTGCTTTACCTCTTCTCATAGGATAAGCCCCATCACAGGTTGTACAGTCTGAATAAAACCATCAGTTCTGATCAAAGGTCAACAGAAACATTTTCTCTCTGTCCCTCTCCCTCCCTCTCTCTCTATCTCTCCCCCCCTCCCCCTCCCCCTCCCTCTCTCTCTCTCTCTCTCTCTCTCTCTCTCTCTCTCTCTCTCTCTCTCTCTCTCTCTCTCTGTATTTCTTTCTCCCCCTGTCTCTCTGTCTCTCTGTCTCCATCTCTCTCTCTTCACAAATGCTGCCTGACCTGCTGAGTATTTCCAGAATCCTCTATCTGCATTAACTTCAGTCTCTGGCCCAGACAGAGTAGAGTACACCAGGACCTGCCAAGGCACAAGATTTTAGATGCTGCTGACTCACAACAGAATGAAAATACACTGTTGAAGATGGATTGGAGTGTGGGGGGAGGGAGATCCAGCAGTCAGATCCAAGACTGGGATGTTATGGGGAGTGGGGATTGCTCAGGTGGGGATGCCGGCCATCAGGAGGTTGGAGACACACCTGCGGGTCAGGGGGATGAGATTGGTGAGTGGGAGGGTGGTGGACGATCATGAGATAAAGGTGAGTTTCATTCACTAGAGTATGGGACCTTCCTTCCTGAGGTCTGGTGTCGCACTCCAGAATCACGATTAGCCCAGGTCTGAATCCAAAAGATGCCGAGTCAAAATTCCAGCAGGAAGCAACACAACCAGAAGTGAGGAGAAGCATGTGACCCGTTTCCAGGTTAGCCAGTTTTGTACCCACGCTGCCAACATCTGCTCAAACCCTTGGGTTCCCATTTTGCCCACATTTACTCCCTGATTCTCTCCTGCAGCAGGCTCGGGGTGCCCACTCTCCCGGTGTTATGATGCAGCTTTAGAAAGGAGAAGCCTGGTCCTGGCTGAGCGGAGACAAGTTCCATTCACGAGCCTTGACATGGGCCAATAATTAGAGTCTCTTTGAAAAGTAGAATGAAGTTCAGGATCCAACCTATTCAAGTCGATGGCAGATTGTGATTGAAGGAAAATTGGTGCGAGGTTCAAGAGATTCAGAGCGGCCTTGAAGAAAAGAAAAAAGGAAAAATGAAAGGGGAAGGATCTCAAGGATGTAAGATCAATATTACCAAGGCTCTGCATTGTTTGGGAAGACCTGGAAAACTGTTGACCTCACAAGCTACCTTGTTTGACCTTGCACCTTATTGTCTACCTGCAATGCACTTCCCTGTAGCTGTGACACTTTACTCTGTATTCTGTCATTGTTTTTACCCTGCACTACCTCAATGCACTCTGTACTACCTCAATGCCCTCTGTACTACCTCAATGCACTCTGTACTACCTCAACGCCCTCTGTACTACCTCAATGCACTGTGTCATAAATTGACCTGTACGATTGGTATGCAAGATAGGGTTTTCACTGTACTTTGGTACAAGTGACAATAATAAACCAATACCAATACCAATACCAATCTTAATGTACAGGCTCTGAGATCCTAGTTTTCAATCTTAGAATAATCAACCTTTCACTGTCTTCCTTTCTGAGATCATTAAACTGTTCCCTGAGTAAGATTACAGGACCAGCAATCTGAGCCAAGCAACTCCTTTTCTTAGGAGAGGAGACACTTGGTGGGTGGAAGTGACAGTGATGAATGATTGGAGGACCTCATTCAAGTGAATTACTGGCAGTTCCTAGACTTTGAACATCTGACCGCTCAAATTCAGAATCTACAAACAAAGCCACACTGACCATAGGAAATTTGGTGTTCATTTCGAAATCGTGTGTTATGTATCTCATGTCTGGCCCAAGGAGACAATAAGAACAAATGCTGAAAGTTATATATGGAGAGACACAGTACAAAAAATTGGCATGAGTTCACTATTGAAATCCTCACCCACAACAACTGGGTCCAAGGCCCACACCACAAATCCAAACCCAGACAAAATGGTAAGTTTGCAACAAGATGTAAGCCAATGACCTGGACCCAGGAATAAGAGAGCTGAACTATCAGAAAAGATTAAAGAAACATTAGGAGAAGGTTAGGGAGAATCTCATAAAGCATTAGGCCAGTAGGGCCAGAGGAGATGGAATTAATTGAAAGCAATGGCATTTGCTGTCTCATTGATCTTTGATACCAAGTCACTTTCTGGTACTGTTCCCTGAGCTATTCTTCACATAAACCTAGACAGTGTGTGTTGGCAGACTGTTTAATCATGGTTGGGGTTGAAAGCATTACATCAAATGTCAATGCCTTTAGCAGAGAAAGGGAGCCAATTGGAAGGACAAAATAAAATGAAGAAATTGCACAGCCTCCTTGATTCTCAAGGGCAAGTTCAGTTTTCAAGAAATGATTATTGTTCAAAGTGATGATAGCCAGGAACATCTGCATGCAGATACCCTAGAAACATCCAGACACCGTGGATAAATCAAACAAGCAATGTTTCGAGGAGAGATGCTTGGGAAGGGCTGGGATGGGATAAGTGGTAAATGTGGCAGAAATAAGGAAGTCAGGTCATGAATGTTTTGATTGTGTAGAGTCAAACAGCCAGGGAATTCATCACACCTCATTCCAAACAAGCTCCTGCGTTCAGACATCGTACTGTATTAATATTCTGAGAGTTGATGCTGTTTAATCCCCATCACATCTTCCTGTGGTCACTTTGGAGCAATAAATAATATGAAAATCAATGAGGGAGGGATGGGCCCGAGGATGTTGATAAATGGGTGAAAGGATTGACCTTGTGCTGAGCTGAGCTGGGCTCAAGAGACCAGACCCACTGAACCAGTGTGAACACCACAGAAGAAAAAGAGAGGAAGACACTTGATGGGTGGAAGTGACAGTGATGAATGATTGAGGACCTCATTCAACACATTTCCCACTCCAGTAAAACCGTGCCAAGTTCCTCGCTACACCAGATGTAGGTTTAAGCAGTTTCTGTACACTGTAACAGGACATACCTGTTTTGGGTTTGCCTGAAGCCTAAATAGCATTGAAAAGTTATTCTCATTGAAAAGATCCCAGAAACAGCACCCTGTAATACTCAGGGGGCTGCTACTGGGATCTTTCTGTGTGGGAGTTGCTTGCTATACGGGTGACTACAGTCACCGGAGACTGGGAGAGGGGCTTCGAGTTTTGCTCTGAGCCTCTAGTGCAGCCTCAATCCCTTCATCCCTCCAGTGACCCTAAACTCTGGAATCCCCTCCAGAAATTTCCCACCACTTGCTCCTCCTCTACACATCCCTTCAACCACTCGACCGAGTTTGTGATCGCTTGTCTCGTTGCCACAGACGGTGTCAAATTTTCGTTTATGGTATTCTTGTGAATGTTTTACGGTTTTAACGGTGTGATACAGATGGGAGCTGTTGCCATTGAGTTCTACCTTTCCATTTTCTATTATTGTAAGGTTTTTTTTTAATTGCCCATTCACCAACACACAGGAATACCAGAGTTACTTCATCTTTTTGGCCCGGTACAACCTTTTAAGAGGATTAGTTGCTTCACTAAAGTGTGCATTAGATGCGGGAAAGATGGAGACACTTTGCGAGTGTTGTTGGATGAACAGCCGAGCTGTTTGAGTGTGAACCTTTCACCCCCAGAACACTCGACGCAAAAGATGCATCTCTCTGTGTGTTTCAATGTACATGCGACTAATAAAGAGTCTTATCTTATCCTCAGGGTAAAACCTTTGTCCACGAAACCAACTCAAATCATTCGAACCCCTTGTTTCAGCGCAGACACCATTGGCTCGGGATTCAGTCATGTGCTAGCATTGGGAATTGTGATCATTACAGCCCTTTGGCCCATCTTTACCATGGGAATGATAGAACGGGATGACACAGTGGCTGCGGACGCACCTTTGCAGTGAGCAGCGCTGCCCTGCTGCTCCGCAACATTTCACCTCCTCAAGGGAATTGTGATTTTTTTGGAAATTGAAGGTTGGATAAACTCGGGTGAAAGGCCTTCACACTGAAAACTTGCTTCTGCTCCTCACTCCACGGGTGTCACTTGCCGCTGAGTGTTTCCAGCACTCTTTTTAAATTGGATGGACCGAGAGCAGAGGAGGCGGAAGGGAGACTTAAATGAGGTGTGTAGGATTATGGAGACGCTCCATGGAGTAAACAGCAAGGGCCTGTTTCCCTTAACAGGGGAGTCAAGAACCAGGGATGTAGGTTTAAAGTATTTGGTGGTGGGGGGGGGGGGGTGGGGAGAGGGAGGGTGATGGGGATTGGAACTCGCTACCTGAGGGGCGGGAGAGGCAGATACCCTCCCCTCGGTTAAACTGTGTAGCTGGAGAGCCTTGACTTGCAGGGGTACCAGTGCTGGGAGGTTGGCGAGGCCGCACAGACCTCTGACCAACACAGACATGATGGGCCGAATGGCTTCTTTTGTTGCAGGTTTACCATCAGCTCCCTTGAGCCGAACTGACTTCCAGCACTGTGCCAATCATCACCTGGTGTCAAAACAGGGAAAACCAGAAAGTGCTGGAAACACTCAGCGGGTCAGGCAGCGTCTGTGGAGACAGGTCCATGGTTAGTAGGAACAAGAATCCGCGTGAGGGACACAACAGCAGCACAAAAGTGGAAATTAAATATGTGCAGGGAACCTTCAGGTTTGATCAGAATATGATTGGAACGAAGAGTCTTTGACCTGAAAGGTGAACCTCCACAGACGCTGGCTGACCCGCTGTGTGTTCTCAGCGCTCTTTGTCGGTTCCCCGAGAAGCGCGGATACCAGAGTCAGGAGGCGCAGAGAGCGCACAGTTCTCTCTCTCTCTCTCCGGTTGCTCTGCACACACAGGCTGGTGTCCGCAGAGCGGTGCAGACCAGGCGCACGGAGCCGGTGCCTGGGTCAGACTGTGCAAGCCCTGAGCTGGGCAACGTTTCAGCCAGCGTTCATTTGCAATCGCGGCCAGCCCGGGGCACTGGCGGCTGTGGTATATAAGGGAGACGGAGCGTCACTTCCACTCACAGCTCGCTGCCTCTCGCTCTTTCTCTCTCCGTCCCGGCGCCACCTCAACCAGCAAGATTTCGCCCGCCAGGAGACCGGGCGAGAGATCCCAGCCCGACTTCCATCTCGGTCGCAAGTCGCTGGTGGCGGCGGCAGTCGGGGTGGCGATGGTGCTGATTCTGGTCATTGTCATCCCGGTGCTGGTCAGCTGGCTGGGCACGGCCGCTCACTACCAGATGCTGGGCACCTGCCGCATGGTGTGCGAGCCTTACCTGGGCAGCAACCCCAGCGCCAGTCCCGGGCTGGAAGCGCTGAGCGAGCAGCACCTGGCGCCTCCATCCACCCTGCTCCAGGGAGCTCCGGGCAAGCCGGGACGTCCCGGCAAACCGGGGGCTCCGGGCCCTCCAGGAGAGCCGGGACCCCCGGGACCGAGGGGGCCGGCGGGGGAGAAGGGGGAGGCGGGCAGGCCGGGGCTGCCGGGTGCCCCCGGGGCCGGCCCGGGCGCTATCAGCGCCGCCACCTACAGCACCGTGCCCCGGGTGGCCTTCTACGCCGGCCTGAAGAACCCTCACGAGGGATACGAGATCCTCAAGTTCGACGACGTGGTGACCAACCTGGGCAATCACTACGACGGCTCCAGCGGCAAGTTCACCTGCTCCATCCCCGGCACCTACTTCTTCACCTACCACGTCCTGATGCGGGGCGGAGACGGCACCAGCATGTGGGCAGACCTCTGCAAGAACGGCCAGGTGAGCGGGCACCGGGACACTGGGTATCTGGGCACTGGGTCTCTGGGCACCGGGACACCGGGTCTCTGGGCACCGGGTCCCTGGGCACCAGGCGCCAGGACACCGGGTCTCTGGGCAACAGACAACGTGTCCCCGGGAAACGGGCACCGGGTCTCCGGGCACCTGGACTCGTGATACTCCAGGTACCGGGTGTCCGAGAAACGGACAACAGGTCTCCGGTTAAGGGATCTCTGGGCAACGGGACTCCGCGAACCGTGTCCCCGGGCAATGGGCACCGGCTGGAGCGGGAGGGGTGGTGGGTGGGTGTGGATGAGACGTAGGGGAGTTAACTTGTGAGAGGAAGGGAGTGCGAGGAGGAGTGAGTGAAGGGGAGAGTGAGGGGGGACGGGGAGTGGGATAGGGAGAGGAGGGAGAGTGAGGGCAGTGAAGGGGAGGGGAGCGGCGGGTGAGCGAGTGGGGACATTGGGGGAATAACTGAAGCAGCCCCTCAGTGGGACCCCTCCCCTCCACCCTTCCCTACCCAGTCTCTCCTCTTTCCACTCCCCTCCCTACTCTCCCGCTACCGCTGAAGGTTCGCCCTCTACCCCCCCCCCCCCCCCACCACCGCCCCCGCCGCCGTGCTCGGTCCGAGTGCCGGCGGGTCAGGGTGACCAGCCCCGCTGCCTGTCCCGGCCCGCGGCTGTGGAGCGGACCCGCGGCGGGCAGCGGGACATTGGCTCCCAATTTTCCGCACTCCTCCCTCCCTCTCACTCTTCTCCGGGCAGCCGGGAATCTTTGAGGAACCTCCCCCTTCCCCACCCCACAGCTCAGTTCCACCTCCCTCCCTCCGCCCCCAGACCCTGGCCCCACTCCCCGGCTGCTTTGCGGTGTTTTGTTTGTCCCGGACTGAATTCTTCAAACCAAAACAGAAACATTGGGAACACTCAGCCGGTCGGGCAGCGTCTGTGGAGGGAGAGACCGGTCAAGGATTCCGGTCGAAGACCCTTCAGCAGAACTGTTAGACCGGCTGCGTTCTTCCAGCGCTTGTGTTCTTGTTGTAGAGTCCAGTGTCTGCAGGTTGGTTTCATTTCCTTCTTCTGGTTCACCTTACCTCCGTCGCACTCGCTGAGCGCCCAAATTTCCCTGCATGTTGCCCCTTTCCCGTCTCTTCCACAGATGCTTCGCCCTTTTCCACCGGGCCGGGCAGCAGCCCGTGTCCCTGGGTCTGACTGTGCCCCTGGGTCTCTCCCACCGCCCCCCCCCCCCATCTCTCCCATGTTTTGTTTACTCCCTCGTTTCTCGCCACTTTTCCGCCCCGTTCTGGATTCCCCTGAGGCCCCACCGACCCGAGCTGGGACTGGGCTTCACATCCCCCGGAGAGGGTTCCTGACACCTGCAGCCGCTGGTCAATCACCACACCCCCCCCCCCCCCCACCCACCCACCACCACGAAAGACCCCGCTGCTGGGATATCTGGTCGCAGGGAACAGACTCTCGGCACCCCGCCCCCCCCCCCCTCCCCCCCGCTCTCAGCCCCCAAACCCATTGGGAGTCGTCCAGACCCGTTCGCCCTCGCTCCACGGGACTACTCTCCCACCTCAGCACCTTTCTACTAACCCTGCACACTAACTCTAGAGCCGCGCCCTCATCCCCGCTGCTCTAGTTCCCCACACCCCCTCCCCCGGTCAGACTCCCCCCCCCCCCCTCACTCCCCCCCATATCCTTTATCTCACTGTCTCACCTTCCCTCAAACACTTTCTCTCTCTACTCTCGCACTCTGAACTCTCTCTCTCTCTCTCTCTCCCTCTCTCCTGTCGGCAGGCGGGTTGGCTCTCACTGCCCCCTCACCCCCCGTTCCCCCGTCCTCCGCCTGGGTCGCCGTTGCTCTAACGCTGCCTCTCCCCAGGTGCGCTCCAGTGCCATAGCGCAGGACGCCGACCAGAACTATGACTACGCCAGTAACAGCGTCATCCTCCACCTGGACGCGGGGGATGAAGTTTACATTAAACTGGACGGTGGCAAAGCGCACGGAGGCAACAACAACAAGTACAGCACCTTCTCGGGATTTATAATCTACACCGACTGAGGCGACAGCTCCTGTAACAGGATCCGCTCCACTTCACGGTCCCGTCTGGGTGCAATCACTGGAAGGGGGGCAGCGTTTCCCAGTCACCAGCTGCCGCCAGCCGGGGCCGCGCCTCGCTAATTCTTATAGTCTGTTAAGGATATTTATCTTCAAAATTGATTAGTGTCTGAGACCCGGGCTCGCAGTGCTCCTGCGGCCGGCTGTTTTCCTGAGGCTTTCTTGGCGGTGACGCTTGATTTGGATCTTTCTCAGCTCGGTTCCTGCCCCTCAATAGATGTCACCTGAAGCAGGTTGAGTCAGCCACTAATACTTTCATGAATAACTTCTAAACTATCAGCAGCCCTGGGAGTGGACTGGAGACTGCACTCCGGACAGAGAGGACAAGCACCTTGGCAAAGACCCAGAGTTTCGGGGTGGGGCGGGCAGCGAACGCACGCATCTGGCCCCCTGTAATGTGACTTGTTTTCATATTCACCGAGGTCATTAAACGTCTCGTCTGACACGGGAAGGAAGGACTCTCATTTTGTTCCATCCGTGGGCGAACGGTATTAATTGGCGCCGAGTTTTTCCGGGGGGTGGGGGTGTCTCTCAGTTGTGTTTGGGGAAATCTACCCAGTGCAACACCCGCCAGGCGTCAGGGAAACGAAGCCAGGGTGAACAGCGTATTGCGGCGAGCCAGCGCCCAGCGCTGTCCGCGGGACTTGTTCATAACTAAACCAGACACTAATTATCGTGGCCCTGGGCAAACCAAATGACCAGAGGTTCTAAGCCTCTGCCCCCGTCCGCTCCCACCCTCACTGTACCGGCACAAAGACAGCAATGTGTCTGTTATTCACAAGCAAACCCACACACTTGCCCAGACTGAGTTCGGAAGCTGTAACACACGGAAAGTTATTTTACCTTGAGTGATTGCTCACACACAGTAACTAACGGGGAATGCGCGGAGTAATGCAGCCGATCTTGGTATCGGTTTATTATTGTCACTTGTACCGAGGTGCAGTGAAAAACTTGTCTTGCATATTGATCGTACAAGTCAATTCATTACACAGTGCAGTTACATTGAGGTAGTACAGAGTGCATTGAGGTAGTACAGGTAAAAACAGTAACAGTACAGAGTGTCACAGCTACAGAGAAGGTGCAGTGCAATAAGGTGCAGGGTCACAACCAGGTAGATCGTGAGGTCTTCACGTTTCAGGTAGTCCCTGGGCATGGAAGGCATCCTCTTCCCACTCTGGTCCTGTGGGTTGTGAGGGGGCGGGGCTGCCCATGTGGTTTGGGGATGTGGCCCGCTCCTGGCGAGGGAATGCGCTCACTGTGGCGCTCCCACCACATGGGGGGTGGTCGCCAGCCACGGATCCCCACACGTCACCCAGGATGTTACGGCTTCTTTCTGCAAACCTTGAAGTGCTTTTGAATCATTGTCTCCTGTCCTCCTGCGTTTGGGAATTCTGATGTCAGGCAGGTGAACAATTGGACGTGTAATTGGAGCCTCAGTGTTGGGGATGTTGTGCCGTGAGAGGACACTGGTGCATTTATCCTGCCAATGGTTTTAAGATAAGATATTAGTCACATGTACCTCCGTGAAATGCATCTCTTGTGTGTTCTTGGGCAGCCCGCAAGAGTCGCCACGCTTCCGGCGCCAACACAGCATGCCCACAACTTCCTAACCTGTATGTCTCTAGAATGTGGGAGGAAACCAGAGCACCCGGAGGAAACCCACGGAGTCACGGGGAGAACGTACAAACTCCTCACAGACAGCGGCTGGAATTGAACCCGGGTCGCTGGCGCTGTAATAGCGTTACACTAACCGCTGCACTACCGTGGAGTTTGTGTAAAGAGGTGATGGTTCTCCCAGAGTTTGATCTGACTACTGTCAATAATCCACTTTTCCTAAATGGAGGACAGATTATGCTGCGTCTAGACCACAAATTTGGTGCTGGTTTGAGGTTAATCTCCGAACACTCTTTCCCCAGTCGCCGAAGCTTGAGCTGGTGCGCTAGGGGTGGTGAGGGATTTCATTCTCCCTCTTTGCCGAGAGGGGCCTCTCCAGAGATGGAAAGCTCTCGGTGTTAAGATAAAATATTAGTCACATGTATCTCCGTGAAATGCATCTTTTGAGTGTTCTTGGGCAGCCCGCAAGTGTCGCCAAGCTTCCGGGGCCAACATAGCTCCTATGTCGGACCTTTTATTGTCGGGGGACAGTGCTGTGAAGCAAGGGCAGATTGTTACAGGATGTTCGTTTTGCAGATGTTGGGTGCGAGCTTCAGCTGACAGAATCGCAGTCACCTGGAGCTCGGGCCAACACAAGCGTGGAGCGGAGGTGAGGGAGATTTGGATTAGATCCGACGTAGCGGAAAGGTTGTGGGATGTGAGGGACAATATTGCGGCAAGAATGGTGAAGAGGTATGGAGAGAAGCCCCAGCCTTGCATGGGCCCTGTTTGCCACACCTTGTACCTGAACAGACACCCTCTGTAGTGCAAGTGTGGTCAGAGTCTGTCCTGTGCAAACGGGCTGTCTAACCCGTTTGCCATATGACCCAATCTGCTTCCAGTATTGCGCTCTAAAGATCAGAATGACCAATAGGGAGAGCCAGAAGCAATGACTGGCCAATAAGAATGAGCAGGGGCAGGAAGGGATCTGAGCCTCAGCCCGGGAGCGGAGAAATGAACCCGGAGCGCAACAGAAGCCCACGGGCTGACACGAAATCCAGCGTTGAATTTCTTTCCCTTTCGCTGCTGCTCGGCTGAATTATTTTTTTAAAAAGAGAACTGCAGGTCTGGAACTAAACCAGAAAATACTGGAAACACTCAGCGGGTCGGTCAGCATCTGTGGAAAGAGAAGCAGTTATTGTTTCAGGTCTTCAATGGACCAGCTGAGGATTTGCTGCGTTTTCTGTTTTTGCTGCTTGTGTAGAGGTCCCTGCCCAGTGCACCCCTCCGCTCCTGACTAATTGCAGAGAAAGGCTGATCTTTCTGACACTGTTGCCGACCTTGTGGGCCCTCTGCTGTTCAACAGCCGATGTCCCTTCAGTTGTGCGACCAGAACCTTTTTCTAAATGGCCAGGGCCCGTGCCCTGTGAGAACCGCGGGACTTTGACAAACCTATTGGAGCAGGGTTGGGACCTGTGGGCAGTCAGAACAGAGAACGTGTCCTTGTAAGAGAACGTCTACATCTGGCACTTGGGACAAGGAGTGTTCCAACCGCCACTGCAGCACTTGCACATTCTGACCATTGCACGTCCTCACAGCACAGCCCAGCCCTGCACAGATCCCCAGGTGCTGTTAGTTAAGGATTCCCCGGATTTCAAGCCAAAGGCAATGAATGAATACTCATCGCGTGTTAATACAGTTTACACCAGTTACCCCGCTCTGTCACACACGTGTCGGATTTTGCAAACGTTAGTTCAGTTCATGAGGCATTAATTCTAATCTTCATACTCAGTTCCGATTCCCACAAATTAGTCTGGTTCTGCGCACTTTAAGTCGGTGTCTCAGACAGCTCTCCAGTTCCTCAGAGAGTAGTTCACCCCTCAGGCCTTTCTCGGGTCCCACAAGTACTGGCCCAGTCCTATCTGATGCGTGACCAGTCCCATTCCTGCCTCGTTCTGTTTCTCCAAGTGAGTTCAGTGCATCAGGAATGAATTGTCCTGCTCTCACCCGGCTGCTTCCCCACACCCTGGTCCTCCAGCATTTGTCATCCTCATACTTCGGGTTGGCTTCTCACAATTCAGTTCAGATTCTCCATCTTCAGCTAATCCTCACACATTCACCCAGTTTTTTACATGTTCATCCCTTGCCCCTGATGTTCTGGTGCAACAGCCTTTACTCTGTTCCATCACACCTTAGTCCAGCTCCTCTAAACCATTAGTCCTGTTCCTCAAGCGTTTGTACATTTCTTCCCCCTGCAGTCAAAGTACACATCCTCACACTTTGCGCTGCCTCACACTTTAGTCCTGATCCTCACGCTTTATGGAAGCTAAGTTTGAATCAGGGACATCAATAGTTAAGCAAAGTAACAGTACTGAAGAAAATAATAACACTGCAGTGTAACAAAACCACAGAAGTAGGTGGTCTCCATCCCTGGCTTTGAAGGAACTGGGTGAAAACATTTACCCAGTTCCTTCAAAGTTTGCTTGATGTATGAATCGTTTTTTTTTAGATGAGGAATTTTACAAACCACTCCTCTATTTCAGCAAATTGTGAGAGAGAAATCATGGACTAGCTAGCCCGATGCACATTGTTGGGAAGTTACCAGAGTGATTAAGCACAGAGTAACAGAACACCTTGACAATTTTCAGCTGATGGATCAGAGGGAGCCAGGGCACAGCTGGTAAAGAGCAGGTCGTACATCACAAACCAGAGTGAATTGTTTGGAGAGCTGCGGAATATTGGGGAAGATAATAGCTATGGATGTTAATTAAATTAACTTTGATGTAAATATATATTTCCAACTGACTATTTGCTAAAATTAAAGCTTGTGACATTGAAGGCAAATTGTTGATGGTTAGGAAATGGGATAAATGGCATGTTTACCCATTGGTGGGATGTGACTAGTGGCCTCCAGCACATCATCTTGGTGCTCCCAGTTCATTTCCATGATTGCCCCATTCAGTTTATGAGCTGGATGCTACCCAATGGGGTTCTATATAGTCCACAATGCTTAACGCCAGCCTAGGCAACTGCATCACCTGGCAGGTCTTACCTGAGAATGTCTTTCGTGAAGTGATCTCTCGCACACTGTCCCTCACTGGGAGCTGAAGAAGAATGGGCTTCCTGCTGAGAGTGATCCCCTCCTCCTTCCCCCATCTTCCTGCAGCTTGTCCTGGTCTGCGCCCATGCCTGGATTTGTAGCAAGTATTCCTTCAGCAGCTGTCACACCAGTCACAGACAACTTTTCCAACTTGAGACGACAGTAGGAATTGCCAATCGTAGCAACAGCAAGTGGAGATCTACTGGAAGTGACTAGCTGGAAGTTGTTGACCATACTTTTAAAAAGCATTGGCAGGGGTTCCTTGCTGTTGCTCAAGGCTGTGTGAGGTTAAGAGAGAGACCATTAACTAGAGTGAAAAGGTGGCAGCTCTGGTGTCAAGTCAGTGCGACACACCAATTGACATCATGATCTACCTGCTCTGCACACCTTATCTCTCTGTCCATTTAATTGGATATTTATGTTGAGGCTCCCTCTTTAACACAGGTTCTGAGGTCAAATTGATTGTTTATTGAGATTCTGATAGAAATAACAGTTTTTTAAAATAAATTCTAATAGTAAGATTTCCTTAAAGGTTTCCAATGGTGGAACATGGGACTTTTATGTTTAAACCATGAGCCCTGCCTGCACTGTCCAGGTACAGTTCTCCATATATGGTATCTAAATTAGCATATGCACTGCTGAAGCTATGAACACTCCCTGAATGTAATTGCACCGGGAACAATTTAACACAGCCATGTTGTCAGCCTCAGTAACTTAACCAGCTTTAGTGCATATTGCAACTTCAACCTGCTAAAAAGCTATCCCAGCACTGATGGGCTAGATCATGGAATGCAAAGCCAAGAGTTGGTATAGGGGAGAGAATAAGCAGACAAATAGTGGCCTCAGTCACTGCTGTCACTTCAACCAACAGAAAGGCCAATACATACAATACCCACTATAGGCACAGGATCATTAAGCGATGCTATTAAACACTGGCCAAGACCCATAAGTGATATGCAATAAACATTCACGAGCTAAGAATGAGTTTAATGGACAAAGATGAGTTCTTAGGTTGCCATACTGGAGTGTTCTTTCAATAGTATTATCCATCAAGTATCTATGTAGCCAATACTTATCTGTCTGCTATTGATTTTCCCAGTATCCTGTATGTATCTTTCCAATACCTACTCTCCTCATACCTATGTAATCAATGGCCGTTTTCGACACTAATGCTGGAGTTTGGATTCGTCAGCTATGGAAATCTTTGCTAATTGGGTCAGCTGTAATGACCTTTACTGCGACCTGAAATCATAATGTGGTCTCCAGTTCAAACAAATTACACTGACGTATTGTTAAGTGAATTTTAAATGTTTCAGAGCAGTTTTATCATTAAAGGATGTTATTTAAACTCTTATGCTTGTGCCAGTTATTACAATTCATATTTATTGTCACAAAGCAAACAGAAGTCACACATGGCATCAGGAATCACATGAACAAAAGGCTGAAAAAAGATTGATAAAAGGTTTGGTCAAGGAGATCGGTTGTAAGTAAGGGAGCCTGAGGAGGACAGCATGGGTCACAGGTGGGAGGTCACTCCAGAGCCTGGGGATTGCCAGACTGTGTACTGGCTCAACATGCTGGAGTCAAGGAGACAGAGATCACTGACATTACAGGTAACAGGGACGTTTATGAATAACAAGCTGATGGTGTGAGGCCGGGGTTGCTGTGGGGATACACTTTAGATGAAGTCATAGAACATAGAACACAGAACATTACAGCACAGTACAGGCCCTTCGGCCCACAATGTTGTGCTGACATCTTATCCTGCTCTAAGATCTATCTAACCCTTCCCTCCCACATAGCCCCCCATTTCTCTATCATTCATGTGTCTCTCTAAGAGTCTCTTAAATGTCCCTAATGTATCTGCCCCCACAACCTCTGCCGGCAGTGCGTTCCACGCACCCACCACTCTCTGTGTAAAAAACTTCCCACTGACATCCCCCTTATACCTTCCTCCAATCACCTTAAAATTATGTCCCCTCGTTTTAGCCATTTTCACCCTGGGAAAAAGTCTCTGACTGTCCACTCAATCTATGCCTCTTATCATCTTGTACACCTCTATCAAGTCACCTCTCATCCTCCTTCTCTCCAAAGAGAAAAGCCCGAGCTCACTCAACCTATCCTCATAAGACATGCTCTCCAATCCAGACAACATCCTGTAAATCTCCTCTGCACCCCCTCTAAAGCTTTCACATCCTCCCTATAATGAGGCAACCAGAACTGAACACAATACTCCAAGTGTGGTCTAACCAGAGTTCTACAGATCTGCAACATTACCTCATGGCTCTTGAACTCAATACCCCAAATAATGAAGGCCAACACTCCGTACCCCTTCTTAACAACCCTATCAACCTGCGCGGCAACCTTGAGGGATCTATGGACATTGACCCCAAGATCCCTCTGTTCCTCCACACTGCTGAGAGTCCTGCCATTAACCTTGTATTCTGCCTTCAAATTCAATCTCCCAAAGTGTATCCATAGAACCATAGAACCATACAGCACAAAACAGGCCCTTCGGTCCACCATGTTGTGCCGTCCATCAGACCACCCTCACACTACCTAGCCCCTTCCTTCCGCATATCCCTCGATCTCACATTCCTCCATATGCCTATCCAACAAGCTCTTGAACCTGTTCAATGTATCTGCCTCCACCACCACCCCAGGCAGTGCATTCCATGCACCAACCACTCTCTGGGTGAAAAACCTCCCTCTGACATCTCCCCTGAACCTCCCACTCATAACCTTAAAGCCATGACCTCTCGTCTTGAGCATTGGTGCCCTGGGAAGGAGGCGCTGACTGTCTACTCTATCTATTCCTCTCAATATTTTATATACCTCTATCATGTCTCCTCTCATCCTCCTCCTTTCCAGTGAATAAAGCCCTAGCACCTTAAGCCTCTCCTCATATTCAATACTCTCCAATCCAGGCAGCATCCTGGTAAATCTCCTCTGCACCCTCTTCAACGCCTCCACATCCTTCCTATAATGAGGCGACCACACTTATCACTTCACACTTATCCGGGTTGAACTCCATCTGCCACTTCTCAGCCCAGGTCTTCATCCTATCAATATCCTGTTGTAATCTACAGCAACCTTCTACACTATCCACAATACCACCAACCTTTGTATCAGCAACAGACTTACTAACCCACCCTTCCACATCCTCATCTAAGTCATTTATGAAAATCACAAAGAGCAGGGTCCCAGAACAGATCCCTGCAGAACACCACTAGTCACCGACCTCCAGGCGGAATACGCTCCATCTACCACCACCCTCTGTCTTCTATGGGCGAGCCAAGTCATCTAGTCGATAGGTTAATGTGAGCAGTGAGAGAGAGAGGACAGAAACAAAGGGACATAAGAACTACGGGGCAGTTAGAAAACAAAACTGAGAGAGAAAAACTGAGACAGAGCAGCAGGAATTACACAGAGAGAGGAAGTGAGTTACAGAACTAGAATTATACATTGAATCCCAAGGGCTGCAACATACAAGATGAGGTGCTGTTCCTCAAGCTTGCTTTGGGCATTATTATAATAGTGCAGGAAGCCACGGACATACAGGGCAGAGTGTCAGCAGGATGGGGAATTAACACTGCAGGAAATCAGAAGCTCGGGGTTTACCCCTGTGGTCTGTACACAGGCGTTCTGCAATGCGGTCACCCAATCTGTGTTCTGCTTCTCCAACGTAGAGGAGACCACACTGTGAGCACTGAGTACACTGGACTGGAAGAAGTGCAGTCGCTGCTTCAGTTGGAAGGGCTTTTTTGGCTCCCTGGATGATGGGAAAAGGGGAGAGGAAAAGAGTAGGTGTGGCATCTCCAGCAGCTGCACGGGAAGGTGTGTAAGATGGGAAGTTGTCCCTTTAGTGTGGGTCTGGTGGTGGAATCTCGTTGGAGGGAATAGTTAAGGATTATCTGTCGAAAGTAGAAGGTGATGAAGCTGAAAGTGAGGACCAGGGGAACCCAACCCTCACTCTGTACAGAGGAGGCGGTGAGAGCAGAGGTGCGGGAAGTAGCTGAGATATGGACCAGACTGAAAGCCATTTCAGAGGCACCTGCACAGAAATCCTCCGGGCTTCCCCTCTTCCAAGAATTATCTGCTCTCTCTCTCTCTCAGGTTGACAGCATTCTCCATCCCAATGAGATCTCTCCGACAGTGTCCATGCTGTCATCACCCAGAGTTTGGCAATTCATAGCATGACGATGCAGCCCAAACCCAGACCCTCTGGTCCCAGAGCCACTCACGGATATTCCTCAGAGCCACCTGCAACCCTGTCCAACACAAGGGAACAAACCTCCCTCACCTTGATCACGGCTCTGAGTCGGAGTCGCCAAAAGCACATGGAAGGCAGACACTCAGGGTTTGCATGAACATTGAATTCTCCCACTTTAAATAATCCCCACACCAACCCCCTCCCCAACCATAGAACATAGAACATAGAACAATTACAGCACAATTCAAGCCCTTCAGCCCACAAAGCTGTGCCGAACATGTCCCTACCCTAGAAATTACTAGGCTTATCCATAGCCCTCTATTTTACTCAGCTCCATGTACCTATCTAACAGTCTCTTGAAAGACCCTATTGTATCTGCCTCCACCACCGTTTCCGGCAGCCCATTCCCTGCACTCACCACTCTCTGAGTAAAAAACTTACCCCTGACATCTCCTCTATACCTACTCCCCAGCACCTTAAACCTTAAACTTAAACCTAAACCACATTTCTTCTTTTCTTCCTTTTCCTAGCTGATCTCTCTTTTTTCTACCTTTTATTTCTCCGTCCTTACCTCTGACCCATCCCCTGGTGGATCTGCTCTCCCCACCCCCCTCTCACCTGCCTATCACTATCTCTTACCTGTATCTACCTATCACCACGTTGTGCCCAACCCTCCTCCCCTCTTTTGTTCACCTATCACTGCTCTGCTTTTCCCTCCAATATATTTGGGCTTCCCCTTTTCCTATCTTCAGTCCTGAAGAAGGGTCCTGACCCGAAACATTGACCGCCTGCTTTTCTCCACGGCTGCTGCCTGACCTGCTGAGTTCCTCCAGCATCATCGTGTTTTTCACCTAGATTCCAGCATCAGCAGTCTTTTGTTTCTCAAGGGTCTGTACAGTGAAGTATGGGCAGCCGTGGCAGCCTCCAGTGATTGGTCAGTGAAGGAACGGATGCAGTATTGAGCACACAAGAGACTGCAGATGCTGGAATCTGGAACAACACACAGTCTTCTGGAGGAACTCAGCAGGTCGAGCAGCATCTGTGGGAGGAAGGTCTCCAAGTCAGGGTGGTGTGTGTGGTTTGGTGTCCCCCTTGTAGATGACAGAGTACCCATGCAGTTCTGCCCTAATCCTCCTGCGTCAGCCTCCCAAACTGTAGATCGCAACCTCCTAATAATTGCAGCATCAGCTGATGGGGTCACAATCCACAGCTGCATTCAGCCTGCAAGTCTGCTTCAGCTACAGGGCCCCTGTTGACCTGCATCTCACCCCTCTCCTTCTCCACCTCTCCACCCCCACTGCCTCACAAGCCCACATGACGGTGAAGGCCACAGTACCCACACCGGGTGCAGGAAACACTGCCCGCTTTCAGCTCTCGTCGCCTTGTGACCTGCTGGGCACGTGGGGGAGGCAGAGGAGGAGTGGACATCTGTTCTGGGGAAGACAGTGTCTGGGTTACCTCCACCTACCCGACCCCTGGGGGCTCAGGGCCTCAGACAGACCTCGCCATTGGCAGATATTGTAATGCTGAGGGGTCAGCTCAATGCAGACAGCACCAGGTCCTCACTGGAGACACGAGAGTCTGCAGGTGTTGGGATCTGGAGCAACACACAAGATGCTGGTTGGGCAGCATCTGTGGAGGGAAATGGACAGTCGACGTTCCTGGCCAAGTCCCTTCATCTGGACACGATCCAAGAGTAAGCAACCCTCTTTGTCCAAATGTGGGTCTCGACCCAAAACGTTGACTGTCGGTCCCCTGCCCGACGTACTGAGATCCTCCAACATCTTGTGTGTTGCACCAGGTCCTCAGTGGCATCACTCTCAGCACTGAGTCAGAAAGTAAAAGGTTCAATTCCTCCTCCCCTCCCCCACCCCCACCCCCAGACATCAAAAAACAAAAAAAAACTGCAGATGCTGGAAATCTGAAACAAAAGCAAAAAATGCTGGACCTAGTCAGCGGGTCAGGCAGCGTCTGTGAAGAGAGAAACCACAAAGGCTGCCACGGCTGCCCAGTAACCCCAGTGTTTATAAATTTTGTTCCCTCTCTAGAATGCTGGATCGAAGCTTCATTGCAGTACGAAGGGAGTGCAGTGCTGTTGAAGATGCTGTCCTTAAACTGAGCCCCAAGCTCCTTGCAAAGAAAGATGTAAACGATCCCAGGATGCTATCGAACACATACCCCAGAGTTCTTTTTAATGTCCTGGCTAAGATTTACCCACTGAACACCATCACTATATTAAATGATCAGGTCATCCTCACATAACTGTGTGTGGGATCTTGCTCTGCACCAATTATTATGTTGCTTGATCAACAAACAATCTGCTGGAGGAACTCAGCAGGTCGAGCAGCATCCGTGGGGATTCCCCCGCAGGTGCTACTCAACCCACTGAGTTTCTTCAGCAGATTGCTTGTTGATCCAGTTTCCAGCATCTGCAGACCTTTCTGTCTCCATTATGCTGCTTTGCTTTGGTCGCCTTTTGGGCTATGTGAAGTTTCAAGCATTCCAGGACATGGGCATCGTTGTTGGTTCAGAGTGTGCTAGTGCCCATCTCTGCTGCTGCTGATGGTCCACAGTGCCTCATGGATGCCCAGGTTTGAGCTGCCAGACCTGTTCTGAGTTCCTCCAGCATCATCGTGTTTATCATCTAGATTCCAGCGTCTGCAGTCCTGTGTTTCCTCTGTCCGTAACCGCGATCTGCATCTCCCTGTCGCCAGTCACTTCAACTCCCCCTCCCACACTATCACAGGTATGTCAGTCCTCGGCCTCCTCCACTGCCACGAGAAGTCCGAGAGCAAACAGCACCTCATTTTTCGTCTTGGAACCTTGCAGCCTAACGGCATGAACGTTGAATTCTCCCACTTTAGGTAATCCCCACACCCCTTCCCCACACCCCCCCCCCCCCACACCACGCTTCTTCTCTTCTTCCCTTTCCTAGCCTCTTTTATTCTCTCTCTTTTTTCTCTCTCTCCTTACCTTTGACCCATCCCCCGGTAGATCCGCTCTCCCCTCCCTCGCACCTGCCTATCACTGCATCTACCTATCACCACCTTGTGCCCACCCACCTCCCCTGTTTTGTTCACCTATCACTGCTCTGCTTTTCCCTCCTATATATCAGGCTTCCCCTTCTCCTATCTTCAGTCCTGAAGAAGGGTCCTGACTCGAAATGTTGACCACCTGCTTTTCTCCACGGATGCTGCCTGGCCTGCTGAGTTCCTCCAGCATTGTCGTGTTTTTTGTCTAGATTCCAGCATCTGCAGTCCTTTGTTTCTCTATTCTGAGTCTGGCACATTTAGCACAATTATAATGCCACACAATCTGATTGAAGGTGGTCCTGGGTGTGAAGAAGGGTCTTTGTCTCTATCAGGCTGTCTGACTTCCATCAATGCCATCATGGACAGGTCCATCTGCCACAGGAGACGTGGTACTGATTCAGTCAGAGCCTGCCGCAGACCCAGACTGAGATCGATGTTCCTCAGGATGGGGCGAACTCCGGCAGTGGTGCTGCTACCAAGACATTCTCGGCGATGGCCATTGAAGTCCCCCACTCAGATACATTCTGCCCCCTTGTTGCTCTTCCAACACAGGAGAGCGCTGCTTCATCAACTGAGGGAGGACAGTGTGTGGCGATCAGAAGGAGGTTTCTTTGCCCTTGATTGATCTGAGTCCTTGAAACTTCATGGGGCCCGGAACTGATAATGAAAGCTCCCAGGGTCACCCCTGCTAAATGTGTTCCACTGCATCACACGTTTGGTGGGTCCTCCTGGTGGAACAGAACAAGTGCATATGTTGTGAAGGAGGAGTTTGGCACATTGTGTACTGGATCCCAAGGTGGATCCTGGATACTGCTGGAGTACTGGTAGGTTCCACTTACAATAACACTTCCAAGACACAGGAGCTTTCCCAAAGCTGCCAACTCCGAACCAAGGAATTCTCTACATGTAAAAAACTCTCAGAAGTAGAAGCAAAGTGAACCTTGGTCCAATGTTTCCCCAATTCAGCCTGTCCTCACGCTTGGCAAAGATCCATTTCAAGTCTTCAGTGGTGCGTTCTGCTGTTATACAAGTACCTCCCTTCAAGACTTCAATCTGATTTGAGTTCACGCGAGGAAATGACTGCTCCCCTGCTGTCAATTGTCAACGTGGACTCGTTGGAACGATTGGGTCACCACCTCCAGGGTGACGATGGTGCATCGGGGTGAATTGCTCTGTGCTACACATGGACACAGCTTCCTCCATCTCTTCGTCAGTGTTCAGCCAGTGCAGGAAACTCCCGGCAGTGCCCATCGCACTGACGATTCCGGGGTCTACAGCCATCTGCCCGACTGCAATCTCTATCCTGAGAACACTCGGAGTAACCTCTCCACCTCCCTGCTGTGAGCATCCTCAGGTTTTTGATAATTCAGGCCTGTGGTCACAGATGGCTGTAAAGCTTCATTTGGAGCCTGGTCCAGGCTGGTCCACCCTCTCACATGGTGTTTGTGCACCAGCATTACTGCTACTCCCTGCTGAGTCACCAGGGCAATCTCAGTGGCTGTTACCGGGAGATCCCCTCTCCCAAGTTACAGTGTGAAGATCGAACTTTCTCTCCCAGTGTCAGACGATCCGTGTGGTGATCTGGTCAGAACGTGAGCTGGAGTAGTGAACACTTGTGGCCAATCAGTATCCAATATTGTTAACCAATCTTAACCCACTATCACTGGTCTCCCAATCATGACAGTAACTGTAAGGTCCTGTTGTCTCAATGCTGTTGCTTGTAGCAATGCTGCAGGCATCTGCAGCATTTGTAATATTGTGCAGATTCCCTGTCTGTGGCTTGTCATGAGGAGCTGGCTTTTCCTGGGCTGATTGTGCTTTGGAGATGATACTCCTGTCTTTGCTTGCTGTCCTGTTTCATAAGCTGCTGTTACATGTCCTTTCTTCCGACATAAGGAGAATCTTGTCCCATTGAAACATTGGCTGCAAGGGGAATGATTGCTAGAACATTGATAATCCAACTCTCACTATTTGCGGTCACAGGAAGGTGTCCTTGTTTCTGGACCAAAGCTCTTGGAGTTGTCCTTTGATTGTAAGCCACCTTCACAACAGTGGCTGACCCAGGATAGGATTTCTTGACATTCTTGGCTCCCATCTCCATGGAAGCGGCGATCCCACACATCTCATCAAATGGAAGGGTTTGTTTTGTGCCCAGAGAATCCCTGGAACCAGAAGGTTTCCATTCTGGGTTTGCAAGGAAGCAGGTGTGAGCCCAGCTCCACATTCCTTGAGGTTGGAAAATCTACTTTCACTCCTCTGAGAAGGGAAACCAAGTAATTACAGAGCTGCTAAGTCCAGTATCAGTTGACAGGCAAACATTTGAGCCTGAAGTTACAGATGGAAGGACCGAGCCACTTGTGGTTCACACCTGCCTCACCTGACTCTGCTATTCAACCTGAGGGCTCCTCAATCCATCGAATGGACCGTACAGTGTCCTCAGGCAAAGTTAAAGGCGGAGGGGTCTGCTTCTTAATCAATAACTTGTGGTGCTCGGACGTGACGGTCCTGATGAGCTCCTGCTCACCCAGCCTGGAACATCTAACGGTGAAGTGTCGACAATTCTATCTGCCAAGGGAGTTCACTTCAGCTATCCTGATGGCAGGCTACATCCCACCACTGACGGACATGAAGCCTGCACTCAATGAGCTATACTCCGTGGTCAACAACCTTGAGACAGGATACCCTGAGGCCCTCTTCATCATCGCAGGGGACTTCAATCAGGCCAACCTCAAGAGTGTGTTACCAAAATACTATCAGCACATGTCCTGCTCCACCAGGGGCGCCAACACCCTTGACTACTGCTATACAACTATCAAAGATGCCTCCTGAGCCACCCCTCATCCTCACTTTGGGAAATCAGACCACCAGGCTGTGCTCCTTCTCCCTGCATACAAGCAGAAACTGAAACGGGAGGATCTGGTACGGAGAGTCGTGCAGTGCTGGTCTGAGGAAGCAGATGAGCTCCTACGTGACTGCTTTGAGACAGTGGACTGGTCCATGTTCAAAGACTCAGCTGCCAGCCTTGATGAGGATGCCACCACCGTCACGGACTTTTTCAGCAAGTGTGTGGAGGACCGTGTACCAAAGAGGACAATACGGGCATTCCCAAACAGGAGGCCATGGATGAACCGGGAGATCCACTCCCTACTGAAGGAGAGGACAGCTGCACACAAATCTGGTGATCCTGATCTGTACAAGAAAACGAGGTATGACCTTTGGAAAGCTATCAGGGATGCCAAGAAGCAATACCAACTCAAAATAGAGTCCCTGGCCAGCTGTCAGTTATGGCAGGGCTTACATGCCATAACAGGCTACAAGACGAAGTCGGGCTGCATAGCTAACAACAGCACCTCCCTTCCTGATGAACTTAACGCATTCTATGTGCGTTTTGAACAAAAGGGCAGTGGATTGTCACCACCCACCATGACAGCCACCAATGCAGCTGAACCTGTGATCACAGTGGAGGACGTAAGATCAGTTTTCCGGAGAGTGAACATGAGGAAAGCATCTGGCCCAGATGGTGTCCCGGGCCGTGTGCTCAGATCTTGTGCTGATCAGCTGGCAGAAGTATTTGTGGACATATTCAACCTCTCCCTGCTTTAATCTCAGGTTCCCACCTGTTTTAAGAAGACCACTATCATCCCAATACCGAAGAAAAGCAAGGTAACATGCCTCAATGACTACTGATCAGTGGCTCTGACATCCACCATCATGAAGTGCTTTGAGAGGTTGGTCATGGCACACATCAGCTCCAGCCTCCCAGACAACCTGGACCCATTGTAATTTGCCTATCGCCGAAACAGGTCTACAGCGGATGCCATCTCCCTGGCCCTTCACTCAGCTCTGGAGCATCTGGACAGTAAAGACACTTACGTTAGGCTATTGTTTATTGACTACAGCTCTGCCTTCAATACCATAATCCCAAGCAAGCTTGTCACCAAACTCTGAGACCCAGGACTCAACACCTCCCTCTGTAACTGGATCCTTGACTTTCTAACAAACAGACCGCAATCAGTGAGGATAGGCAGCAATACCTCCGGCACGATTATTCTCAATGCTGGTGCCCCACGAGGCTGCGTCCTCAGCCCTCTGCTCTACTCCCTATACACTCATGACTGTGGCCAGATTCTGCTCTAACTCCATCTACAAGTTTGCAGATGATACCACCGTTGTAGGCCGTATCACAAACAGCGATGAGTCGGAGTACAGGAAGGAGATAGAGAGCTTAGTGGAATGGTGTCATGATAACAACCTTTCCCTCAATGTCAACAAAACAAAAGAGCTGGTCATTGACTTCAGGAAAGGGGGCGGTGTGCATGCACCTGTCTACATCAATGGTGCTGAGGTCGAGAGGGTTGAGAGCTTCAAGTTCCTGGGTGTGAACATCACCAACAGCCTGCCCTGGTCAAATCACGTAGAAGCCACGGCCAAGAAAGCTCATCAGCGCCTCTACTTCCTCAGGAGGCTAAGAAATTCGGTTTGTCCCCTTTGACTCTCACCAACTTTTACTGATGCACCAGAGAAAGCATCCTATCTGGATGTATCACGGCTTGGTACGGCAACTGCTCTGCCCAGGACTGCAAGAAACTGCAAAGAGTTGTAGACACAGCCCAGCGCATCACAGACACCAGCCTCCCCTCCTTGGACTCTGTCTTTACCTCTCGTCGTCTTGGTGAAGCAGCCAGCATAATCAAAGACCCCACCCACCGGAGCATTCTCTCTTCTCTCCTCTTCCATCGGGTAGAAGATACAGGAGCCTGAGGGCACGTACCACCAGACTTAAGAACAGCTTCTACACCACTGTGATAAGACTATTGAACGGTTCCTTTATACATTGAGATGGACTCTGACCTCGCGATCTACCTTGTTGTGACCTTGCACCTTATTGCACTGCACTTTCTCTGTAGCTGTGACACTTTACTCTGTACTGTTATTGTTTTTACCTGTACTACCTCAATGCACTCTGTACTAACTCAATGTAATTGCACTGTGTAATGAATTGACCTGTACGATCGGTATGCAAGACAAGTTTTCACTGTACCTCGGTACAAGTGACAATAATAAACCAATACCAATACCAAATCAGCTGTTCAGAGAGAGGCAGAATGGAATTGGAAACAGCAGGTCATGCCTGATAAAGTTCCTAGTGGTGAACTTACGGATCTGTGTGCATTGACCATATTAGTACCATGGACAGGTAGTGAAATTTATCAGCTATACCACAGTTAGACAAAGTCCTGGTTAGACCACACCTCATGCAGTTCTGGACACCACACCTTAGGAATGATGCATTGGCCTTGGAGAGGGTATTGGTATTGGTATTGGTTTATCATTGTCACTTGTACCGAGGTACAGTGAAAAACTTGTCTTGCATACCGATCGTACAGGTCAATTCATTACACAGTGCAGTTACATTGGGTTGGTACAGAGTGCATTGATGTAGTACAGGTAAAAACAATAACAGTACAGAGTAAAGTGTCACAGCTACAGAGAAAGTGCAGTCCAATAAGGTGCAAGGTCACAACAAGATAGATCGTGAGGTCAGAGTCCATCTCATCATATAAGGGAATTGTTCAATAGTCTTATCACAGTAGGATAGAAGCTGTCCTTAAGTCTGGTGGTACGTGCCCTCAGGCTCTTGTATCTTCTACCTGATGGGAGAGGGGAGAAGAGAGAATGACCTGGGTGGGTGGGGGTCTTTAATTATGCTGGCTGCTTCGCCAAGGCAGCCAGAGTCCAAGGAGGGGAGGCTGGTGTCCGTGCACAGCACAGATTACATTGATTACATTTATGCAGTTATTGCAGGATTCTGAGATGGCACCAAATTGCGAGCTCTCAAGAAAGTTCAAGAATTACTGATCACACCAGACAGGTGACAGAAAAATAACATTTAATAATGAGAATGTGACATTATGGAGATATATATAATGAAAGAGGAAATCAATGAGCACATATGACTAGCATATCACTAAGTAAGTGAACAGAGAAGAATATATTACTAAATTATGAGTGTACAGTGAAGGGTCTATCATCAAATGGTGAACACTGTGAATGATGTATAACTTCCTAATGGTTACATAGTGAAGAAGTTTTCACTAAATGATATAAAATAGAGTGGATAAAATCAATGATATGAGTCCAGGGGATGATCAAATGTGCTGAAGAAAGCATTGACAATGAGTGTGTGCGATGAAATTGATTGGATCTCAATGATTAATTACGCTTGGTTTCCCCATTTGTTTTCAAATGGCCTCTGGCCTGAAATGGGCAGCAATTTCCATCATTCACCCCAAGGTATCTCTCACTCTCTCACACACGCACACCAAATATGTCATTGGTAAGTGTCAAGAAGGCAAACAGTTTCAGAATTGTCTATGGTTTGAAATGGTTGATTTTGGAGGCATTTCTGAAGACTCTGTTGAATATTTGTTACAGTTTGCGATCAATCGATCCAATTATTTTGATCCTTCATGCCCTCGGTTGGCCTGGGAGATGAGAGCCTTTGGGAGGACAGTAGACCAGCCTCGCATAATACTTGAGAAGACAAGCCACACATTGGCTCAGGGAATGCCTTCAGGCTTGCCTGTGGAAGCAGAGCAGAAGACTAGCAGCAAGCAATCAAGGTCAGAGCCTTTGCAAAACCATCAGAGACCGAGGAGTCAGGTGCTCATCCAAAGCCCTACAATAAGGCCCAATGTGCCATTTAAAGAGGCCCACCTTCCACTGCGCTGTGAAGGGGTGTCCCAGAGCAGCTTCTGTGAGTTATTCTCTGCACTGCCGCAGTTGTTTACTGCTTCCAGCACCATCAGAATGAAGTGCAGCGGATCAAGCTGAGCATTTTCTGCTGCTTGTCACCTGCAATACCTTTTCAGACATTCCTCATGGAAAGGCACAGGCTTCATTGGTGGATGAGTTTCACTGGGTGTTCCCTGGGAGCCTCAGAGACCTGTAGTGTGCCTGCTGTGGTTCTGTCAATTGTGTTACACCTGATGTGGCTGTTGGGTTAGGACTCCTGCCTATGTCAGTGGCAGACCAACAATTGGAGATGGTTATTGCATGCTGGGCAAACAGAAACTGGGAGATCCCCCACACCTACTAAACCACAAATGTTTCACAAGTAGTGGTCACAGCCTGTCCAGCTGCCTTGACACCAACAACCCAGCTGTCCTTCCAATGAGACTGAGGTGGTGACTGACCAAAGACAGTGGCCAGGTGAAGGGACTGCACCACCACAGAACCAGAATCAGGTTTATTATCACTGACTCATACACGTGAAATTTGTTTTGCAGCAGCAGTACAGTGCAAGGACATAAAATTACCATAAATTACAAAAATAAATAAATAGTGCAAAAAAAAATAATAATGAGGTTGTGTTCATGGGTTCATGGACCATTCAGAAATCTGATTGCGGAGGGGAAGAAGCTGTTCCTGAATCATTGAGTGTGGGTCTTCAGGCTCCTGTACCTCCTCCCCAATGGTAGTAACGAGAAGAGGGCATGTCCTGGGTGGTGAGGGTCCTTAGTGATGAATGCCACCTTCTTGAGGCACCGTCACTTGAAGATGTCCTCGATGGTGGGGAAGGTTGTAGGTGAATATAACTGTATCACTTGTAGTGATAGGAAGATAATACCCAAGGGTTTTAATCCACCCCTAGTTCTGAGCACTGTGGTAGTATCTTAATCCATCCTTGGGCCCACACACGATGAGCCAGTGCGTTAATCCATCCCTGGTCTTGAGTGCCATGGGCAATGTATTTCCCACTGCAGGCCTAAGAGAGAAGGGAGGGGTACACTGGCAGAAAGGTTCGTAGGGTATTCCAGAGCACAGGGGCTTGGACTGATGACACAGCTGTGGAGCACAGGACAGTGGAACGGTGAACAATGGGGATCCACAAGACAGCAGAATGGAAGGAGCTTCAAGGCTTCTGGTAGGTCTGAAGGTCAAGGCCCTTCACCTACAACGTATAAGGAATGCTTACATTATCCGGTGTCTTGCCTGAGTTCTGGACATTACAAAATGCTTTACAGTGGAAAACGTACTGGTCAAGTGTAGTCACGGTTGGTATGGCAGGGAAGGCAGCAATCAGTCCTACATATCCACATCTCACCAAACAAACACTCGTCTGGTCTGGGACTTGCCTGCCAGGTTTGAGGGCCTGAATCTGACAGACCCTCACTCGGGGCCACCTGTCAGAACCCTGAGATCCTGCACCAGTCACACCACAGCGAACAATCCAAAATCCCACGAATAATTCTGGGGCTGCAGGTTAGAGGGCAAAGAGGCTGTTAAGTCATTTTACTAAACTATTTTGCTGTAGTTCACTGTTCTTATTAATTTTTATCTGTTTGTATGTATTTGTGGTTGCTTTTTTTTTATTTTTAAATGTTTAATAAGGTTGTATTTTCAATCATTTATGATTAACTAAACGTCAGAGACATATAAAAATAATTAAATTCAATGACAGCATTGACAGAAGGTAGAGCTCCGCCTCTAACTTTTGCCTCCTGGGGTGGAGCCTGGTTGCCATTCGGACCTCACCATCGAGCTGAGGATGTTGGGGGGGGGGGGGGGCGGGGGTGTTGAGAACAGCTCTGCCTCAAACCAGATGAGTTCAGTCTCCAACACGACCCACCCCATTGTGTTTAACGATGTTGAATTTCTATTATTCATTCATTTCTTGGGATCTGGGCGTCACTGGCCGAGGAACAGCAGCAAGAGAAGAGCCTGTTCCACCATTAAATAGCATCACTGTTGATCTGTGTCATAACTACATCCCCTCACCTTGGCTTCGTGTCCTCAATACGTTCGGGGAGCAAAGGTTTGACCCGCACCTGCTGTTACTTGTGGGAGAGAATTCACCAGTTCTTTCACTCTGTGTGTGAAAAAGTGATGCCTCTCACCTTAATCGTCATTAGTCTGATGAAGGGTCTTCAGCCTGAACATTAACTCTTGTTCCTTTCTCCACAGATGCTGCCTGGCCTGCTTAGCATTTCCAGAATTTCCTGTATTTTATTAGCCATTGTCTTTTGATTATTACTTAAATCCAATATTTACATGGACATGGACCACTGAATCTTTTGGGCCGCCAATGTTCTTTGTGTCTCACCACTTAGAAACTACTCAGCTTCTTCCTTTTTCAGTCCAAGTTAGATCTTCACTGCATCCACTGCCTCCACTGCATCCACTGTTTCCACTGCATCCACGCTTCCACTGCATCCACTACCCTCCACTGCATCCACTCATCCACTGCTTCCACCTGCATCCACTGCTTCCACTGCATCCACTGCTTCCACTGCTTTCCACTGCATCCACTACCTCCACTGCATCCACTGCTTCCACTGCATCCACTACCTCCACTGCATCCACTCATCCACTGCTTCCACTGCATCCACTACCTCCACTGCATCCACTGCTTCCACTGCTTCCACTGCATCCACTGCTTCACTGCTTCCACTGCATCCACTACCTCCACTGCATCCACTGCTTCCACTGCATCCACTACCTCCACTGCATCCACTCATCCACTGCTTCCACTGCATCCACTACCTCCACTGCATCCACTCATCCACTGCTTCCACTGCATCCACTGCTTCCACTGCATCCACTACCTCACTGCATCCACTGCATCCACTACTCCACTGCATCCAATGCTTCCACTGCATCCACTACCTCCACTGCATCCACTGCTTCCACTGCATCCACTACCCTCCACTGCATCCACTGTTTCCACTGCATCCACTACCTCCACTGCATCCACTGTTTTCCACTGCTTCCACTGCATCCACTGCTTCCACTGTATCCACTGCATCCACTGTATCCACTGCTTCCACTGCTTCCACTGCATCCACTGCTTCCACTGCTTCCACTGCATCCACTCCCTCCACTGCATCCACTGCTTCCACTGCATCCACTACCTACACTGCATCCACTGCTTCCACTGCTGAAACTACCTCCACTGCTTCCACTGGCTCCACTGCTTCTACTGCTTCCACTGTTTCTACTGCCACCTTCCAGTGCAAACTTGAATCTGCCGCTTTCCATTTTGTTACCTAAGTTATTAACAGATATAACAAACAGTTGAAGCTCGGCGGAAGATCTCTGCGGGACATTCCTGGCAACCTCCCGGACAATGCAAACGCTCCAGTACCCCTCCGGCTTGTTTGCTGCAGCCTCCCACCAATCTCCCAAACAGGATAATAATTTACATCAGTTCTAGGAGCTTGAAGTTTAGCTAACATGCTCTATGTGGACCCTCATCATTGCCTTCTCAACGTTCCATGTCAACTATTTCTGGTAAATATCACCCTGTCCACTATTTCAGTAACCTACTCACATCATTTTCTTAGGTCCACATTGACATTATTTAGTTCAAAATTTTCAAAGTGGTGATGAACTTTGGCCTTGGTTAGAGGTTCAGTAACTTCCACTAAAGTGATATCAGATGAGCAGGGTTATATTTCCCTGTTTAACAGTTGTGTTATTTAAGGCGCATATTGCAGGAACTTTGAGTTGTCACTTGGACTCATGCTGGGCTCCAGTACTAAAGCTTGTGGAAGACTTGTGTAGATTTATGTCACAGTCACAGCTGTATGTGTGATCTGCAACTGAGCTTCCAGCCCGAGGTTCTGTCTGTCACGAGGACCACCACCTCTGCCTCAGTAATATCACTGTCTCTGGCCTGCCTGAGCTCATCTGATGCTGAAAACCTCACCCTCCAGGACATCACTATTCCAGAGTTCTTCAGGCTAGCCCCCTTAAGCCAGAGCTCATTGAAAATTCTTGCTGCTCACGTCCGCGAAGCCACATTCACCCTTCATCCTGATCTTGCTGCTGAGTCACAAATTCCTGGGTTTTAAAATCGCCATACTCATATGCAAAGCCTTCCTCGCCCTCTCTGTCTCATCCCAAATCTTCCCCAGGTCTCCAGTCCTCCAATTCTCATCTCTTGGAGATCCTTCCTTCCCCAACTTCTAGTTGTCTAGCTGCTAAGGGTCCCCATAAATTCCCCACATCCCCTCCACTGAGATATTCATTAAAACTGACCTCTTCTCCTGAGCTTTGTGCCACTCCTCAATGACTTCCTTTGCCAAAGTTTTTTGTCTGACTGTGCTCCTGTGAAATGCCTGGCACCGTTTTTACTATGTTAGAGCTGCAACTTCTTCTCACATTGCATGGAACATATGGCATGTAACAGACTGACTCAGCTGATCTATGCCAGGGTTTGTTTTTCTGAGCCTCCTCTGACCCTGCTTCACCTCACCCCCACATCCGCCCACCCCCAGCACAGTCTCCCTCATGCGTTTATTCACCTTCTCCTTAAATGCATCCGCAATACTCATTCCAATACTGGATTGCAAGTTCTACAATTTCTGCAGACATCCTAGTGTAGCGGTTAGCGTAATGCTTTACAGCGCCAGTGACCTGGGTTCAATTCCGGCCACTGTCTGTAAGGAGTTTGTACGTTCTCCCCATGTCTGTGTGGGTTTCCTCTGGGTGCTCCGGTTTTCGTCCCACATTCCAAAGACGTACAGGTTAGGAAGTTGTGGGCATGCTATGTTGGCGCCAGAAGCGTGGCGACACCTGTGGGCTGCCCCCAGAACACTCTACGCAAAAGATGCATTTCACTGTGTGTTTCAATGTACACGTGACTAATAAAGAAATCTTATCTTATTGGTGACTTTCTTATATTTATGGCCACTGGGTTTGATTTCTGCCAGAAGTAGAATGTCTTTTAATTTCTTGAAAATATTTTATCTGGTCACCCAAAGGCCAAGAGAGTTCTGGTCTTTCCTACTGTTCAATTCATGTCATTTCCTCCAGTGCATCTACCATCCACTTTATGAGATAGAGTCAAGAACTTTGTGGAATACTCTGTGTAGTTTAATTCAATGCTTTATAAGACATCTGCCTTTTGGGGCCATCCCTCCAGAAGTGAATCTTTGCTTTAGTAATTTAAAGGGGGATTGGAGTGATTTAATCACTGAATGGGAAGAGAACAGGGAACGAAACACAACTCCGGCTGGAAGGAGATGAAGGACCCCATTCTACTTCTCAGACAGTTGAGGCTAAAGGTGTTTGGTGGGGTGGGCAGGTGGTTAGAACAAGAGTTGGTGCACTCCTTCTGCCCTTAACTTTGGGTCTGCACATCCTTGAAGTTCTCAGGAACAACGCAAAAGTGCCTTATCCAGTTTCAGTGATGCCTTCGGGAGAAATGGAGGAAACTTCTGACAAATAGCTTCAAATACAGAATGCTGGTTAAAGCTCTGTTTCCCCCGGTTGGCTGGTCAGGCAGGAAACTGCCCGGGATGATTGGTCCACGTGGGGTGGCTGAGTTGACCTGCCCTGTTTGGTGACGGGAGATCCTGTGTGAATTGAGGACGATTGTGCCCTCAGTTACACCACCTGTCTCCACAGCATGTGTCAAGAGACAGTGGGACTAACAGCCTACTGCTTCCTCTCACTGGGTCTCCTGTGCTGTCAAAGTGAAAGTGTTAAAATACCAAGGCATGCTGAAATCTATAAGGAAAAATAAGCTGTTTTTTTTGAACAAGAAGATAGATAAGGATGAAGATGATCGGATACAGGCTGAACCCTTTGATTGACATTTAAAGGCACATGGTATCAGCTGCATCTGAGGGCCTCAGGTCTGATGAGCACAGATATCTCTGAAAGAACCTGGCTTCTTCAAGAGCTCTTTCAACACACCCATGAGGGATTTCTTCTCAGCTTTTGTTGGAGGCTCATTATCTAAATAACAGACTCATCTTTTCATTTACTTTATACAACAGAAGGAAACTGAGCAGCTACTTTCCTGGTTCCCAGTGTTTTGATGATAAAGTAAAATAAACAGATTGGGAAGTTTCCTTCATGCCCAGTTTTCTGCTTGGCGCTCACTGAGAAGTGGAGATTAGCTCCAATGGAAGACTCAGTCAGTGAAATGAGAAGAACTCTCCATCGGCTGAAAACACAAGCTGCAGCTCGTCCATTAGCTGGGTCAGATGGGACGGCGTGATGTGCAATCCACAAAAAACTGCAGATGCTGGAAATCTGAAACAAAAACAAGATGATGGGAACACTCAGCAGGTCAGGTGGTGTCTGTGGAGAGAGAACAACGGAGGTAATGTTTTGGATTGATGCTTCATGGGGTGCAAGGATAGATCTCATTTGGTCACACCACTACTGTGTGAACACCAAGGCTTTGATTATAGGAAGAATGTTAGATTCAAAGTGAAGGTTTCCCGCTGATCAGTCCATTGCTATGTGAATTGGTACTGTGATGGAACAGCCTGAGGTCTATCACTAGATCACTGATGGCCAATCAAAATACCGACAATCCACAGGTGTGATAGCCATAGACAGAGTGATAGTATTTTAGACATATGAACCGATTTTTGTAAAATAGAAACACAACCCAGGCATCAGATTCCCCCCACATCCCAGAGATGTGTTGGTTGGTGGGTTAAATGGCTGCTGTAAATTGTTGCTGTACAGGTGAGTGGCAGAATCTGGGAGGAGATGATGGGAGTGCGGGGAGAAGGTAATGGGTCTGTTGCAGGGTTAATGTGATGGTCAGTGCGGACTCAGTGGGTGAAGGGCCTGTTTCCGTGATGCATGTCTCTATGTCACAGGGCAGGCGCAGAGCCGTACAGCATTAATGGAGCATCATTTAGGGCGGCTGGAGACATAAGTAATCAAAGAATAAGAAAAGAACAGGGAAGTAAATATGATTCCAGCCGGGGAGATAAGTGGCCCCATTGTGTTAGGCAATCCCTTGGGGGTCATGAATGATTTGTTTCCACTCCGGGTCTGTGGGTCCTGGGATGGATGATATGGCCGGTGTGGGACCCAAGGACCTGCCATAGTTGAGTGTAAAGGTGGGGGCAGCGGCAGGTGGGTGGTATGGAGCTGTTGGACTCCTTCTGCCCTGTACACTGGGCCGCCACATCCCGGAGGATCTCAGATCCTTCCTGAAGGCTCCTCCTCCATGTTGAGTGGTCCTGAGCCAGGATGCTGCACACTTTCAGGGAGAGCCTCCTCCAATCATCTCCTCTGTCCACCTGATAGCCTCTTGTAATGATGGAGCTATGAGTAGAGTGTGTGTTTCAGGAGTCCGGTGCTGGGCACAAAAGTAACATCACCTACATACCAGAGCTAATTAAACGTCATTGCTGGGGTTGCTGGCATGGGAGAGGACCTGATCCTGCCACTAGATTTGGAGAGTTTTGTGGATTCAGTGTTAAAGGTGTTTTTCCAGTGCTTTCAGCTTCCTGATGTAGGTCGTTCATACTTCAGAAGGGTACAGAAGGGCAGAATCATTGCTGCCCTGTACAGCATTCATCATCTTGTCAACAGCATGGTCCTAGGTCCAAGCTCAGAAGGATATGGAGTAAGTTAATCACATTGTGGTGTTAAAGCTACTTTAATTATCTTCGGTATAGCGAGATACAAGCGTGAGGGGTAGAACCTGACATGACTACATGTTCCTAACCCGGCACATTGCTGGGGTTCACATGTGTCCAATAGCCCCTGAGCAAGGTACCAGGGAGCAGGCTCCCAGTCACTGTAACACTGAAATCCATCTGAATTCTTGCCCTTTTCATGCCTGCTCCCCACAGCACGGATCTCCCTCACAGCCCTCCTCCGCCAGGAAAGCACGGACTGGCACGTACTCACAACCATTCCCATTCTGCACTTCCGATTCCATCAAGCAACTGAGGTATCTTGGAGGTGAACCAGACTTCCAACGTACACATCCTCATTCTGTCCATTGGCTGCAACATTCTCTCTCGGATCTGCTGGGAGCAGGGTCTGGTGTGCTCTGCTAGAGATGACCTTACTCTTAATATCCACGTGACAAAGGCAGTCTACCAATCTGGCCCAACAACACATGTCTATGATGTGATACTGCAAAAGATAGACCACATCACACATCTTGGGAGCCACTCCCGGTGAAGGCAGACAGAGACGATGACATTAGTCGATACCTTTGGTCATCTGAGGAGAACTTGTGGTCTATAAGGATGCAATGATCCCTGCCCTCCTGAACATTTCTGAGACTTGGACTGTCTACATAAGGCATCTCATTGGAGAGGTACCACCAATGACATCTCCATGGTAGCAGAACTGCTGCCTCACAGCTCCAGTGATCCAAGTTCAATCCTGATCTTGGGTGCTGTCTATGTGGACACGTTCTCCCTCTGACTGTGTGGTGCTCCAGTTTCCTCCACATCCCAAAGGCGTCTAGGTTAGTAGGATAACTGGCTGTTATAAATTGACCCTTGTCTGTAGGTGAGTGGTAGAATCTGGGGGAAGTCAATGGGAATGTGGGGAGATTAGATTAAAGAAAAATTGAGGAATGGGATGATCTGGAGCTGTCATAGAATTGATGGACTGAATGGCCTCCTATATCGTGAGGAAATATGGAAAATTCTCCAAATCTATATCTTATATTGCAGCATCTAATAGAACATAGAACATTACAGCACAGTACAGGCCCTTCAGCCCACAATGTTGTGCCGACATGTTATCCTGCCCTAAGATCTATCTAACCCTTCCCTCCCACATAACCCTCCATTTTTCTGTCATTCATGTGTCTATCTAAGAGTTTCTTAAATGTCCCTAATGTATCTACCCCCACAACCTCTGCCGGCAGTGCGTTCCATGCACCCACCACTCTCTGTGTAAAAAACTTATCTCTGACATCCCCCCAATACCTTCATCCAATCACCTTAAAATTGTGCCCCCTCGTGTTAGCCATTGTCACCCTGGGAAAAAGGCTCTGACTGTCCACTCGATCTATGCCTCTTATCATCTTGTACACCTCTATCAAGTCACCTTTCATCCTCCTTCTCTCCAAAGAGAAAAGCCCTAGCTCACTCAACCTATCCTCATTAGACATGTTCTCCAATCCAGGCAGCATCCTGGTAAATCTCCTCTGCACCCTCTCTAAAGCTTCCATATCCTTCCTATAATGAGGTGACAAGAACTGAACACAATACTCCAAGCATGGTCCAACCAGAGTTTTATAGAACTGCAACATTACCTCACGGCTCTTGAAACCAATACCCCAATTAATGAAGGCCAACACACCACATGCCTTCTTAACAACCCCAACAACCTGCGCAGCAACCTTCAGGGATCTATGGACATTGATCCCAAGATCCTTCTGTTCCTTCACATTGCTAAGAATCCTGTTATTAACCTTGTATCCTGCCTTCAAATTCAATCTTCCAAAGTGCATCACTTCACACTTTTCCGCATTGAACTCCATCTGCCACTTCTCAGCCCAGCTCTGAGTCCTATCAATGTCCTGTTGTAATCTACAGCAACGTTCCACACTATCCACAACACCACCAACCCTCATGTTAGCTGCCACATCCTCATTCAAGTCATTTATAAAAATCACAAAGAACAGGGGTTCCAGAACAGATCCCTGCAGAACACCACTGGTCACCAACCTCCAGGCAGAATACACTCCATCTACCACCACCCTCTGTCTTCTGTGGGCGAGCCAATTCTGAATCCACACAGCCAAGTTTCCCTGGATTCTATGCCTCCCGACTTTCTGAATGAGCCTTCCATGAGGAATCTTATCAAACACCTTACTAAAATCCATATACACCACATCCACTGCTCTACCTTCATCAGTGTGCTTTGTCACATCCTCAAAGAATTCTATCAGGCTCATGAGGCACGACCTGCCCCTCACAAAGCCATGCTGACTGTCTCTAATCAGCCTATGCTTCTCCAAATGCCCATAAGTCCTGTCTCTAAGAATCTTCTCCAGTAATTTGCCCACCACTGAAGTAAGACTCACTGGTCTGTAATTCCCAGGATTATCTTTACTCCCTTTCTTGAACAAAGGAACAACATTTTCCACCCACCAATCATTTGGCACTACTCCTGTGGCCAGTGAGGACGCAAAGATCATCGCCAAAGGTGCAGCAATCTCTTCCCTTGCTTCCCGTAATAACCTTGGATATATCCCCTCTGGCCCTGGTGACTTATCTATCCTAATGTTTTTCAAAAGTTCCAGTACACCTCTTTCCTCACGTCGACATGCCCTAGCGTATGAGCCTGTTGTACGCCATCGTTACAACCATCTAGGTCTCTCTCACTGGTGAATACTGAAGCAAAGTATTCATTAAGGACCTACCCTACCTCTTCTGACTCCAGGCACGTTTCCTCTTTTATCCCTGATTGGTCCTACCCTCACTCTAGTCATCCTCCTATTCTTCATATATATGTAGGTCACCTTGGGGCTTTCCTTAATCCTACTCACCAAGGCGCCATCTCCAGACACGAGCAGCAATGCAAATCAAATGTTCAGCACATCAGCTATACCCTTCACTTCAAAACAAACATTGCACTTGCAAGTTCCTCAAGGATCCAGCTTGACTCCTGTAGAACTGGGACCAATATCAGTATATGCTCCCAGGCCAACATTCCAGTTCAGCCCCTCGTTACTCTCACTGAGCTGGCCACATCGTGGACATGCCCAACATCGGACTCCCAAAACAGGCACTCTATTCTGACCTCCATGAAGGGAAGAGATTACCAAGTGGATATAGGAAAAGAATGAAGGACGTTCTCCAAACTGATCACTGGGAACTTCTGATCCATGACCGCAGAAGAAGTATTCAGTATCAGGAGCACACAGAAGCACAATGTCAGCGGTGTAATGAGTGTGCCACCTCACAAACCGCCCACCTACCTGCCCCAGGAGCCACCTCCTGTCCTACCTGTGGCAGAGTCTGCCGGTCCCACACTGGCCTCATCAGCCACCTCAGAACCCACAGGAGTGGAGTGGGGGTGTCACGCCCAGGGCTGAGGAATTGCCTAAAATGAAGAAAATTCTAATGAGACCCTGAGTGAGAGGTGGCAGGTGAACCTGGTGCTGACCCCACAGGCTCTGTGCTTACCTCTAGCCCCAGATTAAAATCAGAGCTCTCATCCTGGTGCTCTGTCCAGCACTGTGGTCTCAGTCCTCCTCCCACTCTGGTCTTAGCCCTTGGGGTCCTGCTTAGTTTTGGCTTTTCTATAGTTACAGCTTCACGTGCATCTTATGCTGCACCATCTAATGCATCTTCTCCTGACATAAGCAGCAATGCAGAGTCCCTGTTGAGCACGTCAACCATACCTCTAACTTCAAGCAATCGCTGCGTGCGCAAGTTCCTTCAAGCTCCAGCAGCTTGGAATCAATCCTAGTCTCTTACCGACCGATGGCTTCAAAAATCTCTCTGCTGCTTTTTACTCTCTGAACTTCATGGCATAAATCTTTCACGCCTGATAGGGTTAATTTCTCCTCAAGCCCTTTTAGTTATCCGATTAGAGTTGAATTGACTTTGACCCTTTTGTTTTCCTCAGAGTTACAGCCCTTTACACTGTTACACGTGGCTAGTGAAGCTGCAGTCAACAGCAATTTAATATCGAGGTGGTAATTGAAAAGCAAAAAAAAATACACATGCTGAAAATCTGAAATAAAACATAGATGTATTTTGTTTTAATATCCAAGCAGTTTTGCAAACTCATTGTGTGCCTGAAAGATCCGACAGTTGGAGACACCTGCAAACCCGCCACAGAAACCCGAGATACCCATCCCCGGTGCTTCAGGTGTTTGCTAGAGGGCTTCTTGCTCCAACTGAAGACACCTCAGGCCATCTTCAGTGGCCACTGAAAATGAAGATGTGACGTGGGTTTAATCTACTGATGTGTGTGAGTCAGACTTGTTAGCATGTTTCAAAACTGCTGTGCACACAACGGTTCCTGCTGGCATTGTACTAAGGGTTCAGTGTTTGCCTGCATTAGCGTCGGCCGTCACAATAGCTACCCAGACACACTTGGATGGGCCTCCAACACTGTCACGTCTTCATCCACTTGCTCTGTTTTACACTTGACAATTAGCCAGTCCTTCTTATTCCAAAGAGTTTCATTTGTATCATATCTGAGCTCACCTCGAAGATTCCTGCTCTGGCTTCCCGATATTCCCGCTAGGAATTCTCACATTCCTACTATACTTTTCATCCTTAGGAGCTTTCCCTGCCACACACCTTGGTGTGTTGTAGACCAACTGATAGAGATTAGTCGCCCTGATTAGTCAATGATTGCCATGCTCACCGTGTCATGAGATTATCAGGTTGGTAGACGGTGAAACAATGGATCTTGTCAGGCACCATTTCAGCACTTCCTGTATCCCAGTGTAACTCTAGGCGGAGAATTAGAATACATGAAAATTCTCTGTTTTGGCCTTGGATTTATTTATTGAACTCAGTGCAAAGTGAGGCTGGAAGTCCCTGATTAATGCAGGCTCCTCCTTCTCTGCCTGTCAAACCCTCCCATGATTTTGGGAGCTGCTTTGTCATAATGCTCAGTTGGAAACAGAGTGGGCCAGGCACTTGTACCCTCATAAGCCTAGGCACCGGTGAAACTTCTGAGATTTAAGCTTTAAATGGCCACTTTCCCTGCTACAATTGATCATAAAGAGGTTTCTTTTTTATGTTTGTTGGGGTATGGGCATCTTTGGTAAGGCCAGCTTTAATTGACCAACCCTGGCTGCCTTTGAGAGGTGATTCTGAGTCAGGATATTGAACCTCCACAGTCTGTAGGGCAAAGGTACCTGCAAAGTGATGTTGGGTAGGTTCCAAGGTTCACACCTGGTGACGAAGAAATGATGAATTGTTTTCTGAAACGTGCAAAGTTTAAAATTTGGATTTTTAAAAGCAATTCATACTAACCCTTGGGTGAAACATCCAGCTCATCTACTTGGTATAGGCTCCTGTGTCAGAGGGTGTCTAAGGTGAGTACAAATATGTGATCCCAGAAGGTCAGCTAATGGTTAGAGGCACAGGTGGGCGGATGTCCTGCCCCATCACCACTTCCCTCCGTCCAGAGGATATCCTGCTCTGAGTGGGGCAGTAAGTGGTCCATCTTATCCCAGCTGGGCCTCACTTTGTGGCACTCTTGCCAAGGCACAGAATGCACGAGCAGGCTGGAACTCAGGAGGACAATAGTTAGGCCGCAGCTGGAGCACTGTGTACAGTGCTAATCATCACAATGCAAGAAGGAGTTGGCAGTGCAGGAGAGAACGCAGAGGAGATCCACCAGGGCTGGAGATTTATAACCACGAGGAGAGACCAGGTTATTTTCTTCAGAACAAGGGAGGAAGGATAAAGTCATGAAAGGTTTGGACAGGCTGAAAGAAAGGACGCACTTCCCTTAACTGAGAGGCCAAGATCTAGACAATGTATGTCGAAGACACTGGTGTACAACAGACAATCCATGGGCACGTCTGACCTGTGGGATGGTCCATTGTGCCTACTGTCCCTGAATTCAGTGAGGTCCTGTCCACAGCACTTTCATCAAGATCCACAACAAGAGCTCATCACTGCACTTGACTAGCGCCCGTAGATCCGGGTAGTATGCAACATTGAAATATCTGCGCCACGGTCTTTAACCAATAACTGGGGCTACCGGTTGGTTCGGCAGAAGGTGATGGTGAGCTGAATTCTTGAACTGCTGAGTGCCTCTGGCAAAGGTGCTCCCACACTGCTGTTGGGAAGGGAGTACCTCTGCAGTCTGAGGATTCCCTCAACAGAACTGCACAGACACTGGGGAAGACTTACCAGCCATCAAAACTCCCCTTCAACAAAGCTCTAATAAAAAAATATAAATAGAAGTTTAATCAAAGAAATAAACTTAACTAAAACTCATGAACACTGGAAAAGACAAAACAGTTAAATATATTTCTGTTAAATAAACTTAAGTGGAATAAAATTTAAATTATTTGGTACCTACCGCTCTCACTTGAAGTTGTTCCTTTCCATTGAAATAAATGGAGTAACCGGACTTGCGTCAGGCCCTTCCTGACACGGGCTCAGCAAGTAGGTTCCCCGTGATTACTGCAGGATATTAGTGCTCCACTGGTGGGCTCCAGTGCCAGGTGTGGTCAGGATAACAGAATAGGCAACACATGGCAGTCAGAAAGAAACAAAGTTCTGGAAACACTCAGTAGGTCAGTCAGCCACTGGGGAAGTAGAAACATAGTTGATGCTTCAGGTCAATGGTCTTTCATCAGAACAAATGGCTTATGGTCATCATCCCCGCCCAGGACATCAGGTTCCTCAGGGCAGTATCCATGGCCCAACCATCTCCGGGGTTTTATCAATGACCTTCCTTCCATCATAAGGTCAGAAGTGAGGATCTTCACTGATGATGCACAACGTTTAATTCTACTCACAGCTCATCTGCAAATGAAGCAGCCCATGTGTGCATGCAGCAAGACCTAGATAACATTCAGACATGGGTTAATAAGTAGTAAGGAACATTTCCACCAGGCAATGGCCATCTGAAACAAGAGAGTCCAGCCATCCACTGTTGACATTCAATGGCATTGTCATTGCCAAGTCCCCCACAACCAACATCCTGGGGTCACCAGTGACCAGAAACCTGACTGGATCAGCCACAAAATATTGTGGCTACACCTTGTGGTGAGATACTCACTTCCTGACACCCCAAAGCCTTTCCTCTATCTATATGGCGTCAGACAGGAGAGTGATGGAAGAGTCTCCACTTGCCTGGATGAGCACAACTTCAACAACTCTAATGAAGTTTAACACCTCAAGAGCTCTCAAAAGCAGGACAAAGCAGCACCTGATGGACCACCCTCCTCTCCACTATTGGCACACAATGCCGACAGTTTATACCATCAACAAAAGCTCACCTAAGCTCTTCTGACAGCATCTCTCAACCTATGACTTCTACCACTACTGTGGACAAGGGCAGTGGGTACATGAGAACACCACCACCAACACATTTCGTCAATTAATTGGTAAATTGATTTATTAATGTCTCATTCCAAGGTACAGAGAAAAACTTGTCTTGCATACTGTTCATACAGATCAATTCATTACACAGTGCAATAAGGTAGTACAAGATAAAACAATAACAGAATTCAGAATTCAGTTACAGAGAAAGTGCAATGTAAGTAGACAATAAGGTGCAAGGTCATAACGAGGTAGGTTGTGAGGTCAAGTGTCTATCTTTTTGTACTAGGTGACCATTCAATAGTCTTTTAACAGTGGGATAGAAGCTGTCCTTGAGCCTGGTGGTACATGCTTTCAGGCTTTTGTACCTTCTGCCCAATGGGAAGGGGGGAAGTGAGAATGTCCAGGGTGGATGGGGTCTTTGATTATCACGGCTGCTTTACCGAGGCAGCAGGAAGTGTAGACAGAGTCCATGGAGGGGAGGCTGGTTTCTGTGATGTGGTGAGCTGTCCACAACTCTCTGCAGTTTCTTGCGGTCTCGGGCAGGGCAGTTCCCGTACCAAGCCATAATGCATCCCGATAAGATGCTTTCTTTGGTGCATCAATAAAAATTGGCGAGGGTCAAAGGGGACATGCCAAATTTCTTTTGCCTCCTGAGGAAATGGAGGCACTGGTGAGCTTTCTTGGCCATGGCGTCTATGTGGTTGGACAGGACAGGAACTTGAAGCTCTCAACTCTCTTGACCTCAGCACCATTGATGTAAACAGGAGATGGGCACTGCTCCCGTTCCTGAAGTCAATGACCAGCCTTATTATTTTGTTGACATTGAGGGAAAAGTTGTTGTCATGACACCCTGTCACTCTCTCTATCTCCTTCCTGTACTCCGACTCATCGTTATTTGAGATTCCGCCCACTATGGGTGGTGTCATCTGCAAATTTGTAGATGGAGTTAGAGCAGAATCTGGCCACACAGTCAAGAGCGTATAGGGAGTAGAGTAGGGGGCTGAGGATGCAGCCTTGTGGGGCACCAGTGCTTAGAATAATCGTGGCAGAGGTGTTGCTGCCTATCCTGACTGATGACAGTCTGTTGGTCAGGAAGTCAAGGATCCAGTTGCAAAAGGTGCTGAATCCCAGGAGATGAATTATAGTATTGAAGGTGGAGCTGTAGTCAATAAACAACAGTCTAACATAGGAGCCTTTACTGTCCAGATGCTCCAGGGATGAGTGTAGGGCCAGGGAGATGGCGTCCCCCCCATAGACCTGTTTCGGCAGTAGGTGAATTGCAGTGGGTTGAGATTGTCTGGGAGATTATCTGTGTGCTATGACCAGCCTCTCGAAGCACTTCATAATGGTGGATGTCAGAGCCTCTGGTCAGTAGTCATTAAGGCATATTCCCTTGTTTTCCTTCAGTACCAGGATGATAGTGGTCTTCTTAAAGCAAGTGGGAACCTCAGATTGAAGCAGGGAGAGGTTAAAAATGTCTGCAAATACCCCCACCAGCTGACCTGCGCAGGATCTAATGACATGGCCGGGGACTCCATCCAGGCCAGATGCTTTCCACGGGTTCACTCTCCGGAAGACTGATCTGACGTCCGTAACGGTGACTGTGGATTCAGGTGTATTGGAGGCTGTCGGGTGGGTGGTGACGTTCCATTCCCCTTCTGTTCAAAACATGCATGGAATGCATTAAGCTCATCGGGAAGTGATGCGCTGTTTTCAGCGATGCAGCCAGACTTCGTTTTGTAGCCCATTATAGCGTGTAAGCCCTGCCACAACTGATGGCTGGTCTGGGACACGATTTTGGACTGGTATCATCTCTTGGCATCCCTGATAGCTTTATGAAGGTCATATCTCGATCTCTGGTAAAGGGCGGGGTCACCTGATTTGAATGCCGCAGTCCTTGACTTCAGTAGGGAGTGGATCTCCCAGTTCATCCATGGTTTCCGGTTTGGGAACACCTGGATTGTCCTCTTTGGTACACAGTCCTCAACACACTTGCTGATGAAGTCCGTGACAGTGGTGACATACTCATCTAGGCTGGCAGCTTAGTCTTTGAACACTGACTCAAAGCAGATGGGTAGAAGTTCATCTGTTTTCTCAGACCTGCACTGCATGACTCTCTGTACTGGATCCTTACGTTTCAGCTTCTGTTTGTATGCAGGGAGAAGGAGCACGGCCTGGTGGTCTGACTTACCAAAGTGTGGTGGGGGGGTGGGGTGCAGTGTGGCTCGGTAGGCATCTTTGTTGGTTGTGTAGTGTTGGTCAAGGGTGTCTGGGGCCCTGGTGGGACAGGAGATGTGCTGGTAGTATTTTGGTAACACACTCTTGAATCAATGGTCTTTCATCATTTCTGGGTCTAAATCCTGGAACTCCCTCCACAGCAGCACTGTGGGAGCACCTTCACCAGGGGGACTCAGCAGCTCAGGAAGACTGCTCACCACAACCTCTTCACGGGGTTGCGGGAGGGGCAGTAATGCCACCAGTGCCACATACCAAAAATGAGTAAGTGGACAAAAATCAGAGCTTCACAGTTAGTGAAGCATCTCCCGCATTGCAACACAGAAGAAGGCCATTCAGCCCATCAAGTCCATCCCATCTCCCAGCAGACTATCCCATAAAGGACCAGGAAGTCTACGTTAGGTGTTGATTGAGTGAAAAATGTTGATACAGAGACCAGGATTGCTGTGATTTAAACAGGAGCTGTGAGAACCTTTACATCCCTCCAAAGGAAACAGTTGGGGCTCCAGGTTAACATTTCATTTGAATTGGCGTTCCTTCCTCCCCATTGCTCCCATGACTGCTAGTTGAGGTAGCTGGAAATATCTCCTATTACTCTATTTCCACTGTTTGGTAGGAGGTCTGCCAGTCAGACGTATGATCCACCTATGGCTCACCCACAACATACTGATGAGCATTGCACTCATTCACTAATTCAGCCAGAGGTGCCTTGTCGCTTTATAACAGACACACAAGGAGATGTGAGTTGTTGCTGGGAAATGAGCATAACGCTTTACTAGAGTTCCTTTTGTAGAATGGCCTGAGGTACTTATGTAGAGAGACAATGAAGAGTGTGGCTGTTCTCCATCTGTATCATGGAGACAGCAGGAACTGCTGTTCGAGAGGCAAGACTGCTCCCATTGGACCGAGATGGAGGAAGTGCCAGCATCCACACTGACCTGTCACAGCGTGACGTTAATGAAGTCCTCACTTAGATGACATGAGAAGCAACAACCGGAACATGAAAGGGATTCCCCAACAATAAATTGGAGCTCAAGCTGCTGGCTTTCAGTGATTTATTCAAAGGTTGGAAACAAGTTGAAAGATTCAGTAGATTTCTAGGTATTGTAACAAACAACCAGGAGTGAGTTAAAGGCTAAAAATGCAATTGATTTCAGGTGGATATCCTGTCATAGCCTAGAATCTACTCAAAGGGTTGAGGTGGTTTATTTATAATAAAGATAGAGAGAAGAGAGTCACAGACTGAAAACTAATCAAAAGATCCTGTTGTTTTAGTTTAATCCTGGAAGAAAATTAGAATCTAATCAGGTGGTTTAAATGAGTTAAAATTGGAATAACAGATTACCAGTAATGTGTTATAGGCCCAACATAGTCAAGGGATCCAGGTGGTTTGTATATAAAATAACAGATACCAAGGAGTGAGCTACAGGCTGACATCCCTCTGAGGAGTTCAGGTTGTTTATATATCTTGTTACCAGCTTGGACTCTGAGCTGAAGTGTGTTGAAAATATTTGAAATCATAAGGGAGGCAGTGAGAGATTTTGAAAGGATTTTTCAAATCTGTAGTCATACTTCAGAGTTACAGGAAGGTGAGAGTGTGGCTGTTAATCTACATGGAGCTGAGTGGAAGTAGAGAAGGAGGTCCCATGGACTGGCTCTGTCCAACAGGTGCAATAGTTTTGGGTATTGCAGTGAGCAACTGAATCGTGTGTAAGCAGCAGATGGCCTGAGGAACAGTAGCCAATAATGGAGGATGGCAAGGAGCAACCTGAAGGAGAGCTTCTCAATTGAAGAATGGCTACTTTCAATGGAATGAGAGGAAGTCTGGCAGTGTAAAGTGGGACTGAAAACTGGCAAGTAAGGCTGTAGCAAAACAATGGGAGATGCTTAAAGAGCGAAGGTTTAGGTGTGGGCAAAGGGGAAAGCAAGGGACCAAAGCAATGGCTCCTTGATGACAGAACAGAGGATATGATGAAACCTTGGGTGAATCGTTTAAATGAGAATCAGGCTGAAGGTACAAACTGAGAGGAGATGTGAAAAGGAAGATGTAAAGAAAGGAAAGGAGAATAGTGTGGTGGTCAGCGACATGGGAAGCCAGACATCCATAGACACTTTTGTTTCTCTTCATCCATTTTTGGGATGCAGACACCACTTTCAAGTCCAGATTTAATATCCATCTGGAATTGCCCCTTGGAAGGTACCTTGAACCTCTGTCATGCTCCTGGTGAAGGTGCTCCCACAGTACTTTCAGATAGGGAATTCTAGGATTTAGACTCAGGGATGAGGAAGGACTGACAATGTATTCTAAGTCACCATGGTGAATGACTTTGGGGGAAAACTGCAGGTGGTGGTGTTCCTATGTGTTTGTTGAGCTTGACCTTCTTGGTGGTAGAGATCATGGTTTAGGGGGTACTGTTGGAGTATTCTCGGCCAGTAACGGCAGTCCAGTGGGGTATCCTGCCCTGAGTTTGGTCCCAGCCATACCTGGTTATTCATAGTCTGGCCCGTTCCTTTCAATGGAGTCACCACCTTCACTAAAAGGTAAGTGTAATTGAATGATTTGTTTTAGTTCGTAGAGCACAATCTGCACTGATCATCAACCACCCATTATAGTAATCCTACACCAATCCAATTCATTCTCCCCACAGTCCTATCAACTCTCCACCACCACCACCCACCCCCCCCCCCCACCAGATTCCACCACTCACCTGAAGACCAGGGGAAATTTACAGCAGCCAGTTAACCTAGTAACCCACATGTTTTTGGGATGTGGGAGGAAACCAGAATACTTAGGGGGAAACTCCACACGGACACAGGGAGAACGTGCAAACTCCACACAGACAGCACCAGAGGTTGGGATTGAACCCTGGTCTCTGGCACTGTAAGGCAGTGGCTTTACCAGCTGCTCCACTGTGCTGCCCAATATTAATTATTGTAGTTAATTTACACAAATTGGGTGGGATTTCAAATGGATTTATTATTTGTTAATGATTTTTAAACTTATTTTTTGACTGTTGGTTGGGATTGTCCCAAGATCCCAGTAGCCAGTGGCCGACTGCAACAAGGAGGCCTGAGCGACAATGGAAGTCATTGCAGAAGATAAATGTGGCCCGGTCTGATCCAGCCAGGTCTGTGCAGGGTCCCTTCTTACCCATGACATGAAACACCAACAACAGGTGAACCAGACCTGTTAGTTGGGCCATTCATTTCCGCAGGCAGCAAGCTGAATGTAGCCTGTTCCCAGCCTCTTCCTATCTGGGCAGGCCTGAGCTGGGTAACTGGGCACACACGTGGACCCGGAGTACCCTGTCATCACAACACTGCTCCTGGCCACTGCTCTCCCTTTGAAGCTTTGACCAACAGACCAGGTCTCTTGTTTCCCTTCCGGGAGCCCTTCCTTCGGCCTCTGCCTTGGTCTAAACACTCAAAGGTGATGCTGCCATGTTTGGGTATAGCCATGCCAAGCAGACACGATCAGCCTCTGTCACGATGGGTCATTTTCTGCTTGCGATGTAACCCAAACCCGATGCCACTGCCTCAGTGCTGTGCAGTCTCTCGAGCTGTCTCACTGCGTCTCCAGCTGGTTGTCCCCTGGAAGGTGCTCCACCCTGAACAACAGCAGGGCTGAGGACAAACATTTCGACAGGGACTCCACACGTCTGGAGAAGGATACCTTCCTTGGAGTGGACTTGTGTGTGTGATCCCAGTCAGTCTTACTATGGACCCTGCATACCATACTGTCCAAGGCCTTGGCTGCATTTGTTTCCTTTTTAACTCAGTTAGCCACACCTCGCTCAGAACCCTGCCTTGTTCTTCTCTCCTAAAGGCTGTGCAGATTCCAAGAGGATGTTTCTAAGAAGTACCGTCCTGACAGCTCAGATGTATACCTGCGTTTGTCTGACAGAGTAAGGTCCCTCAACGCTTCAGTTCCGGTCTGAGTTTCCTGATGCAGACTCCACTTTCCACTGTGACCCTGCACTGACTTTCCTGATCCCACTGTCAAGTCTCTCCAACTAACTGCCCATCCCACTATTTCACCCTCAGTAACTCTTTCCAACCACGTTTTAGTTATGAAGTATACATGAAAGCTGATTTCCTACCAGAAACAATCTGAGCACCTAAGACACCCAAAAGGAAGCTCTTGGTCTCTCTCTATGAATCTCTGAACCTTCTCCCATGGTCCGGATTCTTCACAAACATTGGGAACCCTCAACCACCCATTTTCATCTTTTCACAGACACTGCTCTCAGCTGAATCTCTGTACGGCTGAATCTGCAGGCACAGTAGTGTAGCGGTTAGCGTAACACTATTACAGCGCCAGCAACCCGGGTTCAATTCAGGTCACTGTCTGTAAGGAGTTTGTACATTCTCCAGATGTCTGTGTGGGTTTCCTCCGGGTGCTCTGGTTTCCTCCCACATTCCAAAGACGTACAGGTTAGGAAGCTGTGGGCATGCTATGTTAGTGCCAGAAGCGTGGCAACACTTGCGGGCTGCCCCCAGAACACTCTACACAAAAAAGATGCATTTCACTGTGTGTTTCGATGTACATGTGACTAATAAAGAAATCTTATATTAGTCTCTTCACTATTCTGAGCAACTTCACTTGCACATTCTGCAGTAGATAGCCTGTAACTTGCTCCGTCTCTGCCTGACAACACCTCTCACAGTATGCGGCACAACGTCCCATCACCAAACCCTTTCCTGGTGCTGGCTCCTGGTTGTGCTCCTGACCCACCTGGGCACCTCCTGTCCCCAATTGTACCATTACTTGCTTGGTGTGGCCTCTTCCTTCCGTTCATACAGCAGGTGATTCCAGAGACAAGAACCCATCTGTTCACTGCTCACCTTTTCCTGATCCTCCAAATACGGAGCTGAAGCAGAGTAAGTTTGCCTCGAGTGTTGTTTTAAAAATCATACCGTTCGCAATTTTCCTCCCCTCAGGTTCCCGTCATCCGTTGTTCCCATGCCAACACTGCCCCCTTGGTCAGGTCCTGGTGGAAAGAAGTCAGCTGACTTCAACATTACCTGTGGCTTTGCCCAATAACCTCACACCTGAGCCGACCCAAACTCCTTCCTGATTCCCAGTATAACTTCAATTGACACCAATGTTTGTTGTCCTCCCCAAAAGTCGTGTGTGTTAGAGTTTGTCCCTGTGTTCTCTCAGGAGTCAACCCACACTAACCTGTCCCCAGCTCTCTGACTGCAATTACATGTGTTGGTGACTACCTCAGACTGACAACGTAGTCCCAACCACCTCCCCTGGTGTCTTGTGACAAGTACTGACCTTGTAACTCAAATCTTTTGGCTGGTGTTGGGTTGAAGTTTGTCTTCTCAACAATCGCTCCAAATGGGACGTTTCTGCACTCCAGGGTTTGCTCATGTTGCGCAAGTGTTGGACCCCACACCTCATGGATCACTGCATTTGCTTGTTTAACGTTACCACCCGTGGCCTCTGCAATGTTGTTGGCCTCAACAATCATGTCCAAACACTTCCAGTAAATGCTAAACACTTCCTGTGATTCATTATATTTCCTGAGGTTTCTGACATATCCCACTTGTGCCATTTCTGCATGCGATGATCTTCTCGTTTTGATCATGCCTTCCATTTCCCCACACTTTTACAACTTAGTAAACTCACCCAGTCTTGCATCCTGCACCCGGGATTTCCGTACGCCTTATCTCTTTGCAAGTTAGTGTGCCGTGTGTTTTTCTGAACCCGTCTCTAGAGCAAAGTATCACTGTCACTCACACAGAGAATCAAGTGAACACAACTGTTTACTCTGGCAGTCAGTCTTCAACTAAACTACAAGCATGGTACAGTGAAGTTACATCAGATAAGGTGGCAGCTTTGTTCCACAACTCACAAGGATACACTACAGTCTTTTTTCAAGTGCTACCAATACAATTTGGTTTCCTGCTATCAGAGAAAGCTCCTAAGCTCCTCATTGTTTCCTCGTGGTAACTGCCAGGCAATTCACCAATGGCACAGGGTTATAGGGACTCCAACCCCATTGCTTTTCTGGAAAGCATATCATACGCAATGGCAATGGTCAGTGCTCGGGGAAGGGTGGGAAGTGATGATAGGGTGAGGTGGTTAGGAGAAGGGTCTAGGTTGAAAGTAAAGGAGGGGTAGGGGTGAGACTGGAGAATCAGAGGGTGGGGAAGGATAGGAGAAGGTATAGAGAAGTAGTCTGGGCAGAGTCAGAGTTCAGTCAGAGCTGCCCAACCTCCAAAACCAATCCTGGTAACTTAGAATTGCGGGAAAGAGCTATTCCCAATCTGCTGAGCATTCACTTCCAATCAAAGATGACTGTTGGCCATCAGTAAACACTCCATGGTGCTCCTGCTCTGTTGTGATATTACTGCTCTGTCAAACCAATCAGAAGTAACTTGGCTTCTTTGAAAGTACAAAGGCAGAGTTGTTTGTGACACAACACAAATGCTTTCTGATCTATACCTTCCTCATTGATCACACCCAGTGTCAGCTGGTCATTTCTCAGCTTCCACACAGCCGAAAATTACATGACAAGTTTGCACCTTGTCACATAAACATTGCCATTGATTGATATGGTGCAGAATTGTGTAGCAAAACTTTTATCATTAATATTTATACTTTTGCTCTCAATGCTGGGGTTAGATCATCTTCCATTTAGTAATCCAACTGCCCTATCAGATACAGCAGGAGTTATTTTATATTTAACCCCTGAGGTATCTTATGGAACAGTTTAGAGGGAGCTTCATTCTACAACGAAGCCCTGATGTGCCTGTGTCTGTTGGGACAATTTTGAGTTTTATGGACCTAACAGATGCTGTATCAGTCCTGAGAGTGTTTAATGGCACCCTTTATATACACACAAGAGAGACACAAGAGACACTGCAGAGGCCGGAAATCTGGAGCAACACACAAATATTGGAGGAACGCAGCGGTCGGGCAGCATCCGTGGAGGGAAATAAACAGTTGACATTTCGGGCCGAGACCCTTCATCAGGACTGGAAAGGAAGAGGGCAGAAGCCAGAATAAAAAAGGAGGGGGAGGGGGGAGGGAGGAGATGGGGAAGGGGTAAGGGGGATGGGGGGAGGGAGGAGATGGGGAAGGGTAAGGGGGATGGGGGAGGGAGGAGATGGGGAAGGGGAGGGGGAGGGAGGGCGGAGGAGGGAGACGGGGGAAGGGGGAAAGGGAGGAGCACAAGCTGATGGGTGTAGGTGAATCCAGGTGCGGGGGAGGGAAGGGAGGTGGGGGGAGTGGGGAGCGGGGAGCGGGAGTGATGCAAGAAGCTGAAAGGTGGAAGAGGCAAAGGACTGAACAAGATGGACAGAAGGCCATGGAATAAAGGGAAGGTGTGGGTGAACGGCAGGGACGGGGAAAGAGAAGGGGTAAAGGGGCCAGAGGGATAAGGGAAAATCAAAAGGGGGAAGGGGGGTGTTGCGTGAAATGGTTTCTTTTGGAATCTTAAAGGTAGAGGAACTCTGGACAGTCTTTGTAGTTAAAAATGGTTTATTAACAAAGACAAACACAGGAACAGAATGAATTGGAACAGATGCGCCACACACACGCAGGATACCGCAAACATGAGGGGGAATCACAACGAGGATGACACACACACACACACCACACACCACACACACAACACACACACACACACACACACACACACACACACACACACACACACACAACAAACAAGGTACAGCTTATCGAGGATAAAACACTTCAATGCCTGAATACCTTGACTCAAACAAGCGGGCCTAACACACCCTGGATTCTGACTAAGACGCTCCCAAACCACATGGTGATGCACACTCTTACCAGTGGTCTCTGCAGGCATTGTCTCACTATTCCTGGGGCAGTCAAAAAAGAGGGAGACTGGGGGGGGGGGCGGGGTAGGGGGGAGTGGGGAGGGAGGGATGGGGGGTTGGGTGGGGGTGGGGTGGGGGAGGGGGGAGGGAAGGGGTTGCAACACTCTTTATAGTGCTGGAAGGCCCGGCCAGGTAATTTAGACAGGCCAATGGCCTGGAGGTCAAGGACAAAGGTGCCTGTCAAGGCCAATGGTCAGGCAGGTTCAGGAACAAAGGTGCTCTCCCAGGCCAATCCCTATACCCGCACCTCATGGGTGGGGTGGACCCCAAACCTTGATTGACAGCGGTGTGGACTTCTGACCCAATGAGCAATGCTGTCATCCGACCAGAGGGGTCACTGTCGTCACTGTCGCGTGACAGCCATGTGCTTTCATACTACAGGAGGAAACTGGGGGAGCGGTTACCAGAAGTTAGAGAAATCGATGCTGATGCCGTCAGGTTGGAGACTGCCAAGACGGAACATGAGGTGTTGTTCCTCTAATCTGCGTTTAGCCTCAACATGGCAGTGGAGGAGGCCGTGGACAGACATGTTAGCGTGGGAATGGGGAGTGGAATTAAAATGGCTGGCCACCGGGAGATCCTGGCTGTTCTGGTGGACAGATTGAAGGTGCTCGACCTTTAGAGGAAGTTTTTTTTCTACAAAAAAAATGTTGCACCATCCGGGGCACGTTTGACAGGGTCAGTAAAACGGGGAGATTTACTCTCCATTTAACCTCCATGCATTAACAAGGGCTCAGGAAGCAAAAGAGAATAGTCAGCAATGGGATTTGGGAGTAACACATGAAGTGCGGGGACAGGCCATTGAGTGAGTATAAGCGTCAGAATGCTGGGCACGAGGCCATCCTCATCCAATCCCACTACACACAACACAGAAATACTAATCTTGGACCCCAGCTTGTTTGCTGATCTTTTCACTTTGACTGTGCTATTTAACTTGTAAGCCCAAATTGACTCATCTGAAGGGCTGTGTTTGAGCAAAAACATTTATCTAATATTATTTAAAACAATTTACACACAGTGCTTTTTGTACTGTGCTATTTCAACAACAATTTATTGAATCAGAAAGTAAAATTATTCTGATCTCTTTCTAACAAATTCTGAAAATTGAAATATGTTGTAAAGCTGTTCCCTAAATAGTGTTGGCACAATTACAATGTAGTGCATTGATTTCTGATGGACAAAGGGATCAGGGGATCAAAGTTAGCAAGCTGGTACAGCGTGAAATTAGGAAGGACAATGGAAAGTTGACCTTCATTGCAAGGGGTATTGAGCATAAAAGTAGGGAGGTTTTGACACATTACAGAACACTGGAGTCCTGCGTGCAGTTTTGACCTTACTTAAGGAAAGATGTGCTTGAATTGGAGGCAATGCAAAGATTCATTGGGATGATTCCAGGGATGGAGGGGCAGAGGTATGAAGAAAGGCTGAGCAAATTGGGCCTGCGCCCATTGGAGCTTAGAAGAATGAGATGTGATTTTATTGCAATGTATAAAATAACAGGGTGAAGGCTGTGAGGGATGTATCTGGAACTGGAGGGCATCGTTTCAAAATAAGAGGTCGCTCATTTAAGATGGAAATGAGGATGAATTTCTTCTCTCAGATGGACAAGAACCTTTGGAATTCTCTACTGCGGAGAGCCGTGGAGCAGAATCATTGAATATATTCAAGGTGCACTATGAGGAAGTTAAGGGGTATGTGGTGTTGAGGCCAAGACTGAATCAACCATAATCTCATTGGCCAACTCCTTTTCCTGCTTCTTCTGTTCTTGTGGTCTCAGCAACCACTGCGTATGATCTCCATCAGTTCACACAGTAGAGTACTTTAGAGCTTTATTGTGCAACTGTTGGAATTCCTAAATCTATCGTCCCGTCCTTTTTGAGAGTTAATTTATCCTCTCTCCAAATACATAAAGACCACTGGGCAAGAGTCAATGGATTGGAAGGCAGTTGTCCAGTCAATAGGATCATTGCAAGACAACCTGTACAAGGCAATCAGTCACATCTGGTTGTTGGCTGCTGAATGTTCAGTGCCCTCAAACAGTTTAATCTTCTCCACAGCTTTCTCCCACTTTCTTGCACTACAGCCCAATTCATCAGAACATAGTACAGAGAACACTACAGCACAGTACAGGCCCTTCGGCCCACAATGTTGTGCTGACATTTTATCCCGCTCTAAGATCTATCTAACCCTTCCCTCCCACATAGCTCCCTATTTTTCCTTTATTCAGATTTCTTTCTCCCCTATTCTTTACAACAGTGAAATTTTAGAAGTATCTCAATAACATTGGCTTAAACTTATTTCCCATTAGAAAAGAACTTATAAAGATTACTTCAGGCTGCAAACTGAGTGCACAGGGAATCTGGGAAATGTTGAGGTAAGCTTTTCAGCTTCACCTACATTGAAAGGACTTTAACCTCCACAGCTAATTCATTCACATTTAGGCAAGGGAATTATTTTAGCCATCAGCACAGCCATTTTTGTCAACCAAATGTTTTTTTTAACAGTAGAGACTTTGAGATGTAACAAAGGAATTTAGGAACAGCAGTAGGCTAATCTGCCCTTCTTCATTATTCTACATTCAATTTGATCATGGCGGATCCTCAGTCATGCTTATTTGCATCACTTTCGTATCATTGACCAACAAAAATCCACCCATACCAACTCCGAAGTTACCAACCCCCTCTATGACTTTTTGTTTGGACAAACTATTCCAGACTACTCTCCCTTCTGTGGAGAAATACTTCCTGACCAACCCTCAGCAGCTCAGCTCTAACTTGAAGATGATGACTCCACTTCTGGATTTCTTCCAACTGCTTGTCAGAGGAAATAGTTTCTCTCACTTTGCCCAGCAATACTTCAGACACCTCTGACAGCTCAGTTAGGTCATCCATCAAAATCACCTCTGGATGCTGGTGCTGTAAGAATATGTGGGGCACAAAGGGCTGTAGATTATAGCACAAAAACTGTGCATTAAAGTGGCACTGTGAGGGAGACCCCAGCCAGGTTTGCTCAAGTGCATGGGGCTCGATGGAATTACATTATGGACAGTATATTAGAACTGCAAATGTCTGAGTGTTTTGAGCACAAAGCACACATGACCCAGGTCACATGAGAAACATGAACTTTGATCTATGAACTCTCACCATGAGGGAGCTCCAAGCCAGTTCAACCAGCAGGTCTGAGTTTGCCTTCGGTATAAAGTGGTCTGGAGCGGAGGCATCGTGAGCCTCCGATGGCCAATGGAAGATATCCTGTTGAAAGTGGGGGACCCCCTGCAGGGATCAGCGGTGGGCTGTGAACCCCAGAAAACTCGCCTTACGTTAGAACGGCACAGGGACCATCCTGGAGAAGTGAAATCACATCTTCACGACGGAATGCCCTGGTTTTCAGCCACTGGATGGGCCTACCACTGCAGTCCAAGCCTGGGCCCGTCCCAACATGGACCTTCATGGCAGGAATTCACACGTGCTGTGACGTCAGTGGCATGTTGCCGATGTGCAGCACGGCACGTGCTTCTGCGTGTCATTCACATGGAAAAGCGGTCTACAATTTCCTAACTGCACTATCTGTGCACACAGAGGGTGTATTTTAGACAAAATGTCATCACACATAACATAAAATGTTGCATGGCACAGTGAAAGTTCTGGTCCTACATCAAGACAGAGTGCATTTTGCTTTCATGTATTATGGAGACATGGTCTCAATCCGAAACATCGACCATCCATCATCCCCCCACAGATGCTGCTTGACCCACTGAGTTCCTCCAGCAGTTTGCTTTGGCTTTCATGTAGTGCCCTTCCTAACCTCAGGACCGTGGCCCCTTGCAAGTGAAATACTTCTGAAATGTAATCACACTGATAACACTAAAAATGTGGCAGTCAATTTAAGCGTAAGGTCCCACAAATATCAAGGGTAAATTACTGGATCACCTGTTTAAGAATGTTGGTTGAGGAATAAATGTTGGCCAGGACACTGGGGAGATTTCCAAGGTTGTTCTTCAAAATAGTACCATAGAATAACTTAGATCATCCTAAGAGGGCACAATGTGCTTCAGTTTAATACATTAGGAGCAATAACGCCTTCAACATCTTGCATTCCCTTAGCACAGCATTGATCAGCATGGATCACATGCTTAAATCTCTAATACTGACATGAATCCATGTTTCCTAGTACAGATCTTCACTGATTGTGAAAGCTTTCTGTGCACCAATTGACTGTCAGATTTCATACAGTGTTACAGTGACCTGAGGATCTTTTCCCTTTCTCCCTCCACTGTAAAACTCCATTTGGAAATTCCTGATCAGCAGGTGCCAATAGCCATTTTGAGACTAATTGACACTGAGTTACATGTAGGGATTGGAAAGGGATGGAAGTTATTTGGGGTTAAGCTGCATTGTTGAATTATCTCTCTGCAGAATTCTAAGAACAAGTCCTTTCATACAAGCAGGGGAGGGGAAATGCTGAGAGGTTTAGTACTTATGGCATTACTCTCTGTTGTAGAACACAGAACATTTCAGCACAGTACAGGCCCTTCGGCCCACAATGCTGTGCTGACATTTTATCCTGCTCTAAGATCTATCCAACCCTTCCCTCCCACATCGCCCCCCATTTCTCTGTCATTCATGTGTCTATCTAAGAGTCTCTTGAATGTCCCTAATGTATCTGCCCCCAAAACCTCTGCTGGCAGTGCGTTCCACACACCCACCACCCTCCGTGTAATTAACTTACCCCTGACATCCCCCTTATATCTTCCTCCAATCACCTTAAAATTATGTCCCCCTCATGTTAGCCATTGTCACCCTGGGAAAAAGTCTCTGAGTCCACTCGATCTGTGCCTCTTATCATCTTGTACACCTCTATCAGGTCACCTCTCATCCTCCTTCTCTCCAAAGAGAAAAGCCCTAGCTCACTCAACCTATCCTCACAAGACATGCTCTCCAGTCCAGGCAGCATCCTGGTAAATCTCCTCTGCACCCTCTCTAAAGCTTCCATATCCTTCCTATAATGAGGCGATCAGAACTGAACACAATACTCCAAGTGTGGTCTAACCAGAGTTCTACAGAGCTGCAACATTACCTCATGGCTCTTGAACTCAAGTACCCCCGACTAATGAAGGCCAACACACCATACACCTTCTTAATAACACTATCGACCTGCGCGGCAACCTTGAGGGATCTATGGAAGTGGACCCCAAGATCCCTCTGTTCCTCCACACTTCTAAGAGTCCTGTATTCTGCAAATTCGATCTCCCGAAGTGTATCACTTCACACTTTTCCGGGTTGAACTCTATCTGCCACTTCTCAGCCCAGCTCTGCGTCCTATCAATATCCTGTTGTAATCTACAGCAACCTTCTACACTATCCACAACACCACCAACCTTTGTATCAGCAGCAAATTTACTAACCCACCCTTCCACATCCTCATCCAAGTCATTTATGAAAATCACAAAGAGCGCGGGTCCCAGAACAGATCCCTGTGAAAACCACTGGTCACCAACCTCCAGGCAGAATCTGCTCCGTTTACCACCACCCTCTGTCTTCTATGGGCGAGCCAATTCTGAATCCACACAGCCAAGTTTCCCTGGATCCCATGCTGAGTTTCTGAATAAGCCTTCCATGAGGAACCTTATCAAACGCCTTACTAAAATCCATGTACACCACATCCACTGCTCTATCTTCATCAATGTGCTTTGTCACATCCTCAAAGAATTCAATCAGGCTTGTGAGCAATGACCTGCCCCTCACAAAGCCATGCTGACTGTCCCTAATCAGCCTATGCTTCTCTAAATGCCCATAAGTCCTGTCTCTAAGAATCTTCTCCAGTAATTTGCCCACCACTGAAGTAAGTCTGACTGGTCTATAATTCCCTGGGTTCACAAGATCACAAGACAAGGGAGCAGAAGTAGGCCATTCGGCCCATCAAGTCTTCTCCAAAGAAAAGAAAGGGAAAAAGAAAAAGAAATGAGAAATGAGGGAATGTCCATGAGAAAAAAAAGCTCCATAAGCAAAGAAAACTATTCCTTTCTAGCCCCAATTTCCGGCCTTATCCCCATATCCCTTGATACCTTGACTAATTAGATATCTATCTATCTCCCCCTTAAATGCCTCCAATGATCGGGCCTCCACTGCTGTACATGGCAAAGAATTCCATAAATTCACTACCCTCTGGATAAAGAAATTTCTCCTCAACTCTGTTTTAAACCTGTACCCTCTAATTCTAAGATTGTGCCCTCTGGTCCTGGACTCACCCATCAAGGGAAACAGCTTGACCACACCTACTCTGTCCAGTCCTTTCAACATTCTAAATGTTTCTATGAGGTCCCCTCTCATTCTTCTGTACTCCAGTGAGTACAGTCCAAGAGCCGACAAACGCTCATCATATGTAAGTCCTTTCATTCCGGGAATCATCCTTGTAAATCTCCTCTGAACCCCCTCCAACATCAGCACATCCTCCCTAAGATATGGGGCCCAAAACTGCACGCAGTATTTCAAATGAGGCCTCACTAGTGCCCGTAGAGCCTCATCAACACCTCCCTACTTTTATACACTATATCTCTCGAAATGAATGCCAACATAGCATTCACTTTCCTTGCTGCTGATCCGACCTGGTGGTTTACCTTTAGGGGATCCTGCACGAGTACCCCCAAGTCCCTTCGTACGTCTGTACTTTGAATTTTCTCCCTTCTAGATAATAATCTGCCCGTTTATTTCTGTTTCCAAAGTTCTGTTGTGATCTTGTGATCCCATCCGGCCCCGGTGACTTATCTGTCCCAATGTTTCTCAGAAGTTCCAGCACATCCTCTTTCCTCACGTAACATGCCCCAGCCTATCAGCCTGTCGTACGCCATCCTCACAAACGTCAAGGTCTCTCTCTCTGGTGAATACTGAAGCAAAGTATTCATTAAGGACCTCCCCTACCTCTTCCGACTCCAGGTACGTCTCCTCTTTTATCCCTGATTGGTCCTACCGTCACTCTAGTCATCCTCCTATTCTTATATCTTCAGCCCACTCAAATATTGCTGTGTACGTTTGCTTTAACTGTGGATGGAGTAAGCCTGGACCCAGAGTTAACATACAGACTTCATGCCAACATGTAGTTTGTTATTGTTTAAGTATTGGACTTCACCAATTTTCTGGGCCGTTGTGTTCACACTAACACCTGGTCAGGTCCACCACAAGAAAATATTTAATTGAATTGGCTAAAAAGATAACAGAAGCAGTGATGGGTGGATTATATCCGGAATAATGCATGAGAGTGGGATTGGTGCCGTTCCGGAGGAGATGAGGCTTAGCCGAGTGCAACTGGTGACTATTTGGTGCACACCAACCACAGAATATTCTTAAAGATTCAGTTCCCATGGCAGCAACATGGCAACGGCCCACGTGGTGTGTTGGGAAGGAGAGAGACACCACAGGGGAGAGCGAGAGGCCTTCATGGTTCTCAAATAGGAACCCTGAAGTGTTTACGTAGATCCCAGGAGGGATGTGCTGCATGCCAGGGAGCTGGGAGGCCTGTTGGACAACCATCAGACGAGCCAGGTAGGAGGTGGTGGAGCAGGTTCCTCCAGGAGTGAGAACACCTGGACCAGGGAGTGAGGTCACAAGCTATGACAAGGTGGATGGTGAGCCCGGTGTCAGTCCAGACCCGCCAGCAGAGGTTGTCAAGCAGACAGAGGGGTCCACCATCACCAAACACTCATGGCAGGTGGTTTGGAGCCAGGAAACCATGGCCTCAATTGCCCACGTCCTGGTGGGGGATCTGCCATGAGCCCATCACACGGGGGCCAGAGGTCCAGGTGATGGCTGTTGTGGAGGCACAGACAGGGACCTCACCGTGTCTCTCTGCTTCTATGCCCCTCACCTTGACCCAGCTGGAGGGACAGTCTCTGCCAGATGGGAGCAGTCTGAAGCTCTTGTAGACGAGCAGAGAGGTGGGCTGTGTGGCCCCACTCTGTGCTGTACAGTTCTGATTCCCTGACTCTTCAGAATGTGTGGCATACCACCAAGGAGGAGCTGCTGTCCTCACTGAGCCTGGGGAGCCATCCTGGAGCAGAAGGCGGACGTAGTGCACACCAAGATCCACCCGGGACCAGTCCGGCTTCTCCAGGAGTACAGAGAGCACACGTGAGCACCGCTGCTCCAAGGCTGGCACTGTCGGGGATGCACAAGCTGGGTGAGAGGGATGGGTATCACGGCAGGCCCCAGTGGGCTACAGTCCAGCAGCAGGCCAGGCAATACTGTGGGCACAGCGGCACATCTCCAGTGACCCAGGTTCAATCCCGACCCCTGTCACAGTCTGTGTGGAGTTGGCACATCCTCCCTGTGACTGCGTGAGTTTCCTCCAGTGCTCTGGTTTCCCCCACATTGCAAAGACGTGTGTTTTAGTGGGTTAATTGGCCTCTGTAAATTTCCCCTGGGGTGAAGGTGAGGGGTAGAATCTGGGGAGAGTTGATGCAAATGTGGGGAGAATAGGTTACAGGGAAAATTAGTATTGCTCTGAGAGATGGCATGGAACACAATGGCCTCCTGCTACGTTGGAAAGAATTAAGGTGGATAAATCCCCAGGACCTGACAAGGTGACTCTCGGACCTTGTTGGAGGCTAGTGCAGAAATTGCAGGGGCCTTGGCAGAGATATTTAAAACATCCTTAGCCACAGATGAGGTGCCGGAGGACTGGAGGAGAGCTGATATTTTTCCATTGTTCAAGAAAGGCCCTAAGAATAAGCTGGAAATTATAGGTCGGTGAGCCTGACATCAGTCGTGGGTAAATTATTGGGAGGTATTCTGAGGGACAGGATATATAAGTATTTGGATAGACAGGGCCTGGTTAAGGATAGTCAACATGGCTTTGTGCGTTGTAGGTCATGTCTAACCAATCTTATAGAATTTTCCGAGGAGGTTTTCAAGGTCGATGAGGGAAAGGTGGTGGACGTTGTCTACATGGACTTCAGCAAGGCCTTTGACAATGTCCCACATGGGAGGCTGGTGCAGAAGGTAAGTTGCTTGGCATTCAGGATGAAGTAGCCAATTAGATTCAACATTGGCTTAGCGGGAGAAGCCAGACAGTGGTAGTAGATGGTTGTCTCTCTCACTGGAAACCTGTGACTAGTGGTGTGCCGTAGGGATCGATGTTGGGTCCGTTGTTGTTTATCATCTATATTAATGATTTAGGTGATAATGTGATAAACTGGATCAGCAAATTTGTGGATGACACCAAGATTGGGGGCATATTGGTGTGAGGAAGGCTATCAAAGCTTGCAAGGTGCTCAGGACCAGCTGGGAAAATGGGCTGGAAAATGGCTGATGGCATTTAATGCAGACAAGTGCTGCACTTCGGCAGGACAAAGCAGGGTAAGACTTACACAGTGAATGGTAGGGCTCTGAGGTGTGCGGTAGAACAAAGGGACCTGGGAATCCAGATCCACAGTTCCTTGAAAGTGGCGTCACAGGTAGATAGGGTCATAAAGAGAGCCTTTGGCATATTGTACTCAGTGTCATAAATCAAGACACTGAGTACAAGAGTTGGGATGTTGTGTTGAAGTTCTACAAGATGTTGGTGAGGCTGCATTTGGAGCATTGTGTGCAGTTCTGGTCACCTACCTACAGGAAAGATATCAATAAGTTTGAAAGAGTGCAGAGACACAGATGTTACTGGGACTTGAGGACCTAAGTTATAGGGAAAGGTTGAATAGGTTAGGACTTTATTCCCTGGAGCGCAGGAGAATGAAGGGAGATCTAATAGAGGTATACAGAATCATGATGGGTATAGATAGGGTGAATGCATGCAGGCTTTTCCCCCTAAGGTTGGGTGAGACTAGAACTGGAGGTCAAAGGTTTAGGGTGAATGGTGAAATATTTAAAGGGAATCTGAAGGGAAACTTCTTCACAGAGGGCGGTGTGAGTGTGGAACGAGCTGCCAGCAGAAGTGGTGGATGCAGGTTCAATTGTAACACTTAAGAGAGGTTTGGATAGGCACATGGATGGGAGGGGTTTGGAGGGATATGGTCCGGGTGCAGGTAGATGGGACTAGGCAGAAGATCAGGTTAGCATGGACTAGATGGGCCAAAAGGCCTGTTTCTGTGCTGTAGGACTCTATGACTCTATATGGAAATACAGTACATGATCAGGGAGGTGTTGGATGTGAGCAAATTGCTCTCCAACAGGAACATGGAGATGGCAGAGGCAAGTGGCCTCTCACAGTAGCAGCACAGATGTGCTCCCCCTCCTTGCAGCCTCTTCACTGTGTGGATCCAAGGAGATGGGTGGGCAGCAGGACCTCTGGCTCAGGGGCTGCCCGGTGACTGAGCCCCGGGACTGGAGGCTGAAGCTATGGTGGAGCAGTCTGACTGCTGGGAGTCCGCTGCACTGAGAAGTTCCCTAGTGAGCAGGTTCATTCTGCTGATGTCGTCCCCTCATAAGGCACCAACGCCCCTCCCACCACAGCTTCTCAGGCAACACACTGCCCCATGTCCCACAGCTGGCTGGGCCAAACTGCTCCTTCCATTGCCCTGGGCAGCAGCCAAAGGCTGGCACAGCCAGGGCAAGATCTTCTCGTGGTCCACCAGGACGTCCTGTGGACTCAAGGACAGGGAGTAGACTTCCAACAGACACAGAGAGGCCGCTGCAGTGTAGCATCAGGACATCAAAGCCCACACACAGGGTAGTGACAGGACTTACAGTTCACACACGACTGTTTCAGTTTTTGCATTATTTAATTTGTCATTTTGAATGACTCTGAGCACACTGTCACTGTAGAGAGACATCCTCATGAAGGGAAAGTAGCATTCTTCATCTGCAGTGATAAGTGACACTGGTGTGGCAGCTGCTGATGGGGTGTGGACTAAGGCATCACGTGTCACTGGGTGTCAGCAGCTCAATGTGGGAAGGCACTCTCTGTTAGTTATGCAGGGACACTGACACAACTGCCTAACAGCTCCAGTGACCTGTGTTCAATCCTGTGCTGTCTGTGTGGAGTTCTTCATGTTCTCCTTGCAACTGCGTGCGTTCCCCTGGGTGCTCCAGTTTCCTCCTACATGCAAAGACAGGCAGGTGGGTAGGTTAATTGTCCCCTGTAGATTGTCCCCAGTGTGTAGGTGAGCGGTAGAATCTGGCCGGGGGGTGGAGTTGATGGGAATGTGGGGGGGAATTAAAGATGGGATTAGTGTAAGTGGATGGTTGGTGCGGGTGGACGGGTCTGTTTGCATGTTGAATGACTTGATGACGGACAGGTTAATCTGTGCCTGTCAGTACTGTATCCCAATGTTGTAGAGGACACACCTAAACCCACCAGTACTCTCCCCGTGGGTCTAGAACTAGATAAGGACCTGGATATGTACTCAAACCCAGAAGATTGGGATGGGTCCAAACATGGTCCTGAGGGACCCTGATTTCTGGCCCAGCTGGTTTCTGGATCTCGTATGCTCAGGAATTGGGTGTGCAGGGGGCTTGTAGCTGCAGCCCCAAGGTGTTCCACCCACTGCTTTTACAGAGTTGGGGTCGCCCTCACTGCCCCCTGCTCATTTTACACGAATATCAGGGTCCCAGACCATGCCTGGCCAGTGGGAACCCCGGTCCCGGCTGAAGACACTGGCCTGTCTGCCCCTCGGGTATCTGCCCTTTCCCTGGGGAACCCTGTGGCAGTGAACCCCCAGACCCATACCTTAATCTACCTGCTTCCTTGCTGATATTCAGTTGTCTGAAGCTAACGACAGCACCTGAATGTAAGAAAAATAGTTTTAAACATTGCGTTATGTGTCCTGGTAATCAAAATGCACTCAGTAAAGACGGCCTGCAGAAGGCAGGATTGGCAGATAAAGCAGTGATGTCACCCTTTGGCCAAAGCCTTTCATCTCCAGGCCAGGCCTTAATTTGCTCAGGCAGCAGACGTGACATCCCCACAGCTGCTGCTCCCATCAGGAAGGGATGGATTGCTCCACTCAGAGCACAGGAGAAGGCAGATTCAAGAAAAAAGATCAACACGGAGTCCGGTATTCCTCCCTCTGCTCAGACTCCCAGCCTTTAAGAAAAGGCTCGCCTGTTTTCTCCTTTGGTTTGAGAACAACGTTATTCTGTTCACCGGTCCACTGAGGCTCTTTAACACACAAGCCTAACCGTCTGTGTACAGTGGGAGAGGGACCCACAACAAACGCCTGCCTGCATTTAAATGGTGCCTTTAATATAACAAAATATTCCAGTGGGATCACAGGAGTGTAATTAAACAGATTCTCACACTAAGTACATGTTAGGAAAAACATTTGGTCAAATCATGAGGGGCATAGATAGGGCGAATGGACAAAGTCTTTTTCCCAGGGAAAGGGAGCCAAAACCTAGAGGGCGTAGGTTTAAGGTGAGGGGGAAAAGATTTAAAAGGGCCTGAGGGGCAACTTCTTCACCTATATGGAACGAGCTGCCAGAGGAAGTGGTTGAGGCAGGGACAATAATAATATTTAAAAGACATTTGGACAAGTACATGGATAGGTAAAGCTTAGAGGGATATGGGCCAACTGCAGGCAAATGGGACTAGCTTAGGTGAGTACTTCAGTCAGCATGGATGAGTTGGGCCGAAGGGCCTGTTTCCGTGCTGTATTAATCTATGACTCTATAAAGGGATGGGATTTAAGGACCATTTTGCAGAGAAGGCACGGCTGCCGGTGGTGAAGTGGTTACAATCAGTGGGGCACTGAAGGCCCACAATTAGAGGGGATGGCAGAGAGCTGTGGGGCTGGAAAAACATAAAGGAATAGGGAGGGGCAAGGCCGACAAGTGAACGAGAAATTCTGAAAATGATGCACTGCTGCTCGGGGAGACTTTGCGGGCATAAGTGTACGAGAATCGGTGGCAGGGTCGAATCTACTGTCACATGCACAAGTCCATGTGCGCACAGGTGCAATGAAAAACTTGCAGCAGTGTCACAGGCACAGAGCATCAGATCAGCAGCATTCACAAGAACAACGTAAATTAAACAGAAATTATACACAATTTTTACAAGAAGGCACACAATTAGAGCAAAAAAAAAGACCATTTTAGTGCAAAGTGATCAAAGTGGTCATGGTGTTGTTAAACTGTAGTGATTAGGGTTGTGCCGGTTGGTTCAAGAACCGAATGGTCGAAGGGAAGTAGCTGTTCCTGAACCTGGTGGTGTGGGACTTCAGGCTTCTGTACCTCCTGCCCAATGGGAGCTGCAAGAAGATGGCATAGCCTGGATGGTGGGGATCTTTGAGGATCGATATTGCCTTCTTGAGGCAGCGCCTCCTGTAGATACTCCCGATGGTGGGGAGGGATGTGCCCGTGATGTATTGGGCAGAGTCCACTGCTCTCTGCAGCTTCTTGCATTCCTGCGCATTTGAATTGCCGTCCCAGACCGTGATGCACCCAGTCAGGATACGTTCAACAGTACATCTGTAGAAGTTTGTTAGAGTGTTCAGTGACAAGCCGAACCTCCTTAAACTCCTTAGAAAATAAAGACGCTGGCGTGTTTTCCATGTGATTACAATTGGTTACAATCTGAATTGGCACATGAATTTCAATTAGTTTAATTACTGAAACTCAGCACATGGGCAAATAGGTTTTCAAGACTGTGAAAAGGGTGGTTTAATCTTGGTCAAGGAACTGCAATTGTGGCAGGGAGCAAAGGAAATGACTTCAGTCTTCCCTAAAATTACTTGAAAGAAATCTGTGTTTATTCAGTGCTAGACATCAGACAGGGAGCACAACAAAATCAAGACAGTAGGAGGAATTGAGGGAGGCTAGGTGTCACTTGGGCACGTGTGGAACCTGACATTTTTAAATATATCTCATAGCAGCAAGCATGTGGATGAGAAATAGGAGAGAGATCACAGATAGTTCTTTGGGGCTTGCCCAGGGGTAAGGGACAGGAGTGGACATTCATTACTGCCAGTTCTCAAGATACAGCAGGAGAGAAGAATAAGTACAAGCAAGGGCAGCCTGTCTCACCTGGATGGTATTGAATTATGGCATGTTGCCTCAAAACCCTCTAATAGATTCAAAGAAAGATGAAGTTAGTTGCTGCAGCCAAGTGTGGGAATCGTAATACCTTTGAAAAGAGCCACTTGATGATGAACGACATCATCCTCCTCCAAAGGCCCTCCTGTATTGTCCAGAGAGCTGAAACCATATTCACTTCCACTCCCATCTATCCAGTCACTGCCACAGAATCGCCAGTAATGTCTTGTCCCTGCACTATAGCATCCCAAAGGATTTACCCTATTTCTTTGTGTTGGCTGTCCTCCAGTTATTCAGCTTTCTTGTTTCTAGTTCAGATTATAGGAACAAGTTCTTCCCTAGAGAGATGTTTTATCTCGATATACAAAAAGGGTGAAGATTCAGTTTTGTCATTTAGGAAGCTGATTTCATTCTCCAAGTCTACTGTGTGTGCACATGTTTGCAAACACAGCCCTTACAGACAGCACCTAAATGGCACCGGCCAAAGATCAAACCGTAACACAGTTCAAGCTCCCAAAAGCACCATGAGCCCTGCAGACTCAGAGGAAAAAAACTGATCAACTATATGCATTCAATTCTACTGCTACATAAATTCTATACATTTCAAATCCCCCTATCCCCACTCAGCTAATTCCATGTTATTTAACAAAACCTTCCAGATGTTCTGGCAGAAAGCTTGACCTCCGAGAGGCAATACAGGATCTTTTGCTGTCTGCTCTGCCCTGTATTCCTTCAACTGCAGTCATCTTTGGCACTCAAGGACAACTGAAAGCATCTTTGTTTCCATGGTATTCCTGGCTTTGAAGACAATAGTATGCTCTCAAGGTCAAAACCCATCTTTGAATTCATGGGGAAACCACATGAGGCAGCAGGTCTAATACATGGGACAGGAAATTAGGAGTTAATGGTCAGTGCAATTAGTGAAGTAATGTCCACTAATGTGCTTATAGAACTCCTGAACTCCAAACATGGTGCCTAAGCCTTCTTTATCCAGCCGAGTGTATTATTTCTCTGCTGCAGTCAGTGTTCTGGACATAAACCCTGTCACTTTTCAGAACTGCCTTCCATTCGATGGGACAACACAATACCAACACTGCATGTTCGTAGTACCAACACTACATGGAATAGTGGACTAGCACATCAGCAAACTGTAATAGTTCTTCAGAATGCACAAAAGCCTTTTCTTGAGCTTCAGTCAACCTTCACTGTGCATCCTTTTACACTGATTGGTGCAATGGAGCTGAGGGCACTGGTAGATTTGGCAAGCATTTATTGTACTAATTCAACATCTCAGATGTGCCTTCAGCTCAGATACATGTTGGTGCAGAAGCATTGGGAATGCCTTTTACCTTCTCTTGAATTGGTGTCGTCCTGAGCGCTGTACTTCATTCTCTGAGAAGTACACTTACTTCTCTTTAAACGTAGACCTGCTGCTTCCAGTCTGCTCAACACGTCCAACAATTTCTGCAGGTAATTGTCTCTCGACGCTCCATAACCAGGGGATCATCCAAGTATACAGCGACCCTGGGAATGTCCTGCAGCAACCCCACCAGGGTTTCTGAAAGATAGCAGGTGCGGAAAGAACTCTGACGGGTAGGAAGTCCTGTATGAACAAGCCTTGTGTGTTGGCAGTCAGAGGACTGATCCTCTAATACTATCTGTTGATAAACACAGCTCGTTTACAAATTAATTAACTACTGCTCTCCAGACAAAACTGCAAATAATCTCCAAGTCTAGGAGAATGAGATACTATTCCATGGATGAGACTTGATTAATAGTCAGATTGATCTCCACAAATTCTGATGGGTCCATCATACTTTAACGCTGGAGAGTACTCAACAGGTCCCATTTATTTTCTCTATGAGAAGCTTGTCAACGTCTGCCTCCAGTTTGCGTTTCACATATATGATACTGCCCTTGGTTTTATATATCCCGGTGGAGCATCAGGATCAACATTTTGGCTTGGGTGCCCTTCAACATGCCCTGCTCCGTCTCTGAAAACCTCTTCATGATTCCCTGACACTTGCTGCAAAATTCCAGCCTCATCCATCTTAACGTGATGAATGTTCACCCAATCCAGGGGTATTTCTTTCAGCCAACACTTCCCAACAGGTTTGGTTTGCAATAACTACTGGCGGTGATGTTTTATCCTGCCTTTGGTATTGGACTGTCACAATAACTCCAATTCCAACTCCAACTACTCAAATGATCTCACCTGCACAGGTTTTAAGATTTAGCTGCACCTTTTTAAGTCCAGGTAGTGTTTTCTAGCTGGCTATTTGTATATTCAGTCTGGTTCGTCAGTGGAACACTGCACGTAGTGTCAAGCTCAAAGGTCACATCTGTTATTCACTTTCACAACAAAAAATCAGTGGTTAAGTTGGTCCTTATGTCATTAAATGTTGTGAACACAATGCCATATTACTTTTTCACATACTTCCTTTGTGGTGGCGTGGGGAAACTGGAAATTCTGAGTACCTTCTTTTAACTTCTCACTGTCATTTTGTTCAACTTCATGGTTTTTCATATACATGGCCTTTTAAATCACGTGACAATTTTCTTGCTGAAGCAGCATTTAGATGGCATATGATTCCACCCGCTCCTCCCCCCCCCCCCCCCCCCCCCCCCCCACAGCTGCAACAGCCTTTATTCAACTCTCTAAACTGATGTTTGGTTTGCTTCAGAACAATATGTTTTGCGGCCTGTCTCTCTTGCCTGCTGTTACAGGGAACAGCCACCTTCAGTTGCAAGTCCGGCACGGTGTTACTCACCGATTCCACTACTTGGGGAAATTTCAAAGGTCAGATTCACTTCTGAGAACAATGCAGTCATTGTCCATTCTCCACACTAACCTGTCCTGTAGCACCTGAGAAAGTGTTGCCATAATTACCTCAATTTTTATTCCCAATTTCTCGGGGCTCAGCAGGTTTCTCATTAAACTACATATTGAGGCTCCCACTGAACTCATCAGAATGGTCCTCTGTTCATCTTTATCACTGATATTGTTTGCAGCAAGGATGTGCAACAGCATCTTGCACTTTCCCTCACATGTCTGACCTACTGTTGTGGCCACTTTCCTTTGCTCATCATTTTTTAAAGTAGGCTGGTGTTAAACTTCCCTTCTCCCTCCTTTTTTTTCTCTCAAAGAGGAGTTTCTCTTCATACCTAGTGGAGCGTCATTGCTCATTGTCAATATGTTACTTCTTAATATACAAGAAAGGTGTTGACTGAGTTTTGTCATTGAGGAAGTTTAGTTATTTTTTCAAGTCTGCTGTGTGCTCATCGATCAAAATGGTGTCTACCAAAGATCAAAACAGTGACACAAGGTACGAAAATGACAAAAGCTCTGTGAACCTGCTCAGTTGGAGGAAAACAAATACTACTTGGTAAAGAAGGCTTATGGAACGCTTGCTTTCATTAATCTGGGGTATTGAGTACAGGAGTCAAGAAGTTACAATGCATCTCTATAGAACTCTGGTAAGGCCGCATTGAGAGTATTGTGTACAATTCTGGTCACCTCACTACAGGAAGGATGTCGAGACTTTAGAGAGGGTGCAGAGGAGGTTTACTAGGAAGCTGCCTGGATTAGAGGGCATGTGCTATCAGAGAGGCTGGGACAAACTTGGGGTCTTTTCTCTGGAGCGGCAGAGGCTGAGGGGTGATCTGTTGGAAGTGTATAGATAGGGTGGACAAGCAATATCTTTTTCCCATTATTGGGCAATCCAATACCAGAGGGCATGCATTTAAGGTGAGAGGGGGTAGCTTCAGAACAGACGTGGGGGGGTACGTTTTTTACTGAGAGAGTGGTAGATGCCTGGAATGCGTTGCCTGATAGGGTGGGTGGAGGCAAATTAATGGGGGGCTTTAAGAGGGGCTTGGATGGGCACATGAATGAGAGGAAAATGGAGGGATATGGGCATTCTGTAGGTAGGAGGGAATGGCTATGTCAGCACAACATTGTGGGCCGAAGGGCCTGTTCTGTGCTGTACTGTTCTATGTTCTATGTACTTAAATATTACAGCTTTCTACCAAGAGCTGAGCTCAGAGGTTCAGGTGCAGCCCAGTGCTGCAACAGTAGAGGTGCTGTCTTCGGGATAAGATATGAAGCCATGGCCCTGACTGCACTCTCAGATGGGTGAAGTTGGGGATTTTGGGAGAAATCTACAACCTGAGCCTTAACGTTCACCATCCCTTTCACACCACACCCCGTTGCTTACTCACCTCTCCGGTAACTGATGCCTAGATTTTAAAATTGCCAAACCCTACATGGCCTACCCCTGTCTAGCTCTGAATTCTTTGCCAATCCTGGGTCCTTTGGAAACTGCAGAGGCTGTGACTACAACGTTTTCAGTCTTCCCTGGCTGCTTGCAGTGCCAGAGGATCGAAGGACTGTTAATGATGGACCACTGTTAAAAATTATGATGGAATAAATCAAATAATTAGAGACCAGACATTTTAACAAAGAGACAGTATAAATCTACATTTAGCAAGGCACAGATTAATCAGGGACAGTCAAAATATATTTAAGGGAAGATTGTTTCTGACTAGAACATAGAACAGTACAGCACAGGAACAGGCCCTTTGGCCCACGATGTTGTGTCTAATTAATTAATTAAATGCCTAACTAAACTAATCCTTTCTGCCTACACAACGTCCATATCCCTCCAGCGGCTTAATTGAATGTTTGTAGGAGGTAAGAGGGAAGATTGATGAGGGCAGTGTATTTGATGCAGTCTACATGGATTTTAGCAAGGCTTTTGACAAGGTCCCACCTGACAAGCAGGTCAGAACAGTAAAGCCCATTAGATCCTTGGCAGAATGGCAAACTGGATCCAAATTGGCACAGAACATAGAACATTGAACACTACAGCACAGCACAGGCCCTTCGGCCCCACAATGTTGTGCTGACATTTTATCCTCTCTAAGATCTATCTAACCCTTCCCTCCCACATGGCCCTCCATTTCGCTATCATTCATGTGCCTATCTAAGAGTCTCTTAAATGTCCCCAATGTATCTGCCCCCACAACCTCTGCCGGCAGTGCGTTCAACGCACCCACCACTCTGTGTAAAAAACTTACCTCTGACATCCCCCTTGTTACTCTCCTCCAGTCACCTTAAAATTATGTTCCCCTCAGTTAGCCATTGTCGCCCTGGGAAAAAGTCTCTGACTGTCCACTCAATCTATGCCTCTTATCATCTTGTACACCTCTATCAAGTCACCTCTCATCCTCACTCTCCAAGAGAAAAGCCCGAGCTCACTCAACCTAACCTCATAAGACATGCTCTCCAATCCCAGGCAGCATCCTGGTAAATCTCCTCTGCACCCTCTCTAAAGCTTCCACATCCTTCCTATAATGAGGAGACCAGAACTGAACACAGTAACTCCAAGTGTGGTCTAACCAGAGTTCTATAGAGCTGCAACGCACCTTGCGGCTCTTGAACTCAATACCCCCCGATTAATGAAGGGCAACACACCATACGCCTTCCTAACAACCCCATCAACCTGCGCAGCAACCTTCAGGAATCTATGGACATTGATCCCAAGATCCCTCTGTTCCTTCACATTGCTAAGAGTCCTGCCATTAACCTTGTATTCTGCCTTCAAATTCGATCTTCCAAAGTGCATCACTTCACACTTTTCCAAGTTGAACTCCATCTGCCATTTCTCAGCCCAGCTCTGCGTCCTATCAACGTCCTGTTGTAATCTACAGCAACCTTCTACACTATCCACAACACCACCAACCTTCGTGTCATCAGCAAACTTACTAACCCACCCTTCCACATCCTCATCCAAGTCATTTATGAAAATCACAAAGAGCAGGGGTCCCAGATCGGATCCCTACGGAACACCACTGTTCACTGACCTCCAGACAGAATACACTCCATCTACCACCACCCTCTGTCTTCTATGGATGAGCCAATTCTGAATCCACACAGCCAAGTTTCCCTGGATCCCATGCCCCCTGACTTTCTGAATAAGCCTTCCATGAGGAACCTTATCAAGCACCTTACTAAAATCCATGTACACCACATCTACCGCTCTACCTTCAGCTATGTGCTTTGTCACATCCTCAAAGAATTCAATCAAGCTCATGAGGCACGACCTGCCCCTCACAAAGCCATGCTGACTGTCCCTAATCAGCCTATGCTTCTTCAAATGCCCATAAATCCTGTCTTTAAGAATCTTCTCCAGTAATTTGCCCACCACTGAAGTAAGGCTCACTGGTCTGTAATTTCCAGGGTTATCCCTACTCCCTTTCTTAAACAAAGGAAGAACATTTGCCACCCTCCAATCATCTGGCACTACTCCTGTGGCCAGTGAGGATGCAAAAATCATCGCCAAAGACACAGCAATCTCTTCCCTTGCTTCCTGTGATAACCTTGGATATATCCCGTCCAGCCCCGGTGACTTATCTATCTTAATGTTTTTCAGAAGTTCCAGCACATCCTCTTTCCTCACGTCAACATGCCCTGGCGTATCAGCCTGTCATACACCATGCTCTCAAATGTCAAGGTCTCTCTCTCTGGTGAATACTGAAGCAAAGTATTCATTAAGGACCTCCCCTACCTCTTGTGACTCCAGGCACGTTTCCTCTTTTATCCCTGATCGGTCCTACCCTCACTCTAGTCATCCTCCTATTCTTCACATACGTGTAGAATGCCTTGGGGTTTTCCTTAATCCTACTTGCCAAGGCCTATTCTTAAGCTCCCTCCTGGCTACCTTGTAACTCTCCAGAGCCCTGTCTGATCCATGCTTTCTAAACCTCAGGTAAGCTTCTTTCTTCCTCTTGACAAGATTTTCCTCATCTCTTGTCAACCACGGTTCCTTCACTCTACCATCCTTACCCTGCCTCAATGGGACAAACTTATCCAGAACCCCATGCAAGTATTCCTTAAACAACCTCCACATTTCTGCTGTGCACTTCCCCAAGAACATCTTTTCCCACTTTACAGTCCCAAGTTTCTGCCTGATAGCATCATAATTCCCCTTCCCCCAGTTAAATATTTTCCAGAATGGCCTCTCCTCTAGTCAGCCTGTCTACATATTGTGTCAGGAATCCTTCCTGGACACACCTAACAAATTCTGCTCTATCTATATTTTTGCACTAAGGAGGTGTCAATCAATATTAGGGAAGATGAAATCACCCATGACAACAACCCTGTTATTTTTGCACCTCTCCAAAATCTGCCTCCCGATCTGCTCCTCAGCATCTCTGCTGCTGTTGGAGGGTCTGTAGAATACTCCCAATAGAGTGATCACTCCCTTCCAGTTTCTGACTTCCACTCACATGGACTCAGTAGATGATCCCTCCAGGATGTCCTCCCTTTCTACAGCTGTGACACTGTCCCTGATCAGCAAAGCCACTCCCCCACCTCTTTTACCTCCATCCCTGTCCCCTTTGAAACATCTAACCCCTGGAATATTCAGCAGCCATTCCTGCCCTTGTGACAGCCAAGTCTCTGTAATGGTCACCACATCACAGTTCCATGTACTTACCCATGCTCTAAGTTCATCACCCTTGTTCCTGATGCTTCTCGCATTAAAGTAGACACACTTCAACCCATCCAACTGACTGCAATTTTGCCCTTTCAACTCACAGTCTTTCTTCACACTGCATCTACTTGTACACTAAATGCACCAATCTCTGACCTATCAATCAGGTTCCCAGCCCCCTGCCGAACTAGTTTAAACCCTCCTCAACAGCTTTAGCAAACCTGCCCACAAGAATATTGCTCCCCCTCCAGTTCAGGTGTAACCCGTCCCTTTTGTACAAGTCGTACCTTCCCCAGAAGAGATCCCAATGATCAACAAATTTGAAACCCTGCCCCCTACCCCAACTCCTCAGCCACACATTCATCTGCCAAATCATCCTATTCTTACCCTCACTGGCATGTGGCACAGGCAGCAATCCAGAGATTACTACCCTTGAGGTCCTGCTTTTCAGCTTCCTACCTAGCTCCCTATATTCCCTCTTCAGGACCTCATCTCTTTTCCTACCTATGTCGTTGGTACCAATGTGTATCACGACCTCTGGCTGTTCACCCTCCCTCTTCAAAGTGCTGTGGACCCGATCAAAGATGTCCCTGACCCCGGCACCAGGGAGGCAACATACCATCCGGTAGTCTCTTTCACGTCCACAGAATCTGCTGTCTGCCTCCCTTACTATGGAAACCCCTATCCCTACCGCTCTCCTCTTCAGGTGCAGCTGGATGCACCCCATGCAGATGTAGTTATCAGGGAGACTGGATGTCTCCCAGAACTCCCACATCTCACAAGCTGAACACACCACTGACCCTGGAGCCATTCTCATTACTCTGGCCTGGCATTAAAGGGAACACCAAAGCAAGAAAGAAAGATACTTACCAGAGCCTCCGCCTCCTCTCGCCAAAGCCTCTTGAGCCAAAGCCTCAGTTCCCCACTCTAATGAGGCAGTAAACAATAGGGAATGATTAATAGGTGTTCCCAATGGTGCTCCGTACCTGGTCTCTTGCTTTTGGTCAAATTTTTAATGACCTAGACCTAGTGCAGAAGGCATGATAAAGAGGTTTGGAGGTGATACAAAAATTGGCCGTGTGGTGTTCACCTGCAGGGAGGTACTGATGGTCCAGTCAGTTTGGTAGGAAAGTGGGAAACAGAATTTAATGAAAAGTTGTTTGGGGCAATGCTTTTGGGGCAGTGTAGAAAAGCTAACACCCGTTCCCTGATTCACATGGAAATTGACATCTCCTTGTCACCCCACCTTTACAACACGCTTGTCTAATCTTGGCATCTATAAGTTCTGTAACTTCTTACTCAAAACAATGGACCCCCAGCACAACTCTCACTGGAGCTTCTCATTCTTTTCTAACCTTTACTCCAGGTCTCGGCTGCCTGCCAATCTCTCATCCTATTCCATCACTGAAGAGATTTCTTTCTTAATTGCCAAGGCCGGCCCCTTCTCCTTTAGCACTTTTCATATCTTTACTGTCGACCAAATAACATGGTATTTTTATTTCCCTCTCCTGCCCGTCAGAGTCGTAATAACAGCCCACCATGTCATACCCTCCAGGTTGAATTTTCACCTGCAATTCATTCAATTTACACCTTATCCTTCTGTGCAAAGAATACGTATGCAAGTCACACACTCAAACTCTCCTGTTCTAATGTTTGACTTATACAGTTCTTATTTCTCTTCTCTGACTTAATTTCATTAACCCTTTAGTTTTCCCTTTACCTGTCGTGTCTGAAGCACAATTTCAGATGAGTAATCTATTCCCTTCTCATCCATTTGTTTCAGACCTGTTATCAATACCAGCCTTTCACTCTGAGCCTTGTGACCCCATTACAAAATTATAATCATCCTATCTATCTTTTCTGCTAGGATGCTGCTTGTGGCCTGGTTTAGAAACCCACCCTCCCTAGTCCGGTACTGGTGCTGCCCATATGATAACACCAGATTAACATAAAGACGGCCGGGCCGGGAAATGACAACAGCCTTTTTGGTCTGGAAGTACTCAGTTATTGCTTGGTCTGATCACTATGGTTTCATGTCATCCGTGTTAGGGGAGTGATACTGATGCCAATGCAAATCAGCCATGACAGATACTGGTTGATGCTAACTGACGTCACAGAGTCATAGCATTATACAGCACTGAAGCAGGTCCTTCAGCCCAACTCGTCCATACCGACCAAGGTGCCTACCTGAGTCTGTCCCATTTGCCCGCATTTAGCCCATATCTTCACCCCCGCCCCCCCCCCCAAACCTTTTCTATCCATGGACTTGTCCTAATGTCTTTTAAGTGCTGTAATTGTACCCGCCTCTACCATTTCCCCTGGCAGCTTGTTCCATATACCCACCACCCTCCGTGTAGAAAAACTTGACCCTCGGGTCCCCTTTAAATCTTTCCCCTCTCATCTCCAATCTACGCCCTCTAGTTTTAGGCTCCCCTATTGTGGAAAAACAGACAGCGTCCATCCACCTTATCTATGCCCCTCATGATTTTATAAAGCTTGGCCTCCTTTGCTCCAGGGAAAACAGTCCCAGCCTATCCAGTCTCTCCTCTTAACACAAGCCCTCCAGTCCCGGCAATCTTTTCTGCACCCTCTCGAGCTTAATCACATTCTTCCTATAGTATGGCGACCAGAACTGCACAGAATGCACACTGCACACTGTCTGATCTGAGCAAACAGTCTGCGTCTGAGCAATGATAGAGATTGGCCATGCTACAATCCAATGGGTTAGACCAAAGCTCAGAAGTCCTGCCATACCCATGATGTAAACTGGGCATCCATGAAGTTGCTGTGGGCCATTAGCAGAAGGCATGGTGGCAATAGCTAGTAGAGCTGCTGCCTTGTAGCTCCAGTGATCTGAGTTCAAGCCCTACATCTGGTGCTGTCTGTGTGGAACTTGCGCATTCTCCCTGTGACAATGTGGATTTCCCTCAGGTGCTCCAGTTTCCTTGCACATGCCAAGCTTTGGTAGGTTAATAGCTTACAGTAAATTGTCCCTAGTGTGTAGGCGAGTGGTAAAATCTGGGGGAAGTTGATGGGAATGTGAGGATAATAAATGGGATTGGCGTAAATGGGTGTTTCGTGGTTGGCGCAGACTCGGTGGGCCAAAGGGATAGTGTCTATGGCTTTCTCCTTTAATGTCATGACTCAAAAGACATCCATTGTCCATCTGAGCAGACAGTTGAATAATGACCTTTGTATAAAATATGAGGTTACTTACAAACTAGTGCAAACAAAGCTCACTGACCATGAAACTGTGCCCACTAACACTCTATGCCCATACAACTGTGGCTGGCAACACTCACTGCCCATGGAACAAACCTACTAACACTCACTGCCCATGAAACTGTGCCCATAGAACTGTGCCTGGCAACACTCACTCCCATGGAACTGTCCCCACCAACACTCTGTGCCCACAGAACTGTGCTGACGAGACTCACTACCCTTGGGGCAAACCTACCAGTGCTCTATGCATGGAACTGTATTCCAACCAGAGTCAGATTGTCAAGAGAGGAGAAGATATAAATAGAAAGAAGTAGTGTAGGCAACCCCCCGCATTATGGCTGGGGTTGGGGGGGGGGGGGCGGTTTGTTATGTCGCTAGAAAATGGACCATATCGCGATTTTTCATAACACAAAGCAGCAGCATCTGTCAAGTCATCTGACGTGCGTCCAGTAATGCAAATTGGAAAAAAAAGTGTTGATTTATTTCTGTTTTTTACATAAATTGAGTTAGAGCAAATTTTATCCTGTACCTCAGATTGTGGGGTAGCGATTTGTGAATTCTGTAAAGGCAAATTATCGTAACACGAACGGCCGTGTCGCCTGTATGCAGCTGTCATTCTGTCCTTATCCTTCGTACCTGCTCCGACCAGTTACTCATCTAACTCACTCTCAAGCAACACACAAGATGCTGGAGGAACTCAGCAGGTCAGGCAGCATCTGTGGAGGGAAATAAACAGGTCGATGTTTTAGGTCAAAACGTCAACTGTTCATTTCCCTCCACAGGTGCTGCCTGATCCATTGAGTTCCTCCAGCATTTTGTGTGCGTTGCTGCAGATCCCAGCATCTGCAGTCTCTCTTGTGTCTGTAATTCACTCTTAGGTATTTTTAATTCTCTCTGGGTGTGAATTTATGCCCCATAAATTCATTTACTGTCCCATGATTTTGAAAGATACAGGCTGGAAGAGACTAAGAGATTTGGTGATTTTAATATATGGTAATGGATACCTCTGAGTGAAGATGGAGGCTGGATTGAAATCAAAGAGTTTGAATTGTTTGTGTTGCCATTTCAAACAAGTAATTCATGGCCAGCTGTCCAATAATTTACAACCACACACACCTCTCGTTCTATTCCAGCCTGAAACTCATACCCAGATATCCGTTATAACTAACAAACTGCCTGATTCAGTTCTGAACTGGAATTGATTCATGATGTAAGGGTGGTTCATATATAGAGAAATGGAATAATGGATACATCAGGGTGAGGGGGTTTGTGACAGGGGTTGGAATCAAACCAAGGAGCTTGTTGCGTTCATGTAGAGCAGTGGATGCTCAATGAAAAATATCTTAGATGTGTTGTGGAATGAGCTGCTATTTTGCACCACCATACTATGAATCTCATTCCCCATCTGCCACAGCCTTGTGGAGTGCTCCTCAAACCAATCACCCAATCGTGTTTGGTTTCTCCAGTGTAGAGGAGACCACATTGTGAACCCTGAATGCAGTGCGCTGGATTGGAAGAAGTGCAGGTGTTGCTGCTTCACTTGGAGTGATTGCTGGGATCCCATAGATAGTGGGAAGGGAAGAGGTGAAGACTTGCATCTCCTCTGGTTACATGGGGAGGATCCTTGACCTTAAGCGTTAACTGATTGCTCTTTCCACAGATTGTTTGACTGGCTGAGTTCTTCCAGCAATTCTGTCTTTATCTTGGATTCTAGCATCTACAATTTTATTTGTTTTCCAAGATTAACTGACCTGATCAGGACATGTGAACTATTAAGAAATATAAATTAGGCAAATATATTAAAATATTGCAGTTGGTGCAATGATTTTCAGAAAGGCATCTGCCTTGGAAGGACAAGCTTTGCAGGCAGGGTTCTCTCTGTCAGAACAATGCTTTTCAACAAGAAAACTTCAAAGGAAAAGAACCAATTCCAGATTTTTATCTCTTGACTGGCATGTCTTCGGAGGGCTGATCTTTGAGATCTCAGAAGAAAAATGTCTTGCAATATGTTTATTATACAAAAGGAAAATTGGAGATGCACAAAGAGTACTATCAGATTCTGACAGCATCATCCCCTGGTGCCTTTGTGGCTGTGCTGTGAATGCGAACACTCTACAGTCTGGTGAGACTGACAGGTGAACACATGCATTGCATTGCTAACACTAATTCCCAGCAGTTCAAGAAAAGTCAGATCTTGACATTTTCCTTTCTCTTTATGTTGCGTGATGACATAGCACAGAGTAAATACAATAGAAAATAATGGACAATTAACCCTTTAGGGCACAAATTGTGACTACATTATCCATTTAGGTGCCATAGGGAGTCAGATATTGAAATGGTTGGTGCAACACAGAAAGGAGCTGGAGGAACTTAGCAGGTCAGGCAGCGTTTATGGAGGGAAATGGACAGTCGACGTTTTGGGTTGAGATTCCATTGAAGTGGTCTGTGCAATGTTGAAAGCACCGTTGGATTAAGGTTGGTTGTCACATCAGGAGGTTTCATCACATGACCTCCTGTCCCCACCATTCCCACCGCCATACAGCTACTCACTAGTATCTTGACCTGCCAGTCCCTCACAGTAACACCCCCTTCCCAGTGCCATTTGGAAAGTAATAAACTCTTGATTGTATGATCTTAACTGTCTATCAAACAACCCTACAAACAACTTTTCATTTTTTAATAACTAATAATTAAAATGTTCAAAGAGATTGAGGAACTGTTTTCTTCATACTAGGATTTCTTTGCTGGTTTGAACCAGGCATTAGTCTTTAATTTCCCAAGAATTAGCAACCATTGGCATAGTGAGTACATCATGTGGTCATGACAATGTTATTCACAACCCCCAAGTTTAAACTGAAGGGCAATCAGATCAACTTCAATGTCAGAGGCCGTGGTTAGACCCTGTCTTGTTGCAAATGGTCTGTGTCCATCACTTGTGTGGTCAAATGCAATAAACCATTTATCACCAAAGTCTGTGGACATACTATATCTGGAATGGAACTGAAGACAATCATCAGTGAACATTCCCACTTCTGCCTTACGATGGAAGAATAATTATAGATAAAGCAGCTGAAGATAGTTGGGCCTAGGACACTGCCCTGAAGAAGTCTTGCATTGATGTTCTGCAGTTGTAATGACTGACCTCCAAAAAATCCAGCTTCAGGTGAAACATGACTCCAGCCGTGAGTGGGTTTTTCCCTAATTCCTACTGACCTCAATTATCCTGGAGTCTTTGATGGTGAAGTTCGTCAATGGATTTGATGGATCCGTTCCATTTAGCAGAATCAGAAACGCCTGCTCTGTGTTGGTTCTCTTCTGAACAGGAAGAATTTATCCAATATTACATTTGAAAGATGAAACCAACGCACTAACACCATGTTCCCACCTCAGGAGTGCTTCTGCCCTGTACCACCTGGGTCAACCCTGGCAAGAAAACCTGCTGCTGATTAAGCCTATCGTCTTCCTTAAGCTGATGAATCAGTACTCAATGCATTGGGTTTGCTTTCCCTGGAGCAAAGGAGGCTGAAGCATGACCTGATGGAGGTATGTAAAATTATGAGGGACATAGACAGTGTAGATAGTCAGAATTTTTATCCCAGGGTAGTGACGTCAAAAACAAAAGGGCATAGGTTTAAGGTGGGAGGAAGGAGTTTTAAAGGCGATTTGAGGGGAAAGTTTTTTAAAATAAAGAATGGCTGATATCTGGAACTCACTGCCAGAGGAGATGGTGGAATCAGGTACAATCAATAGACACTTATATAGACAAGGCATAGAAGGATACGGTCCTAATGCGGGAGAATGAGATCAGCGTAAATGGCAAAAAAGGCTGGCGTGGATGTGGTGGGACAAAGGGCCTGTCTTTGTGCTGTATGACTCCATGACTCTAATGCTCACAAAGCCCAACACCACGAGGACAAAGCAGCCCACTGGATCGGCAGTAATCATCATCCTAAACATTCATTCCCTCCACCACCAGTGCACTCGCTTCAACAGTATGTCCCAAACTGTGAAGGGCAGCCCGGATAAGCCAAATACTTACAGGTCAGTGAGACTAACATCTGTGGTAGGGAAGGATTAATCTACACTTGGAAAGGCAGGGGTTGGCCAGGTTTAGTCAGCACAGCCTTACTGGTGGGAAATCCTGTCTGATTAATTTGATTGAGTTTCTTTGAAAAAGTAACAAAATCTATTGATGAGGGCAGTGCAGTAGATGCAGTCTGCGTGGACTTCGGTAAGGACTTTGACAGGGTTGCACAGGAAAACTGATCCAAAAGATTAGAGCTAAAACTCCACTGACTCCAATAGTCCTAATAACACATGCACTAAAGTCATGAGCACCACACAAAGTGCTGGAGGAACTCAGTGGGTCAGGGAAGGGAAATGAACAGTTAATGTTTTGGATCAAGATTCTCCATCAGGACTGGAAAGAGGGGAGACGGCCAGTTTAAAAAGGTGGAGGGAAGGGGTGGAGCAAGAGCTGGCAGGTGATAGGTGGATCCAGGTGAAGGGGGGGTCATAGGCAGATGGAGGAGGGGAGAGTGGGAACAGTGACAGAGGCTGGGAGGTGATAGGTGGAGGTGACATGGGGCTGCAAATGGTGGAACCTGATGGGGGAAGACAGTGGACCATGGAATAAAGGGGTGGGGAGGGAAACCAGAGGGAGGAGTGTATGGGTGATGGGCAGATCAAAAGAGTGGGGGAGGGGAATGAGATGGGGTGATGGGGTCGGTGGGAGAAGGGGAAAAGGGGGGGGGGGGCAGAGGGGAGTGGTCACCTAATGTTAAAGAAATTGATATCCATGCCATCAGGCTGGAGACTACCAGGGCAGAATACGAGGTGCTGTTCCTCTAATCTGCATCTTGGCAGTAGAGGAGGCCGTGAACAGACGTGTCAGTGTGGGAATGGGAAGCGGAATGAAAATGGCTGGCCACCGGGAGATCCCGGCTGGTACGGCGGACGGTGCTCGATGAAGCGATCCCCCGATCTATGTCGCGCCTCACCGATGTAGAGGAGGCTGCATCAGGAGCTCCGGATGCAATAAATGACACCCTCGGATTCACAGGTGAAGCGCTGCCTCACCTGGAAGGATTGTTTAAGGCCCTGGATGGTGGTGAGGGAGGAGGTATAGTGGCAGGTGTAGCACTTAGTGCGGTTGCAGGGATAAGTGAAAAAGAATAAGAACCTCCTTGGTAGTCTCCAACCTGATGGCACGAACATCAATTTCCCTCTACAGATGCTGCCTGACCTGCTGAATTCCTCCAGCTTTTTGTGTGTTGCTTCAGATTTCCAGCATCTGCAGTCTCTTGTATCTCCACTAAAGGCATGAGCCCAGATTAACACACTCTGCTAACACCTACATTCAGAGAGCGCACTCCACGGGCAGTCTCCTCCAGATGACATTCCCTGCTATCAGTCTGGAATCCAGACTGTACTAACACTTCTGAATCTTTGAAAATAAAAATCATTGTATCTGTTGGAAATCTGAAACAAAACCAGAAAACGCTGGAAATAGTCAGCAGGTTAGACAGGATCTGTGAAAAGGGAAAAAGTTAACATTTCAGGTCCATGACCTTTAATCAGAACAGAACTAATGAAGGGTCCTTGAGCCTAAGATTTTAATGTTATATCTTCCCCCACACTCTGCCTGACGTGTTGAGTATTTCCAGCACTTTCTGTTTTCACTCCTGAGTTTTGTTATTTCCCATTTCCATTTCTGTTTGACCTTCCTAACTTGTTACTTTACTGTATACATTCCAATTCACTGGTGTTCTCTTATCGCTTCTCGATGCTGACAGCAGCCTGCACTCTGGCTCTGGGCCTTCACCTTGATTACTCAATTAAACAAAGCCAGAGTCCGTTGTACAAGGTGGACCACACCGGAACACATGAAGTACAGCCTGCTTCTTCACGGCAACAAGAGGATTCATGTTATAAAGAGTAACATATCAAGTAGTTTAAAGCAGTGATTAAACAGTTAGGACATGATCAGGAGTGCGCCACTGAACTACTGCACTGCAACTGGCAACGGGCTGCCTGTTCTTTCTGCTGAACTTTCAGTAATTGCCATGTAAAGTACAAGGAAGTAAAACATCTCAGACTTCAATATGAAATAGGACTTGTCTTGTTAAATGAGCCTGTTTTATATTCACTGCGCTAACTTGTCCTGTCAGGGTGGACAGTATCAGATTCTGAGCACAGACAATAAATATTTAGCAGCTGTGAGCTGGCAACTTGGATCGATTCCTGTCAGGAGAGGCTGCATCGCAAAGTGGAATCACTATCTGAGAAATGGGGAGGTAATTTTGCTGCTTCTGTCTCGCTTGACCTCTGTACACAGTGGTTTTATTTGCACATGTATCTAAACCACAGTGCCAGGTATCAAACTAGTTTGATAAAGATTTGGCAGGAAGTCTGAGCACTGAGACAGACTTTATTGCTCTGTGCTCTCCTGGAGCCGGAAACACTCCTATCTGCAATCAGAAAGCTGAAAAATGAGATATCGGTCCAAACATTAATCACATCTGTACTGACTCAATGGGTGTTTCTTACTGAGGGGACTCAAAAACCAATACAAAGATTAATTGTAAAAGATGAACAAACAGCCCATTTCAATTAGAGGCTGAGGCAGGAGCCTCATCACTGCCCCACACAATCATCCACAATTCTGTCGTCGTCTTTCTGTATGCATGTGACTCATAAAATATATATTTTGACCTACCTTGTGCCAAGAATGTAATGGTGAATGAAAGTGGGCATTGCTGCGTAAGAAGCTCACACAGGTCTGTTGGATTGAGGATGGAGTGAGCAGCCTCATGGAAAAGGAACTGGCGATGAGATTGATAATGTACCAGTGTGCCGGAAGTGCCAATGTACTGTGCAGTGCGCTACTAACCCACTGTGCCATATAACCCCTTCACACTGTACAACAGACACAGAGACATACACCACTAAAGCAGGCCCTTTGCCCCCCCCCCTCCAGTGCACACTGACCGTCAACTAATGACCATCACTAATCCTACATTAATGCCATTTTTTATTCACCCCACATCCTCATTGACCCCCCCCCCACCCGCAATTTTACCACTCACCGACACACTAGGGGTAACTTACAGTGGCCAATTCCCTATTGACCCAATGTGCTGGTCATATTGCACACTATGCTATATAATACTGCCATATGTTCAATGGTACCATCATGTTGTGCCATTCAGTAGTATCACAGCCATAGTGCCAATGCATCATGCCACGTGGCACAGACATACTGCCACGTAATGGCATTGCACGTTGTCATATTATGGCAATACATTGTATAACATCAAGATAATGCACTGCGGCATACAGTATTATATTATACCACAAAATATCATCTCATTATGCCACATGCCTTCACTGTTATATGGATCCCCTGGTTCATGAATATTCATTCTCTATTACTGAGAGAAACACCTCAGCAATGGGGGCTGCTTCTTGCTCCATGTATCGCTGGTTGTTGAGTTTGACATATGTGCCTGCTGTACCCTAGAAAAACCCTATGACTTATAATCATAAGGCTACCAACATCGCCACCATGGGAATGCTATTAGGTTCTTAGAGAAAGTTTAAAGATCTTGTTTCTGTGCTGAACCTCCAATCTTTTTCCCCTAGAGTCTGCTATTTCATTTGAGCTCTTGCCAATGTAGAACGGAGGCAATCTGCTGTAAATAGCAAAAGGTCAAGGCAGGCAGGGTACACTTGAGTATCAATGGAAACAAGCAGTAGCACTACAATACTTCTGCTGTCCGTTGTTAGAAGTCTGCAGTTCCTTTACTTTTTCCTGGGTTGTGGGAAATCCAGGCGGTGGGCCATGTCCTCTGTTCCATGGATGACATTCTGGTTTCAGCACCTACAGTAACAGCGCATCTGACAACCTGGGAGAAGGTCATGTCCAGATTGCAGTGATACAGAACCAGATCGAAGCAGGGAAAATGCCAATTCCTGCAGAGATCAGTGAGATCCTGGACTATTGAATGGATGCTCATGGCCTGCTATGAACAGAACTGTTGTGCAGAGCTCAGATTTGTTGGTTTATTAAGAATGATTCCGTACCAATCTACCAACGAGTTATTGCAAGCAGAAGCCAGATGGAACTGGTCTCCAAAAAACACTGACATTTGAATAGCAAGTGACAAGCACACTATGATTCAGAGAAGCCTTTGAGACCTCATTTCTATGCATCCCCACATGAAGTCTGTCACCTTGCATATATTACCCTCAGGTCATGAACACCTAATCACTTTTGCTTCTAAAACACTGGCACCAAGCAAGTAAAATTATGCTTAAATTGAAATGGTAGCACTGAGCATGACCTTCCGGGTCAAGAAATTCCACAATCATTTGTGTGGTCGAAAATTCAACTTGCTGACAGATTTCAAAACTGTTTTGATCACAATGGGGCCGAAGTCAGCAAGACCAAGTCTTGCAGCATTGAGAAAGCAGCACGTATGTCTACAAAATTGAGACATTCCCAGAACCACAAAAATAACAACATGCTGCCTCAACTGTTGCCCAAAAAATCACACAGAAAGTGAAAATGATGAAGGTATGTTTCACGTATCACACATTGGGCATTTACTGTAGCTGTACAAAAGCAAGGCAGTGAGGCTGTATTATGAAAGAATATGAGATCCTGTTCTTCCAGTAATCGTGGATTTAACCCTGATGGGCTGGTTCAACTTCCTGAGAGACACAATACTGTGTGCTTGGTTTAATAAAAAGGATCAGCTGTGGACAAGCTGAGGCTACATTCTGTGGAATTTCAGAGAAATAATCCCTCCAAAGTTCAGGAAATGTCTACTATACTGAGTTGTGCAATTGTGGCTGGTGTTACTGGTTTCCATAGTGTGGTCTCACCAGCACTTAAGCACGGGGGTAAAAGGGTAAATTGAGGTAGGTGTGGGCAGGAGAGGGTAAGAAAAATAAAGATGGTGCACATGGATGAACAAGCAGATGTTTCTCTCTCTCTCCCCCTCTCTTTCTCTCTCTCATATTTATAATAAAGGTCCTGAGGAACTGAGTGGACTTTAACATTTTCTAAATGACCTTTGCTAGGTGCTGACCCGCTATGAATACCTCTTAAACTTTAAACAGCCTAGAACGGACGACTCTTTAGGTTTAGTTGGTTGCAACGATGGACAGCATCGTTATCAAGGAAGTCAAAGAACCGAGCACCAATTATCTTTGAACAGCTTTGGTCCTGACTTTATAATGTGTCTGTCATAGATACAGTCTCACATCCAGCTCCACTGAAGGTCAATGCAAACTACAAAGGGCAATCTATTAGGCCTCTCAGCCCTCAGATCCTGATGAAGGGTGATTGACCTGAAATGTTATTTCTGTTACTCTCTCCACTGGTATTACCTGACTTACTTTCCAGCATTTTCTTTTTCTGTTTCAGATTTCCAGTATCTATCCTATTTTAACTTTGTGTTGTCATCTGCCGTTGTGTCTGGTGTGAAACAGAGAAGATTTTGTCAAATTTTGCTCAGGTTCCTGGATTCAGTGATCAACTAGATTAAGCAATTATGTTAAGAAAGTGTTCTCTCGTTACCTCCAGCATTCAGCTATGACAGCCATGCCGGATCAAGGTTTATGGGCAAGATTGGAGCTGGTGAACATAAGGTATTGGCAAGTATTCTTGATCACATAATTACGAATGCCTACTGATGATGGGTGTCTGACAGGGTTAGATTATCCTTGATTTTGATAGCAGACCTGGTAATCTCCAATATTTCCAATTACTAAACCATGAAGGAAGCGTGGACTGGGAAAATAGGCTAAAGGGAAGGTCAGTAATGATAAGTATTTAAGCAGCTTTTTAAACAATGCTCAACAGAAACTTATCCCAATTAGAACGAAGAACACAATGAGAATTATGAACTAGCTGTTGATAACAGAGATTACCATCTGTACTAATGAGGGCAGAGTGCAAGTATCCAAGTTTGCTGCTAACAATAGGTGGGTGGCTATGCTGCAGTGAGGATGTTTGGACTCTGGAGCAGGCTATAGATAGGTTGACTGAGTAGGCAAACACCCGGCAAATGTAGTTTAACATGGGAAAGTGTGATGCAGTCCTTGCAATGGGAAATGAGCCTGGCCCAGTGGTCAGAGTTTCAGTGGGAGAGCATTTTGGGAATGGTGATCATAACTCTTTTAACATGGTTATAAGGATAAGACCGGATCTCGAGGAATAGTGCTAAATTGGTGGAAGGCCAATTGCAATAGTATTGGGCAGGAGATGGGGGGAGGGCAGATTGGGAGTAGTTGTTATTGGGCAAGTCCACGTCTGACATGTGGGAGTCATTTAAAGGCCAACTGGTCAGAATTCAGGACCAACGCGGTCCTGTGAGGAAGAAAAATGATGGCAAGGTTTGGGAAGGAAGTCAAAAAGAAAAATGATCACAAGATCTAGGAAGCTGAAATCAGTACTTTGCATTGTATTCCCCAAGGAGAAGGATATGGAGGATCATGAGATCAGGGAGAGGTGTGCTGATATTCTAGGGCAGGCTGAAATCAAGGAGTAGTATGCATCTCTTGAAGAGCATTAAGGTGGATGTCTCCAGGGCCTGATGGGATCTATTCCCAGATTATTGAGGCAGGAGAGGAGATTGCTGGGGGCTTGACAGAGATCTTTAGCCACAAGAGAGGTCCCAGAGGACTGGTGAATAGCCAATGTCATTCCTTCATTTAAGAAGGGCAACAGGGACAAACCAGGAGATTATAGGCCAGTGAGCCTTGAATCAGTAGTGGGGAAATTATTGGAGAAAATTCTTGGGGACATGAATGATCACATCTGGAAAAGCACAGACTTGGAGAAAGCATAGCTTTGTGCAGGGTAGGTTCCTACAAACCCGATTGAGTTTTTTTTGAGGAAGTGAAAAGATGCTTGAGGGTGGGGCAGTGGATGTTATCTACGTTGTCATTAGTAAAGCATTCAACAAAGTGCCTCATGGTAGGCTGGTCCAGAGTAAGGCACATGGGATCCAAGGAGACTTGGTAGATTGGATTCAAAATTAGCTTGGCCATAGACGACAGAGGCTGTTACTGTGGAGGTCTCTGGAGGGGTGTTATTCTGACTGGAGGTCTATGACCAGTGGTGATCTGTAGGGATCAGTATTGGGGCCCTTGTGTTTTATGAGTCAGGATGAAAATGTTGGTGGTTTGCAGGCAACACAAGAATTGAAGGGCTCTGGATAGTGAGACACAAGAATCTGCAGCAACACAAATGCTAGAGGAACCCAGTTGGAATCTAGGTGGAGAAATGGCAGCTGGAGTTTAATCCAGACAAGTGTGAGGTGTTGCACTATAGGAGGCCAAATGTAAGAGAAAAGTATACAGTAAATTGCAGGACTCTTAGGAGCATTATTGTACAGAGGGATCTTGCGGTGCAAGTCCACAGTTCCCTGAAAGTAGCAACACTAGTAGATAGGGCAGTAGAGAAAGCATATAGCATGCTTGCCTTTATCAGTCAGAGGGTTGAGCATAAAAGTTGGCAATATTGCAGCTTTATAAAACTTTAGCTTGGCCTCATTTAGTCTACGTGCAGTTCTGGTTTCAACATTATAGGAAGGATGTGGAGGCTTTGGAGAGGGTGCAGAAGAGGTTCACCAGGATGCTGCCTGGATTAAAGAGTATTAGCTACAAGGACAGTCTGGACAAATTTGGATTGTTTTCTCTGGAGTATCGAAGCAATCCGACAGAAGTATATAAAATTAGGAGAAGCAGGTAGGCAGTCAGAATATTTCTCCCAGGGTAGAAACATCAAATATTAGAGAGTATATATTTAAGGTGAGAGGGGAAAATTTAGAGGAGAATTGAGGCAATTTTTTTTTAAGGAAGGAAAAGGGAGTGGTAGGTGCCTGGAACACACCGCAATAGCAACATTTAAGAGGCATTCCGACAGGTACACAAACAGGCAGGGAAAATGGAGGCAGATGGGATTAGTTTAAATTGGCATCATAGTCAGCACGGACATTGTGGGCCAAAGGGCCTGTTCCTGTCCTGTATTGTTCCATCTTCTGTCAGTGCTGTTGGCTTGCCACTCACCACACAAGTCATGCCATTTCTTTCTTTCTCTTTTCATATGGTTCTGTGATTTACAACACACTATTCAGAGAAAGAAATAGCTTGTACTAATATGGCTCTTTCATGACCAGTTCACAGCCATAAGCTATTGAAGTATGGTGATTATAGTGAAGTTAAATCTGTTATGCATGCAGAAAAGTAATGGATTAGTTGATCTGCTCTTGGATGTGTTAATTGGGTTATAAAAGGGAGAATACTGGGAGAACTCCCTTTCTCTTCAAAATAGTGATATTCTATCTCACATTCACATGAACAAACAGTGTTCAGGCCAACATTCATCACCCAACTAACACATTCAGAAACAAGTTACTTGATCACTCCTGTCTGTCAGAGCTTGCTTGACAAATTGACTGTCACAGCTCCTACACACAGACCAACTTTAAAAAATGGAACTCTTTCAATAGGAAAATGTGGTCTAAGCAGTGGCAGATTTGGAATTTGCCAAGTTCGTTGCATTTATTCAGTTGGCAGGTAGAAGTTGTGAATGAAAAGGTAGCAGCCCTTCTTTGAATTTGGCAAAATGTGGTAACCAAATAAGCTCCCTAACAATGCAGCTGGACCACATTTACTGATTTTTATTTCATTTTGCCTTGAATTTGGCAAAATGTGGTAACCAAATAAGCTCCCTAACAATGCAGCTGGACCACATTTACTGATTTTTATTTCATTTTGCCTTGAAAACATGACTACTCTACAGTACTCAGATTTTGAAGGATCAGGCAATGCCTTGCTGACACACTCAAATGACAGAAAATGTCATATGTCATTATCTCAGAGTATTTGAAGATTATACTCATACTGACACAAACTGCAGAAGACAGATTCTTAAAGATTTGTGCTGGTAAAACCATAAGATCAGCAAAGTAGAAAATAATTTCAATAGATCAATCAGCCTCAAACACCATTCTTTTCAAACTAATTCAAAGGCAGGACAATGCTGGTTTATTTATACATGTCAGACATCATTTACAAAGACAAGTTCAAGGAAAGCAACTCAATTACTAGCTTCCTATTTGAGCAATTACACAAAATGTACATGTGGGAGACTTATCCACATCTCTGTGTGCTCAGGGCATCTTGAGGCTTAAACTAGATGGACATAAAGTGAACCTTCATGGCACCAATGTTTGATTTTAATTTCTGTCATTTATCCTGAAACTAAGAAAGCAGCCAAAACTGAAGTGGCAAGGGCATTCATCTTCCCTGGGGGAGATATTCCATTTGAGTGTATTGCAACAATATAGGACACTTACTTTGGTCCCTGAATGAGTCTTCTTATCGGATCTTCGCACAAACATTGAAAAGAATTAGTGCAATCTTATTATTCTAGAGAAGTAAAAAATATTCCCATAGAAAAGCTATTGATCAAGTGTGCAGTGATTTAGCCAATTTCACTTGGCAGTTTAAAAAAAAGTAACAATTATGCCAACTCCCATAAGATGTCAGAGTGGAATGGGAAGGGGGAAATTATCTCTATTGAGTAATCTCAATTGCTGATGGGGAAAATACAATGAGTTTCTAAAAATGTACAGCAGCCTTCTCATCACCCCTACCATATGATCAAGTCTGCTAGTTATCACAGTTAAGGCTCACGGTGTGAGAACAGTCACTTGGTTGGGTGCATGAGTGGAGAGTGATGACACCAGAACTTCAGAACTGGGTAAAGGATAGCTGCTCCTTGAAGGGGAACTGTGCCAGTTAAAGAGAAGCCCATGCCCTCCCCAACCCCCTCACCCCCAGAGTCGCAAAAATGAACATTAATGCTTTTGGAAATGTAGAAAGCTAGTCTTTGACAAAAATATAAAGTGAACAATAGCACATAGACAAAGCACTTTACACCTCATCCAATCTGCATCAACTTTCAATTTAAAAATTACAAAACAAAAAAAAAAATCAGCAGATTGGCAGCCCATTTTGCACTTGCTCCATCACCACAGGTCAATTTTGCTTCAATTGTGTTTTCTTGATGCCAAAAATTTAGCAGCAAAATCTACATAATTTATTTGAATAAGAAATCAAAAAATGATTCTTCCAGATGATCCCACATGGTAATTAGATTGCAAGTGGACACCGCTGCATTATGCATTCCCACCCAACTGCCAATGGGATTGAACAAACTGTATGCATTTGTCACATTTCTTTCCCTGACCTTGCACTGATCAAGATTCCAAATCTGCTCCCAATGCCCAAGCCACTAAAAATGTACTAACAACCACCATGCATGTTCACCCATCTCACCTGCTCAAATAAAGAGATTCCAACATGTAGGACATTACTAAAAGAACAAAGGTAGAGCTACCACTGTTCCAAGTCACAGCACTGAATAACAGATATGGTGAAGTGGCAATCCACACACTGTACCACCTTGCACCTTGACTGAGTCATACATTTTTGAGGAAGAAACAGGTAATGGGGCATCAGTTTTATATAATGGCATTGGCCTAGTTTGGATTTACTTTGGCGACTCATTTAAAAATAGCAACAGTTTTGGGTATCTGCAGGCCACAGAGGGCAACTTAAAGTCAATTTTCACAAAACTCTCTCATGTGATCACTCTGATTTCACATGGAAGTCAAGCATATTCAGGCATGAGTCTCTGATATCTGAATAAAGGCTTGTATACTTGGCATGGTTTAATGCTGCAGCCATCTCAATGCACTACAAATTTCATCACTCGATTGGTACATTTTAGTTCTGAGACGCTGACAAAGCAAAAGGCTGACTATTGATAATTTGTATGAGATCTCTTCAATCTCATATCAATACAAGAGGAAGAGAGATAATGACACTCATCACAGGGAAAAGGGTTTAAATGAAGATCGTTCAGCAGCAGCACATCCATACCGTTTAATATCCCACCTTACACTGGGTCCATTTTGTGGTAAAACAAAATATTTGTCCTGACTTGATCTTGTTCGCAGCAGACCTTAAAAAATACATCTTTTTATGAACATGTACAAAAGGCCTCCAACACCAGTAAGGGTGACCACAGCAAGCAACCTTACTGCTAAGAAGTCCATGGAGTCTTCTAGTTGAGAGTGCAGTTTGCAAACTTGCCGGTATGTACTGGCAGGATCCCCAGAGTTATCAATCACATGGCTCGCCAGCTTCCGCTTCTGTTCCAATGGCATCTGAACGCTAATGCGCTTCTCTGCTTCTGCCTGGACCAAGTTATTTCTCTTCATCAATCGGGTCAGCTGAGCTTGAGGGTCACTATAGGGCAACAGACATAATTATTACTGTACACCACAGCTAATTGCACACTCATACGAGGCTTCTCTAATGAAAGGTTAAATGAGAAGACTTTTTTTTTAATTTTTATGTAACAATCTGGAGGATAAAGGTTCATTGAAGAGTAACTTGCAGAAAAATAATTGCATAGATATGTACAAAGGAAAGAAAACTGTACGGCTATGGAGACATGCAGGCAATTGCAACTAAGTGGCAAAAAGCGACTGCTAGTATGATAGTTCAAATAGTCTCCTGTGTTATCATTCCGTGAACACCATAGCTTCATTAAATTCTGAATTCATCAGGTGCCCCAGTTGATCAGTAGACAAATTCTAAATGTTTTGCTGCTCAGGTATGGAGAGTAGGAAGTGCCTGTGTCAAATTAGCCAGTCACAACAGGTGCTAACACATTGGTATTAGAGCGAAAAATATAAAGAGTAAAGAAACTTCCCACTCCGATTCATTATGCTGACTCCTAGCTATTAAGGGCTTCCATCTGATTCCTTCCATGAGGAAAACACCCAGCAACACTCAGCTTCTGGACACTTGCCTGGAGAATGGTGCTTAGGACACAGTGCTGGATTACCAGTAATTCCCACAGTATTGCAAAGGTCAGGTCCATAATCAAAGTGATAGATCTGGAACAAAACAGCAGTTTTTTTTTTGCCCTGTTCAGGCAAGATTTCCCCCTGAACCAGTTGTAGTCCTCAATTCCTTGGCTCTGTTCACCACTCTTGGCTGGAGAAAAGAACCTGCACTTAAAACAGCTATCAACCTTTGCAGAAAAATGGACCAACACACACAAAATGCTGGAGGAACTCAGCAGATTAGGCAGCATCTATGGAGAGAAATAAACAATCAACGCTTCAGGTCAAGACCCTTCATCAGGACTGGAAAGGAAGAGGGCAGAAGCCAGAATAAAAAGGGAGGGGGAGGGGCACAAGCTGGCTGGTGATAGGCGTCAAGGTGAGGGGGAAGGGGGATGAAAAGGAATGATGCAAGAAGTTGAGAGGTGATAGGTAGAAGAGGCAAAGGGCTGGAGGAGGAGGAATCTGGTGGGAGTAGACCATGGAATAAAGGGAAGGAGGTGGGGAATAGGAGGGAGGTAGTGGGCAGGTCACGAGGGCAGGGGAGGGGAAAGAGTAGGGGTGAGGGGGCCTCAGGAAGGAAGGGAAACAAAAAGGGGGTGGGGGAAGGTGGGGAAAAATGGACTTCCGTTTTCTCCCAAAGTGCAAAGGGAGGTACAAGAGACCCACGGAGTGCTGCACCTTAAGACATTTTTACAGGTAAAATTTCTCTAAAGTCAGGATAACATGCCAACCAGATCAGCTCCTTCCCACCCAACTTCCATCCAGAATTAAAACTGGGTTCATCTACTGTTGTTCTCAGTTACACGAGCTGCCAGACTAAAGTGAGGAACAGCAAAGTGATTTATCCAACTACCTTAAATGGAGCTGGGGCTAATCAAGAATTTAACATTCCCCAAATCTACAATCAACCAAGATTACGTCCATAATGTGGACACCTTGATTCCATTCCACCCCAATCATGACAGGGAGTTGCATTATACCAGTCACTTCTATTACACCAAAAACAAGAAAATGCTGGAAAATTACAGCAGGCCAGGAAACAGAAACAGCGTTAACATTTCAGGTCAAAGGATCCTCAGTTCTGAGGAGGGGTCTTTGACCTGAAACATAACTTTCTTTTTCTATAGATATTGTCCAACCTGCAGAACTTTTCCAGCATTTTCTATTTTTATTTCAGATTTCCAACATCCGCAGTTATTTTTAATCCTCATTTTCTTCCAGACCAGTTGCCTCCATACCAAATGAAACAGAGAAATTTACAAAAAAGTCAAAGTCGAGTTTATTGTCATATGCACATGTATGCATAGGTGCAATGACAAACTTACTTGCAGCAGCATCACAGGCACATAGGATTATGTGCCTGCACAAAGAACAGACAGCTGGCAACATCAAGCCATTTTACTTTAAATGGCTTTACATAAACTTACCAGTAAACAACTATAGTATGCTTCATAAATTTAGCCACCTTATTAGTCTCAAACAAGAGTGGGACATCAAGAATAACATACCGATACCCTGCAGAGATAAAAAGAAGTTACACTCCTGTAATGCACTAACTTAAATGAGCCAATTTGTCAACTGTATGTCATCAGATAAATCTCTGCAGATTACATTTCTATGAAATTCCTTGCTTCATGTGAGCAAGGAATTTCATTGCATCCTGATGTATATTACAATAAACTAATATGAATCTCAAATCAAAATTTGCTGGTGAATATAAAAGGACGAACTGGTTAAAATATGGCTTTTTCCACATCAGAACCTCAGGTTCAAAACAGACTCTAGTTAATAGGTTACAAGTATCTTCTACATCTCTCTCTGCTAGCAGTTCCCATTGTCCACAATCTCCAACTACATTTAATGCTGTTGAATTCTCCTGCCACAAAATCATCCCATTTGGAGAAATTACAGAATACCTCAGAAACAGGTAATATCCATTGAAGTGGAAATGTTGCTCTGAGGAAATGTTGCTCTGAGGAAATGTTAAGAAAAACAAAATGCAGATGCTTTGGAACATTGGGGGTACTTCAGCTCCAGGATTGCTGAATGGTGGCAAGTACATGTTGAGCAAATGTGATGACCTGCAGTTGCATTGCACTTTTCACAATTTTATGGATTCTTTAAAGCACTTCAGAACAAGATCAGAAGGTACTTCATTGCTTATGAAGTTGGAAAAGCAGCAGCCATTGTGTGTGCAGTAAATTTCCACAATAAAAGTGAATCTACTTTAGTAAGGCTGACTGAAGAATGGTAAGGGCATGAGTGATCGGATCCCCCACTCTCCTTCCAAAATAGGATTCTAAGAACTTTTATATTTACGTATGGTACATACGTAATATAATTACAACAGGTACTTGGTCAACTATCATCTTAAAAATGGTGCCTCTAATAGTCCAGCACTCCTTCAATACTGCATCAGAATGTCAACCTATGCTTAAGTCTTTGGTGTGAGGCTCTAATCCACAACCTTCTGACTTGGAGGTGAGAGTGCTATGAAATTAGCTACAGTTGATAATGTGGACAATGTTTGCTGACATTGTACGAGTCTACACAAGGTGTTTTGCAGTATTAGTATAACACGTAACTCAGGAACAATGTGTGTAACTGAAAATATTGGAGAGAACCAGAGGTCATAACTACAAGTTATGCAAGGGCAGAATTAGTTTGAATGATAACCAGTTTCCCCACCACTACTAGAGTAGATAACGTCATGGGACAGGCTCTCGATCACACTTGCACTGAATACAGTGAAAGAACAAACAGATTTCTAGTTGTGTTTAATATATACAAGTTGTAACCTTGCAGCATTGGTTGTGATCACATTGTGATCTCCTGCACTTGTTTTAATGGCCATAAGGTGTACGCGAAGAATTTTCCAGACAATATTTTCCTTAATTGCCCCTGGTTTCTTGCTGTTTTTGTTACCTTTCTGTGAGATCACATGGCTATGGGCGGGGGGGGGGGGGCAGTGGCTGCTGGGGGTAGAGAATATTTTATAGTGATGAAAAAAGAATCATGGCTAAAGGGGAGGTGCCAGATGTTGGCTGTTTTCCTGTCTGGCATTTTCTGGTTATTAACAAAATTAATGTACATAAACATACGTATAGATGCTTCTATAAATGACAGTTCGTGTATTTTTGCATCATAAATTTAAAAGCAAAGCAAAAAGTTGTTTGCCGATCACCCCTTACCTTGTATAAAATATTTAAAAACTTGTTTGAGCATGGCTTTGTGTATTGCTGGATGAGTGATGGAATTCAGGAGCTGCCGTTTCTCCCTGCTGGAGAAAATTATGCTGCCCAGCTTCTCCCTGTTGATTGTTCGGTCCTCCAGCAGGATCTCCTCACCAAAGGAATGCACTATTGCCCAGTACACAGGGGAGTCCAACTCAACAACTTAGAGGAAATAAATACAGGGTACTAATTCATCATCTCACAGGGACATGCATTTACACATACAAACAACCCATGCAGCCCAACTGGATATTGCCAGAGTTTTAAACCAGCACTACGCTCCTTTAATTTGTCTTCATCTGATCCTAATAACACACTTTTCTATCCCTTTCTCCCTTGATGTGCTTGTTTAATTTCCCCTTTAATGCATTCACTTTTCACCTCAACTACAGCTTAAGATTCTGTATTCTAACCCCTCTAAGCAGAAAGGCATTTCTCCCAAATTGCTTATCAGGACAATTTTATACTTGCATATCCCTCATACTGGTCTCACTCACGTTTCTATGTTTACCACATAAATCCTTCCATTATGTACAGGCATCTTTCAGTTGACCCTTTGAGAATAGCACTTCAGCTTGCTAATCTTTCCTGAAAGATTAAACTTTTCGGTTCTGGAAAATCTTGTTTTGCATCTCCTTCTGTGCCTCTATCCACTGGATAATAATATGGGGACCAGAAACACATGCAGTGCTCCATCTAATCTAAACAAGATTTCTAAACATTTAACATAAAATCTCAGCTTTACAATTCTCACTTTACAAATAAATTAAAGTGCTTTGAATGTGTTTTTCTTTAGAAACAGCCTTATTAATCTGCTTTGCTACACATGGTGGCTTGTGCATCTGCTCCACCCCCATTTTCCTCCTCCTTCCAACTGAAACTGACTTGAGGCATTACATTTCTCAAAAATTCACCCTCCAAAATTATCTACGAAAATTGTGAGTATTACCCAAAAATCCAGTACACCAATCTAAATTTGCAGCTCTTTCATAAATCGGTAATATGAGAAGCAGATACATTCAACTCTATTTGTTATCCCTCATCACCCCCTCCTCAACATACTGAGGAACTGGGGTGTGGAATATCACATGGCAACAGACCTCTGATACCTTGCCAAGGAACTATTACCCACAAGTTAACATTAATAGAAGTCTGGATACAGTGAAGGTCCAAATAAAGGGCACCATAGGTCATAGCTATAATACAAAGAATTACAGATGTTGGAAGTCTAAAACATAAGCAGAGAGTTCTAGAGCTCCTCTTAGGTTGTGAAGCAACTGTGTGAAAAAGAAAGTTAAATGTTTCACGTTGACCATCAGAACTGTAAAAAGTGAGACAACAAGCAGGTTTTAAGTTGCAGAGAGGAAGAGGGTTGGAGAGAGCAAGAGTGTTCCAATTAGTGTGAAGTACGAGACTATCCAGATGACACAAATGCTCTTGGTGCTGAATGGAGGAGACGACAAAGGCTTGTTAATCACAACAGAAATAGAGGAACATAAATGAGAGCAGTAGAGAGGAAATAACCCAAAAAGTCATGCTGGAACTGTGAGATGCAGAACACAGCAGTTGCTGAAATTTGGAAATAAAAGAAAATGCTGGAAATACTCAACAGATCAGGTAGCATCTGTGGAGAGAGAAAAATTGAGTTAATGTTAGAAGTGAATGGCTTTACATCAGAACTCGCCAGTTCTGACACAAATAGAAAAGGCTGGCTTTCTGAAATTGTTGTTTCCAGGGGCTGCAATGAGCCTAGACAGAAGATGAGGTGCTGTTCCCAAAAAGCTGATGCTTGATAACCCAAAACACATACTTCACATAGAAGATCCCTACCTGGAACTCCTAACGGTGTATTGTATGCACAGTTCATTCACAACAACCTAACTGCCCTCCTGGCTGAAACAGCATGACCAAGGTTTCAATCTAGAATTTTCTGTATCCTTGGAAACTGCTCCTTCACCCAGGTAATGAAAAAAACAAGAGAAATGATTGCAATAAATCCATCCATCTTATAAATTAATAATGAATTGCCATCACATCTTCCTAGACTTTTTTCAAAACTGTTCAAGGAGACGTATTATAAAAAAAATAGATTGCTTGATTAAAAGAACTGTTGCCAACAGAGAGATCTCTACCACAGTATTTGAGGCAAATAGCACAAGTGTGTATTAGAGGAAGATAAATATGTATACTAGGAAGAGATAGATTTCTTTTAAAGATGAGATGAAGCAGGTTATTGTGGGATTAAAGAACAGCAATACAAGATGAGTAATAAATTTCCATACAGACAAATAAAAGAAGCAACAACACAAAGGATACATCTCAAGTAAAGAGAACAATCATTCTTTTCCCCAGCTCAGCAAGTTTAGTACTTGCAAATTGAAAAGAAAATTAGCAATTCTCTACTGGAAATTTAAAGAATGGAACATAAAGCTTTGTGGAGAAGCTGTATGCTTTGGAATAAAATGAAGTGTTTGTGTAAGGACGTCAATGTTCTGCACATGACATATCAGTAAACTTGTAGGAATCTTTCAAAGCAAAAGACAGCCTAGGGGACTATAGACATGGTAGCTACATCTTACTGATGTGATGCACATTTCACAACCTTACTGCTCCTTGGATGAGGTTCTCTTGAATTCCCTTTGGATTTACTGTTGACTATTTTATGATTGTGACTACATCGCTATATCTATCCCATCAAACACTTGCATCCATTTTTAAACTTATTTATTACAACATGGTAGGAAGTCATTCAGTCTACTGGGTCCAGACCAACTCTCAGCAAAGTAATCCCATCGGTCCCATTCCCTCTTCCATTTATCTGCAACTTATTTTTTCCTCACATGCCCATCAACTCCACTTCGATTCTTCTGCAGCAGCTAAATAACCTACCAGCAAATGCAAGGGATGTGGGGGGGAACCTACTTTTGCAAGAACAACATACAAACTCCCCACAAACAGGACTGTACTGGGTCGCTAGAGCTACAAGGTAGCAGCACTAATTGTTGCACCACTGTGCCACCCTGTGCAGTATTTTAAAAGACCTCAATTAACCCAGCCTTTTCTTAAACAAATAAGAAAAGGTTCCGTCTTTTCTATTTCTGTCACTATCCTTTTTTTGTGTATCTGCTCAGTGCTCTATGGCCTTTATACAACAGAGGTCACAACAATGCACAGTACTTCAAGAGTGTTCTAACCAAAGCTAAATATGTTAAAATAGTTGCAGTACCTTTCAATTCTATCCTTACAGAAATGAAACTCTAACACTGTTTTCAAATGGCCACATTAAGCTAGGTTCTATTTTGTAGTTTGCGTACAGTCCTATGGCTCCAACTCTCATCTCCAGTCATTACGCAGTCTCATTCTTCCCACCAAAATGCAATACACCAACCCTGACGTAAACTAATACATGGTTATTCTGCAAGTTTAGTAATTTCATCAAATTTTATCACGATCGTTCCAATTTGCAAAGACATTCCAAAACAATTACCCATTTGTTTGTGCCCTATTCAAATAAATTGGCACGCTATAACAGTGCAAAGGTAAAGGCCCAAATTCAAAGTGCATCTGGCCCCTCAGCTCATCAATAAGTTCAGTAGCAGAGCAGGAGATTTGCACCAGCATCTGAGCTCCAGCTCCTTTCCAGCTCCAGGGTTTCAATTTGCTGGCATGGATGTCAGACAAACTAGCTTGCAAGGAGGATGTTGCCAGTCATACTCTTTCAAACCACTGGCCATGGGCAAGCACAATCCAGACTACCCGCTACAACATCTCAATACTTCCATGGTAGATGCAGAACAAGTTGGATTACAATGATGATCGCTTTACTCTGTCCCATCAAGCACTTCTGGGGTAGATAAAGTATAGTTAAAACCCAGTGTAAAGTTCCCTCCACACTGTCCTGAAAGAGGTAAATGATATGAAGTTACTACTCTGACACATCTTCAGCAGTCAGTAAGACTGGAAAGAGATGGTGATTCTGTTTTTATCCAATGACATGCACACATTTGTTTGCACAAAATTAGTCAAATTTCTTGTCCTGTTGGATTCTATTACTGTTGGTGTTTCATTACTGATTATGAATCGCGGCTGAATTCCCTATTAGGCAAAAGCATACGTTATGACATTACAAGAACTGTGCTTCAATTTTCATTGCTTAGTAGTTAACATCAAATTGTTCAAAACATGAATTAAATTCCTTCAACCTATTCAATACTGTACTAAATACCAGAATAAAATAACTTCTATAAAGAGAAACAGCAATCTGTACATTTTGTACCAATGTTGCAGAATCTGCAATTTTAAAATATACTGTCACAAAGCAGGACCGAGTTAATTAAAACTTACTTTGTCTTGCTATCCGGTCAGAATCTATAACAGGGCATCCAAGTTCACGAAACACAGCAGCAACTGTGCTTTTCCCTGAGGCAATCCCACCGGTCAGGCCAACCAGGAACATTGTTCTGAAATAAAAGCAGGAGGATGAGTCACTATTCTACAAAGAGTACAAGTATGTTTAGCCACCTACTCTGCAAGGTTGAAAACTTCCATAAACAGTGCTTTAAGAATAAAATTATGGGACATGGCTGTAGCTGGCAAGGCCAACATTTATTGCCATTGAGAAGATAACGCTTCGGGCAGTCCTTGTGGTGAAAGTACTCCTACAGTGCTACTGGGGATAGTTTCTGGATTTAGACCCAACAATGATAAAAGGCATTTCCAGGTCAGGATGAGGTGACTTACAAGGATACGTTCAGGCGCTTCTGTTCCATGCACCTCCTGTCCTCTCTCGTGGTAGAGGTTGCAGGTTTAGGAATAGCTGTTGAAGCCTTGGCAAGTGCCTTTTGTAAACTGTAATACTGGTGCTATTACTGCCTCCACAACTGACACACAAAAGGTTTAAGATGGTGGATCAAGTGATAATCAAGCATTGTGTTTCTTGATTATTGTTGGAGTTGGACTCATCCGGGCAAGTGCCCAATATTCCAGCATTCTATAGAAGTCCCATATTTCCCTACAACAGGAGGAGGATCTTCAGCCTATCAACTCTGTGCCAGCTCTCAGAGAATTCCCATTAGTCCAATTCTCCTACCTTTTGCCCCAAAACTGATTTTCCTTTCCATGCCTATCAACTCCCCTATGATTCTCTTGTCACCCACCCACACTAGAGCCAATTCACAAAAGCCAATTAATCTAACAGCATGACCTTGGGACATGGAAGGAAATCAGAGCAATCAGTCGAAACTCACGCAGTCACAGGACAACTCCACATAGACAGCCACTATGCAAACTCCACATAGATAGCATCCAAGGTCAGGATTGAACCTAGTTCACTGGCGTTGCAGCAGCACTAACTGCTATGCCGCTGTGCTATCACTATAATTTATTCCTTGAAAATGGCTGAAAGGCTTTCAAAAGTAAGGAGGCAAGTCACCAGTGATGTAACATTAACAATGGTATGCAGAGTATAAGAATTTTACTCAAGTCTAGTTGCCCAACACAATCTGCATGGCAACAATGGTCTTGGTGCAAGTTTCTTTCTCCTAGTCACTTAGTCTTCACTAAAAGCTTGTCTGTGTGAAGACCTTGAATTCTGCAGAAAGGATCCCTAGTAATCGAACAGCATGCTAACACTCAACATTATACATGAATAAAGATCAACCCCGACGTACTGGAGAAAACACACCTCAGTAAGGAATTAACACTTTGTTGTTGGTTATAGGGGAATGGATGTCAGGAAGGCACAGGCAGGGAGGACAGTGGACAAAAACAAATTTAGCCTAACTGAAAATGAATACAAGGTTTAGGCACACAGCACTTTGAGCCTGCTCTGCCATTCTTCTTGGTCAGTTCCACTTTTCCACCTAATCCACATATATCAAAAGTAGCAAATGATTTTATTAATAATTGCAAATTCATGTTAATGTATTTATAATACTGTCAGACATCCAGCGATTGGAATATGACAGCATCGCACATTTGGCCAAAAGTGGTAATGCTGTATAACTATATTCAAGAGTTAATAAATAAATTGTGAAAGTAATGAAGAGGGGTAGAAAGAATACTTCCAAAGGAATAAGTTTTTACTTCATTTTATCTCAACCCTGCAATTTTTCTCCCTGCACTGAAGACTTGGAATCTGTAGGGGGAAAGACATAGCTCCACCATTAGTCCTCCAGCACACTGCGGACTTTGCAACGCAAGCTGGGGTTGTCATGCCTGATTTCTATCTAGGAATGGGTGCCAGAAGGTGCCAAGTCATTACATTTGAGGATGGACAGGATCAGGTTTGGAGGGATATCTCATAGTTAAATAGCTCTACAAAACTGGCTTCATTTCTTCAAAACTGTCTAGGCCCTAGGAGCAGAACCACAACTTTTAGGATTGCAAAGCAAAAATATGTGTAAGAGAAAGACAGATTTCCAAATACAAGATCCACTGTGGATGCATTATGTTACAAAGCAGCAGCCAGCGCTCCAATGAAATGATAACAATCATCACAGAAAACAAAAAGCAAGTTTCATTTCAGCTCTATTTGCAAGATACAGATCCTTGGGGAGTAGTTATATTATTCACTGAGAACTATAGAAAGTGAACATCTCTTTAAGAGATTACCAACTTGGATTATCTGATGTTGATTGTGATGTTACAAAAGACATCAAAAAATTGCTAGATCGTGTGTGTGTGTGTGGGGGGGGGGCGCAGTGGGGGAGGAGGAAAAAACAGGAAATGACATCAGCCCAGGTCTCTGCTGCTGTGACAATTTGCAAGGCAGTCCTTAAGAGAGTGCTGCTCTGTTAGAGGTGAAGACTTTCAAATAATGCATTCATCAAGACACCAGTGGCTCTACTTCGTTAGGAGTTTGAGATGATTTGGTACATCACCAAAGACTCTTACAAATTTCGATGGATGTACGGTGGAGAGCATTCTGACTGGTTGCATCACAGCCTAGTAATGGAGCCTCCAATGCACAAGATCACAAGAGGCTGCAGAGGGTTTATAGGCTCAGCCAGCTCCATCATGGAGACATACCCTCTTCTCGTTACTACCGTCAGGGAGGTAGGAGTCTGAAGACCCACACAACGATTCAGGAACAGTTTCTTCCCCTCCTTTATCAGATTTCTGAACAATCCATGGGGGAACATTACCTTTTAAACTGAGTTATTTTATGCCTATAAATAGGAATGGCATCACCATGCTGACCATACCACTGGAGCAACAAACCACTCAAGACATCTGCAAGAGTAGAATGCAGCTGGAGAAAAGCAGGATGTGCAGGTTTGGTAAGACATATCAATACAAGCTGAATTCCTAAAGAGATTAGAGGTTCTGCAGTGGTCAGAAGCTGAGCTGAACTCATGTAGTGCACAACTGATTCATTTTACAGGCCTTGTACTTATTTTTTCTTTGACACTCACTCAATGCTGCAAAATCATGTAATGCAAAATTACAAGCTGTGTAGTGTTTAATTCTGTCCTTTGCATTTGTTCTCCATGTTTTATCATCAATGCTGCTAGCCTTCAGTTGAGCCAGTCTTTGTATCTCTTTCTCACACTTCCCTTAAAGCTCCACACTTGTTGTAGATGATTGTACAATAGGTCTTTTATTCACTCATTTTTCCAAATGTTTGTTGAAAAGGTCAAGTTATTCCCCATCCTTAATAGCCTGTTGAGTCATGTTCCAGGATTTGGATCCAGTGATCATTAAGGAATAGCAACACACTTCCAAGTCAGGATGGTGTGTGACTTGGAGGCAAGCTACTGATGGAAGTGTTTCTATCAGCAAATCCTGCATACATTTCCTGATTTATTTTGGAAATCCTGACCAGCACATCATATTAGCTGAGTGCTTGCAGGCTAATTCCACCCCACACCTCAAGTTGTTGAGAGTTGGCACATTAATATGTGAACACATACTGCAGTTCAACCAATTCATCCCAGCTATCTAGGTAGGAGTCTAATGGTTTCATTGCCTTGAAAGTAAGCTTTTAAACCAAAATTAGGGGATTAAATTTTGGTAGAATATTACATGTATAACATCTGCAAGCAGCTGTGACAATATCTCAATGATACTGGCAACAGATTCTTGCCTGTTTGCTGTGCCTGCACTCATTAGTATACATGTCACAATTTTTTTTTAAGTGCATTGATATGCATAATTCACATGTCTTTCTCACTTAAGTATTTTTTTTGTCTGCTGATCTCAATTGATTTCAGGACAATATTGTACTATAGCTGATGACTTACTGTATCAAAAATATCTCCAGTTTCTTTCAGATTTTTATCTTCCTTGTGCTCATCAAGGTTGTCTATGGTAGAGGATAGGAACCTTCAGTTACTCAAGTGATAGAATCATTTAGATCAAAGTAAAGCTTCTGTTTTGTACAACACTGTTCATCGAAGAGAATTGAGAGACTCTCTAACAATCTGGCAATTTTCAGCAGCCCAAAGTGAGCCAACCAGTGACCTGGAAATTGTATCAACAATTAGATTCCTCTGATCTAAGCGATGACTAAAAATCTTATATATATTTAAATCACTGCTGAGAAGTATACACAAGTCAGCTTTCCCATGATTCTCTCTGGCAAAAATGCACATCTGCAAAATGTTCCTCATAAAAAAGAAAACTGGCTTACCTTATAATGTGTATAATATAACCCCTGCTCTTACCTTCATATGGTTTATCTCTGACTCTTCCCTTCCTGGTTCTCTCCATCTCAGAGGATAAACTAGCCACCAAAAGCCACTACAAGTCCAGAGTCCAACAGCACTTTGGTTATCATTCCTCCCACCCTACCTCATGTAAGGATTCCATTCCATTCTCAGTTCCTCAGACAATGAAACATTCTGCACCGATACCTTTGAAATGTCTTCCTCCTTCTGCGTCTGCCCCTCTACTACAGTGGGTGGCTCTTTTAACCACAGCTCATCCATTTCCTGCACCCATGTTCTCACCCTTCTCCTCCTGGACAGAGCAAGATAAGAGTGCCACAGTCCTTACCTTTCATCCATTAGCCTCTGCTTTCAACAGATCATCTTTTGCAATTTCCACAGCTCAAACAAGCTTCCACCAGCAGATCATATTCCCATCCACTCCCCTTTCAGTATTTCCAAGGGATCGCTTCATTTGTGACTCCCTGGTCCCGGTCCACTAAAACCTGTCGTATGGTACTTTCCCATACTACCACAGGAAGTGCAACGCCGGTCTTTTCATCTCTTCTCTTCCCTTCCCACTATCCAGGGATCCAAACAGTCTTTCCAGAGAGGCAGCAGTTCACTTGCACTTCTTCCAATCTAATGTACTGCATTTGGTGTTCACAATGTGGTTTCCTCTTCATTGGAGGAACCAAACACAGATTGTGTAATCAACCTGCACTCAATCCACAGGAATGACCAGGTCATCATCACACTTCCAATCTGATCTCTCTCTCTGTCTGTGGCCTCCTATACTGTTATAATCAGGCCCAAAAGATGCTTGAGTAACAACACCTCATTTTTCATCTGGATACATTGCAGGATGCAGGACTCAATACTGAATTTTCCAACTTTAGGCAACTCAGTCTTTTTGTCTGCATCAGGACTGGCAATTTTTGTCTGCCACCCTTTTTGTTTTCCTTTAATTTGTATATTCTGCTCTCTGGGCATGTCCCAATAAACCAGACTATGCAATTTTACACAGATTTTACAACATTAGCAACATATTACATAGACTTCCACATAATTTCATCACATCACAGAAATTCCCTTTGTTCCACCCATTACCCTACCCCCACCTTCTCTACTATCTAGACTAATTTTTCTTTCTTAGTTTTGGTAAAAGGTCCTAACCTTGAAACGTTAACTGCTTCTCCTTCCACTGATGCTGCCTGATCTGTTGAGTTTTTCCAGTTTTTTGTTTTGTTTTTATTTCAGATTTCCTGCATCCACATTTGTTTTGTGATTTCCATTAATTCTGGCATAGTCCAAAGATCTGGATTAACTTTTTGATTTAAAGTGAATTTCACTGCAGAGAGCTAAATAACAAATGAAAACCCGCTGCCTGTATCAATAAAGGCAACTGCAAGTGCTCCGAATGTTTGATCCTCGATTTTTGCCAATATTAAGGTGGAAACCTTGCATTGCATTTCGTCTTGCGCCTACGTTACAATGTTAAACAACCTAAGGTTCCTACTGCTGACAGTTGCCAAGTGAAAACTTCAGCAGGGGTGAGCTCGGCTACAACGCCTCCATGGCGTTGCCTTAGGCAGCCACTGCACTGGCTGGCAGCTTCCATTTATGCAACAATCTGAGTCCCAACAAGCCCCACGTTTCTTCACAGGAGTGAAGAACAAAAATAAAACTGACGCCAATCCACGCAAAGTGCGCATAAGCAAAGGTTTTATCGGGAGAATCTTAAAAGTTTCGAGAGGAAAGTTTAAGGATTTACTGCCCAAGCAGCTGTGGAGCGATTACATTCGGGGGTGAGCACGGCGCCCCATGGAAACAGTGCGGAGAGGGTCAAATCCTGGGGCTGCCGCCCTCGGGGTGGCCTGACATTGTGCCCCCCTCCCCTCCCACCCCACGCCCGCTCCGGGTGAACTGCCCACGGCCCGGCGGACCCTCCTGTCACTACTCACTGCCACCGGGCGCCGGCCCTCCTTACCCAGGCCAAACCACACGCCGCAACGTCGCGCTCTGCCAGTGGCCAGCTGCCAACGGGCGACCAATCGCTGCGGCTGTTACTCAGTCCCTGGCAGCCGGTTACCAAGGCCTGGGACAGGAGGGAGGAGCACACGGAGAGGAGTTAGTTCCACGCTGGGATCCACCGCAGTGGACCGAGCTCAGCAGCACGCTAATGGCAATGGATGACACCCAGAAATTTAAAGAGTGCATCATCAATTTTCCCGGCGAATGACAGAGCCCGGCCCGCATTTCGGTGCGTGTTGCCCTGAGAGACACCGAACTACAATCCCCAGCATTCCTCGCCGCTCGCCAATCAACACGCACGGCCGCGAAACCCCTGACCAATCGGCGAACCGATTGCTCTGTAGTAAGGAGAAGGTGACTCCAACCAATAGGGACCAGCGTTGTTGGGCGAGTCGCCTGATCGTGGTTCCTCCCGAATCATGGCAGACGATGATGAGACAGCAACAAAAGAAGCCGAAGAGCACGATGTCTGCGGCAGCGACTGTGAGAATGAAGAGGACGACGCCCATAGTAAAGAGTACGTTACATTCCCTGACTGCCGCGGAGCCGCCCGGCACTGAGGTAGACGCCAGGTTTATCGCAGCCGGGCTCCCGGCGCTGCACGCCTCACATTTGAACGCGGCAGCGCGGGTCCCGCCTCCGGGCGCCCGCCATTGGCCAATTCGTCCGATTGGCACCTCTGGTGGGCGGACGCTAGCGGTATATCAAGTGCCGGTTGGCTTGTTGTCACGTCCATCATGGGCGTTAAGCTTCCGCCGTCAGGGGCTCGTTGCTGGAAAGGCGTGGGTTTTAGGATGTAGTTCTTTTAGATCTAACCTTACAGGAAGGAGTCAGTCGCAGGGTTTCAATTTATTTAGGCATTTTTATTAAAATTAACTTCAACAGAGCTTCATTTAAAAGTAAAATGTTCATATTTCTGTTCGGATCAATTATTTAGAAGGGAATAAAAACGTGCGTCTATGTATCTCGTTCCAAACCCCCAGAATATCCCAAAGTCCTTCAGAGTTAATTAAGTACTTTTGAATTACAGGCCAGAGGAAAACGGTTGTCAAGTTTCGAACAGCGGATGAGATGTCACTGTTCTAATGTCTTGTAGTGATCTTGGTTGATAAATAAAATGAGCCAGACGCTCATACCATGCCTTTTAGACAGAGATTTCCATCTCTGTAGACAGAGGTCTGCTTACTGCAGAAGAGAACCAAGACATTGATAAGGAAAATCAAAATAGATTATAAGAGTATTCTAGCAAGAAGCATAAAAACAGACTGTTGAAACCGGAGGAGGAAAAGATTAGCAAAACTTAAAGTGGTTCCTTTAAACTGACACTGAAGAAATTTTATTGGAGAATGAGAAATTGGCAGGAAAAATAATTAAGTATTTTGGCTGTCTTTACTTAATGAGATGCATAAGACACCCTGGAAATAATGGAAAATTACAGTCTCAAGTGAACAAAGAGCTCAAAGAAATTAACAGTAATAAAAATTAGCAGTGGAGAAATTAATTTGACTAGAAAACTAAAAATCCCCAGGGCCTGATGACCTGCATCCCAGACTTTTGAAGGGGGTGGCAATGGAGACGGTTATCATCTCTCAAAATTCCATCCATTCTAAAATGTTTTCTGTAGATTTGAAAATACCACATGGATCCCACTATCAAAGAAGAGAGAGAAATAAAACAGGGAATTATAGATCAATAGGGAAAATTTTATAGAATCCATTGTTAAAGAAGTTGTAAAAAAGCACTTAGAAAACATTAAGATTGGATAGAGTTAATGAAAAGGAAATTATGTCTGACAGATCTGTCAGAACTAGCAGAGTAGATAAAAGGAGTTAGCAATGTGGTGTATATGGATTTTCAGAAGGCCTTCAAAAAGGTGCTACACAAGAGGTCATTAAACTAAATTTGTCAGTTTGGAATTGGTTTATTATTGTCACATGTATTGTCATACAGTGAAAAACTTAGTTTTACATGCCATCCATACAGATCATTTTAAGACATAAGTACATCAAGGTAGTACAAGGGAAAAGCAATAACACAGGATTGGGGATAGTGCATTGCCATGATTGAGGAATGACTAACAGGCAGAAAAGTGAGGGTAGGAATAAAAGGGTCATTTTTGAGTTAGGAGGCTATGACTGGTTAAGTGCTACAGGGACAGATGCTCAGAACCAATCTGTTCCTATTCTGTATCAATGATTTGGTTAAGGTAATCAAGTATATTAAATCCAAATGTGTTCATTTTTAATAAAAGCTGTATGGGCTATGAGGAGGGTGCAAAGTGGCTTTGTGGAGAAATGGACAGGTTAAGTGAATGTGCAAGGACATGGCAGATAGAATATAATGTAGAAAAATGCAAGGTCATCTAACTTTGTTGAATAAAACAAAGGTGGATTATTTTTTACATGGTGTGAGATTGAAAGGTGCTGTTGTACAGAGGATCTTTGAGTCCTTGTTTGCAAATAACTGAAAATTAACATATAGGAACAGCAAACAGTTAGGAAGTTGGGTTATGTTGGCCTTAATTGCAAGAGGATTTGACTACAAAAGTTAAGATCTCTCAAATTACAAAGGGGTCCAGTAGACCACCTCTGGAATATTGTGTACATTTCTGATCTCCCTACCTAAGGAGGGATCTATTTGCAATAGAGAGAGCGCACAGAAAGTTCACCAGATTAGCCTTTGCAATGGTAAGTTTGTTGTGTGAGGAAAAATTAAGCAGACTGTATCATTGGCCTCAAATCTAGAAGAATTAGAGGTGATTTCATTGAAGTGTAAAAATAAATTCTTAGGGGGCTTTAAACAGTAGATTTGGAGTTGAGGTTTTCCCGGGCTAGGTGTCTAGAACCATGGGTCGCATATCAAGATAAGAGTTGGACATTCAGGACTGTTGAGAGAGGAAAGCTCATCATCCAGAAGATAGAGAATCTTTGGAATTCTTTGCCCAAATATAGACTCAGACACTGAGTATATACAAGACCAAGATTGATGATATGCCATCTGGAAGGGAACCTTCAAGTAATAGAAATACTGTGTTCTTGGTGAAAGAAGTAGTGGGTTTGAGAGATCGGTAGGTACTAGGGGAATTAAGGAAAATGAATCAGGAAGTTAGAAAGTTATACTGAGGTAAAAGATCAGCAGTGCCCATTGAATGTGGTGAAGAACTAGGGGACTGAAAGGTTTATTTATGCTATTTTCTATAAACTAATACTTTATTTTCTGTAAACTAAGTTATATTGTAGTTAACATATAGTTATTTTCTACAACTATTTTCTATAAACTAAGGAATATAATTAACATTCCTTAGTTCTTGTACCTGACTGGAAAGTCAGCATTTACTCCCTCACTGATGGACTTCAATTATGTGCTCATGTCTGTTGAGTGGGGCTTGAACCATTACTTCCTGTCTCCAAAATAAACTGTCTACAACTTTTGGCATGTTACTGAAGTGCTACAAGTTATGTGGCTGTTGCACTGCTTCCAGATGCAGAATGATTATCCTGGTTATCATGAAGTTAAGGGGACGCTGCCTTCACAATAATGTACAATGTTGAGGATGGACGGATGGATGGAGGGAAGCAATAGTCATAGATTCATGCTGCATGGAAACAGGTCCTTCAGCTTGCCAAGTCCACACTAACCATCAGGTCAATTCATTATACAGTGCATTGAGGAAGGGCAGGGTAAAAACAACAACAGAATACAGAGTAAAGTGTCACAGCTACAGGGAAGTGCATTGCAGGTAGACAATAAGGTGCAAGGTCAAACAAGGTAGATTGTGAGCTCTAGAGTTCATCCCATTGCATAAGGGAACCATTCAATAGTCTTATCACCGTGGTTAGAAGCTGTCCTTGAGCCTGGTGGTACGTGTCCTCAGGCTCCCGTATCTTCTACCTGATGGGAGAGGAGAGAAGAGAGAATGACCTGGGTAGGTGGAGTCTTTGATTATGCTGGCTGCTTCACCACGGCAGTGAGAGGTATAAACAGAGTCCATGGAGGGGAGGCTGGTATCAGTGATGCGCTGGGCTGTGTCCACAACTCTCTGCAGTTTCTTGCGGTCCTGGGCAAAGCAGTTGCCGTACCAAGCCATGATGCATCCAGGTAGGATGCTTTCTATGGTGCATTGATAAAAGTTGGTGTGTCAAAGGGGACATGCCAAATTTCTTTGGCCTCCTGAGGAAGGCCCCGGCCCCAGAAAATGAAGTCAGTTGCATTTAATGACTTTGTATTGCACTTTATTTATTATGTAGACAAATTTTTGCGAGCAATATGCAAATGCTGGAAATCTAAAATAAAATTAAGAAAGTGCTGGCCGTGCTCAACAGATCAGGTGCTCTCTGTGGAGAGGGAGCACAATGTATGTTTTGGGCCAAATATCTTTCAGTAGAACTGAGAAATATGAGAGGCAAAACAAGTTTTATAATGCAAAGGAAGGATGTCAGAGTTGAGAAAACAAAAGGCAATTAAAGGTGGAGGAGAAATAAATTGTTAACTGGTGGAAGAAGCTCGGAAAACTTTCCATCCAGAACAGTGGCAGAGCCTGGCATGTGAGTGTCAATACTGAAGCATTTTCAGCCATGTTTATCCAGAGTGGAGATTAATATCAGCTGCCTCTTGAGATCCCCACCATCACTGAAACCAGCCAATTCAATTCTCTTAAAGTGATACCAAACACCTGGAAGCACTAGATATAGCCAAGGCTCAAGGAGCAGACAACACAGCAGTTATAGTGTTGAAAATGTGAATCTCTACAAGCTGTTCCAGTAAAGCAACAGCTTTTGCAACCATATGACAGTGTGGAAAATTACTTGGATATGTCCTGTTGACAAAATGCAGGCTGTATCCAATTTCCACATGCCCTCTTTCAGTCATCCTCAGGATGGAAATGGTGTCATTAACGGTGCCATCAAATGGCACTTGCTTACTGATACTTTGCTAGGTTTCACCAGGGTCACTTGGACAAAGTCAACATGGATTAATGAAAGCGAAATGGAGATCGAAAAAACCTGCTGGTATTTTTTTTGAGGATGTAATGTGGAATTTATGAGGGAGAAGCAGTGGATTTGGATTTGATAAAGTTCCATATGGGGTTAATGTGCAAAATTGAGACATATGGGATTGAGGGTAATATACTAGCATGGATTGAAAATTCATGAAAAAGTTTGGAAGCAATATGAATAGATTGGTGTTTTACAGAGTGACAGGTGACTAGTGCAGTCCACAGGGATTCATGCTTCGGTGGCGGTGGGGGAATCTATTTGCAATATATATCAATATTTTTTTTAAGTTGGCTGACAGCACAAAACTGGGTGGTATTGACAGTCATGAGGATGCAAAGAAGCTTCAAAGCGGTTTAGATCAGATGAGATGTAGGCAAATGGATGGCAGATGCAGTATAACATGGACAGATGTGAAGTTATCTACTTCAGTATGGTGAACAGAAAGGCAAAGTATTTACATTTTGATTATATTGGGAAATGTTTATATACAAAGAGACTTGGGTGTTCTTGTACACCATTCACTGAAAGCAAACATACAGGTGCAGCAAGTGGTTCGGAAGGTAAATGGTATGTTGGCCTTCACCGCAAGAGGTTGAGGGGTATTGGAGCAAAATGCCTCGCCACAATTATACAGTCCCCTGGTGAAATGTCATCTGCAATATAGCGTGCCTAAGAAAGGATATCTTTGTCATAGAGGGACTGCAGCTAAGCTTCACCTTCTGATTCCTGGGATGGCAGGATAATGAGAGATTGGGTCAATTAGGCCTATATTCTCTAAAACTTAAAAGAATGAGAGGGGATCTCATTTGAAATGTGCAACATTTTGGCAGTGCTAGAGAGATTAGATGCAGAGAGCATATTCCCTCTGGCTGGAGTGGGATGTGTAAAATGAGGTCACTGTCTCAGAATATGAGATAAGACGTTTAGGAGTAGGATGAGGAGAAATTTCATCACAGGGTGGTGTGAATCAATGGAATTCTCCACCACAGATGTTGGAGGCCAAGTCATTGAATATATTTAAGAATGAGGTAGATAGATTTTTAGACACAAGGCATCAAGGGTTAATGGCCCTTGACATCAAGGCAGCATTTTACTGTGTACCCTTTGTGCAAAGCTGATTTTAAAAACTGAAGACTGTGTGAATTAGGAGGAATCATACCTATCAAAAAGGAAGATAATTGTGCATGTTGGTGATTAGTCATCTCGCCCCCAAGCACTGCTGCTGGAGTTCCTCAGAATAGAGTCCTCGACTATTTACAGCTACTTCACTGATCTTTTCTTCATCTTTTTTGCTAACGATTGTACAACATTCAATTGTAATCGCAGAAAATGAAACTGTGCAAGTGAAGCAAGACGTAGAGGATTTTGAAGCAAGACGTAGAGGATTTTGAAGCATGGACTGGCGTGACAAATAACATTCACATCACTCTCTCAAAACCATCCTTCCCTCCATTGATTCTGTCTACACTTCCCGCTGCCGTGGGAAAGCAGCCAACATAATGAAGGACCCCTCCCACCCCGGTCATTCTCTCTCTTTCCCCAACCCCCAACCTGCCCCACCCCCACCCCCCCCGGCACCCCGGCATAGCATGGCTTCTATCCCACTGTTACAAGACTCTTGAATGGACCTCTTGTACGATAAAGATGAACTCTTGCTCTCTCAATTTACCTTGTCATAGTGCTTGCACTTTATTTGTCTACCTGCACTTTCTCTGTAACTGTAAAGTCAAGTCTTTTGTCAAATGCACAAGTATGTGTGTGCACAGGTGCAAAGAAAAACTTACTTGCAACAGCATCACAGCCACTAAATTCTGTAACATTATATTCTGCATTCTGATATTGCTTTCCTTTGGTACTACCTCGATGTACTTGTGTACAGAATGCTTTGTATGGGTATTTTCAAAACAAAAGCTTTTTACTGTATCTCAGTACAAGTGATAATAATAAACCAATTACCAATCACAAGTGCCAGGCTACGACCATTTCCAAGAGATGCTCTTGACACCTAACCTTAGCATTTAGTGACATTGTCATCAGCATCCTTGGAGTCACAATTGACCAGGAACATTAGAAGTTAGAGGACAAAATGGGCATTTTGTCATTCACGACTGCTCTGCCATTCACTAAAATTATAACTCATCTTTTAGCTCAGCGCCACCTTCTTAGTTCTATTGGTATCCAAGTATCATAACAGTCTCTACATTGGATCTCTCTGCCTCAGCAAATGAATCTCCACAGTTCTCTTAGGTGAAGAATTCCAAAGATTCACTACCCCCAGATGAAGAAATGTGTTCTCAACTCAGTCCTAAATAATTCACTGCTTATTTTGAGAATGTGATCCCCAGCCAGGGGAATCAATATCCCTGCATCTATCCTGTCAAGCCCTGTATGAATGTTGGATGTTTTCAAACTTTGAGTGTAGCTGGAGTAGCCAAATAAATATGGCTTTGAGCAGGTCAGAGCCTTGATATCCTGCAGAAAATCATCTTCCCCAAAGTGTTTTGTAACTTACAATCCACATAATGTAGGTGCGTAAAGAAATATTTTCTTCAAGTACTCCTTAAGAATGTTAACACTTTCCAGGTTAAAACAACCATATAATTAGCAAGCTAAGTACTTTCTCAAGCAAGTAGAACTTGGCCATGACTTGTACTATCTAGAAAATGCACTGTAGCAACTCACCAATGATTCCTCACCATCTCTCAATTCAAGACCGACTGCCAAGGAGGAGGGCAGCAGCCTTGTAGGAATGCTCCCACCTAGTGTTTCTCTTCAGTATTTGCTGTTCCTTCATCATTGGGTTTAAATTTTAAACTGCCTACCAAAAAGTTATATGGGGGTTCCTTTACCAAACAAACTGCAAAGAAAGTGGTTCACTGACCCTTTCTCAAAGGCAGTTGGAAATAGTAATAAATACCTTGGTTTCCTATGACTTCCACATCCTGTAAATAAATAAAAAGTGCTGTCTGAAGTGTGTGCAGCTGATGCAGGTTTGTTTTACGCTGTAGTTACCCGCTGAGGTACCATTTTAACTGATTCACAGTGGCCATTTTTTTTATTGAGATTACAATTATTGACTTAAGAGGACAAGTGTGACAGTACATGTACAAAATATACCTTGAACTGTATTAAAATGTCTGCCCATATCTTAATCCATATTATGTCCTGCTCATCCTTTATCCTTGTGCTTGTTGATAATATGTTGGCTCCTGGTCTGATAATCCCTTGATTTTAAAAATTCTCATTATGTTCCCTTCATAGCCTCTATTATTCCTATTTCTGTAACTTGTTCTACAAACCTCCAGGTATCTGCACTCCTTCATTTCAAGCCTCTGCCATATCTCTCACTTCAGTGAGCTGCTTGGGTCCTACCACTGGAATTGCTTCTCTAAATCATAGTCTTTAAAATTTACTTCCTTAATTTGGCTTTTGGCCACCTGTCCTAGCATCTTTTATGTGATTCTATTTCAAATTTTGACAGCTAATGCTCTGAACAAGTGCCTCAAAATATTTTGCCATGTTAAGGACTCTACATACACTGCAACAACAGCCACTTCCGTATATGTTAAATACTTCTCATGTAGGGTTTTGTGACTTGTGTTGGACGTTAGCCAAGATGCTTCACGGATTGCCCACAGAAAGATGACTGTGAGTACAGGTTCCTCAATCTGAGTGCACTCCCATCATAGTGCAAGGCTGTATAACTTTGTGCTAATCCACAGTTTGAGATCTTGGAACAGAACTTAAAATAAATTGGATGTTTTAACAAGTAAATAACAATGAGCCAGCCTCTCAGGAATGGTAGGGAATTGAACTGATTGATTTTAGAAAGCTGTGGGTAAGAATTTATTGGCTATATGACATAATTATGCATACATCAAATGAATTAAAATACTTATTGGTTTTGGCTATCTCAAACTGTGCTGATCTGTTTTCCTGGTGGATATTCGAACAGCTGATTTGTTTTTAATAAAAGCATTTAATGCACTTCTTCTTGTGAGGAAGTGCAGTAATTTGTTTCATTTTCTGTCCTTTCCAAAATACTAGTGTTCAGTATTCATTTGAAATTCTCAGTTTCTGGTAGCTTGGAAGAGATGTTTCTTCAACCTCTTGCAATACTTTCATCTTCTTAGATGAATACTGCTTGATCTGACAGACAGACATCCTAGTTCTTTGACAAAACTAAGCAGTGCCTTTAGAAGAAAAGGAAGTAAGGGGAATTCCCGACCTTAGAATCTTGACACCTGGAAACGCTGATGTCAGTGGTGGACCAATTAAATTTAGATTTTTATCAAAAGATGAAAATTGGAGGAACATGGGTATCTAGGGCATCTATTGAGTTGACAACAGTAGACAATGAGATGTGAAGACATGGAGTGATTTGAAAATAAAAGTGAGAAACTTAAAATTAAAGTGTTGTTTAATAGGAGTTAATGTAGTTGAGCAAGCTCAGGGTTGAAGAGTGAATGGGGCTTGGTTCAAGTTGGGATTCCTGTAACAGTGTTACGAATGATCTTAAGTTTTTGGAAAATAAAATGAGGCAGGCTAGCCTGAAGTGCTTTGAAATATTAAAATTTAGAGGTTCAAGTGCGGGTTTCACCAACTGACAAGCTTTTGTGACCTTGGTGTTTCAAAACCAATTAAGTAGTTTTAAAATCTCACAGCTGTGGGGAAATGAGTAAGCAAATTTTTAAACTTCCCTGAACAGTGATGTTATAACAACCAGATAATTTACTTTGTTTATTTGAGAATCCAGGCTCCATTAGTACCAACACTAGTTTAAAGCTGTCTGCATCATTATTGTTGGCCAGCTTGGTCAAAACCACACGTCTGTGTATTTCCATCTTGGTACCCCAATTTGCCATGTGTTGGAGGACTTGTTGCAGGTGTGTTGGTCATTTTGGAACTCCTACAATACAGCACGTTTGGATAAGTCCGTTTATTTGAAGGAACTGCAAAATATGCTGAAGGTTTCCCCTATTTGTATTTTTCTGCTACTTGCGTTTAAACCAACTCAGTCAAAAAGGCTTCTCTAAGTTGGTTAAATCCTGTTTAGGAACGAAAATAGTTTGATTCTGCATCTACAGTGAATGCATTTAAAATAGCTCACTTTTTTGAAGTCTGTTCTGATGAAGGGTTTTCAATCTGAAATGTTACGTCTGTTTCTCTTTCTGTGTAAGCCTCCTGATCTGTGTACTTCCAGAATGTTCTAGGTTTTTTTTCAGCTTGCTTACTTCTGCAGTTTTTTTGATTTTCACATTTTAGTTTTAATTTTCACTTTCTGCAGAATGCAGTGGATCTCTGGCACTACACTGGTGCTTCAAACTAGATGTGCAGCATATAATTTAACTTATTAACTTCAATTCCAGAAAATGTTGTCACTAAGATTTCAGTGAAGTGTAATACTGATAAGGTGTTCTGTTCAATTGTGGAAAAACATTTGTCTATTCAATTAAAGTCCTTGGTTTTGAAATTTCTATTTTTCTCCAGTGAAAACATTTTTATTTATAAAGCTTTGGTGGGTAACAATCTGTCACTGTATAACTGAGATGCAAATGGGTAGATATGACCTGTTATTGTAAAGCACTGAGGTGGAATGGTCTGGCACCATGTAACTCTGGTATGCAGTGCCAAGGATCTGGATCTATAATTAGCCCTGGGATCCACATGTGTGTATAAGTCTGGTATATAACAATGCACTACTGTACTCGTGCAGGGCTTTCACTGAACAATTCTGGGGTGAAGTATCTGGGAGCCCACATTTCTTTATAACTCTGGGGTAGGTTTCTGGTGAATTCTACAAAATGCCAAGACTAGTGGATGTGTGTCCTTTGGATTCTGAGAGAAATGTGAGTTGAAGTAAGACAATCACATTAACACAAGAACTACTTGGCCTCACCTTATATATATAAAAAAAATCTATCATTCTCAGTCTTGAAAGCTCTATTTGTGCCTAAGCATCACCTGCTTCCTGGAGAGAAGAAAATTCCAGATTTCTTCTACTTCCATATGTGGCAGTGTTTCTCGATTTCCCTCCTTGGCCTCGCTCTAACTTCAAGATTGTTTCCTAATCTTGAATCCCCCATCAGAACAAAAAGCTGATTTTCATGGTATTTATACCCTGGGTATGTATGCCCATGACAATAAACTTGAACTTGAAAGTTTGTCTTTCTACCTTTTTCAAACATTCTGACATTGTAAGTGTTTTGAACCAAACATTCCTCAGCCTTGTTTGAGGTTACACAAGCCAACTCGGTATAATTTGTCCTTCTAGTTTACTCCTGCAAACCCTGGTGCTTCTGTACTGCACCTGCAAGGCAGAAATATCATGCTTGGGTTACAGTGCCCGAAATTGAACTTATTACTTCAGACTACATTTAATGATTTTTTTTAAATGCAGATGCTGGAAATCTGAACTAAATTGCTGGAAGCACTAAGCAGGCCTGCCAGCACCTGCAGAAAGAAACCAAGCTAACATTTCACATCCAAGATCCTTTTGTCAGAACTGGGAAAGGGAAAAAACAAGTTAGTTTTCAGTAGCAGAGAAGGTGCTGAAGGGTGGGTGAAACAAAAGAAATATCAGATATGAAGAAACTAAATGGGTTAATGTGGCACTTAGAAACACGAACTGCCTCAGCAGGCCAGGAGAAAGGCAAAATGACAGATGGATGACTGGCAGAAATGGCCAGTTCTGATATAGACAGAAAGAAAAAGCATGTTAACTAAAGTTGAAGAATTCAATATTGTTGTCTGGAAGGGTGCAACATGCACAGACACAAGATGAGGTGGTGTTCCTTAAGCTTGCATTAGGCCTCATTGTAACAATGCAGGAGACCGCAGACAGTTCAGAGTGGGATGAGGATTTAAAGTGGCGGGCAACCGGAAGTCCAGGTTCACTCCTACAGACTGAACACATGCTCCACAAATCGATCACCCAGTCTGCATTCGTTTCCTCTGGTATAGAGGAGACCACGTTATGAATACTGAATGCAGTACACTAGATAGGAGGAAATGCAGGTGAATCAATGTTTTACCTGGAAAGACTGTTTGGATCCCTGGATGATGGAACGGGAAGAGTTGAGAGGTTTTCATTTATATATAGGATGCAGACTTGTTGGCAAGGCCAGCGTTTATTGGCCATTTCCTAATTGCCCTTTTGGAAGGTGGTGGCAAGCCATTGCATTGAACCAGATAGCTTCCTTTCTTTTAAAACAAAATAAACTATTCATAATAAAAGAAGCTATATACAATAATAAAATAGTGCAAACCTTTACATTCCTGTACAGATCAATTCTTAGTGTTACTTTTTATAAAAAACCGCAGCACTGATGCCACTCTTGTGTCTCCCTGGGGTAATACCCCAATCCCATATTTACAATATTTAAGGGGCTTCCTCGCCCGACCCCGCCCCTCCCTTTCCAGTGGCAGAAGAACCCTAAACTGTAGTCCTTCCCCACCGAGCCCTTGCGTTGGCTGCACCCAGCTTCAGTGCATCCCTCAACACGTACTCCTGCAGCCTGGAATGTGCCAGTCGGCAGCATTCCCCAACGGACATCTCGCAGTGCTGGGAGACCAACAATTTTCGGGTAGACCAAAGGGCGTCTTTCACCGAGTTGATGACCTTCCTGTTGAAGTAATCCCACAGTGCTGGGCACATTTCCAGAACCCCTCGAACTCCCTACCCTTAGTGACAGTGGAGAACAGCAATAGATTTACAAGTCAGGATGGCATTTGATTTTCGAGGAGAATCTACAGGCGTCATGTCCCCAATGTTTGCTGTCCTTGTACTTCTATGTAGTAGAAGTTATGGGTTTGAGATGTGTGGAAGATGTATTCTTGGCAAATAATTGCCGTGCATTTAGTAGATGGAGCACACTGCAGACCCAATCAGTGGTGGAGGGAGTGAATACATAGTGGTGAGTGGAGTGCCATTGAGCCTGTTGCTTTGTCTTGAATGGTATTGAATGTCATTAGACCTGCACTCATCTGGGCTAGCAGACAGTTTTGCAGCATGTGCAACAATTTTGCAGCAGACTTGTGTCCAGTAGATGGTGGAAAGGCTTGGGAGAGTTGGGGTGTGAGTCACACATTGGATGCCCAGCCTTTGGTTTGTTCTTGTAGCCACAGTACTTATATGTCTAGTCAAATTTCTAATCAATGGTAATCCCTGGATATTGGTGATGGATGATGTTAGTGACGTTGAACATAAAGTGTAGGTGGCATTACTAAATTGCCACTTATCAGCCCACACTTTAATGTTATCACAGCAACCATCCATGCTTCTGACCTTCTTATGGAAGTAAGGTAATTACTGAAGTAGTTTGAAATGTTTGGATCTAGTGAAGAACTCCTGAAGCAGATTAATTTGCAATGAGTCATCTTTGCAAAGTATGATTCCATATAGTGGAGAGATTTCTCCTAGATTTTCCCCATAATCATTTTACCAGGACTGCTTGATCTCACATCTAAGTTAAATGTTCTCTTGATATCAAGAACAAACAGTCTTATTTCTCTTCTGGAATTTGGCTGTTTTTTTGGACCAAGGCTGAAATGATCTCTTGTGTCCTGGCAAAATCCAAAATGAATATCAACTTTACTAGAGGTGCAGTGAGTTCTAGAGCACAAGCTTTCAGCAGTTCACGCAGGATGTTTGGTCCTGTAGCACTAGCTTATCCATGCTCCTAGCCATTTGCTGATATTGCAGAGAGTGAACAGAATTGACTAAAGTCTTACTTCTATCATAATTAGGACCTCCGGAGCAAACCAAGATGGATCATTCACTGGGCAGTTCTGGCTGATGCTGGTTGAAATGCTTCAGTTATACCTTAGGCAATTGTATTGCTGGTCCTTCCATTGTTGAGGATGGGGATCTTCTTGGAGCCATCTTCTCCGGTTAGCTGCTTAATCATCCACAACTGGTTTATAAAATTGAGGGGCATAGATAGGGTAGCTAGTCATAGTTTTTTTTCTTCCCCCACCCCTCCCAAGGATAAGGGAGTCTAAAAGTAGAGGACTTGGGTTTAATTTCAGAGGGGAATATTTAAAAGAGATCCATGTACCTGTCTAAATGTTTTTATTTTAAACACTCTGATTGTACCTGCCTCTACCACCTCCTCTGGCAGCTTGCTTCATATACCCACCATCCTGTGTGAAAAATTTGCCCTCGGAGGTGGTAGAGGCAGGTACAATCAGAGTGTTTAAAATAAAAACATGTAGACAGATTCATGGATTGAAAAGGTATGAACATGTATAAGCCAAACACAGGAAAATGAGATTAGTCTAGGTGGGCATCTCGATTGACGTGGACAAGTCGGGACAAAGGACCTGTTTCTGTGCTGTTTGACTCTATGACTATTGTTCACATCTGGATGTGACGGGAATGTTGATCTAGTTGTAGAATAATTATGTTTGCTTGTTGTTTTTGCTGTTTGTGCAAACCTGTGCATCTTCTGGTTGGCATATCATTTGTAGATAAACTGGTATGGATTCCTATGCTCATCATTAAACCTGGGTTAATCCCCGTTGTTAGTAATGGGGAAAAAAAAGGTATGTGCAAAAAAAAGGTCAACTAAGTTTTATCCCTGACTTCAGTCACCACTGCTATTGTCTGAGCAGACGCCGTCTTGGTAGCTGTGTTCTTGTCTGCTGAGACAGTAGCAATACTACTAACCTGCTCTTCCTGATGGACATTGAAGTTGCTCATCAGGGGTATATTCTATGCCCTTGCTACACTTGGTGCTTTTTCAAAGTGCTCAACATGGAGGAGGGGTGGGCGCAACTCTTTCACAACTGTGCCTTGTTTTGTCACCACTTTTGCTACAGGTAGAATATAAAATACACTCTGAATATGAAAGTACATTTCTGATTGCCACATTACAGAAGAATTTGGAGGCTTTGAAGGTGCAGAGAAGTTCACCAGAATATTGCCTGGATTAGAGAGTACTAGATATAAGGAGAGGTTGGACAAATTTGGATTGTTTCCTCTGGCGTGTCGGAGGCTGAGGGGCGAGCTGATAGAAGTGTATATAAAATGTATGAGAGGCATAGATAGTGTGGATAGTCCTTTTCCCAGAGTGGAAAAGTCAAGTACTAGAGGACAAAGGTTTAACGGTGATATGCGAGGAAGTTTCAGTGGTAGCTGCCTGGATTGTGCTGCCGGGGGAAATGGTAGAAGCACATATGATAGATACACTCAAGAATTATATTGAAGGTGGCTGAAAATATGTTTTTACTATGACTACCAAACATTTGCTTAACAAATTGGTGGGGGGAGCCTTCCCACTTTGTACAGCAGTTCCCACATCTTGGTGAGGATGGTGTTGCGAAGTTCTTAGCAGGGAAAAACTGAGTGACTGAGTCTAGTGCCCAGGTTAATAATAGGTGATCCTTCCAGTTTTATTCTTGTTTAGTTTAAATGTAGTAATTTGATACAGCTGACGTACTCTTGGGAGTCAAGTGCATGAAAGCTCTGATCTAAAGCTTAAACTGTCCCATTTATGGTCGCATCCTCTCAAAGTCCAAAGTTTCATTTCTCCTTTTGTGTTTTGTGCCTTTCATTACTTGTTTTGATTGGTTGGGCTTGTCCTTGTTTTCATGTACAATTCCTAGTTTCACACAACTTGAAAAATGCTCTCATTTAACTTTTTTGGATCCAGAGTTGTTGATCATCGACTTCTTGGGCCAGATCATCCTGGACCCAGGCCAGTGCTTAGACTTTCTGCCTGCAGCTCACACCCATCTACACTTTTTTCCTTGCGCAGAGGACAGGCAAGCTGACCCTTCACAGCTGACAAGCACATGGCATTATCGGGCTCTGCCTCTGAAATGCTCTGGCCAGCTGACTAGCCATCAAAGGCTTTTTGACATGTTTTAAATATCTGTAATGGTCAGAGGTGTTTTAAATATTAAAATAGATTTTAAGTTAAAAATAAAAGTTACAAAAAAAATCAAAAACATTCAAATAAAGTAAACTAAATGAAACACAATTTTCCACAGGATTGACAACCCATTAATTTGCATTCACTCCTCCTTGATGGCAGTAGTAAGCCAGGGGCAGAGTAGACAGCCTAAACTGTGGACGCCCACTAGTCAGTCTACTTGTCCACAATGTGATGAGTTATGAGGCTGGAACATACAAATCAGAGTTAACACTTCAGTACAGCACAGAGAGAATGATGCCCCTCAGAGGTGCCGTACATCAGATGAGCTGTCTGCCCACTCAGATGGAGAAGATGACCTGCGAGGTTTATAAAATCATGAGGGGTGTAGATAAGGTCTTTTTCCCAGGGTAAGGTGTCTAAAACCAGAGGACAGATCTAAGGTGAAATGGGAAAGATTTAAAAGGGATCTGGGGTGGGTATGTGGAACAAGCTGCCAGAGGAAGTGTAGCGGCAGGTACAATTACAATGTTTAAAAGACAAGTAGACAGTTACATGGATAGAAAAGAATTAGAGGGATGTGGGCCAGGCTCGAGCAAATGGGGCTAGCTCAGATGACCATAACGGTTGGGATGGATGAGTTGGACCAATGGGCCTGTTTTCATGCTGTATAACTCTTGACTACAGTAAAGCACTGACAATTCAGCACCCTTGGGACTTTGCTGCCAGTCTAGAGTGTTTTCTGGTCTAATGGATGTTGCTCATATCACACTTTTATTCCCCACTTTATTTTACATGTTATATGGTAGTATAATAAATTTTTCGGTGAAACCTGTTGAGTTTAAAGGGAGAGAGAAGTATACAAGTACACCAGACCTTGCCTCAAGCTGCAGACCTACCCAAGTTCCAGATCCCTGGTGTTCCACACCTCAGCGCCACGTCTGGCCACACACCCAGTCCTCAATCCGGACCTTGGCTCTGTCTGCACGCTCCATTACGCTCTGCACGCTTGACCCCAGCTGACATTCCTGACTAATGAGTGAGCCAGATGCCAGATCATCAGGAATTCCAAACATTTACTGGATGAATGGAGTTTTACGATATTTTGAAGAAGAGGGCCAATTATGTCCACAAAGGCTGCCAATTTTTTAAACTTAAAGTATCATTGCTGAAACAGATCATCTAGTCATCATTGCAATATGTAGGAATTTGCTGCACACAACTTGGCTGCCACATTTCCTACATTATGACATTGACTGCACTTCCAAATATTAAGTGTTTTGGGACATTGAGATAATGAGCAATACAGGCAACCCATGCATTACAGCAGGGGTTGCATCCAGAAAACGGTCCATATTGCAATTTTCTATAATGTGAATCCATGTCATCTGCATGTGCGTCAAGAAATGTGAATTGAAAAGTACATTTTTTTTCTTTTCCCACATAAATCCCATGAGCGAAACTTGCTATATCTCAAATTTTTGGGTAGTGGTTTGTGAATACGTAAGGCAAATTTCCATAACCTGAAAGGCCATGACGCAGGGGTCGCCTGTAATTCTTTCTTATATTCACGCTGATCTTTTTAACATCATCCAGAAACACAGCATGAGATCCAACTCTCTTCTTATCTTTTCGCCGCACCCTAATTTGTTGGACTGCTTGATGTTCAGTACAACGTGAATAAAAATTTTACCCAAATAAATATTGGGAATATCAACGATTCCATTCCCCGATCACCTGCTCCATCCCTCACCATGGCACTTCCCTGAGGCTGAACCAGACTGTTTAAAACTATATTTGACCCCAAAAAGTGCCTTGGGCTACATATCTCTGCTGTTACTAAGATGGCCTCTTTCTGCCTGAATAATATACCTGCATCAGTCTTTCTAATGCTGAAACTCTCATCCATGTATTTATCATCTCTAGATCTGACTATTTGAATGCACATCAGGTTGTCTTCTTTCTTTCCTTCCCTCTTATCCTACCGCCACACCCCCCCCCTCCCCAAACGAAACGATGTTGGCCAAGACTCTGTTGTTCTTGACTTGCACCAAATCCTGCTCAAGCTACCAACCGACCAGCATTGTGCTCCCTGAGCTGTATTGGCTCCTGGCAAAGCTGTGCCTTGATTTGAAAATCGCCAGTCTGATTTTTAAATCCTTACATTGTCTCAAACCTTCAGACATACAACTCTGCGATAACTGTGCTCCAATTATGCCCTTGTGAACACCCTAAATCTTAATTGCTCATATTGTTTGATGGCCATGGTTTTCAGCTATTGTCCTTAAAATTTGCCTCTGACCAAATGTTTGGTTTCTATTCTAAAACCACCTTTTATGGTTTGTTGTCACACTTGGTTTGAAAATGATCCTGTGAAAGGTTTTGCTGGTTAAATATGCTACAAGCTGCTGTGTTGTTTGTGCTTTGACAGAAGCAGCAGTATGATTGAGATGTAGATTTGCAGGAAGAATGAATTTGAAGAGGGATTACAGACAAATTGGAAAAAAGATGACAGATCTTTAGAAACACGCAATGCACTATATGAATTTATGTCTTTTTACCCTACCAACTTAAACTGCATTTGGTCTAGTTTTGCTTTTTGTTCTGCTTACTAATCTTTGCAACTTGGTGTCATCTGCAAATTTGAATAAACAACTTTATTAATAAATTTGGTGAATGGTTCGCTGGGTAACGTGTTGTCATGATTCTAATATGAGAGCCGACTTTAGTGTAGCGGTTAGCATAACACTATTACAGCACCAGCAAACCAGGTTGAATTCCCGCAGCTGTCTGCAAGGAGTTTGTACGATCTCCCCGTGTCTGCGTGCATTTCCTCCGGGTGCTCTGGTTTCCTCCCACATTCCAAAGACGTACGGGTTAGGAAGTTTTGGGCATGCTATGTTAGCGCTGGAAGCGTGGCGACACTTGCGGGCTGCCCCTAGAACACTCTACGCAAAAAGATGCATTTCACTGTGTTTCAATGTACATGTGATTAATAAAGAAATCTTATCCCCACTCACTGTTTCTAGTTTTTCAACCCAAATCAAAAGGCAACCTCTAATTCTATGAGCTGTTTTGCCAGCCGTCTGTTGTTTGGAACGTCTTATTGAATGACTTCTGGAATTTTATCCCCAGGCCATCTTATTAATGAGTGCTAAGATATTCAGCCAGATTAGTTGTATAGGACTTGTCTGTAATAAAACTGCAGTACCTATTTGATAAACTTATTTGTTCATGTTCTCAATTACTTTCCCTGTATTGATTTATTTTCTTGATACACTTGTTAAGCCAGCTATAGACAAATGCTTTGTTGTCTACAGTGAAGCTTTTTGAGTTATAAGATGAAGTACTGGTGGTAACTGTGGGAACAATTGAACATGATGAAATAAGTTGGCTAAAATATTTTTTTAATTGGCTGTCTCTGCATTAAGTATGTCGGGTTATGGCATAGGTATTTGTGAAATACTAGTCCGTAGATGAGACGGGCAGCAGCATGGGAGGAAGTGAGGAAAAACTGTTGGATTAAATTGTATTTATTTCAATGCAAGAGGCCTGATGGATAAGGCGGACGAACTCAAGGTATGGATAGCTATGTGGGACTGGGATATTATAGTTATTACAGAAACATGACTAAGGGAGGGACAGGACTGGCAGCTAAATATTCCAGGGTACAGGTGCTATAGGTGGGATAGAGGTGGAGGAAAGAGAGGAGGGGGAGTTGCATTTCTGATTGAGGAGAACGTCACGGCAGTAGTCCGAGATGAAATTACTGAGGGATTGTCCAGTGAGGCTTTATGGGTGGAGAGGAGAAATAAGAAGGAGATGGTCACCTTGTTGGGATTGTGCTATAGGCCCCCTAATAGTCAACAGGAATTAGAAGAACAAATATGCAGGGAGATTGTAGAAAGTTGCAAGAATAATAAGGTTGTCATAGTAGGGGATTTTAACTTTCCTAATATAGACTGGGACTGCCATAGTGCTCAGGGTTTAGATGCAGTAGAATTTAAGTGTGTTCAGGAAAGTTTCCTCGCACAATACATTAAAGGCCCTAGCAGGGAGAGGGCAAAGCTTGACCTACTCTTGGGAAATGAGGCAGGACAAGTGACTGAGGTGTCAGTGGGGAAGCACTTTGAGACCCGTGACCATAGTTCTATTATTTTTAAATTAGTTATGGAAAGGAACAGATCTGGTCCACAAGTTAAGTTCTAAATTGGGGCAATTTTGACAGTATTAGACAGGAACTTGCAGAGGTTGATTGAAGTAGGTTGTTTGCAGGCAAAGGAATGTCTGGCAAGTGGGAGGCCTTTTTTAAGATAGTTTAAGATCTGCATGTTCCTGTTAGAGTGAAGGGCAAGACTAGCTGGAGTAGGGAACCCTGGATGACAAGAGGATATAGGCAGCTGGGAGCAAGTGAATCCTGGGAGGAGTATAGGGGTTACAGGAGTATACTCAAGAAGGAAATCAGAAGGGCAAAAAGAGGGCATGAGCTAGCTTTGGCAGGGAAGATTAAGGAGAATCCAAAGAGATTTTCTAAGTATATTAAGAAAAAAAGAGTAACTAGGGAGAGAATAGGACCCCTCAAAGAACTAAGTGGACATCCTCTTGTGGATCCACAGGAGATGGGAGATATCCTCAATGAATATTTCTCCTCTGTTTTTACTGTGGAGAAAAACATGAAGACTTAAGACCTTGAGATAGTTAATGGGAAGGTCTTGGGAATAGTCTGCATTACAGCAGAGAGGGTATTGGATGTATTAAAATGTACGAAGGTAGATAAATCTCCAGGGCCTGATCAGTTATATCCAAGAACACTGTGAGAAGCTAGAGAAGAAATTGTGGGAACCCTGGCTGTGATATATGCATCATTATTAGCAACGGGCGAAGTACCAGAAGACACTGGAGGGTGGCTGATGTTGTGCCTTTTATTTAAGAAGGGCTGCAAAGAAAAACACTGGAACTATAGCTTAATACCTGTGTTAGGTAAGTTACTAGAGGGGATTCTGAAGGATAAGATGTAAAAGCATTTGAAAAGACGGGTTGATTAGGGATAGTCAGCATGGCTTTGTTCTTGGGAGATCATGTCTCTTGAATTTGATTGATTTTTGAAGAAGTAACCAGGAAGGTTGATATGGGCAGGGAGGTAGACGTGGTCTATATGGACTTCAGTAAGGCCTTTGATAAAGTTCCAAGTGGTAGGCTGCTATGGAAAGTTAGATCGCATGGGATCCAGGGAGAGCTGGCTAATTGGATACAGAATTGGCTTGATGGTAGGAAGCAAAGGGTGATGGTAGAGAGTTGTTTCTCAGACTAAAGGTCCGTCGTTGGTGGTATTCCCCAGAGGTCAGTGCTAGGCCCATTGCTATTTGTTATCTATATCATGACTTGGATGAGAATGTACAGGGCATGATCAGTAAGTTTGCAGATACTCTAAAACAGCTGGTGTCGTTGACAGTGAAGATGGTTATCGGGATATATAGGGGATCTTGATCAGCTGAGTAAATGGGCCAAGGAATGGCAAATGGAGTTTTATTTGGATGTGTGAGGTGTTGCATTTTGGGAAGACAAATGAGGATAGGAGTTTTACAGTGAACGGTAGGGCCCTGTGGAGTACTGTAGAACTGAGGGACCTTGGAGTACAAGTACATAATTCCCTGAAAGTGTCATCGCAGGTAGACAGGTTGGTGAAGAAGGCTTTTGGCATGCTGGTCATCAGTCAGGGCATTGGGTATAGAAGTTGGGATGTTATGTTGCAGTTGTATAAGACATTGTTGAGACTGTATTTGGATTATTGTATTCAATTTTGGTCACCCTGCTATATGAAAGAAAGCATTAAGCTCGAAAGAGTGCAGAGGAGATTTATGAGCATGTTGCTGGGACTCGAGTGAGTTGTGGAGAGAGGTTGAGCAGGTTGGGACTTTTTATTGGAGCGTAGGAGAATGAGGGGTGATCTTATAGAGGTGTTTAAAATTATGAGGGTCATAGATAGGGTGAATGCACAGTCTATTTTGCAGGGTTGGGGAATCAAGAACTAGAGGGTGTAGGTTTAAGGTGAAAGGGGAGAGATCTGAGGGGCAACTTTCACCCAGAGCATAGTCAGTATATGGAATGAACTGCCAGAGGAAGTGGTTGAGGCAGGTACATTAACAACATTTAAAAGGTACTTGGACAGTTACATAGATAGGAAATGTTTAGAGGGATATGGTCCAAATGTGGGCAAATGGGACTAGCTTAGATGGAATCTTGGTCGGCATGGACCACTTGGGCCGAAAGGCCTGTTTCCATACTGTATGACTCTACATATCAAAAACACCCAATCAGGTATCTCTTAGGGAGATTTTCTTCCATGAGCTTAAAACTAACTCGACAATTCTTGAGGGCAGAATTTGTTCTTTATGAAGTAATGGCAAGGTGGGTGAATTTGTAACAAGCTACTCCAGGAACTAAATCCATGCTTGGTCATACAGCTCCCAGTTCACTGCTTGACTAGAAATAGAATAAAGAAGTAGAAATATTAATTTAAAAAATTATGATCAAGTAAGCAGGGAGTTTTTAGACACTAATTGTATTTTTATTAACCTTGCTTAATGGGGAAATGAAATAAAAAGGGAATACACAAGATATACTTCTACAGTTCTATAAAACCATCCCATCATGTACAGCAATTTCCTCACACCAAGCCTCTGTCGCTGCCAGGCCCCTGTACAGTAATGGTAACCAGCATACTGGTATGTTTGATTTTCCTCAGTATTCTAGTCATACAACACAGAAACAGGCCCTTTGGGCACCATGTCCATGATGACTATCAAGTACCCATTTATACTAATCCAATTTAGCAGCCCTTGGTCTGTAGTCTACTATGCTCTGATGATTAAAATGTTTATCCAAGTGCTTCTTCAATGTTGTGAGAGTCTCTACCTTCTCAGGAAGTGTGTTCCAGATTGCAACCAACCTTCTGCGTGAAAAGATTTCCTTGTATGCCCTGTTTCCCTTTTTATTCCTCACCTTAAACCTACGTCCTCTGGTCTTAGCTGTCTCGGTTATGTGGAAAAGTTTCTCATTATTCGCCTTATCTATAGCCCCTCATAATTTTGAATACCTTTTATCTGGTTTCCCCTCCCTCCACTCCTAGGAAAACAACTCTTAGTCTCTCATAAAGGTTCCATCCTGGGCAACAGCCTGGTAAATCTCTTCTGTACCTTCTCCTCTCTAGTGCATTCATGTCCTTCCTATAGTGTGGTGACTAGAACTGTACACAGTACTCCAGTTGTGGCCTAAGCAATGTTTTATAAACTATTAGCTTTTATTTTCTGTGTCCCTGCCACTGAAGGCCTGCATCCCATAAGCCTTTTTCACCACTTTATCATCCATGCTGCCACCTTCTATATACTAAAGATCTATGGACTTCTACACAGAGGTCTTTCTATTACTCAGTACTCAAGCCCTACCATTCATGGTGTATGTCCACTCGTTATTAGAACTCCCAAAATGCGTCAGCTCGCACTTGTCAGAAATAAATTCCTTCTGCCATAGCTCCATGCAACATGTAACCTAAGACTATCCTGGAACATAGAACAGTACAGCACAGGAACAGGCCCTTTGGCCCCTGGTGTTTTGCTGAACTAATTTTGATTTTGGCTTTCTAAACCTTGCACTTGCTTCCTTTTTCTTCTTGACTAAATTCACAACCTCTCTCATCATCCAAGGTTCCCTTACCTCATCATCCTTATCCTTCCATTTTACTGGAACATGCATATCCTGTACTCCTTGCAGTTGGTATTTAAACAACCTCCACATGTCAGATGTGGACTTGCCCAAAAGCAGATGTTCCCAAGTAACTCTCCCTCGCCTAATACTCTTGTAATTTGCCCTCCCCACAAGGTCTATTCTTATCTTTATTCATTAGCTATCTTAAAACTTAAGGAATTGTGAGCACTATTTCCTAAATGTTGTCCCAGTGAAAAGTCAGTCACCTAACCAGGCTTATTTCCCAATGTAAGGTCCAGTGCAGCCCCTCTTCTCATTGGACTATCCACATATTGTTTTAAGAAACTCCTAGGTGCACCTAACAAATTCTATCCTGACCAACCCTCTTGCACTAAGGAGGTCCCAGTCTATATTGGGGAAGTTGAAGTCACCAAACATGACAATCCTATTGTTTTTGCACCTTTCCCTAATCTGCCTGCATATCTGCTCCTCTGTCCCAGTGGCTATTGGGGGTATAATCCTATCAGAGTGATCGCACTCTTCTTATTTTTGAGTTCTACCCATATAGACTCAGTGGATGAGCCCCTCATTAAGTCCCCTCTGATTGCAGCTATGATATTGTCCCTGATTAGTAATGCAACTCCTCCCCTTCTTTTACTTCCCTCCCTATTTCTTCAAAAGCATCGAAACCCTGGAACACTAAGCAGCCAGTCCTGTCCCCCTCTCAACTAAGTTGCTGTAATGGCCAGAACATCATAGTTGCATTTATTGATCCATGCTCTAAGTTCATCTCCTTTACCCTTAATACTCCTTGCATTGAACTAATCACACTTCAGCCCTTCCATCCTATCTTGCTTGCCTGTCCTTCCTTACAGATTTGGTGGTCATGACAAATTCCTCTTTGCTATCAATAGCACTACTAATTTTCATGTCATCTGCAAACTTACTAATCATATCTTCTACATTAATATCCAAGTCATTAATGTATATGACAAACAGCAATGGTCCCAGCACTCACGTCTGTGGTGCACCACTGGTCACAGGCTCTATTCATGAAAGCAACTCTCTACCATCATCCTCTGCCTCCTTACCAAGCTAACTTTGGATCCAATTTGTCAACTTGCTTTGGATCCCATGGGCTCTAACCTTTTGGATCAGCCTTGCACGAGGGACCTAGTCAAAGGCTTACATCAACTGCACATCAGCTATATTTTGTTACTGCTTCAAAAAAAAAACTCAATTAAATTAGACAGAATCTCCTACCAACAAAGACATGCTGACTATTCCTGATCAATCCCTGCCTTGCCAAGTGTAGATTAATCCTGTCCCTCAGAATTTTTTCCAGGAACTTTCCTACCACTAACATTAAACTCCTTGGTCTATAATTACTGTCCTCCAATCATCTGGTACCTCACTTGTGTCTGGCAAGATTTTAAAATCTCTGTTGGGGCCCCAACGATCTCCTCCCTTGCCTCCCACAGAATCCTGGCGTATGTCTCATCAAGCCCTGGGGATTTATCCACATTTATGCTCATAAAGCCACCTAATGTTTCCTCAATGTTTAGTTGTTATATTAGAGGTCACATTGTCCTGTGATTTTCTTTCTTCCACAAAGACTGCAAAGATGCTTTAGTGCTCAGCTCTCTATCAGTCCCAGGTGCTGGAACATAAAGGTGATTTTAAAAAAAAAGGGTGATCCCTGTTTATGGCAAATATCTGCAGTTACGTTTTTCACATTTTAGTAACATTGTACCATTATTTAAGAAGGGCAGCAAAGACACGCCAGGCAGCTACGGGCCAGTGTGTCTGACATCAGTGGTGGGCAAGTTACTGGACAGGATTCGGAATGCATGACCTCTATCAACATTTGGATAGGCAGGGTCTGATTGTGGATAGTCAGCATGGCTTTGTGCATGGGAAATCTTGTCTGACAAATCTTAGTTTTTTGAAGAGGTAACCAAGAGGGTAGATGAGGGTAGGGCAGTGAATGTTGTCTATATGGACTTCAACAAGGCCTTCAAAGACGTCCTGCATGACAGGCTTGTCTGGAAGGTTAGATTACATGAGTTCCAGGGAGAGATAGCTAATTGGATTCATAATTGGCTCAATGGTCGGAAGCAGAGAGTGATGGTTGGAGGTTGGTTCTTGGACTGGAGGCCTGTGACTAGTGGTATGCCACAGGGTTCGATGCTGGGACCTTTGTTATTCGTGGTTTACATAAACGATTTCGATATGAATGTACGAGGCATGATTGGTAAGTATGCAGATGATACTAAATAGGTGTAGACAGTGAAGAAGGCTATCAAACATTACAAGGGGATCTTGACCAGCTAGGTAAGTGGGCCAAAGATTGGCAACTTGCTTTCAATTCAGATAAGTACAAAGTGTTGTATTTTGGGGAGTCAGACCAGGGTAAGACTTGTACAGTGAGTGGTTGGGCCCTGGGGAGCGTTGTGGCACAGAGGGACCTAGGACTACAAGTACGTAGTTCACTGAAAGTGGCGTCACATGTAGACAGGGTGGTGAAGAAGGCATTTAGGCATGCTGACCTTCATCAGTCAGGGCACGGAGTATAGTAGATGGGATGTTATGTTACAGTTGTGCAAGACATTGGTGAGACTGCACTTGGAATATTGTGTACAGTTTTGGTCGCCCTGTTAGAGAAAAGACATCATTAAACTGGAAAGGGTGCAGAGAAGATTTACAAGGATGCTGCCAGGACTTGAGGGCCTGAGTTATAGGGAGAGGTTGGGCAGGCTAGGACTTTATTCCTTGGAGCATACAAGATTGAGGAGTGACCTTATAAGGGTGTGTAGAATCATGAGGGGTATAGATGGGGTTAAAGCACAGAGTCTTTTTCCCAGGAAAGGGGAACTAAAAACTAGAGGGCTTGGGTTTAAGGTGGGAGGTGAAAGATTTAAAAGGGACCTGAGGGGCAACATTTTCATGCAGAGGGTGGTGGCTACATGGAATGAGCTGCCAGAGGAATTGGTTGAAGCAAGTACAATAACAACATTTAAAAGACATCTGGATAAATACATGGATAGGAGGGGTTTGGAGGAATATGGGCCAAAAATGGGCAAATGGGACTAGCTTGGCAGGCACCATGATCGGTACGGATGTGTTGGGCCAAAGGGCCTGTTTCCAGCTGTGTTACTCTATGCCTCTATTTCCTCCCCACATAACACAGAATTCTACATAAACTTCAGGGTGATGCAAGGATACACATCCTGAAGGAAAGCCAGTATTTTGGACAGGATATGCAGTGCCACCAGGGTATATCTCAGCCCAGCAACAATACTGCAAATGCTATTCAACCTACAGCCCTCTTCAAAAAATGTTTATTTTACTCATTTATTATGCATTTATTTAAATAACTTCGTCCAGTCTGGATGGCTTTGAACCAACTTTGTCTGCCTTCGTTCAGCCTTATTAGGTCCTAATAACTTGTTCTGATTAAGTATTGACAGGGGTGGTACTCCTTAAAATGGTTTCCATTCTTTTACCTGTGATGCCAGACTAAAGTATCTTTTGTTGCCTGGATCAAATTTGTTCTCTTTTTTTGTAATTTGCCATAGGTGCTAATTTTCCTTCCCTAGTAACCCATTGTATCCTTTGTACCAGTAGCCATCAACTTCCTGCTCATGTCCTTAAGCAGCTCCAGTTGTGTATAACATTTAATATTTTCTGCTGATTTCTAGCTACAGTATTATGGTTTCAGTGAAGCATTGTGTGGACATTGACCATGGGGATAGTGAAAAGCAGCCAGCAGTACAATTTTAGTGGGTCATGCTTGCTTTGTTTCATGAGGAAATGACAAATTTGGTGGATGAGGGAAATGCTGTGGACTTGGACTTTTATCAAGATTGCACATAGAAACTGTTGAAGTCTAAGAGCAGTGGAAATGGTAGAAAATTAGATTAAAAATTGGTTCGAAAGAAGTGAACCAGAAGTATATAGGGTTTTATTATGGTCAGTTTCTCAGAGGTTTTAGTTTGGTGCCAATTCTGTTCAAAGTGTGGATTAATGATTTGTATATAAAACAAGAGAAAATAATGCCCATGTTTACAGGTGATACTAAAATAGAACTAAAGGAGACTTGCATTCTTATTTAGCACCTTTCACAGCTTTATGATGTTCCGGTGTTTACAGCTAGCTAAGTATTTTTCATGTGTACTCACTGTTGTATTTTAGGAAGCAAGATAGGTATGCAGCGCCATATCCCACAACTGCCAATGTGATAATGACCAGACGTACGGGTTAGGAGATTGTGGGCATGCTATGTTGGCGCCGGCAGCATGGCGACACTTGCAGGCTGCCCCCAGAACACTATGCAAACAGATGCATTTCACTGTGTGTTTCGATGTACATGTGACTAATAAAGATATCTTATCTGGTTGTAGTAATGGTAATGGTAATTTTCAGAATATTGCATGGGTTTGTTTGCATTCACTTGAAATTAATAGATACTGCAAGAGTGCATTGATAAAGTAATAGAATGGACAAAATGACAGGCAGAATTTACAATTCCATTGCTGTGTAACTCTAGGATTTCACAATGGCAGATACAAGGCTGTCTCTGAACTCACTGGGGTGTAGTGCAGAGGGTCCATTTAGCTGTCAAATTGGGGCAAGTTCAAGGCATGCTGCAGTGGAGGAGACTTTTACAATGGCAATGCACAATCAAAGAAATGACTGGAACATGTCTGATTTCCCTAAAACTATAACCCAAAAATAGATTAAGCAGAATCTCGAATTGTATTCGAAATTCCCTGCTGTATTGCTTCAGTTATGATAGATATATGCCTTCACACCCCAGCCTTGAAAGCCCAGTAACAGACTTCTACTGGATCTTTCTCTTTGGTTTGACCTTTATTGATCCTTTTATTTTGTAGCCTGGTAGTGTGCTGAGAGCTGTGAATGGCTCTGTTATTTCACACATCTGAGTTGAGCCACTATCAGTGTTGTAAGAAATCAGCATGTTTGCATGTTGGCACTCCGACTCTTTGTTCTCTCTTATCTGGCTCAAAATGCACCCTTGCATAAAGGATTAAGGTCATGGCAGGTGGAGAAATCTATAAAGGAAGAAAAAGCGTGCGTCCAGATACAGGACTTTTTACTATCTCGGCATGGTGTTGTATTTAACTGCTGGGTGGAATGTTTTATTCAATAGACTTTTTAGAAAACTTGAACTAGTTTGCCATCTTAAACTCTACTCTGAATAAACGTTCCAAAGGGAGTGTGTTTATTCTGGAATTGCCCAAGTATTAGACACTGCCAATATGTGTTCTGCATTGGAACTATATGGAAACTTCTGAATCAGCATCCGGAATGCCTTCCAGTTTTTCCTTGCTATTGTTCCTTTCTCTCATGTGATGCACTGTGTGACTTTTCTATACAAATACGTGTGAAATAGTGATCCCTTTCCCCATGGACTATTTGTAACCTCTGTGAGATAACATGTAAGTTTTGGGACTAATTAGTATCGCGTCGCTTGGTGCCTAGGGATTTAATTGATCAATGCTTGATGTAAGGTATTTTAAAAGGATGGGATGAGAGTAAATTGTTGTAGTTGTAGAAAATCTGTTGGACAGTAATTTTATTCAATATTATAGTATAACATTTGCACAGATGCTCTATTTTAATGTTAACTAAGAACATACTGCTACTTGGGAACAAAACTAACTCTAGGCTGCAACCTTCTAGTGGGATGACCAGATCCTAGACTTCTGGAATCTTCAGGAATTGAAAATGTATCTCTTGGGCATTGCTATGAACAAACTTTGAGAAAGTGAAGAAGAATTTACGCATTTTTAATTGCTGCTGATTCCTTGGAGCTTGCATCCTCAGAATTTTGTTTCTCCTCCTGGGCAGCCTCAGGGAGCATGACGATAATCTGCTTACGCACCCTGCTCTCTGAACGTGGTGGCTGAAAGAGAATTTAAAATAAGGCCATGCCTGCGACGTATCGTCAGTTAATGTCACCTGTCCAGAATGTAAAGAGGAAAAGCAAGTCAATTTTTTTCTGGTTGTATTATGGACAAAAATGGCTTCATAGTAATTAATCAGTTTGTTGTAGCAAAAAGATGGTATTTATTACTTGTGTCAGCCATTGAGTTCAGCTTGGCATGTGCAACAGGTGGTCAATTTACTCAGAACATGGTTTATTAAGTGAATGTGCAACAAAAACTACTGCATTTTCAAATAAAAGCAGAGAAATTTCTGCAGAAAATACAGGCAGTACATGGTAGTTACAAATTATATGCCTAATCGATCTGAGTCATTTAGTGATGCGGCTAACAGACTGTTGATGAGAATTACCCAGTCTGCCCAAAAGTAGTATTTTGCTTCATTTGTCTTTTAACTTATCAACTGGTAATTCATAATCAGAGTAACAGTAAAGTTGTTGCAGTAAAACTCCAGTAATCCAGTACATTTGGGGCTTTGGTGCTGGACTAGCAAATTTTTCCAGACTCTTGAATGATATTCTGATCAACTCCCCGACACACCCTTATAATTCAATTTTAGATGATACACGGTATTATAATTTTTCAAGGTACCCCAGTGAGTGGAAAGTGGAATCATTGCCTGGTAAACCAGATGCTGAACTGTTCTATGCATTTTTGCAAACCAGAGCCTAAGCCTGCTCTTTTAATGACAATATTATAGCACTAAACGTTGACCATAAGTGTGGAGTCAGGCTTTAATTGTTGAGTAACGTTATATATTTTTTTTGAAATTACTTTCTGACACGTGCAGACAGAACCAGTAACACTGCCATTCATGTAATAGTATTTGCCTCTTGCTAATGGCACAGACCAGAAATCAACTTCAGCTCTGTTGCAAACTTAGATTTGACTTGAAATCATTTGATAGTACTAAAGAATTCCCTTTGAGCTATTGTGCTGATTTATAACGATAGTGTCCTTGTTCAATGTACGATATATGTTAACCAGACATTTATTATAATTACTGAGTGCCATTACTGTAGTGGATCACAGGTTAAGTTTGCAGAGAATTTGAAACTGGGATGCACTAAAGCAGTTATCCACATTCAGTATCTAGGTGCTAAGTGGACTTGAAGATGTTCATCCTGAAGTACTGTGTGCATATTGAGGTTCTCTCTACTATAAACTAGTAAATATTTTTAGTGTTGCATATCAAGGTACAAGGGCAGGTGTTGCAGTAACGTTCAAGGTGCTGCTTGCAACCATGTGGTAAACCCATAAATTATAGATTTGTCTGCTTTTGGACCACCTGTCCAAAATGGAAAACTCCCTCTATACCCAAATTTTATTCTGCCAGAGTTTGAAAACAAACATGCATGTTTGATTGAGTTGTTCCTGGTGTTCGACATCCAAACATTTTCATATTTTGAGATGAGAAATTGAGATTGTTGGTATGTGACAGGATTTTCTTGTATCTTTTGTAGAAATTTCATAAGGGTAGGTTTCAGAGTGCATTTAAACAGCATAGTTCTAGATTCTGCTCTTAAAATATGGTTAGTAATTGGAGTCAGTTTTGAGCTGTTAAATACAGGAGTGAAGCACTAGAGTCTACTACTCTGTCAGTAATGCCGTGATTAATTGAGGTCTGAATTTGGTGCATACAGGAGTTGCAATAAACTACAGATCAGAATAATGACATTCTGATCTACATGTCTTGAGGTGAGTACTTGGAATATTGTGTGCAGTTCTGGCCACAGCATTACAGGAAGGATGTGGAGGCTTTGGAAAGAGGTTTACCAGGATGTTGCCTGGATTAGAGAGTATTAGCTATAAGGAGACGTTAGACAAGCTTAGATTGTTTTCTCTGGAACATCAGAAGCTAACAGGCAACCTGACAGAAGTATATAAAACGTTGAGAGGTATAGACAGTGTAGATAGTCTTTTTCCCAGGGTGGAACTGTCAGATACTAGGGGGCAAAGCTCTAAAGTGAGAGGGGGGGATTGGCATTATGGTCAGTACAGACATCGTGGGCAGAAGAGCCTGTTCCTGTGCTGGACTGTTCTGTATTCTAAGGGTAAACTTTAAACTTGTCGACACTTGCATCTGTGTTAATTTACCTGCCAGAGAAACGGATCTTATAATGTTATTAGAAAACAAAGGGTATAGTAAAATTCTGCTTTAATCTGCTGTCCAATTATTTGGAAATCCTGATTGTCTGGTATCTGACTCACTGGGGCCCCGTTTCCCACGCATCATTTAAACGTAGTAAAAACAGAAAATGCTGGAAACACTTCAGTAGATCAGGAGAGAAGAAAAGTTAATGTTTCAGGTCCAATACCTTTCATCATAAGTTTTTAGCATTTCTTTCTTAAAACTTACTGGGTCCACTTGAAAATTTATTATACTGCTGTGTAATATCTGAAAAAATGTGAATTTAAAGTGTGTTGATTTATTAATAAATTAGTATCCAGTAATTCGGAAAATCTGCCCGTCTATCACCACCAAATTCCCAACCATGCCAGATTATCGCCGAAACAGGTCCACAGCGGACGCCATCTCCCTGGCCCTACGCACAGCTCTGGAGCATCTGGACAGTAAAGACACCTACGTTAGACTGTTGTTTATTGACTACAGCTCTGCCTTCAATACCATAATCCCAAGCAAACTTGTCACCAAACTCCGAGATCTAGGACTCAACACCTCCCTCTGTAACTGGATCCTTGACTTTCTAACCAACAGACCGCAATCAGTTAGGATAGGCAGCAATACCTCCGGCACGATTATTCTCAACACTGGTGCCCCACGAGGCTGCGTCCTCAGCCCTCTACTCTACTCCCTATACACTCATGACTGTGTGGCCAGATTCTGCTCTAACTCCATCTATAAGTTTGCAGATGATACCACCGTTGTAGGCCATATCTCAAATAGCGATGAGTCGGAGTACAGGAGGGAGATAGAGAGCTTAGTGGAATGGTGTCATGACAACAACCTTTCCCTCAATGTCAACAAAACAAAAGAGCCAGTCATTGACTTCAGGAAAGGGGGCGGTGTACATGCACCTGTCTACATCAACGGTGCTGAGGTCGAGAAGGTTGAGAGCTTCAAGTTCCTGGGAGTGAACATCACCAACAGCCTGTCCTGGTCAAATCACGTAGATGCCACGGCCAAGAAAGCTCACCAGCACCTCAGCTTCCTCAGGAGGCTAAAGAAATTCGGTTTGTCCCCTTTGACTCTCACCAACTTTTATTGATGCACCATAGAAAGCATCCTATCTGGATGTATCATGGCTTGGTACGGCAACTGCTCTGCCCAGGACCGCAAGAAACTGCAGAGAGTTGTGGACACAGCCCAGTGCATCACGGACACCAGCCTCCCCTCCTTGGACTCTGTCTTTACCTCTTGCTGTCTTGGTGAAGCAGCCAGCATAATCAAAGACCCCACCCACCCGGGTCATTCTCTCTTCTCTCCTCTTCCATCGGGTAGAAGATACAGGAGCCCGAGAGCACGTACCACCAGACTTAAGGACAGCTTCTACCCCACTGTGATAAGACTATTGAACACTTCCCTCATATGATGAGATGGACTCTGACCTCACGATCCACCTTGTTGTGACCTTCCACCTTATTGCACTGCACTTCTCTGTAGCTGTGACACTTTACTCTGTACTGTTATTGTTTTTACCTGTACTACATCAATGCACTCTGTACTAACTCAATGTAACTGCACTGTGTAATGAATTGACCTGTACAATTGGTATGCAAGACAAGTTTTTCACTGTACCTTGGTACAAGTGACAATAATAAACCAATACCAATTAAGGTAGTTTTACTGTCATTGTTAAGGCTAATTGGACTTTGGGTTTCATAGATTATTGAAATCTGATGGTAATATCATGTCAGCGCCTTTAACTATCTGCACTCTGCACTTCCTAAATGAAGGTTTGCTGGATAATCCAGGATGATTTGATTGTGCCTCGTACTCACTCAGTGATCAGCTTGCAGAGAAGTGTATGGCACTTCCATGCTGCCTTTACCAGCTGATGCTATAGGGAGTGAAGGTTTAGTTTCTGTTGCAGTATAGCTACAGGGTTTATGCAACTTGAGGCACCACTCTGGAGTAATATGGAACTGAGCATATGGCAGTGCCAATGTTTTAATGGACCAACACAGTCATGTTTAAGTAATGATTTGTACCAACATTTACCAAATGGCAAAGACGTCAATTTAAGAAAGTACAAATAAATACAAATGTAGAAGAAACAACAAATGACTCCATGGTCATTGAAGCCTATTGACAGGATACCTGTTTTGTTGATTATGGGAACCCGGCATGGTGCTTATGAATACAATGTGTGTATCAGTAAAATAAAATCACATTGCTTAGATTTTTATTTTTACTAGATTGTCCACAAGAGCCAAATTGGGAAACCTTTCAAACAATTCTGCCATTGTGTTTGAGTGCCCTCTCATGGTAACGACTATGCCTTGCACGGGCAAGGTTCTTCTTTTATTTAAAAACCTCATCTGCCCAGCTGTAGCCTTCTCAGTTCTGATTTTCTTTCCCCCAACTGTTCTTTTTCTTTTTAAACAGTAAGATCCCAGGGGATGAGACGGGAGCAAAGAAGAAGAAAAGGAAACCAAAGCGGAAGAAGGAGAAAGGTGGGAAGCTAGACTCGGATGACCAGTCAAAGGTATGGTTTAAACAGTTTACTGCACCGTCTGGGAACCGATGTTACAGGAAAACATATTCTGAAAGATATATGGAGAAACCCCGGCAATTTAAAAAGGCTTTGCACACTTTCTTTGATTTGATTCCCTTCTTGGATAATGTTAAAATACAGGTGGCAGATTAAGTCCATCCCACTAGATTAATCAAGTACATTTGTTAAATATTGAATCTATTTTGTTGTTCAAGTACTTAGCTGTAGTTATATTGAAGTACACAGACTAGGAAGGTTATAAACTCTGCTTTTTTATGGTTGCTAGTTACTTGCTACGTATTTCTAGCATTCCCTGCTTTTTATTTCATAAATAGAGAATTATTATTTTTACTTAAGTTGCTAAGTACAGAAGTGAAATGTTCTGGTTTATTCTGAACAACCTTTAGGAAGAGAAGGTAAGTCAAAAGAGACGGTAATTCCATATTCCTCTATGCCCTGCTCATTCAAATACTTGTCAAGATGCCTCTTAAATGTTGTTACTGTTCCTGCCTCCTCCACCTCCTCTGGCAGCTCTTTCAAGATACCAACTACTCTGTGAAAAGTTTACCCCTCAGATCCCCTTTAAACCTCCTCCCTCTCACCTTAAACCAATATCCTCTAGTTTTAGACACCACTTCCCCAGAAAAAAACTACTGGCTCTCTACCCTATCTAGACCTCTCATAATCTTGTACATCTCCATCATGTCACTTCACTCCAGGGAAAGCAGACTTAGCCTGTCTAATCTCTCCTGATAATTCAAGCCCCTCCAATCCAGGCAGCATCCTTTTGAATCTTTTCTACACCCTCTCTGTGTGATTATCAGAAAACACCTCTGACCTTTTGACAAAAGAAAGGTCACTGATGAAGATGGTTAGGTCTACAACTCAGCAGTGTGGAACTGCTGCAGCAGTGTCCTGTGACTGGGATAATTGACCTCCAATGGACACAATCCTGTTCCTTTGTGTGAGGTATGACTCCAGCCATTAGAGAGTTTTCCTCTGCTCATTGACTTCAGTTTTACCGGGGCTCCTTGCTGCCACACTTGGTAGAATGCGACTATGATATCAAAGTGACTCTCACCTCATCTTACCTCTGGCTAATTTCACTGTATATACTAGCAGTAAGTTTGCTGTGAAATGACGAGAGTCTGGTGGAACAATACACATCTCGAGATAACCCTCAATAAGTAGGGAGGAGAACTCTGTTCCTCAAATTCTGTTATGTTTCAGGGCATGTTATTGAAGAACTTGGTTCTAATCTCTGGAAAATCCTTGCAATTAAACCCTTCAACTGGTATCTAGGAAATGTGCTTGTTTGACTATTTCATCTTTAATTTCATTTTCTTAAAAGAGATTTTTGTTACTTTACACAGATTTATAGTGTTAGAAGATTTGATTTTATTATTACCATTTGTCCTAGAGGAGGATTTGAAATGTCACTGAAAAATGTTTGCAATTGTTTCTTTTGACCTTCTAAAACTTGTAATATTTCCATATTTTTGTCAGTTTTTAACTTGGACTTGTCTTCATTGGGCAGAATGCCAGATTTGCATTTTGATAAGGTTATTGGTTGTCTCTTACAGCCTGTTATTAAATATTGTGTGTATTTCCTTTCCTTGGAATCCTCTCCAGCAACACTAAACTGCAGGATGTCACAGAACATAGAACACTACAGCACAGTACAGGCCCTTCAGCCCACGATGTTGTGCCGACATTTTATCCTGCTCCAATATCTATCTAACATAGCCCTCCATTTCTCTATCATTCATGTGTCTTTCTAAGAGTCTCTTAATGTATCTGCCCCCACAACCTCTGCCAGCAGTGCATTCCACACACCCACCACTCTGTAAACAAAAAACTCCCCCTTATACCTTCCTCCAATCACCCTTAAAATTATGCCCCCTCGTGTTAGCCATTTTCGCCCTGGGAAAAAGTCTCTGACTGTCCACTCGATCTGTGCCTGTTATCTTGTACACCTCTATCAAGTCACCTCTCATCCCCCTTCTCTCCAAAGAGAAAAGCCCTAGCTCGCTCAACCTATATCTAGCAGTGGTCTGTGGCATCTTGCTGCAATCTTCCACAATCTGCTTCTACATAAAGGTCTTCACTCTTGAGAAACTGAGCTAAATGCTTCTCCCAGATCATCTTCCAACACTATCATTATGCATGTACAGACTGAGCATTTTGGCCTGACTGCTGGTTCAGTCTGGTGTTTTCATGGCAGTGTTGCCATGCTGTTCAGTGAGTGTTTGACCCAGACAGATCAGCAGGTCAGAATCTGAATCAAATTTATTATGACTGACGTGTATGACATGAAATTTGTTTTTGCAGCAGCAGCACAGTGCAAAGACATAAAATTACTATAAATTACAAAAATAAATAAATAGTGCAAATAAAAAGGAATAACGAGGTAGTGTTTGTGGGTTCATGGACCGTTCAGAAATCTGATGGAGGGGAAGAAGCTGTCCTAAATTATTGAGTGCAAGTCTTCAGAACTCCTGCACCTCCTCCCCAATGGTAGTAACGAGAAGAGGGCAGGTCCTGGATGATGAGGGTCCTCAGTGATGGATGCCACCTTCTTGAGGCACTGCCACTTGAAGGTGTCCTTAATGGCGGGGAGGGTTGTGCCCATGATGGAGTTAGCTGAGTCTATAGCCCTCTGCAGCCTCTTGCGATCCTGTGCATTGGAGCTGATCCTGAACCTGGTGGAGACACGAGATTCTGCAGATGCTGGAATCTGGAGCATCACACACAAAGTGCTGGAGGAACTCAGCGGGTCAGGCAGCATCTGTGGAGAGAAATAAACAGTCAACGTTTCGGATCAAGACCCTTCATCAGGACTGGAAAGGAAGAGGGCAAAAACCAGAATAAAAGAGGAGGGGGAGGAGTACAAGCTGCACTGCTGAACGGATGGTGTGCATTAGCTCTGATGACGACATTTTGCACATGTGCCTCTGAAATGTCTTCCTTTCTCCTGTACTGACGCTTGTCATCTACCATAGCGGACAGCTGTTGGCCACCTCTATTTCCCCTCACTACTTCTCTGCTTGGACTGAGAAGGACAAAATTTCTTTGGTTTTCACCTTCCCTCCCACCAGCCTCTGCATTCAATAGATCATCCTTCGCAACTTCTGGTAGCTCCAACAAGATTCCATGACCAGATTCCCCTCTGCTTTCAGAATTTAAAAGGGATTGCTCCCTTTGCGATTCCCTGATCTGCTCATCCATCTCCACCCAGCACTCCTCATCTTTTGACACTTTTCCTTGCAACTTCGGGAAGTGCAATACTTTGCTTTTTACCACTTCCCTTCCCACCATCCAGGGACCCAAACAGACTTTCCAAGTGAAGCAGTAATTCACTTGCGCTTGCAATCCAGTGTAGTGCATTCGTTGCTCACAGTGTGGCCTCTGCTACACTGGAGAAACCAAACGTAGATTGGGTGATCACTCTGTGGACCAGCTACACTCAGTTCTCAAGTGACCCTGAGCTTCTACATGTATGCCACTCCCAATCTGACCTTCCTGTCAGTGGCATTCTGCGCTGTTACAAGACCCAGCACGAGCTTGAAGATTAACAGCTCATCTTCCGTCTGGGCACGTTGCAGCCTTCAGGGCTTGATATAGAATTCTCCAGCTTTAGATTGCTGTTTGCATGAAAACTGACCATATTTGCCTACCATAATTCTGGCTCAGATTATCTTGTTTTTGGCATAATCTGGACATATCCCAGATCTTTACCATTAGCAACACCATATACAGAAAAAAAGCTTAATCTAATCTTAATTGTAACATTAAATCATCCTCTCTCATCCTATGAGAGAAATTCCCTTTATTTCACCCATTTGCCACTTCCTCCTCTGATACCTAAATTAACTTTTTCTCTTTCCTAGTTCTGATGAAGGATCTAAACCTGAAACATGAACTGTTTCTCTTTCCACAAATGCCACCTGATCTGCTGTGTTTGCAGCACTTTTTTTATTTCAGATTTCCAGCATCTGCAGTGTTTTGATTTTCAATGATGATGCGTCTTTCCCTCTTCAGATCCCTATCATACCAAGCCAGTCTTCAACCAGCAGAGTTCACCCCAAGTGATAATAAGAATTGCTGAAAACATAAAAGGCAGCAAAGATTACAGGATCTGTCAATATACTGACTATTGTACTGAAGACTTGCGCTGCATAACTAACCAATATAGTTATAACACTAGCATCTCCCTGACAATGTGGAAAATTGCCTAGCTTTATAATGTCCACAGAAAAATAAACCCAATGCATTCCAGCTAATTACCACACAGTCAGTCTACTCCTGCTCAGCAACAAAAGTGATGAAAGGTGCCACTCTCACTCATGTCCATCTTGGGTTTCAATGGGACCTCTTGATCCAGACGTTGTCACAGCTATAGTCCAAGCATGTACCAAAGAGCTTCCTTTCAGGGGTGAGGTGAGAATGAAAATCCTTGGTAACTTTTGACCTGGTGTGGCATCAAAGAGCCTGGGTAAAACTGATGGTAGCATCAAAGGTGAAACATTCCAGTGGTTGGAATCGTACCTCGTTCAAAGCAAGGTGGTTGTTTGTTTTGAATATCAGTCATGTGAGCCCCAGACACTGGAGGAGTTCATCAGAGTCCCAGGCCCAACCACCTTGAGCTGCTTCATCACTGATTTTGCTCCCATCATAAGATCAGAAGTGGGGATGTTTGCTGCAGCTAGTACAGTGTTCGATTCCATTCACAAATCACCAGAACATCAAGCAGTGAAAGCCTATCCGCACCAAAATACGGACAGCATTCAGGCACGGGCTGATATGTAGCAAATAACATCTAACTAGAGGCAAACCAGGGATCACCATTGACCAAAACTTCAACTGGACCAGTTGCATAAGTACTGTGGGTGCCAGAGCAGGTTGGTGCCTGGGTATCCTGCAGTGAGTGACTCAATTCCTGATCTCTCTTCCAGCATCTTATGGCCCCAAGTCGGCAGCATGATGGAATACTCTCCACTTTTCTGGCTGACAACCCCCCAAGGAACTGGACACTATCCAGGACAAAGCAACATGCTTGATTGGCATACCACCCAACACCATGCATCATAGCTGCAGTGCGTATCATCTCCAAAATACACCACAGTTACCACATAGGTTAATTAGACAGCACCTTCAAAACTTGTGACCGCTACCACCAAGAGGTTAAAGCAACAGATGCTCGTGAGCAGCTCACTGCCACTTTCACGACAGCAATCAGTCATGGGTATTCATGCTTGCCTCAGCAGTGATAGCAACACCAGTAAGATAAATAAAAATGAAGTACACTTTCACTGTTTTGTTGATACGTTGTAAACCAATCCATTAATACAGCCCTAATTGATGCCTACTGATAACATTGACTTGATCAGCTTGTTGTAAGGCAGATAACTGTTGACCATACCCTGGATTGAGTAGTTAAATCCAAATTCTCCTCTTTTTCGCCACCCCCACCACCCTAGTTAGGTATTTGAGGTCTACGTCTTTTTGCTCTAGTATTTGTAGGAGTCTTGAATATATCCACATTATAATGCCTCATCCAACACTTGGAAATCAAAATAATCGCAGATGTAGGAAATCTGAAATAAAAAGTGTTCACAATGTTGTAATGAGCTAGGTATTTTCAGTAGGTTTGATCTAGTTCTATAAAGTATGAATGATTTATTTTCACTGATTTAAACAGTGAACTACTGAGGAAAAGATCTGGATGGTTTGCATTTGGATAATAGGATACGAGTTTTAACAGAAACTTTACTGAGATGTGTTCTTGGCAAACAGCTAATATTTGAAAATAGGCATTTGAATTATAGCTCTCTTAACAACAGACCCCCATCATCTGTAATTATTTATTCTAGGATTTATGTTCCAATTCTGTTGCCTACTGTTGAATTCATGAAAAGGCTGGCAGTGTAGGAGCACTCTCCCTGAGCTTTAGTTTGGTGTTTCATTGAAAGATTTGAGAGAGAATCAGAATTTCATTAAATGTTGTCTTTCAGGCTAACTCATTACCTGCCGAGAAGCTCCAGGAGATCCAGAAAGCCATTGAACTGTTTTCTGTTGGTCAAGGACCAGCAAAGAGTATGGAAGAGGCAACCAAACGCAGTTACCAGTTCTGGGATACCCAGCCAGTGCCAAAGCTTGGTATGTATTTGTGTAATGTCAAAACATTTTATCGTGGGTATTGTCCAGGTTGTCATGGACATGGTCAGCAAATCCATAGCATAATTTATAGAGGTGGACAGTTGTTGACAACATTGAAATATTTTGGTATTGATAAAAGTCATTTTATAAGAATTCAACCCATCGGTGTTTCCCCTTTAACATGATCACACTGGAACCCTGCACATTATCAGCAGCCTACTGCGGGACTAAAGCCAACCTTGGAAACAGATGAAGATCGACATGGATGTCAGACACTGGATTAGATGACACTCAGCACAACAGCATTCTCAGGATAGAGGTGCCTGGCAGCAACTCATGGGAACCATGTATTTTGGCACAGCTGGTAAAGCTGCTGCCTCACAGCTCCAGTGACCCAGGTTCAATCCTGAACTCCAGCGCTGTCTGTATGGAGTTTGCACATTCTTCCCCTGACTACTTGGGTTTCGTCTGAGTACTCCAGTTTTCTCCCTCACCCCAAAGGCGTGGATTGGTAGGTTAATTGGCCACTCTAAATTGCCCTATGTGTGCGAGTGAGCAATAGGATTTGAGGGTGTTGATAGGAACATGGGGAGAATAAAAAGGGGTCAGTAGGGTGGCATGGTAGCATAGCGGTTAGCGTAACGCTTTCACAACTCCAGCGATCGGGGTTCAATTCCCGTCGCTGTCTGTAAGGAGTTTGTATGTTCTCCCCATGATGCGTGGGTTTCTTCCGGGCGCTCCGGTTTCCTCCCACATTCCAAAGATGTACTGGTTAACATAGGTATAATTGGGCAGTGCGGGCTCGGAAGAGCCTGTTACTGTGCTGCATAAATAAAGGTTTAAAAGTATGGGATTAGTTTTGTTAAAAAAAAGTGCTGGACGGCCAGTGTGGACTGGATGGGCCAAAGAGCCTGTTTCTGTGCTGTATGTCACTGAGTCTGTTCCTAGTTGCTCAAAGCTTGGAGGCCAGTGATGTGAAAGGGGAAGCACCATCAATATAATGTAGACATCTCTCCATAAAATGCAAAACACTACCGCCTATATCCTTGTTCACTCCAAGACTTGTTCACCGTTCACCCCTGAACTCGCGGACCTACATTGACTCTCAGTCTGACAGAGTTTCAAGTTGAAAACGATGCAAGTTTTACAATGCCTCGCATGCATTGTCCTTATTATCTCCATTAACATCCATCCCTACAGTTGTGTGATGATAAATTCTGTCTCTTCAGTCATCTTTCCACCAGAGTAAATGGTTCCCATGAGCTACAGCCAGACAGCTCTATCCTGAGCATCTTGTGATCTAAGAGTATGACATTTGAGCTGCTGATAGTCTGCAGTGTTCCACTATGATCACTTGAGGTATATATCTAAAGAAGCAAATTCTCTTCACCCTGACTTAGTTTCCATCATCAGAGGACGTGCCATCCACTGTCGTGTTCACTGTAGTACAACCTCTTAAATAACCATTGAATCAGAATTTCTCTTGGATATTCCCATGCTTAGACTCTCTGTCTGTAAATCTGTTTCTCTGACCTTCTCCTCATGAGTATTTTTGTTAAATTTGGTAGGAGTTTATTTCTGTCTGGTTTCAGTTCTGTTGGGCCAGTTAGACTGAGCCCGGAGTTCCTGATTGCCAATGAACCATTGTATCTTGGATCACTGAGGTTTTATTTGCAGCCACTGTGTTGATAAACAGTTTCTTTAAATTGAACTTCACTGCAGCCATTTATTGGTTTACATGTTATCAATGCAAGAAGACCCGATTCATGAAAAGATGGTTTCTTCCTACCTACCACACTGTGATGGTGATCTTTCTATTCCTTAGGCTTAGAATCCCTCAAACTCTCTTTGCTGATGGACTTGCAGTCAGTGGAGCTGCTGTCTTTTGTGGTCATTCTGTAACTCATGCCGATGACTGCCTCTCAGTGCTAGGCCTTATCTGTCATATCAGATGTGTGCTTGTGCTGTCTCAGAGCTAGATAGAATTTAGCAATTAGAACCATAGAAAAGTACAGCACAGAAAACAGGCCATTCGGCCCTTCTAGTCTGTGCCGAAACATTATTCCACTAGTCCCATTTACCTGCCCCCAGACCTCTCTCGTCCATGTATCTATCCAATTTACTCTTAAAAGTTAAGAGCGAGCCCGCATTTACCACATCAGATGACAGCCCATTCCACACTCCCACCACTCTTTGAGTGAAGAAGTTCCCTCTAATGTTCCCCCTAAACCTTTCCCCCTTCACCCTAAAGCCATGTCCTCTCGTACTTATCTCTCCTAATCTAGGTGGAAAGAGCCTACTTGCATTAACCCTGTCTATGCCCTTCATCATTTTATAAACCTCTACCATATCTCCCCTCATTCTTCTCTGCTCCAAGGAATAAAGTCCTAACATGCTCAATCTTTCCTTATAACTCAACTCCTGAAGACCCGGCAACATTCTTGTAAATCTCCTCTGCACTCTTTCAATCTTACTGACGTCCTTCCTGTAGTTCGGCGACCAGAACTGCACACAATATTCTAAATTTGGTCTCACCAATGACTTATACAACCTCACCAAAACATTCCAACTCCTATACTCAATACTTTGATTTATAAATGCCAGGATGCCAAAAGCCTTTTTTACAACCCTGTCTACCTGTGACTCTACTTTCAGGGAATTATGTATCTGAACTCCCAGATCCCTTTGTTCCTCCGCACTCCTCAGTGCCCTACCATTTACTGTGTATGTCCTCCCTTGATTTGTCCTTCCAAAATGCAACACCTCACACTTGTCTGCATTAAATTCCATCTGCCATTTTCTGGACCATTTTTCCATTTGGTCCAGATCCCTCTGCAAGCCTTGAAATCCTTCCTCGCTGTCCACTACACCTCCAATCTTAGTGTCATCCACAAACTTACTAATCCAATTTACCACATTATCGTCTAGATCATTGATATATACAACAAACAACAATGGCCCCAACACAGATCCCTGAGGCACACCACTAGTCACAGGCCTCCTGAACTGGAACTGAAAAGAAATTTATTGGTTCAAGCTCCCATCTTGTTGCAGGTGAAGTAGTGACAGTGCATGGCCCTATTGAGCCAGACAAGGCTAATATTCGACAAGAGCCTTACAGTTTACCACAAGGATTTCTGTGGGATGCCTTGGATCTTGGGAATGCTGAAGTGGTGAGTCAGTTATTTTTGGATAGGTATCACAGTGTTTGTGATTAAATTTTTCTGCCTATTGCTATTTGATGCCCTTGATGGTCTAACTTGGTGTAGTGTGTAATATTTTAAAGGAGCATGTTGGGTACTTTATTTGATCTTCCCCAAACAAATTAGATGCTTGAAATGTATTCCATTTACTTGAATTAAACTGCTTGAGTAGCCTTTGAGAATGGTGGATTTACTGTGAATTTGGTTTGGTCCAAGATTTTACCAACTGTAAGGTGGTTCAGTGGCCATGTTTGATATAAATATAGTTTAGAAATTGGAACAATTCCTCTGTTTTGCTACTCACAGATAATATCTTAATCTCCCTTAGAGTGATTATGTGTAATGTATATGAGTGGCACACCTAGTAGAGCTGCTGCCTCACAGCTCCAGCAACCTGGGTCCAGTCCTCACCTCCAATGCTGCCTGTGTGGTGTTTGCATGTACTCCCTGTGGTTGTGTGGTTGCTTCTGGTTCTCCAGTTTCTGTCCACGTCCCAATGACATAGTGGCTGATACATTCATTGCCCACTGTAAATTGCCCCTAATGTGTAGGTGGGTGGTAGAACCTGGGGAGAGTTTATGGGAATGTGCGGAGAACTTACAAAATAAAAACAAGATTAGTATAAATGGGTGATTGGTGTGGACTCAGTTTATCCAAAGGGTCTGTTCCTGTGCTGTATGACCTATGACAACATGAGTAGATACCCCCAATGTAAAACTGCTGAATTTGATGCAAAGTCTGGGGTTTGGGCTCCACCCTTGCTGTATATGAAGTTTTCTGTTATGACTGAGAGGTAAATCTAATTATTTGTGTGTTTGAACCTTCAGTTGAAGGAGCTGTATACACTGCTGAATGAGAACTATGTGGAGGATGATGACAACATGTTTAGGTTTGATTACTCACCTGAATTCTTATTGTGGTAAGTAGAATAGCTGGTAATAAGTAAAATATTTAATTTTGCTTTCAGCTATAGGAAGGTGTCTCCATTTCAGCTCTGACCAATGCTGTGACTATTCTGCATAGTTGAGTCGAGTAGCATCGTTGTTACCAGTCTCAATTTAGACAACAGTGATTAGATGCAGAGCAGAGCTGCGAACATAAAGCAGTGTTCTTGACTCTGATACAGTGTGGATGAGGTGGTATACAGTGTAAATGATACAGAGCTGTAGTGTTGAGGAGGTGGGTTGTTACACATTGTGACAATGACTAAGCTGTGAACCAAAGTGAGAGGAAGGAGATTTGTACACTCTGTGATTACTAATAGCATACATACTGAGCTATTATGTGAGGAGATGGGCTAATAACAGTGCACAGATAGTTTACAATCCCATTTTTCTTAATCTTTTGTTCTCTTGCCCTTTATAAGTAAAAAGTTAAGGACTTCTGTACCCTACCCACACTTTGTTTAAAGAAAATTTAGAAATTCACAACCCAATAGAAGAACGATTGTAAGGAAACAAAAATAATTATTTGTAATTTAGATAAGTTGGCAGGGAAAGAGCATTCTGAGCAGAAAGTCAGCTGATGTACCTATTTCTGTTTTTCATATCTATTGACCTAAACAAATTTAAATAATCTCTTTGTATGTCTTTGATCTGGTGTGCATGATATGTTGCCTGTTCAAAAAAGGACAAATGCATTCTTTTATGTTGTAATGTTAAAATCAACATGTAAATAATTGTGTGCAAGGGACACAACACTATCCTCATCTCCTCATTCCTTCTCCTCCACCTTGGATTAGGAAGCCAATGTAGGAACGGTAGACTTTTCCAAGAATGGGAAGGAGGTGACTGATGGGGGTGGTGGTGTGGAGGTGCAGGTAGATGGTTTGTGAGATGGTTCACTCCTTCCATTACTTACACTGGGCTTCTCTGTGCTCAAGGTGCATGCGCTGAGGTCCTCAATACCAGCATGAATGTTCATTCTCCACTTCGAGCATTTACAAGCCAGAGGTTCCAAGGAGTCAGTGAGAATATGGCACTTCTAAACATCCTCCACATCCTTCAATCTGTTCCTCTGTCTTCTGAGTAACCTCCCACAGTAGGGCTCAGAGTGTCACAAGATAATAGGAATGAGCAGTAGGACACCTGGCCCTTCAAGCATCAATGTAATCATGGGTGATCTACACTGGCTTCGACTCTTCTGAGCCAGTTCTGCATAACCCTCAATTTACCTATCATTCACAGCTTTATCCACCTCCACTTTTTATACTAATAGTGATCCAGCCTCAGCAACCCTCGGGCTAGAGAACCCCAGAGATTCATCACCCTCTGCGGAAAGAAATTTCCACATACCTCGATTTTCAATGGCTCTTCCTTTATGTTGTAACAATGTCCCTTCATTCAAGACTGTCCCAGTAGTAAAAACATCTTGACACCTACCCAATCATGCCCCCTCAGGATCTTGCACGTCTTCATAAGGTCACTCATTCTTCTAGAATCCAAAGAATACATTGACGTACAGCATGGAAACAGGCCATTTGGTCATTCATGTTACCCTGTAGCCTAACACTGCCCTTCATACCATCAACAACTCCACCAATCTTTGTGTCACGTGCAAACTGCTGACCATGCCTCCTACATCCATGTCCAACTCATTCACTTGTCTTACAAACAGCAAGGGTCCCAGCACTGATCCCTGTGGGAGACCGCTAGTCACAGGCATCCAACCACAAAAACAGCCCTCTGCCATTACCCTCTGTCTGCCATTGCCAAACATATTTTGGATCCATTTTGCCAACTTGCCTTGAATCCCATGGGCCCTAACCCTTTGGACCAGTCTCCCATGTGGGATCTTGTCAGGGCCCTTACTGAAGTCCATGTGAACCACATCTACTGCACTGCCCTCATCAATGCACTTTGTTATCTCTTTGGAGAGTGGTAAATTACTAGATGCAAAGAGTGTCGAGGGCTGTGGGGAGAGAGTGGGAATATGGTATCAGCCATGAACGTATTGAATGGCTAAACAGGTCTGAAGGGGCAAATGTCCCACTTCTGCTCCTGTCATTGGGGCGGCACGGTAGCGTAGCGGTTAGCGCAACACTGTTACAGCGCCAGCGATCAGGATTCGATTCCTGTCGCTGTCTGTAAGGAGTTTGTACATTCTCCCCGTGTCTACATGGGTTTCCTCCAGGTGCTCCGGTTTCCTCCCACATTCCAAAGACGTACAGGTAGGTTAATTGGGTTTAAAATGGGCGGCGCAGACTCATTGGGCCGGAAGGGCCTGTTACCACGCTGTTAAAAAAAAATTAAAATAATGCAGTCTGTTTGGTCAGACAGGATCTGCACTTGACAAAGCTATGCTGGCTTTCTCTAATTAGTCCTTGCCTTTCCAAGTGATCATAATCCTGTCTGTTTTTTTCCAATAACTTCCCTAGTACTGATTTTAGGCTGTAATTGTTGGTCTTTTCCCTGTTGCCCTCCTTGTAAAAAGGGGACCATATTTGCTGTCCTCCAGTCATCTGGTACATTATGTCCAGTGAAGATATAAAAATCTCAGCCAGGGCCCCAGCAATATCTTCCCTTGCCTCCCATAGTGGCCTGGGTTAAATCTCATCTGCCCAGGGAATTCATCAATCTTTAAGCCCACTGAAGCATCAGGTACCTCCTCTTTATTTATGGAGACTTGCACTAGAATTTCACCTTCCCCTTCACTGAATCCTTGCGCTACTAAGTCCGTTTCCTTTGTGAATACCAATTAAAAAGTATTCATTTAGAACCTTGCCTGTATCTTCTGGCTGCATGCACAGATTGTCCCTGATGGGCTTGCTGTTTTCTGGTTATTCTTTTGCCCTTAATATTTTAAAACACCACTGGATTTTCTTTAATCCTTCTGCCAGTGATATTTTGTGAGCCTTCTTAGCTTTCCTAATTTAAATGCCTCCCTACACTTTCTATTCTCTTGACAGACCTCCCCTCTCTTAAGTTTGCTATACCTGCCATATGCTTGCTTTTATCTCTTTATCCAACTCTCAACATCCCTCAACATCCAAGGTTCCCTATACTTGTTACTGGTACAGACCCCAAATGTATAGCCCCTCTTGATAAGATAATCCTCTCATCCCAGGAATTAGCCTTTTAGACGGCCTCTAATGCCACTATCCCCTTTTTTAAGTAAGGAAGCTTAAACTGAACACATGCTCTAGGTGTGACCTTGCCAACATGCTATGCAATTGCAACAATACTTTTAAAATAAAACTAAAATGCTGGAAATACTCCGCATGTCAGGATGTATGTGTGGGAAGAGAAACTGAATTAACCTGCAGCCTGACCTGTTGAGTACTGCTAGCATTTTCAGTTTTTATTTTAGATTTCCAACATCTGCAGTTTTTTTATTTTCTCTATTTCTAAACTCCAACCCCTTTGCAGAAAAGACAATGTGCTATTTGCCCTTTTAGCTACCTGCTATACCTGCCTGCTAACTTTTTGTGATTCATACACTGGAACACGGGGATCTCTCTGAACTTTATTCTTTTTTGCAGGCTTTTTTGTCCATTTAGAGCATCTCGTGATTTCTCTTACCAAAGTGCATGAACTCGCACTTCCCCATGTTAAGCTCCATTTGCCACGTTTTTGCCCAGTCACTCAATCTCCCTATATCCTATTATATCCTATAATATCCTCATCACAACGTGCCTTCTGACCTACTTTTGTGTAATTGGCAAATTTAGATACTTTGCATTTTGCCCCCTTCTCTGTTAACATTGTAGTAAATAATTGAGGGGCAAGAACAATCCCTGGAGTATTCCAGTTGCATCCCTCCAGACTGGGGAAAGAAAAACATTTATTCCAACTCTTTATTTTCTATGTGACAGCAATCCGTGCTAACACACTGCCTTCAATACCATGAGCTCTTAATTTATGCAGCACCTGTTCAATGCCTTTTGGAAATCCAAACAGACTATATCTACAGATTTGCCTCTATCAACGCTTACTGTCACATTCTTAAAGAATTCTCTTAGGTGCCTGATGTTGGGCATGCAAGCAACATGGGCAACCCAGTGTAGCTAACTGAGAGAAGTTGGGTGTCAGTGCATAGGATGTTGAGCTGAAATAGGATGCTAACATTGGATGCTTATCCTTCCAGTGAATTTGAGGGATTTTGTGGATCCACAAGAGCAAGTCCCTGCCCCTCTGCTGCACCACATTCATTCAATGAAATGATAAATTCCATACTTCCATTTATGGCTGGGACTCCCCTTTTGTTGGATCCCATGAGGTTTGGGCGATTCTCAGTCCCTATCTGTCAGCCCACAAGTTGGTCCAGTAATGGACTGCACAGTGATGAATTAAAAACTGGGATATGTGGGTGACTATTTTAGCACAATCTCTTGACACCTATCTAAATGTGCAGTGTGCCTGCAGATTACAGCCTGCATGAATTCATCAGAATGCTATATGTTCTTTGGTGATGAATTACAATAACTGTGTTGTTGTTTGATCCTTTCTCTAGGGCTCTGCGTCCTCCTGGCTGGTTGCTCCAGTGGCACTGTGGCGTACGTGTCGTCTCCAACAGGAAATTAGTGGGCTTCATCAGTGCCATTCCAGCTAATATTCAGATTTACGACCAGTACGTAAGCTTGTTTCTAATTTTTGGGACTAACAGTTCTCCTGTAGTCGGTAACTGGCTCATGCATCAGTCTTGTCCTCTTACATTCTAAACACTTGTAGAGCTTTTTGAACAGTTGTTTCAGCTCGAGATAGGTGGCAAAGGAATAGCATCTGTGATTAAGGCCAAATATGATGGATTCAGTTTTTTAATCTTCACCTGGAAGAAGCTGCAGCTTATCCAGGCTGACACCACCAAGGCAGCTGAAGCATGACGGAGCTGGTGTCATTAGTGTGTCTATGAAAGCAAACATCAAACAATGCTACTCAGCAGAAAAATGTAGATGAGAAGTGGGAGTGGACCAAGGACAGATGCTGGTGGAGCACTAGATATAACTATGAGGGAAGGGGGAAAGAAATTACCTGCAGGGGGCATTTTGGGGGTCAGTAGCGTGCTTCTCCCACAGGACATGGGAGATCAGGGACACTGCCGGCGTCCCTGATGCTTTCACTTGTAGGAAGTGTGCCCAGCTGCAGCTCCTGACAGGGTTTAAACTAGTTTGGGGGGGGATGGGAACCAGAGCACCAGGTCAGTAAGTGGAGGGATTGAGAGGAAGGTAAATGCCATGACCGGTAAGTCTGTAAGGAAGGACCAAGGTAATAGACATGATGGGACAGATGGGTTGAAGTGTTTATTTTAATGCTAGGAGTATTAAGAGTAAGGGAGATGAACTTAGAGCATGGATCAGTACATGGAACTATGATGTTGTGGCCATTACAGAGACTTTGGTTGAGAGAGGGACAGGACTGGATGCTTAATGTTACAGGTTTTCGATGTTTTAGAAAAGATAGAGAAGGAGGTAAAAGACCGGGTGGGGGACGGGGGAGTTGTGCTATTAATTAGGGACCATATCAGAGCTGCACTCAGTGGGGACATAATGAAGGGCTGATCCACTGAATCTAAATGGGTAGAACTGAAAAATAAAGGTGCAATCACTCTGATGGGATTATACTACAGACGCCCCAATAGCCACCAGGACATTGAGGAACAGATATGCAGGCAGATTAGGAAAAGGTGCAGAAACAACAGGATTGTCATGTTGGATGACTTCAACTTCTCCAGTATAGACTGGGACCACCTTAGTGCATGTAGATGGGCCAGCTAGAGGAGGGGCCACGCTGGACCTGGTGTTGAGAAATGAGCTTGTCCAGGTGACTGACCTTTCAGTGGGAGAACACTTAAGAAACAGTGATCACAGCTCCTTAAAGTTCAAAATAGCAATGAATAAGGATAAGTATGGACCTTGCAGGAAAGGATTAAATTGGGGTAGGGCAAATTACAAAAGTATTAGGCAGGAGCTAGGGAGAGTTAATCGGGAACAGCTTTATTTGGGCAAGTCCACGTCTGACATGTGGAGGGTGTTTAAAGACCAACTGCAAAGAGTACAGGACAGGTATGTATCTGTTAGAAGGAAGGACGAGGATGGCAAGGTAAGGGATCCTTGAATTATGAGAGGTGGTGAATTTAGACAGAAGAAGAAAAGAAGCATATGTAATGTTTAGGAAGCTAAAATCAAACAGGTCCATTGAGGATTATAGAGAAGCTAGAAAAGAACTCAAGAAGGGAACTAGGAGGGCCATGAAAATTCCTTGCTCAAGAAGGATTAAAGAGAATCCCAAGGCATTCTACACATATATTAAGATTAAGAGCAAGAGGATAACTAGGGAGAAGTAAGACCACTCAAGGATAAAGGAGGGAACATGTGCTTGGAGGTGGAAGACATAGGAGAGGTCCAAATTGAGTACTTTGTCTGGGTATTTACCAAGGAGAAGGATATGGAGGACAGTGAGATCAGTGTGGAGCATGCTAATGTGCTAGGGCATTTTGAGATTAAGGAAGAGGTAGTGTTGGGCCTCTTGAAGAACATTAAAGTGGATAAGTCCCCAGGGCCTGATGGGCTATGCCTCAACCAAGATCTACATGTCCTCTCGAGCTGCAGGCGAGGTCCTGGAGGACTGGCGAATAGCTAATGTTGTTCCATTGTTTAAGAAGGGAAATGCAGTTAGTCCTTGAAACTGTAGACCTGTGAGTCTCGCATCAGTGGTCAGGAAACTATGAGGCGAAGATTCTTAAGGATGGGATTTATGAGCATTTGGAGAACCGTGGCTTAACTAGGGGCAGTCAGCATGGCTAATGTGGGCCAAGTCATGTCTTACTAACTTGATAAGAGTTTTTTGAGGAGGTGACGAAGGTGATTGAAGAGGGTAGAGCTGTGGATGTTGACTACGTGGGTTTTAATAAGCGATGGAAAAGATCCCTCATGGAAGGCTCATCCAGAAGATTGAGATGCATGGGATCCACAGTGACTTAGCCATTTGGGATATGGACTTTGTAGGCAGAAGGGACATGTTTAGATAGGCCTTTAATTACTAGTTTAATTCAGCCCATATCCTGGGCTGAAGGTCCTGTTCCTGTGTTGTTTTGTATTTTAACTTGGATTGAATAAGTTGACGTAGCAACAGGTGCGGGCAGTTCCACTTGGCTGGTGAAAAAATGTGTTCACCTGATGGAAAGGCATTTGAGGAAAATGAGATGGTTAATTCTGTCATTGCCTTCATCCAAATTGAGAAGATTGAAGAGGGAGAGGTTACCATGGTTACAGTAACTTTAGTGACTTTGATTAATACCATTTCCGTTCAGGGGACAGGAACCTGACAATGTATTCAAATCTACAATTGCAGAAAAGCTGCACATGGAGTTGAGAGGCAATAACAGGTTCAATTAGTTTGAAGGGGAAAGGATGGAGGTGGGGTGAGCAGGGGGTCCTGGCCTTTTATTTTGAGACTGGTAATAGCAGATTGGAAAAGTAGAGGACTGTAACCCAAGGAGAGCAAACAGTGAATAATCTTAGCTAACGTGTTGATTGGAAACTGGAAGTAGATTTGAAAAGCTAGGATATAGGTCCTGTGGACATGGTGAAAGAAGGCATGAGGAGAGACAGGAGTGAAACAAAAAAGAAGTAACATCTCTAGTTATTTAGAACATGTCCATTAGTTCCTTTGCTTGTCTACAACTAGTGTTTTGTAATATCTATGGTAAGCATGAGCTCAGCTGATAATACTTAGTTACCTCAGCTATCACAATGGTGTCTGAAATCTAAGCTAATATAAAATCTGAACGAACAAGAATTGCCTTTGCTTGAAATATGATAAGAAGCTATAATTCTTTTGACACCAGCCTAAAATTCCCTACCAATTTATTCCTTCCCTTTTCCTAGCAGTTCCCTGGGTTTGTCAGTGCTCAACACGAGCATGCTGTATCATCCTGAGCATTGCTTCAAACTCCACTTCTTACTCCCTCTGGGGCTGTATATTTCCACCTCATCCACACTGTAATTGTTTTGCGATTACCTTCTGAGTTGGTAACTCCAACATTCCCCTCGCTGGCTTTGCAGCTTTCAGTTTGTCAGCTAACTATCAGTTCCTATTTTCATTCTGTCCCATTCCCCATTGTACTCAGACACTTTTCTGTAAGATACAGTATTTTCTCGGCTGCAAATTTATGCCTTCTTATTTGTTTGTCTCCCACACATTCTTATTTGGTGTGGCACCCTTACATTTTCACTTTTCAACATTTGCCTCCTTTTTGCCCTGTTATGATCACAAAGTCTCGGACTGTTTCAGTCTTGCTTTCTGGAAATCTCTCCCTTCACAGTGACACTCTAACAATCTTGCCTCCTGCCGAAACTTCTTTAAAGACCATGGAGTGGCAGGATAGCGTGCATGAGATACTGGGAAAGGCGTATGGAGCACAAGGGACTGTGTATAGTTGAATTTTTCCCTCCACAGTTGCTGCTTGTTTTTATTTTGACTTGCAGCTCAAGTCTGGATTTTCTGGAATTTTTTTGTTTATAACTGCAAGCATTTCCTCTTTTTACCTCCAGTCAAAAGAAGATGGTGGAAATTAACTTCCTGTGCGTGCATAAAAAGCTACGAGCTAAACGGGTGGCTCCAGTCTTGATCCGGGAGATCACCAGAAGAGTCAACCTTGAAGGCAGTTATCAAGCTGTGTATACTGCGGGTGTGGTGTTGCCTAAACCCGTAGGCACTTGCAGGTATGAGCAAGTCCTCCTGAATGCAATATACAACACTTAGAATCAGCCTACACCAAAATAGAAATAATTTTCCCAGGATAGGTATAGTAGAGGACAGAAGAGCTCGCTCCACAATGCCCCAACAAAATCTCCTAAGGCAAGTTCTACTCATTATTTACATTTGGAACTTGGGATCAAATGTATTTTTGCCTCTACTCTTTCCTATACCTGTGCTGATGAAGTGAACTTCCAAGAGTTCCTCAGCTCCATCTGAATTAGTACCAAATGTAACTTGTGAAAGATTAGTTTGGGGTTTACAAAGATAACCCAATGTCAAAAAACCCTAAAATTATTTGATCTAGTCTCTCATGGACAGTTTTACACATGTAATAGCAGAAAGCTAGAAACGGAAAAATTATGTTAAAATTCCATGAGATATGGCAGCATAGCTCATTGTTGGGGAGGGCAGTGGGTGTAAGATTTGTGAGTGGTGATGGATTCCTAGGCACCAGTAGGTCCCTTGGCTGTAGTTAGAAGAGCTGCCTGGTTAAACTATTGTAGAAATAATCCGAGATAAGACTTGCAGCCACTAACCATAGGAGTATAGTAATGTGATTTGTGTGTTTCCTAGGATCTCTATGCAACCTCTTCAGCACACTTTCATTTTATGTGTCCCTGGGCCTCCCCTTCTATCGACCAAGCTGGGGAATCCGTTCAGTTGTTTCTGCATTGGTATAGGATGATGCAGTCTAACCCCATTATCTCAAACTAGATTTACTTCCTCTGTTCATGTTGGTGTGGATAGCTTTAAAAGAATAATAACTGTGAAAGGATGGCAAAACCTGTCACCTTGTTGCACCATCCTAATTTTAAAAACCCCTTGAGGCTTGGTCTTTGGCTTGTCTCCATTTCCAAAGTGACATTCCACCTTGTTAAGTAAGGCACTTCTGACTGGAAGTAACACACAAAAACCTCTCCATTGAACATCTGTGTATCTGCTATGTCATTATCACAACGCTAGTCCAACTGGGCTTGGTTAGCAGGCAGATCTCCTGTAGCGTGGCTCTTGTGCATATATTTTGCACAGGGTGGAACATTTGATTCCAATCCAGCCTATCCCTTGTAAACCTTTTATCATATTTATAATAAGTGTTATTCCTCGGAATGGTTCAAGCAATATCTTTTAATTCAGTGATATTCTTGGTTTGCAGGAAGCCTCTAATTCCAACCTGTAAGGCACTGTTGGTGACTGACTAGAGTATTCTATGATTTGTTGGGCAGGTACTGGCACAGGTCACTAAACCCACGCAAACTAGTTGAGGTGAAATTCTCCCATCTGAGCAGAAACATGACTATGCAACGAACAATGAAACTATATAGACTTCCAGAGGTAAGCTTTAACACTGTTTCACTAAATCCTGTTCATGGGCATTTATGTCTTGTGTGATGTATTTGTTACCTTCCTTACAGTAGGCAAACTTTTGAGTTTCTTCTGCATTTTTTTCTATATTTTTCTCTCCAATTAAGCTAAGCAATTCCAGCTAAGTAAAAAAAATAGCCAATCACATTTTTTCTCATTATTCCGTACTTCAAGTTTTGTTCCAGTCACTTTCCACTTACAGAAGCCCTTGGAAATGCACCAGAGGCAACTTAAAGTGACCAATTAACCTGTCAACCTGCACATCTTCAGGATGGGAGAGGAAACCCACACAGTCACAGGGGAGAACATGCAAACTGCACACAGACAGCACCTGCATCTCTGGCATTGTGAAAAAGCAGCTCTACCAGCTGTGTAACAGAACATTAACAAAGTAATTGCAGACTTGCCCATGAACCTCCAATCCGCCCTCCACTCTATTCCATGTGTATCCCTGGGTCCAAGCTTCCTGCATTATCCACTCTGGATGATGAGGTCTTTACAGAGGAAAATGAGATTCTAAGTGAAGTGGAAAAAACTTAATCCTCATAGTCGTACAGCACAGAAACAGGCCCTTCGGCCCACCATGTCCATGCTGACCATTTTGCCCATCTATGCTATTCCCATTTTCCCACCCTGAACAAGATTTTGGGTCAAACCATAACTGTTGGACAAGAACACAAACTCGTAAACAATGAGTTCAACAATGGTACCAGTAAGCACTTTGGATGAGGTCAATAGCTAGGATGGGTAGTAGGGACAATCACTCTGGAATCAATCAGGAATTGGCTGAGGGGGTCAAAATAGAGATCTGGTGCTAGTTAGTTTGTTATTCTTCCGTGTTTACACATCTAGAAGTTTGTATTTTCTGCAAGCAATATGATTGAATGTATTTTTGGCTGTAATAACTCAGTGGAGAACTGGGACCTAGCTTCTCACCACAGGTCAAGATAACTCAAAGTTCAAAGTGCCATCAACTGTTTCCTTAAGGAATAACATGCTGGTTGGTGCGGCATGGGTTCCATCCCTAAAGTGAACTAATTGTTGCCTGTTGATTTTGCCTGGATGGATCCACCCATGGGATTTGTGTTCATTAGAAGCGCTTGAATCAGAAGGGCAATGGCTCAAATCCCACTGACCACGCAATTCATGCTGGCACTCCAGTGCAATCTTGAAGAATTGCACAGCCTTTCAGATGAGATGCCAGCTAACGTCTGCTGTCAGGGGAGGGGAATACAAGATCCAGTATTAAGAGATGAACAGAGTTCTGCTTGTGTCCAAGCCAATACTTTCCCCTCACCCAGCATCCCTGAAAGGAAATAATTTGGTCACTTATTTCATTGTTGTTTGTGAGATCTTGTTGCAGTGCTGCTGACATTTTTCCTACCCTGCATCAGCAATTAACATTTATAAGTAATTAATTAACTGTAAGAGATCTAGGGATAACGAATAGTGCTTCACAAGTGCTAATTGTTTCTTCTAGTCAGGTGTAATGAAGATGTGCGAATGGCGCTGAGTTCAACTATCTGCCCACTGGTTCTGCTGTAGATAAATTTGTTTTTGCCATGACTGGCACTATCAAGGAGAGATTAGTGACAATGCAGTCATGAAGACCATGCCCTGCTATGGGCAAGGGATGGATTTTAGAGTTTAATTATTGAGATTTCTAATCTGACAGCATGTTCTGGCAGGATCAGGATTGCTATCCCAACCCACTTTCTTGGATTGTGGGTGATTTAGATGCATAGGGATAAGATTGTAACTGCCATGGAAGTTGTCACCAATCCTTACACTGCTGTATTACTGATATATTGGTAAGCCACTGAGGTAGGCTGGAGTAAAGGGCCACCTCGGGATTATTGCTGCTGCTTCCTTCCGTCCACTAGGACTCCACAAGATTTAGTGATCTTTCTGACAGTGTGAGAAGTCCATGTGAGTTTTGTTTGATGTGAAGAGACCTTGATGGTGTACTTTTGTTTTCTGATGTTTTAGACACCAAAAACACCTGGTCTGAGGCCGATGACGTGTGCTGATGTGAAGAGCGTGTGCAGACTGTTGAGGGAATACTTGAAACAGTTCTATCTGACTCCAATAATGAATGAAGAGGAGGTCGCTCACTGGTTCTTGCCTCAGGAAAATATTATAGAGACTTATGTGGTAGAGGTAAATAATGATTCACTGATTCTCTTCTGCTAAGTGGAAAATGTTTCTCCCCCCCACCCCCTTCCATTCTATCCATGCCCCTCATAATTTTGTATATGTCTTCAAGTCCCTCTAAGACTGTTTCCTTGGAGTGGAAGCAAACCCAGTCTCTCCTTGTATATGAAACACTCCATCCCAAGCAACCTCCTGGTGCATCCTGTCCAGTATAATCATTTATTTTTTTTATTGCATTTGTCTACTGTTCATAGTCTTGGAGATACAGCACTGAGTGTGCGCCAACAATCAAACGCCAGTCTTGCACTATTCCCACACTAACGCATTTTTTTCCCCTGTGTTCCCATCAGCTTTCTTGCATTCTACAACTCCTCTGCACACCAGGGGCAATTCACAGTGGCCATTTAGCTTGCTGACTAGCATGTTTTTGGGATATGTTAGGAAATGGGAGCACCCAGAAGAAACTCTCTCAAACACAGGGAGAACATTGAAATTCCATACAGACAGCGCCGGAGGTCAGGATTGAACCAAGGTGACTGGAGCTGTGAGGTAACGGCTGTGCCATAAGACCATAAGATATAGGAACAGAATTAGGCCATTCAGCCCATCAAGTCTGCTCTGCCATTCTGCTCTGCCTGATTTTTTTTCTTTCAATCCTATTGTCCCACCTTTTCCCTGTAACCCTTAACTCCCTTACCGATCAAGAACCTACCAATCTCTGCCTTGAATACACCCAATGACTTGTCCTCCACAGCCCTCTGTGCCAATGAACTCCACAGATTCACCACTCTCTGGCTGAAGAAATTCCTTCTCATCTCTGTTTTAAAGGGGCGTCCCTTTATTCTGGGGCTGTGCCCTTGTATCCTAGACTCTCCTCCTCTCCACATCCATTCTATTCAGACCTTTCAGCAATCCATAGGTTTCAATGAAGCCCCTATGCCTCATCTGCTTTTGCCACCAGCCTATGCATGTCCTCTTCAAGTATATTACTGGCGCAGAATTTGTGATCAGCTTCAAGCCAGATCAGTTAGAGTTGTACAGGATGGAAACAGCCTCTTCAGCCCAACACACCCATGACAACTAAGGTGCCTTCCTGAGCTAGCTCCATTACCCTGCACTTGGCTTGTACCCCTCTAAACCTTTCCTATCCATGAACCTGTCCAAATATCTAATTGTACCCACCCCTACCACTTCCTTTGGCAGCTCTCTCCATCCACCCACCACCCTCTGTGGGGGGGAAAAACTTGCCCCTTAGGTCCCCTTTAAATCTGTCCCCTCTCACCTTAAAACTATGCCCTCTAGTTTTAGACTCCCCTACTCTTTGTGGGGGCGGGGGGAGGAAGGAAGAGAGGCTGTGATTATCCACCTTATCTATGCCCCTTGTAATTTTATAAACCTCCATAAGGTCGCCCCTCAGCCCTCTTCACTCCAGGGAAAACGGTCTAGTTCCTCAGGAACCTTTGGGAACTACTTAAAGGAATCTCAGCAAATCCCAGAGAGCAAGAGGGCCCTCTGCTGTGTAAGTGAGGTCCTGTGGGATGATGAAAACAAACAGTTGGCTAATCCATGTCCCCATCTTAACCGTTAAAGATCCTAACATTAGGATAAGCAGGAGCACTTTTTTAATCTAAAATTATGTAAAAACTTAAACAAAAATCCAAAGAATTAAAATGACAAAAATGATGCTAAGCACCTTTTTACATTCTAAGAATCCATGAGAGAATACTAATTTTTTAGTAAGATTAGCGAGTATCTTTTTAGAAGCATAAATTCAAGTCTCTAATGAACTACTCATCTGTACATTAAAGAGCCCTCAGCTGAGGCTCTCACAAACATTCTCTTCCATTCAGACCAAGAGGAAGAGACCAGTTGTGCGTCTTCTTGCCTGACGTAGGATTTCTCAGTGAATCTGGACCATTTTTCCTCATCTGCCACTCTTGTATAAAACTTGATGAGCACAGAGTCGGGGGCTCTTGGCTGCCCAGTGGCTCAACTGCTGACCGCAGCTTGCTCACCACTGCCTTTGCATGACGGCAGTGAGAAACTGCTATCACTTGTGTGCAGTAAATGCTGACAAATTGGCCAGTGTACCCCACAAAATCTAGAGCAGTAGCCTGGATTGTGCTAGATCTGACCCTCTGTCTGCATTTGCTACCCACAGAGCACACCCATCCATACTCACCTATGGCGAGCCACACAACCTAAGCCTGTGCATTTCAGGAGCTAGAGTGGACTTGGCACCATCAATGGCTTGAACTCTTCAAATTTATCTGTTTAACTTAAAAACAGTTCAGATAGATCAAAACAATTATTTAAAAATCAAGAGTAAATTCAGTGTAAAATACTAAAATAACAATTATTTAAAAATCAAGAGTAAATTCAGTGTAAAATACTAAAATAATTCAATATTAGAATAAAGTAATTCACACACTTCCTCCACTTATCCGTTTCCACTTTCCTCTCTATAGCACATCAGTGCTCCGCAGCCGGATACAATGGTGAGACCTCTGACAGAGCAGGAGGTCAGGTACACTGATGTCTGACCTCTCTTTCTGAGACTCTGTTCAGCCATGGATGTACAAACTTCCAAAACAAAATAAGCCACAAGCAGTTAACAGTCAGTCAAACCACTGGCTGTCTGTTAGCTAGAACTGAGCCTTTATCTTTATTTTTTAGTATTCCTTAAAGTTCTATGTCAACTGCAGATTTTCAAATTGGGCCCTGTATCACAAGCTCAGGTCAATATATATTATCCAAATCATCAGTGGTCCAAAAATAGGACTTCTGTCTAGTCCAAAAGATGGCCAATTATTTTTCATTACTTGGGCAATTTTAAATCTGCTGCTTTTATCCTCTAGGCTTCATTACTATGAAATCTAATATGTGGTGTTTGTGTTTGTATATTTGCTGTCATTTTAAGGTGTTAAATTTAACTTTTATTATTTTTAGATTTTTAAATTATTTAGGTCTGTTTGAACTTTTTAAATGTCTCTATCAACGATGAGGTCAAATGCAGTCAACACATTCTGGGGACCAGATCACAAGATCTGGCGTTTAGAGCCTACTCAAAGCACCAGCTCCACCTCTCGGCTATAAAGAATAAACAGTCAGCCCTCCAACTGGAACAGAGTGCAGTCAGGGAGCTAGATTAAGACTCAACTCCCTTGACCGTATAAGGTTCCCTCCTTCCCTCCACTCCACTCACCCTTTCTGTATGTCTTTAAACTTGTTTTATTTCCAGCTTCTCCCAGTTCTAATGTTGTGGCCTCTCATTGCCCCTCTGTACCTCTGGTAAAAGATATGAAGTACCAAATATCATTTCTGGGAAAGGGAGTTGTTAGTTGTTTTGGGCAACTATGTGTTTAAGCATATGTGGTAATTACACCTTCCTACCAGTGAGTGGCCAGTCCAGCTACAGGATGAATGGTGAACATCTGAAAGTGCTAGTTCCTGATGCTACTTGGAAATTGCAGTTCTTTTGCTGACATACAAGTAACTTGCTGTTTCCCATTTTGTTTCTCTAGAGCCCTGAAGGAGAATTGACAGACTTCATCAGTTTTTACACTCTTCCTTCCACCATCATGCACCATCCTGTTCACAAGAGCCTGAAAGCTGCTTACTCTTTTTATAATGTCCATACCAAGACTCCTCTTGTTGACCTCATGAACGATGGCCTCATCCTTGCAAAGTCGGTATGTGTCAACTCTCTCAGTTGCCTGCCAAACAAGCTCACCAATTACCCCTCCATTTATAATGCAGCTTTAACACTAGAGATGAAGCAAAGATCTCCGCACCAGAAGATGCAAGCCATTCTGAATGTCACTCCAAAATCAGTATAGGCTGAAGCTATCACACTAATACTCTGTGCCTCTGATTGCATCCATGGCTGACACTTACTCCTGCTACTGCAAAGGAAGGTGGCTTCAATGCCGTTATCAGAAATGCAGCAGAATTACCTGATGGAGATCTCTCAGAATTTGGAGTGATGTGGAAAAGACACCTTCATCCCTGTAATTTAGATTCTTAGCCCCTGCACTAGTGCCAGAAAATCAGGCCCTCGCAAGCCAAACTAACGAGACTATTGATGAACAGTAAAAGTGCTTGAGATCTTTACTAGTGACGTGCTGGGCTTGGGGTAGCCGGTTAATTCCAGACACCCAGAGAGAGTTCGGGAAGGTAGTAGAACATTGAGTAAACCAGTGTCCTCCACTTTCCCACTCTCCCCCACCAATCATTTTCAGTTTGATTCCACTAGTTAGGATTGGTGTGTTGGTTTGTCTCCACTCACTCCCCACTTCACCGCCATCCCTTTTCTCTGCTGTGGAAAGGCTCGTGGTTCCTTGTCACATCTGATAATTCGTCATGCTGCAGATTCACAAACCATGCTAACTGAGGTGAAACAGAGAGCTGTGCAACAGGAATCCTGGACATCCCCAACTCTCATCCTCTGAGATAAAGGGACATCATCAGGACTGCTTTCAAAATGCCAGTGAAATCTGAAGTTCCTAGGATTTGAGGCTCCAGAACAGATCAGGGAAGGAGCTTGGGAGGAAGAGAGGAGGGTTGGGTCTCCATTTTTGGTGCTGGGTGCAGATTTTGAATGTTTGAGCCTGTTCTTTCTGCGACCTGGGGCGAAATGTGCTGAGGGTGACGATTAGTTACAAAGTCAGCAATAATCCTGATGCGATGAGACTGTTGGGTTTACCTGAACATTGTGGCACTGTGGTGTTTCTGTGGCTTAGATAGAATGCAGCTCTGTATTTTGTGGTATGAGATACTCAAGTACTAGATCCTCTGCTGTGTTCTTCGGTTTGGTCATCCTGAGTGACTCTGCATATGCACTAAATAAATAACTGTGCTAAAATACAAGTACCCCAGGCTTGCATATGCTTGGGCGACATCAGGCCACTTCTCAGTGAGTGTGGGTCCACCGCACAGCAGGAATGGATTGTTAAACTAGGGGCAAATTTGGCTTGTATAGAAAGTGAAGAAAATTTGGATTGTAACAATTGTATTTTGACTTTGTTTAGAGTATGTTGTAAAGGAAGCTTTACTCTGTATATGACCCATGCTCTACCTGCCCTTGGTATTTGATGAGATAGTATCCAAGGAGTTTTACTCTGATCTATCCTTTTTGATTCTGACACCGGGGTATCTAGAGTAAAGCGTTTTACCCCAGCACCAACATCTTTAATGCAGAAATATTTTAAAAGCCAACTGTTAAGCTAGATCCAAATATTATCTGTGAAGATAGAAGTGTTTGGCACTGTGCAAAAATGCAAGCCAGCTTTGCTCTGTGTCTGATGTTCCTGTTTACACTACCTTTTTCTCTTTCATCCAACAGAGAGGTTTTGATGTTTTCAATGCACTGGATCTAATGGAAAATAAGACCTTCCTAGAAAAGCTGAAATTTGGAATTGGAGATGGCAACTTGCAGTATTATCTGTACAATTGGAAGTGCCCCAGCATGCCTCCTGAGAAGGTAACCAAGAGCAATGCTTATTGATTGGCAGTTTAAGCCTAACTTTTTAACAGAGGAAGATTTACTGAGGGTCAGGTTTTAGCCTAGCCGTGTGATATGAGTTGATAATGTTTGATAGGACCTTTAGCAAACTAGTGCACTGTGGGACAATGTAACAGTATTTTGTTCATGTGTTTAAAGAAGGCAGAATTGATCATGGCCTTTGCTGTGATCAACCCCTTACTGAACCCCTTCTTCTGTTATTGTGGCAGGGCTGAAGTATTGCTAGGCGGCATAATGTGTGGCACTGAAGTGTACATCCCAGGCTGCAGTGAGTGGCAGAATCCCTTCCCGTGAACAGTTATCCTTGCACTCTTCCTGGTGCCTGCTCACAACTTGCATTGTTCACAGTTTGTATGATGGGATTTGAACTTCTCTACCACTTGTTGCTAACTCAGCGTCATAACTACCACACACTGTGTTTTGACTCCATTGCAGCTTAGGCTGATATTGCCTCACTGACCCCTTAAGGGACTGTTTCAGACAGTATAGCAAACACTGCTTCTCACCCCTTTAGGCCCAGTCTCCATTTAGTTCCAAAGATCACTCTCACTTTTATTCCTTCTCCTTTCAGAATGCATTGAATTTCTCATCAGTCTCATTTGCTCAGTATATTTTGCTCTTGCCTCACCAATTATTCCACCTGTTGTGCTTCCTTCTAGGTGTAAAGATTCTTCTGACTCCCTTCCCTACTCCTATCCCCATTTTCAAGCACTGGCCTCTGGGATTTCAGTGACCCTTTTACCTGGGTTAGGTCTCCTCATTCCCTGTTACTCTGTAATTGTTGGTAAAGTGAATCAGTTTCTTCAAACCAGTTACCGTGAAAGTGCTTACAGCACTGATGGATCACTAGTGAAAGACTTGTAGTACTGCTCATAATGTCAACTGATGTATTTCAGAGACCAGAATCTTTACAGTGCTGTATCCTTTTAAGCCTGACAGATGTAATTACTGTGGTGAAGCATTAGTCAATTAAAAAGGAGAAAATGTTGGACTTTATATTCTTGAGGATAAAGAATCTAAAGATACTAATGTGCAAATGCTTTATGTGTGTAAGGTAGAGCCAGGTGACAAATGTGTAAATTATCTTAATTAACAAGTTGACCTTATCCTACATTCTCCCATGGCTTGGAGTGGTTCAGTATTAGACCAATGGAGCATTAAGTTACCTGCTGAGAAAGTCCAAGGTCAGGATGATCATGGAGAAAATGAACCAACAGGAGTAGGAGAAAGACATTGGTAAATTGGTTAATTGTTGTCACATGTTGAGATACAGATCATTTCATCACATCAGTACATTAAGGTAGTACAACGGAAAAAACAATTGCAGAATGCAGAATAAAGTGTCACAGTTACAGAGAAAGTGCAGTGCAGGCAGACAATAAGGTGCAAGGCCATAATGAGGTAGATTGTGAGGTCAAGAGTCCATTTTATCGTACTAGGGGACCGTTCAATAGTCTCCTAACAGCAGCATAGAAGCTGTCCTTGAGCCTGGTGGGATGTGCTTTCAGGCTTTTGTATCTTCTGCCTGATCTGGGGGATGGGGGGGGGGAGGGGAGAGAATGTCTGGGGTGGGTGGGGTCTTTGATTCTGTTGGCTGCTTTCCCAAGGCAGCAAGAACTGTAAACAGAGCCCATGGAGGGGAGACTGGTTTCCGTGATGTGTTGTGGACACAGCTCAACACTCTGCAGTTTCTTCCAGTCCTGGGCAGATCAGTTGCCATACCAAGCCGTGATGCATCTGGATAGGATGCTCTCTGTGATGCATCTATAAAAATTAGTGAGGGTTAAAGGGGACATGCCAAATTTCTTTAGCCTCCTGAAGAAGTAGAGGTGCTGGTGAGCTTGCTTATTCATGGTGTCTACGTGGCTGGACCAGGACAGGCTATTGGTGATGTTCACTCCTCTGAACCTCAGTGGCATTGATGTAAAGAGGTGGGCATACACTGTCCCCCTTCCAGTAGTGAAAGACCACCTCTTTTGTTTTGCTGACATTGAGGAAAAGATTGTTGTCATGACACCATGTCGCTAGGCTCTTTATCTCCTTCCTATACTCTGTCTCATTGTTGTTTCAGATTTGGCTCACTACAGTGGTGTCATCTGCGAACTTGTGGATGGAGTTAGAGCTGAATCTAGCCACACAATTGCGAGTGTATAGGGAGTAAAGTAGAGGGAGCTACCTTGCCATGAAGGGCATCTATGACTGCCTGAAAAGAGTGAATGTTAAAAGGAGCACTACGTACACGAGGAGAGGTGCAGATCCCACAGGGTTTCTCCCCATCTCCCTCTGAGGAAGTTAGCATATCCTGGAGTTCAGAATTTCAACCAAAGTTACAGCAATTGATCAGGAAAACCTCCAGATGATAGTAGTCCAATATTTGCAGTAGCAACATGAGGCTAGCTCTCATCCTCTCACTTTGCTCATCATATTCCCCTGTGATGCCATTTTTCTCCTCTAATCTAATATCTGCACCGATTCCCTGGGTCTAATGATGCCCACCCTCAACCTTGGTCCAATGGGCCTTATTTACCCCTACCCCACCCTGGTCTATTGGCAGCACCTGTCACCTATTGCCCCATCCACCAAGGACGTACATTTTTGTAGGCAGCATGCAATCTTTTATTGACGTTCAATGTTCTTTCTCAACAGGTTGGGCTCGTGCTGCAGTAATGTTGCTATAAATGGAGCTGGGAAGAGCCACCAATCAGCCATATCAGAAATGCATTCTGGCCTGACACTGCTGAACCTGGAAGCTCATGAGAAATGGGAAGGAATAAAGCCCACGGCATTCGAAGAGTTTACAGATTATAGCATCCCACATACTCATTGCCCTGCCCAGTTCTGTCAAAATCAAGATATATGCATTTAAACATAATTTTAATAAACGGTTTAGAGCCAGTCAAATTGGAAAAGGCAATGTCAAGAGTGTCCAAAGATTGAAGCGGTGTTTTATATCTCTCAGCTTTGACCAAGATTTCCCTCACCCAAAAAGCCACATCGACAAAAGCAGGTCCCTTATTAAACTGCTTAAGAATCAAATTTCTTAACATTTGTTAGCCCGGGTAATTATTATCAGAGGAGGATTGTTCTTTTCATGGAGCCTTTGGGTGATCTCATTTCGTTCGAGCATGCTTTGAGCAGCAGTTCCAGTGCAGGAGGGTCGTGCTTGCTGGATACAGATGGGGGTTTCCCAGATTTTAAGAGGTTTGGGGTTCTCTGAAACTGCAGGTTACCAAATGTATTGCCTTCACACACCTTTTTTGTATGTTTTCTGTTCAAAGTTTGAGAGAGGCTGCCAAGTTTTAAACGAGGGAAGAGTAATTTGCTGAGATGAGAGGGGTTGAACCTTGTATTATGCCTTTGGACAAAAATGCACACAACACAATAGTTGATGAAAAACCATTGTTTGATTTAGGAAATAAAATGTGTTACATCTAGAAGTCAGCAATGCGGTTGAGATGGGGTATTCCTTCCAAGGTGCATCACTGTATCTTCTTGCTCCTCATTCTACTGCTGTCTTTCTCTTTCTACACACTCTAACTTTGTATATCTGCCTCCTCCCTTCTGTCTGTGTTTGCCCCTGTCTTTCAAGTCTTGAAGTGAAAGATCTAAATTGATAATTTGTGTAAAGTACCCTGTACAATCCAAAAGGCTGTCTGTACTGTCACAGTGTTGTAGAAGAACTTGCCTTTAACTGGCAAAGGTTGGTCATTAGAACCTGGCCAGTGAATGAGAAGTACAGGTATCTTGGTGATACCATTTGTTTCTAAATTGGATTGTTTTAATGTATTCCAGAGATCAAAATTACCCCGGTCCTTTTAACTTCATTTTTTGATGGTTTTCTGTTTTAAGTTTGATTGTGAATCGTGTTCTGTGTTGATTGCTGTAATTTATTTTCATTGGGTATAATGTTCCACAAAGCTCAGAGGCTGTGTTTAACATAAGGCATGTACTCAACATCTGTCTCTTCCATTGGGAGGTCAGTTTATACAACCCACTGAGCATCCCTAATTATAAAAGATTTCTCACCGTCCACAAAATCCCATCATTTTTTCAGCTTTCTGAACTAAATTATCAGCATGGTGGAGTCCCAGACTAACTGAACATGGGACCTTCTCAAGTAGCCTGATAATTTGCAGGTAACGGAACGGCATATAGGCATACTGCATACAGTTGTGAGCAGCCATGATCCTGGACCAGTAATGTAGAGGAATCCAAGAAAATATCCAAAAAATTGCTGCTAGAAATTTAGTTGCTACTGAACTGAAAAATTCCATTTTAAAATCTGGAAATCTAGTATCAGATTGTCGTACAAGCCCAATGGATTCATTGAGCTCCAGTTAGAAGAGAAACCTTCCTTTGTTATTTGCTCAGATCTGTGTATGGCTTAAGTTTCATACTTGGGTCCAATTATTTATGGAAATCTATTACGATGTGGCTGATTCTTGACTGCCCTTCAGTGGTTCTGTTTGGTTCCGCCCTGCATTAGAAAATGCACAAAGCATGCTGCTTGTGCCAGTGGTGCTCATATCCTGTGAATAATCGAAGAAAACAAAACTGGCAATTGAAAGATCCCACTTTCGGTCATTAGCTGCTTGATTCTTTCTCTACAATCTTCCATCTAATCGATACTGTGCTCCTTAGTTTGTTCAATATCTTCCTGATAAAGCTGTCTTTGAAGCAACAATCTTGATGATTAAAATGTTTTCAAACATCAGTTGGGTTACAAGCTTCCAAAGAAAAGGTCCAATCATGCCACAGCAAATGTTGTTGAATATGTTAATGAATTTATAACCCTGATGTCTAAGCTTTTAATGTCCTGTACTATTTAAATTTCTTTGTGTTCTTCCCCTCCTTATTCCTAGATAATATCATTTTTTTTAATATCTCAGAAGGAGAAAGCACACATGCTCAGTGCCACGATACCAAAGATAGATTTGGGTAAATTGAAATTATTCTAAAATATGCCTAGGGCTTCATTAATCCAATATTCTTGGCATTCGTGTAGATTTATATTAGAAACAACCAGAATCATAAACCCTAACCAGCACTTAGCTCATGGTGTCATGATCTTCTCGCCGGACCAATAGGCACGGAATTGTTTGGCTCAAATGTTAATGGGTAAGGAGGTGGACTTCAACATTGCTCAGCACGTTACCAAGAACTCATCACTTCAGGTGTGCTGCAGCTCTGTTAAGATTACATTGATGCTACAGCAAAGAGAGAGCATTATTTGTGCCAGCAGCTGAGAGAGTCAGCCATCATTCAGCCATGCCAAGCTCAGAAGGTTGTAGGTTCAATTCCCACTCAAGGGCTTAAAACTCAAGGCTACACTGTTTGAAGGTCCTTGCAGCAGAGGTGATAAACCAAGGGCTCCATCAGTTCCTTTGGGTGGACTTTATTCCATTGCACTGTTTCATAAAGGCCCGAAAAAGGCATCACCAGTGTTGTGGCTATTATTTATCTCATTGTTACCTGGAAATCTTGGGAGCCTGCTGTGGGGATTTGATTACTGTGCTTCCTACATTACAACACTGACTACACATCAAAGTTATTCATTGATTGTAAAGTATTGGGATGTTCTGAAAGGATGTGGAAGATGCTACATAAATGCAAGTCTTTTAAAAGCTCCTTAAATGTATGGTTAATCTTTCCTTTGGCATCAACTGTTTAAAATCACAACCACAGATGTTTTTCTTGTCAAAATCTATTGCAAACAATTGTGTTGACCAGTGGCTTTCAAATTCTGACATGGGCATAACCTAGTGAATGGTGTATGACCTACTGCTGAGTATTCAGAGTAACAGGAGCTAAGAAGAGAGTCTAGGACCATCGGGCACAGCCTCAGAATAAAAGGACGTCCCTTTAGGACAGAGATGAGGAGGAATTTCTCCAGCCAGAGGGTGGTGAATCTGTGGAATTCATTGCCACAGAGGGCTGTGGAGGCCAAGTCATTGGGTATATTTAAAGCGGAGGTTGATAGGTTCTTGATTAGTAAGGGCATCAAAGGTTATGGGGAGAAGGCAGGAGAATGGGGTTGAAAGGGGAAAAATAAATCAGCCACGATCGAATGGCGGAGCAGACTCGATGGGCTGAATGGCCTAATTCTGCTCCCATGTTTTACGGTCAAAGGATTAAGGATTTGGGACCATGAAAAGAAGTGCTTTAGCGTTATCTGGAGCAGCCCAACGCTGAATCCTGTAATGGTTGGGATATCCCATTGACCTCAGTAACCTAGTTCCAATGCAAAGGAGCAAGCCTTGTTCCCCCCTGCCAGTTTTAAGAATTGAAAAGAAAGTGTGGGTCAGTCTTGATCAAAATGTGTGGGTCAGACCTTGCAGCACACTGTACTGTACCCCATCAGTAAGAGCAAATGTGACAAATGAGATATCCAGTCATTACACTGCTGGCATCTGAGGCGTGCTTTGTTCTAGTCCCTGTGGCATGACAAAACAATGTTTGGGTTGTGAATGCTAGAAGTTATGTGGGCAGTAATGATGATTAATGCATACTTAGATTACATGTTCCAACACCTGCCTGGCAGACTCTCTGAAATTAACCATTTTTTCCCCCAGCTTGGTTTTCTCACCACACAACAGAATGTGTAATCAGGCAATTAACATCCCAGAACCAGGAAGGGAGGGATGAACTTGGGAAAATTACAGTCACCGGGAATGTGGCACTGAGCAAATGTTTGCAGCTGTGGGCTGAAGGTCATGGGTCCTGATGGATTTCATCCGAGGATCTTAAAAGTGACCCATGCCATGGAGTTGCAGAGAACAGAAGCTGTCCCTTTGTGCCACTGTGCCCATGCTGACCAATAATTATCCATCTACTAAACCATTTACCAGGACTTGACCTGTAACCTTCAATGGCTTGACAACTCAAGTGCTCACCTTGATATTATTTAAAACACTGTAAGATTATCTGTGTCCACCACCCACTGAGGCAGTGCATTTCCAGACTGCAACCACCCTCAGAGAGGGGGGAAAAGTCATTTTCAGATTTCCACTGCCCTCATCAACATATTTTGTTACCACCTCAAAAACAAAATTGGCTGGACAGGTTCGCACCCTATGAGATTTTTGGTGCAATGGTTTTAATTTCCCAAATTCTCTAGATTTGGGGAAGGTTCTAATGGTTGGAAAATAGCAAATGTTAGTTCAAAACAAAAAGGGAGACAGAAAGCAGGAAACTGCTGGGCAGTTTCACAGGGAAAATGTTGGAAGCTGTTGTTAAAATGGGGCACTTAGAAATGATCAAAGTTATCAGGCAAAGTCAACATAGTTTTACGAAAGGGATTTCATGTTTGATTAATTTATTGCAGTTCTTTGAAGAGATGACTTGTGCTATAGGATAAATAGGAACAGAGATTAAATATCCAGAAGGCACTTGATATGGTTCTACATCACAGGTTGTGGCAGAAAGTAAAAGATACCACTGAAGGTTGGCTGACAGAACTTTATACATAAATGAGTTTTTCTGGTTGCAATATGTAATGAGTGATATGAGGCAGTGATTGGTTTTGGGGCATCATCATTTTACAATTTCTATAAATGACTTGGATGAAGACACCAAAGCAATGATTGCTAAATTTGCTGATGGCAGAGATATGCAGGAAAGTTGTGAAGAGGACATGAGTGTGCAAAGATCGAGCCAGTGCAATATGATGTGAGAAAATGTGAAATTATCCATTTTAGCAAAGGGATGTTAAAAATAAGCATATTACCTAACTGATGATACAGAGACATCTGGTTGTCCTGGTACATGATTCTCAGAAGGCTAGTATGTAGGTTAAGCAAGCAATTAGGAAATCTAACGTTATTTATTGTGAGAGGAACTGAATACAAAAGTAGGGAGGTGATGCTTCAAGTATGCAAGACATTGGTGAGACCTTCTCTGGAGCTGTATTGGGTTCTGTCGTAGAAAGAAGAATGGAAATATGTTAGAAGCAGTTCCGAGGTTTACTGTGCTAATCATTGGAATGGATGGGTTGCCTAATAAGGAAGGGATAGGCAAGGCTTGTTTCTGCTGGAATTTAGAAGAGTGAGATGGGGCTTCATTGAAACGTAATCAATCTCCTCCTTTGCACACTTGAAGAATAAAATTATTCAACTTGAATATATTTCCGAAGGAACAAAATGCTATTGCATCATAAATTAATGTTCTTTATCAATGCATAACATTAAACAGTGGGAGTGCACTGCAGGAAAGCACATACTTTTATATGTTAATGCAGCTGCGAACCAACAACGCTGCGAGTTGGTAAAGATGATGTTCAAGGTGATTAAACACCCACCTAAAGTTCTAGTGGTTTCTCTGAACAGAACAAGCGCTCAGTCAAAGGGTGATTCTCCAATTTGACTAGGGAAAGTGATGAATTGGGCTTGAGTTCTATGTGACCACAAAGATATTGCAGTGAATCATAGAACTATTGACAGACAAGTGCCACTCAACCCATTCTTGTTGGATTAATGGAAGTAGGAACCTTATGAAACTCCTAATTGGTAAAATAGACCTGTTGAAGTAGTTTTGTTTGTCCAAATTCTTCCCAAAACGGTCTTGCTTACCACCTGGTGGTATGCATAATTATTTGTTAACTTCTTTTAGTGGAAGACGAAGATGGTCATTATCTAAGATGGGTAAAGCTAGCCATCTCATTCAGGTGAAACCTAGTGAAGGTCAAGAGGAAGAAATAAGATGAGGGGAATGGAGCTTTCAGAAGGCATAAGGACATAAATAAGAGGAGTGGGCCATTCAGCCCTTCTAGCCTGCTCTGCCATTCATCAACATGGTTGAACTTCTATCCCAGTGCAGACAGAAGAGAATTAGTTTGATTTGGCTTCATGGTTGGCACAGACATTGTGGGCTGAAGGGCCTGTTCCTATGCTGTACTGTTGTATGTTCTAATTCAGAAGTTGCATTCTTCACCACGGTACTCTGCCACAGTAATATCAGTTTGGTCCGATAGGTTTCTGTTTAACAATGAGTCCAAGCAAGTGAATAGTGAGGTATTAAGGCAATAGTAATGTCACTAAATGCCAGTCAGAGGTGTTTGGTTTATCATTGCCTGGCATGTGTGTGACCATGGACTGCAACATTCTCTGAGCCTTGTTGCTCCTGCTTCTTCCTGTGGGTGAAAGATGATTAAGCAGGCCCTTACACTCACTTTTGCTTCATCTTTTAATGGTCTTTGTCCTCCTCCTCCTCCTCCTCTTCCAAATGCTATTCATGGGAAAGGCCTGTGGCCAAAGAAATGCCGTAGGTCACAGAAATGATGATGATGGATCCAGCCCAGTTGAGTCCAGGCATCTCTAAATCTTTGCTTATTCCATTGCTGGTCTCCTCTGTATCTGGTGGTGGCGTGGGTCTCACTGTCAGACCACCCTCGTCAGAACCACAATGGAATCAGGAGGGAATAATTTTTGCTCCACAACAGCCACCAGATCCAGTATCCCAGCAGGAATATGGAAGGTACAACTCACTGCCACAGTGTGTGTCTTGCAGTTTTATCTGCTCATGTACAACTGCTACATTATGGGAGCCACATGAGCTATCACTTCCTTCCTGATCTGGTCATTAAGTAGAGCCCTGAATGCTTTGTGTGCCATCTATTACCACCAGTATCATGGGGAAATTGACCACTGTGCAGCCACATCTCCACATTGCCGCCTGCATTCCGTCTAAGTAAAAAGCAGTAACTTCCCCACTACTAAGCAGAGAGCCTCTGTGGCCTTCCTCAAACACTGGTTGGAAGACATTACCAATGTTTGCAGCTCCTTTATTAAAGCAAATGGATGCAAAAATGTTAAGAGTCATTGTAACCTTCACTGCCACAGGCACAGCACTGTGGTTGCAGCTCTGCTGACAATACGTGTGTGACCACCTCCTTGGAGAACCACATTGCTGGGAATCATTGTTCCTCAGGAAAGTAGACATGCTAGTTAGAACCCTTTACCCTTCAGTTGCCCTTTCTGATAGTGTATTCTGTCTTTGGGCTTCCTCTACCCCTGTCATGCTGGAAGCCCATCTACTACAGCTTGTATTTTTCTGAGAAAAGGGGCACAATGTTCACCATCTATTAGATGCCCCCTGCTGCGAATGAGCCACATGGAGACTGGATCTGTTGGCGTAAAAGGTGTTTATTCAGCATGACAGTAGGCATTCTCTTGGAGATGCTCTCTTTGAGGCACTCTGGACAAACCATCTGAACTCAAAAGGGCACTGAGGTTTTCTGCTTGTTAGACACAAAGATAACAGCAAATGAGTAAGTTCAGATTCAACAGTCACAATTGCAGTGTACTTCAATGTTCTGGGTATATACATATGGCTCCATAAAATTACATCTTTAGAATGGGAGCACATTTCAACTGACAAAAACACTCCTACATATTCAAACACCTTTATTGGGAATCCTGACACCCAAAATGGCTGCCTTTTACCACTGCATTGAGAGTTGGCTCTCTGCAGACAATTGTGTACTCATGCAGCTATCCTTGTCTTAGATTGAAGACTGGTTTTCATTTGCATTAACTGGCTGCTACCCCATCCCATAACTCCTGAAACATGTCTAACAATTCCTAATACACTCCCCTGTTGGCCACCTGGACAGAAATCTGTCCCAGGGAGGTCAAAGTCTGAGGGGATTCTAATAAACATAGGGCAACAAAAAGCCCTTCACTGGGATCCTCTTACTAACAACTAGGCTACCATGAAAGCATGTCCTTATGTAGACCTACATCTACACTATTGTCCCTAAGCTGCTATAAGACCATAAGATATAAGGACTGAATTAGGCCATTGAGTCTGCTCTGCCATTCAATCATGGTTGATTTTTTTTTCAACCACATTGTCCCGCCTTCTCCCCAGAACCCTTAACCCCCTTACCAATCAAGGACCTATCAATCTCTGCCTTAAATACACCCAATGACATCCTCCACAGCCCTCTGTGACAACAAATTCCACAGATTCTCCACCCTCTGGCTGAAGAAATTCCTCCTCATCTCAGTTTTAGAGTGACGCCCCTTTATTCTGAGGCTTGTTCCCTCGGATCCTTGACTCTCCTAATGGAAACGTTCTCTCCACATCCACTGTATCCAGGCCTTTTAGTATCCAGTAGGTTTCAATGAATCTCCCCCTCGTCCTTCTGAACTCCAAATACAGACCCAGAGACATCAAATTCTCCTCGTACGTTAAGCCTTTCATTCCTGGGATCATTCTTGTGAACCTGCTCTGGACTCTCCAGGGCTAGCACATCCTTCCTTAGATACGGGGCCCAAAATTGCTCACAATATTCCAAATGATGTCTGACCAATGCTTTTTAAACCCTCAGCAGCACATCCTTGCTCTTCTCATCCTCTCAAAATGAATAATAACATTGCATTTGCCTTCCTTACTACCGACTCAACCTTCAGGGAATCCTGAACTAAGACTCCCAAGTCCCTTTGCATCTCTGATTTCTGAATGTTCTTCCCATTTAGAAAATAGCCATAGAGCAATGTAGCACGGATACAAGCCCTTCAATTCAACAAGTCCTTGCTGCCACATGCCCACACAGCTAGTCCCAGTTTCCTGCATTAAGCCCATATCTCTCCGAGCCCTGCCCCTCCATGTACCTATCCAAGTGCCCCTTAAATGATATTGTTGTACCTGCCTCAACCGCTTCTTCTTGCAACTCATTCCATGTACTCACCATCCTCTGCATGGAAAAAGTTGCCCCTCAGGTCCCTTTTAAATCTTTCCCCTCTCACCCTCAATCTATACCCCCTAGTTTTGGACTCCCTCTACCCTGGTCCACCTTATCTATGCCTCTCATAACTTTAAACATTTCTATAAGGTCGCCCCTCATTCTCTTACGTTCCAAGGAATAAAGATCTAGCCTGGCCAACCTTTCCGTATACTGTAACTCAGGCCCTCAACACCTGGCAACATCCCCCTAAATCTTTTCTGCATCTTTCCAGTTTAATCACGTCTTTCCTATAACAGGGCGACCAAACCTGTACACAGTGCTCCAAGTGCAGCCTCACCAACGACTTATACAACTGCAACATAATGTCCCAACTCCTATACTCAGTGCCCTGACTGATGAAGGCCAGTGTGCTAAATGCCTTTATCACCACCCTGTCTATTTGTGATGCCGCTTTCAATGAACTATTCTCTTGTACTCCTGGGTCCCTCTGTTCCATTACACTCCTTAGTGCAAGTCCTACACTGGTTTGGCTTTCCAAAATGCATCACCTCACACTTATCAGTATTGAAATCCATTTGCCGCCCCTCGGCCCACTTCCCTAACTGATCAAGATCCCCCGGTAATCCACAATAACCTTCTTCACTACACCTTTATTCTTCCTACTGGTGTATAACCCCACACTTCCCTATGCTGTATTCAATCTGCCACTTCTTTGCCTATTCTCCCAACCTGTCCAAGTCTTTCTGCAGACTCCCTGCCTCTGAATCACTCCCTATCCCTCCACCTATCTTGGTATCATCTGCAAACTTGGTCACGATGCCATCAGTTCCTTCATCCAGATCATTAATATATAAAGTGAAAAGTTGTGGTCCCAATTGGTCACCTGCAACCATCCTGGAAAGGACCCCTTTATGCCCACTCTGACTTCTGCCAGTCAGCCAATCTTCTATCCATGCTAGTACCTTGCCTCTGACACCGTTGTCTCTTATCTTGTTTAGCGGCCTTGTGTGTGGCAGCTTGTGGAAGGCCTTCTGAAAACCTACCAAAATCTAGCAGTGATGGCAACAAAATATTTTGGGCCTTTGACCACATGCTCTTCTTGGATGCATTTAATTCCCTTGATGATTTCAGCCAATGTTTAAAGATGGTGGCTTTGTTGTTCATAGTATTTCACTACCTCCGCCCCTGCTGGCCCACTGCAGCTTATATTGCATCCTCTGGTGTCAATATAACTTTGAGACTATCATGGCTGCCAGTAGTTACTGTATGGGTACATAAAACATTACGGCACAGTACAGGCCCTTCGGCCCACAATGTTGTGCTGACATTTTATCCTGCTCTAAGATCTATCTAACCCTTCCCTCCCACATAACCCTCCATTTCTCTATCATTCATGTGTCTATCTAAGAGCCTCTTAAATGTCCCCAATGTATCTGCCCCCACAACCTCTGCTGGCAGTGCGTTCCATGCACCCACCACTCTCTGTGTAAAAAATCTGACCCCTGACACCCCCCTTGTATCTTCCTCCAAATACCTTAAAATTATGCCCCCTCGTGTTAGCCATTGTCGCCCTGGGAAAAAGTCTCTGACTGTCCACTCGATCTATGCCTCTTATCATCTTGTACACCTCTATCAAGTCACCTCTCATCCTCCTTCCCTCCAAAGATAAAAGCCCTAGCTCGCTCAACCTATCCTCATTAGACATGTTCTCCAATCCAGGCAACATCCTGGTAAATCTCCTCTGCATCCTCTCTAAAGCTTCCACATCCTTCCTATAATGAGGCAACCAGAACTGAACACAATACTCCAAGTGTGGTCTAACCAGAGTTCTATAGAGCTGCAACATCACCTCACTGCTCTTGAACTCAATACCCTGACTAATGAAGGGCAACACACCATAAGCCTTCTTAACAACCTTATCGACCTGCACGGCAACCTTGAGGGATCTATGGACGTGGACCCCAAGATCCCTCTGTTCCTCCACACTGCCAAGAGTCCTGCCATTAACTTTGTATTCTGCCTTCACATTCAATCTCCCGAAGTGTATCACTTCACACTTTTCTGGGTTGAACTCCATCTACAAAAGGGCACTAACTAGGTAACTAACTTTGTCTCAGGTTGAGGATCACAGGTATTGGTTTGCGTCCAAATGTTGTAACTGTGAATGAGCCACACAGAGACTGAGGCTGCAAGTGTAAAACATCTTTATTCAGCATGAATTCAGCACATTCTCTGAACTCAAAAGTGCAGTGAGGTTTTATTTTTAAACACAAAGAAAACAATAAGCAATCAAGTCCAGATTATTAATTGACAAAACAATTGTGTCTTGAACTATGTGTTAAATGGCAGGGATGATGTTAACTATGTTAATACAGGAGATGGCAGCTTAACACTTTCATCCTGGCAGTTTCAAAGAGGGCCGATTAACATAAACATCCATTTATTGTCTTGCCCTGCAATGGCTCAGAATCCGAACATCCCACACCCAATGGCTAGTTTAAATGTCCTTGAAGTACCGATGGATATTACACTGCAAATAGGATTTTTTGTTGAAGACTGCTTCCTGTTTGACTGTGGAAGCTTCTACAGGTATGTAAAAAGAAAAGAATTTAAGAAGATGAAATCACTCACAGTGAGAGACAGGAGAATTTATGCTGGGGAACTAAGAAATGGCAGCTCAGTTAAGCACTGACTTGGCCTATGTCTTCACAGAAGAATAAAGAACATAGAACAGTACAACACAGGAACAGGCCCTTCAGCCCACCATGTCTGCCCCAAACATGATGCTGAATTAAACTAAATCCTTTCCGCCTGTACATGATCCATGGCCGTCCATTCCCTGCACATTCATGTCTCTAACAGCCTCTTAAATGCTGCTGTTGTATCTGCTTCCACCACTATCCCTGGCAGCCCATCCCAGGCACCTACCACTCTCTGTGTAAAAGAACTTGCCTCGCACATCTCCCTTAAACTCTCACAACGCAAATAACCTCCCATAGCAAACATGCAGGTGCAGCAAGCAATTTAGAATGCAAGTGGTATGTTGGCTTTCATTGCAAGACATTTTAAGTTATAGGCAAGGATGTATAACTGCAATTATGCAGGGCCTTGGTGAGACCATGCCTGGAGTACCGTGTGCACCTTTGGTCTCCTACTTAAGAACAGATAGACTTGGCCTAGAGGGAGTGCAGTGAGGCTTCACCAGACTGATTCCCGGGAACGGCAGGACTGTTGTACGATGAGCGATTGGGTTAACTTGGCCTGCATTCACTACAGCTTAGATGAATCAGAGGGGAAATCATTGAAATGCACAAAATTTTTACGGAGTTCAACAAATTGGATGCAGAGGGCATGTTTTACTTAGCTGGTGAGGAGGAGGGGTCATAGAATGGGGTTTAGGAGCATGGGGGATTACAATCTCTGATACTGGGTATGATAGCAGCACAGTAGCGTAGCGGTTAGCGCGACGCTATTACAGCGCCAGCAATCGGGGTTCGATTCCCGTCGCTGTCTGTAAGGAGTTTGTACCTTCTCCCGTGTCTGTGTGGGTTTCCTCTGGGTGCTCTGGTTTCCTCCCACATTGCAAAGACATACAGGTAGGTTAATTTGGGTTTAAAATGGGCGGCGCGGACTCGTTAGGCCGGAAGGGCCTGTTACCACGCTGTAAATAAAATTTAAAAATTTAAATATTTAGGCCTGAGATGAGGAGAAACTTCAGAGGATGGTGATCCTGTAGAATTCTCTACCACAGAAGACCACAGAGGCCAAGTCACTGAATATATTTAAGAAGGAAGGATATACTGTAGATTTCTAGACTCAAGGGGCTTCAAGGGATATGGTAGGGAGAGCTAGTTTTCTCTGTTTCTTTGTCTTCTTTCCTTCCAGTTCTGGCCAAGGGTCTTGGACCTGAAACATTAACTCTTGTTTTTCTTTCTCCACCAGATGCTGCCTGAGCTGCTGAAGATTTCCAGGATCTTCTATTGTTAATCCCTCTACCCACATGTTGGGAATTCTCGTGGGGTCAGGATGGGAAATTGTGATTTACAAGGAGGATTGACTTCAACACTTTTCATTTTGTTTTGTTCTTCACTCAGGTCTCTCACCACAAAAAAATGCAAAGAGTTTCCAAATCAAGCTGCTGAAAAGTGTGAACTTCCAGAATTTTTACTTGCCTGTACACAGGGTCCTTCTCTCACCCCACAAACCCCAGCTACCACATCCCCTCTCCCATCAACGTCTTGTTATTTGGTACCTGGTGTATCCAAGGAGGAGTCTTTTATGAAATGGATCTCCACCAGGTTTGCTGGTATTCTGCTGGGATTAGCAGTTTGACTTTTACTTGGGTAAACACCAGTAACAGGTCAGTGCACACTAAATAGTCCTCAACTTTTCTGTCAACCCTGAAAACACAAACGTAACCTATAAACTAGGAAGATCAAAACTCTGCCAGTGGGGGCCGATGGGGGGGAGAGGTTGTGGGATGTAGAGGGGGCTTCTGGTATATTCACAGGGGTTGTGGACAGTTGTGGGGATTAGGTGGTGTTAGGAGTTTGGGGATTTAGAGGTTGTGGAGGTTTGTGGGGTGTAGGGGGACACTGGTATGTGGTTTGTAGAGAATGATTAGCGGTGTAGAGGAGGGTTGAGTAGTTGTGGAGGTTGTGATGTATGAAGGAATGTTAGGGGCTTCGGGTATAGAGGAAATTGGGGTTGTGTGGTGTAAAGGGGGGTTGGGGATGTAGAGAGGGTTGTAGTATTGCGGGGGTTAAATGAGGGGATGGTTGAGTGATATGTAAAGCAATCAGGCTAATAGAAATCTGGAAGTTCCGACTTTCACTGCTTTGATTTACAATCTGTCTTTCAGTCAGCATTGAGTCATCAGCAAACACACTGCCAACTAAAATATGACCCAGTTATGCTTATCCTCTTTTTCCCTCAACCAGACACTCTTCTATCCAGGCTAGTACAGTCCCACCTACACCAGGAGCTTTTATTTTCCGCAATGACCTTTGATGCAGCATCTTATCAAATGCCCTCTGGTAATCTAAACTGGAACCATAATTAGAAGGGAACAACACACACAAAGTGCTGGAGGAACCCAGCGGGTCAGGCAGCATCCATGGAGGGAAATAAACAGTCAATGTTTCGAATCGAGACCCTTCACCAGGACTGGAAAGGAAGAGGGCAGAGGCCGGAATAAGAAGGTGGGGGGAGGGGGAGGAGCACACGCAGGCAGGGGACAGGCGAGTCCAGGTGAGAGGGGACAGTAGGTGTGTGGGGAAGGGGGGGTGAAAGGGAGAGATGTAAGAAGCTGAGAGGTGATCGGTAGAAGAGACGTAGGGCTGAAGAAGGAGGAATCCAGTAGGAGAGGACAGTGGACCATGGAATAAAGGGAAGGGGGTGGGGAATGGAGGGGTAGGGCAGGGGAGGGGAAAGAGAAGGGATGAGAGGGCCACAGGAATGGGGGAAAACAAAGGGCGGGGGGTGTTATCGGAAGTTAGGGAAATCCATGCTGATGCTGTCAGGCTGGAGACTCCCAGGGCGGAATATGAGGTGTCGTTCCTCCAACCTGCGCCTGGCCTCAGCGTGGCAGTAGAGGAGGCCGTGGACAGACATGTCGGTGTGGCAGTGGGAAGTAGAACTGAAGAATCTGCCCATACTGACATGTCACACTTGCCGCTCCCATACTGACATGTCTCTCCCGGTGGCCGGCCACTTCAATTCCACTTCCCACTGCCACACCAACATGTCTGTCCACGGCCTCCTCTACTGCCACGCTGAGGCCAGGCGCAGGCTGGAGGAACGACACCTCATATTCCGCCCTGGGAGTCTCCAACCTGACAGCATCAACATGGATTTCCCTAACTTCTGGTAACCCCTCCCCTCTTCCCCCCCCTTCCCCCACCCACTTTGTTTTCCCTCATTACTGTGCCCCCCCAACACCTTCTCTTTCCCCTCCCCCACCCTCATGACCTGCCCCTCCATTCCCCACCGCCTTCCCTTTATTCCATGGTCTACTGTCCTCTCCTACCAGATTCCTTCTTCTTCAGCCCTTTGTCTCTTCTACCTATCATTTCTTGGCTTCTTACATCACTCCCTTTCATCGACCCTCCCCCCCCACCCCCCACCTACCTCCCCCCTCCCACCTGGACTCACCTGTCACCCGCCAGCCTGTTTTCCTCCCCCCCCCTCCCGACCTCCTTATTCCGGCTTCTGCCCTCTTCCTTTCCAGTCCTGATGAAGGGTCTCGACCCGAAATGTCAACTGTTTACTTCCCTCCGTAGATGCTGCCTGACCTGCTGAGCTCCTCCAGCACTTCTTGTGTATTGCTCCAGATTCCAGTGTCTGCAGAATCTCTTGTGTCTACATGATGAAGTGAATGATACCTTTGTGAGCTTGTCTCGTTGTCCGATGGTTGTAATGGTACAACATCTGGAGAGGTGGGTAAAATTATTTGTGGGTTATCTGCCTGATTTTTTTGTTGACAGGAATAAGGGCATCACATTATCCAGTTTAATCTTAGTTTGAGTAGCTGCCAGGTCACTCTCAATAATAGTCACTGCATTCCATCCTTTGAGGTATTTTGAATATGATTGGACAAAAATCTATGTTTATTTAACTAACACATTCCATAATCTTGCAAGCAGGACAGTGCCGGGGATTTATGCAGTTAACTCAAAGCTGAGCTCACTTTCAGCTTCATATTTCCTGAGGGGTTAGAGGGAGCTCCCCAGATACAGGAAGGAGGGGCTAGAGGAAGCTCCACAGATACTGGTGAGAGGGATTAGATGGACCACCCAAGGTACAGGAGGGAGTGACGAGAGGAATTTCCCCAGACACACCAATATCAATCTCCAGTTAACCCTGGCACTGGCAGCTTTTGCTGGAATGATTTCCAGGTTTTTAATAAATTCTGGATGAAAGATTGCTTTGTCTTCACCCTTGCACAGCTTGGTACTCGTTCTTGATTCCCCACTGCATTGACACAATAACTTCCTCTTACCATTTTAACTTTCCCCCACCCCCCTCATTTCCCACTGGTCAAACCCCAACTGCAGTGCTGAAGGGGTGATCCTCATGATTCTACCGCTTGGCCTGAGTACTATTCTGGTGAATCTGACAAGATATTTCCTATGGTTCTGTGACCAAATCTGAAGGTTAAACCCGTGACAGGTTCTGCTGGACAGACAGACACAAGTGTCCCCAAGGTGGGGAAGAAAGCAGTCTGTTCCACGGACTGTTCCAATCAGTCACACTCTCAAAGCTGACCAAGCAGTCCAGAGACTTTACAATTGAACAGTTAAGACAAATTTGTAACATGTTGTATGTGCTTCAGAACAAAACTTTGGATCCAAAAGTCAGCCTGAGATAGAACTGGAAGTAAGCCATTGAATCCCTCTTCCCTGCTCTACCTTTTGATGAGGTCAAAGCTGATCTTCTCCCTCATCACCGCTTCCCTGCCTGAATCCTATATCCCTTCACTCCCTTAATGTCCGAGCTTACCCGTCCCTGCCTCGAATCTTCTCAGTGACGGAGTCTCCACAGCCCTGCTGTAGAGAATTCCCAAGATTCACCACCCCCGTGCTGAAGAAATTTCTTCTCATTTCTGTCCTTATTTTGAGACCAACCCCACTTTGAGACACCCAGCCAAGTATCATCTCTGCATCTACCCTGCCCAAACCTGTTAAGTTCAATGAGATCACCCCTCACTTTTGTTATTGCTAATACTGTATTATTACACAGCCGGATTTAAGGAAGACGGAGAGATTTGCATTTACCAACATAATTCATAAACTCAGGCCATCTCACTGCATTTAAAACCCACTTCAGTATGGCAATAACCAGACAATTAATTCTGTGACAGTAACTGAGGCATTAACATTCTGCAAGACACTGGCCGGGAAGGGGGCAGTCAGGAGGACTCAATCAGGAGGGGCGCATTTGTTTGCCAACAATCATCTGTGGACTTTGTGAATTAATAATAAGGTCAGGATTATGCTTAATTACTGCTGGTTTGACTGCTAACAATTCGGCTGCGGCCCACGCAAGCCTTTCCACTGCTCCTACGCCTACAGATGTCACGAGCCTCAGTCACCCATAGGCGCGTTATTTATGAAGGGCTTGGGTGTGCCATTGGGCATCTGCAGAAGAGCCACTGCCACCCTGGTGGGTGTCACAGGTTCGGCGCCTCTGCTCATTCCCCACCTCTTCCTCACTCTCCGCCTCCTGCTCAGCTGTCCCTCGGGTTGTAGAGGAATTGTTTCCACTGTAGCTCCACGGGTTCTGAAGTTCATGAGGCGGATGTGGGAGCCACAGATTCTGCCACAGGTGGGGCAGGAGGTGCCCGACAGGGCGGGTGAGTAGTTTGGGAGGTGGTTCACTCCTTTCTCTATTCACTCCGGGTTACTGTGAACTTCTGATGTATGGACTTAGGGTTCTCAGTGCTGTACTGGATGCTAGAGAAACAAAGGACTGCAGATGCTGGAATCTAGATGAAAAACACGATGATGCTGGAGGAACTCAGCAGGCCAGGCAGCGTCCATGGAGAAACGCAGGCGGTCAACGTTCCGGGTCCTGATTCCCTGTTAAAGTTAACTTGCAGGTTTAACTCAGCAGTAAGGAAGGCAAATGCAATGTTAGCATTCATTTCGAGAGGACTAGAATATAAAAGCAAGGATGTGATGCTGAGGCTTTACAAGGTGTTGGTCAGACCACATTTGGAGTATTGTGAGCAGTTTTGGGCCCCATATCTATGGAAGGATGTGCTGGCATTGGAGAGGGTCCAGAGGAGGTTTACAAGAATGATCTCAGAGATGAAAGGGTTAACATGTGTTTGACGGCTCTGGGCCTGTACTCACTGGAGTTTAGAAGGATGAGGGGGGGATCTCATTGAAACCTACCAAATATTGAAAGGCCTGGATAGAGTGGATATGGAGAGGATGTTTCCAGTAGGAGTCTAGGATCGGAGGGCACAGCCTCAGAATAGAAGGACGTCCCTTTAGAACAGAGATGAGGAGGAATTTCTTCAGCCAGAGGGTGGTGAATCTGTGGAATTCACTGCCACAGACGGCTGTGGAGGCCAAGTCACTGGATGTACTTAAAGCGGAGGTTGATAGGTTCTTGATTAGTAAGGGCGTCAAAGGTAACAGGGAGAAGGCAGGAGAATGGGATTGAGAGGGAAAAATAAATCAGCCATGATCGAATGGCGGAGCAGACTCGCTGGGCCGAATGGCCTAATTCTGCTCCCATGTCTTATGGTCTTATAGGAAGCAGCTTCCTAGATATGGATAGCAGTGTCCATTCTCCAGGCTTTGTTGTTGGAGGGCAGTGTTTTACAGAGAGGTCAGGTTGGTAGAGGACCATCATTTTGTGGATGCTGAATACAAGGCACATCCTTTCGTATACTTCAGTCAACAGCTTCAAGCTGGTTCTCTGAAAGTGCACGACAGCATCATCCGTGTACTGCAGCTCGATAACTGGAATTGGGGTGACCTAGGTTCTGAAGTGGTAATGAGGAAGGTTGAACAGTTTCCCAGGTGTGTGTGTGTGTGCGTGTGTACACGCGTGCGTCTGTGTGTGTATGTGTGCCTGTTTTTTGCCTGGTGAATGAGTGCATTGCGACCTGGTTCCAGGGCCAAGATTTCAACTTTAAATCATCATTACCAAGAGGTGTAAGTGAGCTCTCAGCACCAGCAGAGACAGCGGGAGAAACAGTGAAACAAAATATCAGATTCTGGAAATCTGAAAATGAACCCACAGCAACTGCTGAGAGTCAGCTGGTCAGGCAGAATAGAATAAAGCTGCCCTGGACTCTGCCTCAAAAAGGTTCTGATGTCTTTCAGCTTTTATTTTTTTAAGTAGACCAGCACAGTGAAATAAAACATCTGTTCAGCATACTAACATCAGAACTGATATAATGTTGGACTGCAGCCCCTCTGTCTGCTCATCTGCTTGTTCTGTGGTTGAGGTGAAGCTCTTCAGTGCCAGAGGTGCAGAGGTGAGAGGTGCAATCGTTCAGAAGCTCCTTAAACTGCACATCATCAACAATGCTTCCTTTGATCACACCCCACACCCTGCTCACCCTCCCAACCTTATACCTACTGCAGTCGAACCCCAAACTGCAATGCTTGGTGCGAGTAAAAGGCTCTGTGGAACTCTATGTAGTTGACAGATATCCAACACTAACAAGCCAGAAGTCTGGTTAATGATCATTTATTTTACAAAGAACAGTACTGCATTCCAGACTGCCGTGCACAGTCCAACGCTGCTCGTATTATTTACAGTAATATTTTCTTGCTTTAATCAATCAATGTTTTTCGTCATTTCCTCAGCACTTTCTTCACATGCTTCTTTGTGTTTCCCTGTCATGTACAAAGCCACAGTGACCATCCTCTAGAGCCGAAGGGCCTGTATTGGGCCGAAGGGCCGGTATTGGGCTGTATTGTTCTATGGTTCTATGGAGTGACCTTGGATATTTGATCCTTGCTGATTGGTGTCCTGTCCTCCCTTCACTATACTTTCCAGTAGGGGTTTGTTGAACCAGAGCCACTTACCATGTCCCCAGCTCCGGGAACACTACTTCCCGCCATGTGCCCCAATATCTGCTCCTTCGGGGATTAACCAACAGCTTTGTGTGTCAGAAGGCCCATTAACTCACCTGAACCATGAGGCAGCTCTCCCCTCCAACAGAAACCCCAGCTTTCTACCATGCCTGCCATGTTCTGCTCCCGAGGCTGTCCAGGGGAACAAAAGGAGACCACTACCTCCCCCAGCTTTCCTCCACATTCCTTAATAACCCTTACCTAACGACGTCTACCAATTATGGTTTTGGCATTTTCAATTGACTCCCAGCCACAAGAGCTTTGGGAGGAGGGAGTTCCACATTTTGGGCAAAGAGGGGCTTCCCATTATCACCCCTAAATGGCTCCGCTCCCATTTCAAGGTGTTCCCCTTGTTCTGAATTTAGTCCATCCTGAGAAATAGTTTCTCTGTGTCACTGGCAAAAGGACCAAAGATGAGCTGAGGGAAATATTTCCACGCGGTGAGTGGTCATGGTCTGAAGTATACAACCTGAGAGAGTGGCTGAAGTAGATCCAATCACGGCTTTCAAAAAGGAATTAAAGGTGTTCTCAAAGGAAGAAGAGCTGGGGATAGGGACTGACTGGATTGTTCTTACAAATAGCTTGTATGGGCTTAATGGGCAGAATGGCCTCCTTCTGAATTGTGCCGACACATCAAGTCCCTTAATCATATTAAACACCACCACTAAATCAGCTGTAAAGTTTCCATTTTCAAGCAAATTAAAGCCCAGTCACTACCACTGGGTCTTCTATCATCCTGTTGGATATCATTCTGGTTACATTTTCCAGTTACTGGGCCCAGGTTCAGGGATGTCTGGGAGAGGAAGGACAGGCATCCACTTGCCATGGTTTAAGTCTATGCCTTGAAGCCAAAGAGATTGTGGGTCCCAGCAGAAGATTTCAAAGCCTGAGTACCTAGTTATGGGAGGATGGTCACTGCCCTTTGAGGAGGTACACCGCTGGCAACAAAGGTCAATCTAACATCACGAGCTTCCACTCCAAGGAAAACTTCAGGAAAGTAAACATGGTCCTTTGAGGAAATACCAGAGAGATCCAGGTTTGGATTTCTTACGTTGAGAAGTGAATTGAAAACTCTTCCCTTTCTATCTCAGAAGATGTAGAATAAAATTAGGGAATTAGGAGGAAGAAGGAAAGTTAAGCAAACTTTTCACAGAAAGAGACAGTATGGTGGGTTACACGGGAGAGGGAATTGAGAAGTTTCCTGGAAATGGTTGCTCTGTGACTCCCGATCCATGATCTGAGGTGACAGCTACCAGCCAATGGAAAGCTGGAGACCTCTGGATAGGGAAGGCAAGAGGGGGATGTCCCTGGAGCACGTTAGTGAAACAGGATCAGGCTTTTCAGGAGACAGCATGGCTGGAGATGGACCAACAGGGAGGCCCACATGTGGGAATGATGAGGCTGCAGTGGGGGCAGAGCCTTACCCAACACACTGGGGCTGATGTATTTGGCAGATGCCTTGAAACCTTCACATCAACCCTTGGGATCAGAAGGGGCCCTCACTGAGAATCCTTGCTCTCTGCTGATCTTTGAGCCCCACATCTCTCCAGGTTCTACCTTGGCAAATATCCCCAACTCACAACCAGCCCCAATGGTCAAACACTCCAAACATTCCCTGACCACATCGTATCCTGCACACAGGTAGTTGTTCCCCTGCAGTGACAGTGAGGCAGGGTGGGGGACAGGATAGTATTGGTATTGACTTATTATTGTCACTTGTACTGAGGTCTTGCATACCGATCGTACAGGTCAATTCATTACACAGTGCAGATACATTGAGGGGGCAGGGCGCTCAGCTGGCTGGAGATTGGCAGCCTTTAGGTGAGGGTGGGTAGAGGGTCACCGATGGGGGGGGGGGGTTTGTTTGTGAGCCAAGCCCAATGCAATCACATGGCCAGACCTGGGGGAAGGAGAAGAGCGATCAGTAAAGGGCAGGGGGTGGGGTTGGTTGCTGGGACCAGGATAGTCACAAGGCGAGGATGAGATCGGTGGTACTGCAGGGAGTACTGCCAGTGGTCACGCCTGGAGCAGCTGGGATCTGATCTGGGATTCCTGCATCTGACCCACGGGAACAACTCACGGAGAGACGTTCTGATCAAACTTCTGGAGAGATGTGAAATGGGGGAGGTTGCTTTGGGAAATGCAACGAAACGCTTGGCGTTACTCACCCACCCTTCAGCCAGTACATTCTCGGACATGGGAGAGCTTTCAAAGTCTGCACCACCCATGCAAACAGAACCAGGTCCACTCGCTGTTCTGACCTATCAACGTACCTCTAGTTTAAAGCCTCTCCCCTGCGTTACTGTGTTACAATACGGACTCTATCACTGTATACATTGTCAGAAGGTCCCGTCATTTTGATTGCAGCCTCCACTGCCCAGCGCCTGGCACATCTGCACCAGTTCCTTCATTCAGTCCGTCTTTCAGCGCGTTCCACACTATACGCTCTTAATCCTGACGCGGACAAAGAGAGTGGCGGGTGAGAGGGGCGCGGAGTCCCTGGCCAGCAGGTGGATGTGGCGGTAACCTGCAGAGATGAACAGAACTCCCATTAAACCGGCCCCGGGCCCTGGGAAGGGGTGAGGGTGAGGGTCAACAGCCCTCGGTACCCTGGCTAGGAGTCAGATCTCCATCCCCTGCACCCGCCCCACAGCCGTGATCCAGCCTGGATCCCCCAAGCTACAAATCAATGGTCTGGAGCTGGGTGGTCGAGCAAGGGGGACATGACCCTACCTTCTGGAGCTGGGATCTGGAGCCTGGGTGGGTGAGGGTGGGGAGTGGGTGAGGGTGGGGGTGGGTGGGGAGTGTGTGAGGGTGGACAGTGGGTGAGGGTGCGGAGAGGGTGAGGGTGGGGGTGGGTGGGTGAGGGTGGGGAGTGGGTGGGTGAGGGTGCGGAGAGGGTGAGGGTGGGGGTGGGTGGGTCAGTGTCTATTGGGACAGTGCACCACTGTTTACCTTCTTTCACACTGGTGAACGGGACTGTGAACTGCCCAATGAAGTCGTTGCTGGAAGACGAGTCGTAATCTTCGACCAGGAATCGGATTAGCGCCAGCTCGGGAACGCTGATTGTAAACTGGAGCGTTTCATTCCACATCGGGTTAAAACCTGCAATTCCACAAAGGACACAGCGACCATTAACTGTTCCAGTTCCAAGTCAATGAACTACATCCGAATTCCAAAACACTGCAGCAAGGTTGCCCTGTGCCATCAGGAATGGTGGTTCAAACTTCCGTTCTGTTGTCAATTGGGAGAGGAACACACAACATTCCAGTGAGGTCAGCTCCTCACTCTCCCAGATGCAAGGATGAGGCTTCCCTTGTTGAGGTGTCCAGGACACCCAAAACAAGGGGTCAGCCATGCTGGAGAGAGGCAAGAGGCAGAGGAGATTTACCAGGATGTTGCCTGGATTGGAGAGCATGTCTTATGAGGATAGGTTGAGTGAGTTGGGGTTTTTCTCTTTGGAGAGGAGGAGGATGAGAGGTGACTTGATAGAGGTGAACAAGATGATAAGAGGCATAGATCGAGTGGACTCAGAGACTTTTTCCCAGGGCGACAATGGCTAACACGAGGGGGCATAACTTTAAGGTGATTGGAGGAAGGTATAAGGGGGATGTCAGGGGTAAGTTTTTTACACAGAGAGTGGTGGGTGTGTGGAACGCACTGCCGGCGGAGGTTGTGGGGGCAGATACATCAGGGACATTTAAGAGACTCTTAGATAGACACATGAATGATAGAGGAATGGAGGGCCATGTGGGAGGGAAGGGTTAGATAGATTTTAGAGCAGGATAAAATGTCGGCACAACATTGTGGGCCGAAGGGCCTGTCCTGTGCTGTAATGTTCTGTGTTCTATACGATGGGCAAACAGGAAGCGTTTGTTTGCTGATCTGGACTCCACACCAAGACACATGGGCTCACTGTACGCTCGAGGGCAGGGGCTTTAGCCTTGGGAATCGCAGCCCTGCTGGTTATAGAAGGCAGTGAAGGACCCCAGGTTTGCCAGCCCCTTCTTCCCCACCAGACAACGACAAACAGTCCTGCACAATCCATGTGATGTTACAGAGAGCTCCACGAGGTTCTTGCGCAACTCACCAACTATGAGCCATCAGCTGCTATAGCAGGTTGGTAGAGAATAGTTAACAGCCCCAACACATTGAGATCCTCAGACACACCACTGACAGTATAACTCGCACTAAAAAAGCCATAGAGTTATACAGCCCTCCAGCCCACTGAGTCTGTACCAACCATCAACCACCCAGTCCCACTAATCCTACATTAATCCCATGTTGTACACACATCATCAGCCTACCGTTATTTTCAATGTGTCTTGTCCTCTTTGTGGCGTTATCTTCAGGCACACCGTGCACTTCCACACGCACCAGGGGGTCCACTATGGAGTTCTTTTTGTCCTTATTCACTTTAGGGAGCTGCTGAGCTGTAATAACCTGAACACAAAGGGAATGAGCCAATTTTTTCCCAGCAGTGAAATATAAAATGATTTAAGAAAAGGCTAAGAGGGACTGGGAGATGATGAGCTTACAATAACTGTGACTTATAGATGAAAGGTGTAAAACATAGATAACATGTACCAGTTGGACTTGGCACTGAGGAAAAGAATCTAGTCACTGTTTTACTTGGAGCAAACAGTCCAATTATTGTGTTATACTCTGTGAAAGCCTAGTTATTGGTATGCTGCGGAGGAGGCATTGCAATTACACTGGAGTGAAAGTCCAATTGTCTACAATTGAATGAACCATGGCAAAAGCGTCCTTTGCTTTGTAAACTGGAGTGAAGATCCAATTCTTTTTATATGCTTAAGTCAATAATTAATTCTGCCCACAATGGAAGGATGAATGAAACTTCAGATACTGGAAATATGAAATAAAAACAAAAAGTTACTTTGAAGTTGTGGGGGTGGGAGGCATTTAAATTCTCTACTTTACACCTATTCTGACCCATCTGTCTGTGAGCCCTACAGTGTTACAACAAAGCCCAACCGAAGCTTGGGGAACAGTTTCTACATGTTCCTTTATTTGTGTTCCCTCTCTCTAAGCCCTCATTAACTTATCAACCAAATGGCTTTATCAACAGTTTTTCACCATGGCAACCCGGCCTCACCCTATCGATCCACCCACCGTTCCTGCAACTTAAAGCTAACTTGTTTTCTCTCTTTCCCAGTTCTGATGAAAGGTCATCGACCTGAAACATATACTCTGTTTCTCCCTCCACAGGCGCTGCCTGACCTGTTGAGTATTTCTAGCACTTTCTGTCACATTTATGTCACATTTTCAGCAAACAGTAAAGTTCTGGTAATCTGTTGTCCAATCATTCAGGAACCCAATGGTTCAGCATCCAGCTCACCAGGTGCTGTTTCCACTGCTCCCTTTACACTAATCGGGGCCCCTTTTCCAGCACTCACTGGGGCCCTGTTTCCAAGCTACTTTTAAACTCATCAGGACTCTATTTTTGTTCTATTCTTTATCCCAGGGTGGAAATGTCAAATACTAGAGGGCATAGCTTTAAGGTGGGAGGGGAAAAATTTAAAGGAGATTCATGAGGCCAGCTTTTACGCAGAGAGCGATGGGGGCCTGGAACACGCTGCCAGGGGAGGCAGTGGAGGCAGATATGACAGCAATGCTTAAAAGGCACTTAGACGGGCAATGGACAGGCAGGGAATGGAGGGATACAGACCATGTGCGGGCAGGTGGGATTAGTTTAAGTTGGCATCATGGTTGGTGCAGGTATCGTGGGCTGAAGGTCCTGTTCCTGTGCTGTACTGTTCTGTGTTCTGTGTTCTGTGCACTGAGCCCCTGCTGCTTTGTTTCCTTGCTCTCCTTAAACTCACCAGGTTCACTGAACAATTTATTTTGCAGACAGCTCTGTTATAACGTGATAGTCACGTTCCTAAGAAATCTCATGTTATAGAAAGTCGTGTTATAGCAGAACAGGCTGTCAAAGCACTGATTCAAAAAGGGTTTTCCTGATCACGGTTGCACTATAACCAATGCAGCCTGCATAACGCAAATAGTTCCCAAATCAAGCAATCAAGTTATAATCAATTTGTGTTAGGGAAACACACCTTAAAGCAGAACTACCTGCACTATTGTGTAATATTTTAAAAAGTGAATTAGAAGTTTGTTGGGGTATCAATAGGGGTAACACCTAATAGTTTGTAAATTTTGCCAGTCCAGAACCACCAAAGTCTCAAAGGGTGTTGGACTATCGGAGCTTGACTGTACTTGGTTTTGGATGAATGACCTGACCGTGTTGTCATGGAGTGAAGGGGCTGACTGCAGTGAAAGAGCCCGTTTTTTGTGCTAGAGTTCAGGGGGCCATTAGACCTTTGCTGAAATGGAAGAGTTTCTGCGACTGGGGGGTGCACTTTCTCAAACAGCAGAGGCAGCAGAACATCCAGTGATGTGCCCAAGCAGGAAGGCGATGTCCATCGAGCCACAGGACAGAAGCCACAAGCTGTTCCCACTGGGATGTCAGCCTCTTCAATCTCACACCTTGTATGCCTGTCATGACACCCATTAAATACTCACTGTTCTCCCAGTCCCTTGATAATATTCTGCCCTTAAGCAAAGACCACCCTTTTAATTCACTCACTGGGGACGGGGGCTGCTGAGAACATCCCATATTAACTTCCCTGGACAAGTGGGTGCTGAGCCAGAGTCTCGAACTGTTGCAGTGCGGATAACAGCACCCACAGTGCGTCAGGGAGGATTGACCCATTGATAATGAACAATCGGCAATTTGCTTTCGGGTCAGCAAGGTGTGTGACGTCTCGACAGAAGCCAGCACAAATCAGACTTTAATCTTCCACAGATAACAGTGCAAAGACAGTCAACTCGTGAATTTAAATGATCCAGTTGGTTTTTATCTTGGATTATGACTCCTCCAAAGCACTCACAGCTTTGGGTACAAGGAAACCAAGTGACATCAGCTTACGTCGATGATCAGCTGCTTCCTGTCGAGGCCTGACCCTTCCGTGGGCCGTGAGGGGTCAAACTGAATGCTCCTGTTCCTCATGAAGCTGGGCTTCAGGATGTAGCCCGACCGACCGTTCTGTCGAAACTTCCCCTTGTTTAGATCCATCTCCATTCCGGGCTTCTGGAAATTCAGGGCCACTGCAGGGGAGAAATACAGCAGCATTAGTATACAGAGATGTGGTAAGTAAACTTTCATTGGATGGTTTACAAGACTAGAACTGTTGTTTGAGATTCCATGTATTTCATAATAAAGTCTGCTCTTGGTTGTTAGTCTGGCATCCCTCATCAACAGCTTAAAAAGCATAGAGTCATACAGCACAGAAACAGACCTTTCAGCCAACCATGTCCACGCTGATCTAAGTCCCATCTGCTCTTATCCCATTTACCAGCACATGGCCAAAGTCGTCCATGCCCTGGAGTAGCGCTCACACGCCGCGCTCACACGCCGCTCTCACACGCCGCGCTCACACGCCGAGCTCACACGCCGAGCTCACACGCCGCTCTCACACGCCGCGCTCACACGCCGCTCTCACACGCCGCTCTCACACGCCGCTCTCACACGCTGAGTTCACACGCTGCGCTGAAGCATCAGCCTAGGGTTCTGAAGCAGGACTTGAACCTACAACCTTCCACCTCCGAGACAGGGTTATAAACTGAGCCAAGGTGATAGTAGTACATGTAAACTATGGATCCCAGGTACAAGTCACGTTGTCCTTCATGGATCGTAGACGTGACTAAACCACGAGCACCTCCAAAGTGTTGTCAAAGGGAAAACACGGGTACATCTGTGAAGGGAAGATCTTGCCTCACAAGCCTGATAGAGTTCTTTGAGGAGGTGACCAGGAATATTGATGAGGGCAGTGTGGTGGATGTGGTTTACATGGATTTTAGTAAGGCATTTGATAAGGTTCCTCATGGTAGGCTTCTTCAGAAGGTCAGAGGCCGAGGGATCCAAGGAAGTTTGGCTGTGTGGATTAGGAATTGGCTTGCATGTAGAAAGCAGAGGGTTGTGGTGGAGGGAGTGCCCTCGGATTGGAAGGCAGTGACTAGTGGTGTCCCGCAGGGATCGGTTCTGGGACCTCTACTTTTTGTGATATTTATAGATGACTTAGATGAGGGGGTGGAGGGCTGGGTTAGTAAGTTTGCGGACGACACTAAGATAGGCGGTGTTGTGGATAGTGTGGAGGGCTGTCGGAGCTTACAGAGGGATATTGATAGGATGCAGAGCTGGGCTGACAAGTGGCAGATGGAGTTCAATCCGGAGAAGTGTGAGGTGGTACACTTTGGAAGGACAAACTCCAGGGCAGAGTAAAAGGTAAACGGCAAGGTACTTGGCAGTGTGGAGGAGCAGAGGGATCTGGGGTTTCATATTCACAGTTCGTTGAAAGTTGCCTCACAGGTGGAAAGAGCAGTTAAGAAGGCCAATGGGATGTTGGCTTTCATAAGTCGGGGGATTGAGTTTAAGAGCCGCGAGGTTATGATGCAGCTTTACAAAACTCTAGTTAGGCCACATTTAGAGTACTGTGTTCAGTTCTGGTCACCTCATTATAGGAAGGATGTGGAGGCATTGGAGAGGGTGCAGAGGAGATTTACCAGGATGCTGCCTGGATTGGAGGGTATTGAATATGAGGAGAGGCTTAAGGTGCTAGGGCCTTATTCACTGGAAAGGAGGAGGATGAGAGGAGACATGATAGAGGTATATAAAATATTGAGAGGAATAGATAGAGTAGACAGTCAGCGCCTCCTTCCCAGGGCACCAATGCTCAAGACGAGAGGTCATGGCTTTAAGGTTATGGGTGGGAGGTTCAGGGGAGATGTCAGAGGGAGGTTTTTTCACCCAGAGTGGTTGGTGCATGGAATGCACTGCCTGGGCTGGTGGTGGAGGCAGATACATTGAACAGGTTCAAGAGCTTGTTGGATAGGCATATGGAGGAACGTGAGATAGAGGGATATGCGGGAGGAAGGGGTTAGGTAGTGTGAGGGTGGTCTGATGGACGGCACGACACGGTGGGCCGAAGGGCCTGTTTTGTGCTGTATGGTTCTATGGTTCATCTGGGCAGCTGTAGAATGGAATCATGAGTTTCAAACTACTGTATGCAGAAAGCTCAGGAGGAGTCTGAATGCTGTGTTATTTAAGAGGCTTGATGCTACTCTGGGAAGGTGACAAGGTTGATATTAGACTCATGATGACTTATTGGAACTGGTCTACTTGGGAAGCGGTAGAGAACACAGAGAGGTGACATCTTAGGGGCTATTTGATCAGCTAGAATTTGCAGAGCCATTTCCCTCTGCAGCACTAATCATCTCCAGATCTACAAGGGTTCCTTCGAGCGAAGGACCATCAGCAATGTCCAGTTGCACTCAGGAATAAGATACGCAGGTGGGAGAGAGGGCCTGACCCAGTTGACAGCCGCCATTCCACATCTCCTGAGGGTTGAAGTTGGAAGAATCGACTCGGGAACCCAGCGGGTAGACCTTGGACAGCTGCAAGGTGTTGTGAGTGACAAAACTGAACCCTGGAAAAAGAGGAAAACAATCTTCAGAGGAGCACATGAGAATAATAGAGATAATATCTGACAGACACCACTGAGACTTGGAGTGGTTTTATCAGTTGCATTACACCCTGGGCAACATGTGAGCACTGTGGCCAGGTCACACTATGTGGCTGCAGTTACAAGAGGGAATTTTCTGCGCAATGCCAGCATGGGCATTTTCACGAACAAGACCACACCCCTGGACTCGGTCGCAGTGGTTAGCAACCCCCATTCATACCCTGCACAAATGTCCGACCATTAATTCCCTCGATGACACATCCCTCAGAAGTACCAACTACATCTCAAACATGATGAATACTCGCTTCATTGAACATCAAATCGTGGGCTCAAAGCGCAATTTTGTTCTGTGCTGTGGGCAGGTACAGGCTCTCGGTTGTCCTTGCCCAGTCTGGTCTCCATCTGACTCCAGACCCACAGCAATGCAACTACCACCTGTGAGAGGAGCTGGAAGCACAGTGGAAGGTAACTCAGCACCCTCCTTTCCAAGGGAGTTAGGGGTGAGCAACAGATGCTGACGGTCATATCCTGGGAAACAATAAGAAACCAGGCTCACCATTTTCAGCAATCAACCTCTTGGCCTTGGTCTCGGAGAAGGAGGATGTCTCGTGACAAGTTTGCCGACTCCAGGTCTGCTCAAAGCTCTGGAAATGGGTACTCTGGCAATAAATCACCAGATCCGACAGCTCCCTCGTGAGTTTCTGCAAAATTAATGAAGTTTCACTTGAACCTGGCAGGGAGTCCACTCCCGGGCTCCATCTGTAAGGTGGTGTCTAACCAACCCAATTCAGGAGATACAGAGTGGTGCGACTGTGGAATGCACTGGTCAGGAGTAGTTGAGGTGACTTTAAGAGGAAGCTGGATAAGCGCGAGGTGGATACATGAACAGTGTGGGAGGAGGCGTGTGTGGACACAAACGCCTCTTGGACCAAATCCTTCACTGCTCTGTCAGCTGTGGTCACTGATGTATTTACAAGTTGTGGTCTAGTTGAGGTTACCCATCACTTTGAGAAGATGTTTGAAGGACTCTATGCACTTACAGTGATGGCTAGCTATTAGCCCAAAGACAGCGCAGGACCCATGCTCATCTCCTCAAGTCATCAGCTCGTACAGAAATGGGCCCTTCAGCCCAGCACATCCATGCTGACCATCATCTGCCTATCTATACTAATCCCATTTACCGGCACATGGTCCGTGGCCTTCTACACTTGGTGATTCGAACGAACAGGACTTCTGCCAATGCATGTGCCTCCTCATCCTCATTCTCCCCCAGCCTCTGCCCCAAAGTACTGCACTCTACCTTCTTGTTTTTCTTTTCGTTTTTCACATTCTCTTCTTCGCAGTCGTCTGCTGCTTCGTCCTGCGGCACTGCAGTGGGCCCAGAGTTCCTCAGCTTCTTCCCCTTTATCAGAATCTTCCGCTTGAGTTCCTTGCAAAGAAACGACACCACATTGTGACCCTGTGACTCTCAGGACGACCATTACTCCTCAACTCAGATTACAGGGAGTAGGACTGGCACATACTAACCAGGAGGGAGAGCAGACGACTCAGCCCCTCCAACCTGCTCCTCCATTTAATAAGATCAGTTCTGATCCAACAGTAACCACAATTCCATATTCCGGCAACCCTTCACCCCCTTGCTTATCAAGAACCTGTCTACCTCTGCCTTAGACTTTGCTCCCACCGCACTTTGAGGAAGAGACTTCCAAAGACATGTGACCCTGAGAAAAAAAATTGTCTCATCTCTGCCTTAAATAATGATTATTTTTAAACAGTGATCTTATTTGTAACAGTGACCCTTAGTTCTAGATCCTCCCACACAATGAAACATCCTCTCCAGATCTTTGATCAAAAACTACTCAGGATTATATAAAGTTCCATGAAGTTCTCCCTCACTTTTCTAATTTTCAGTGGATGAAAGCCTTGCCTGCCCGACCTTTCCTCAGAAGATAACTCACCCCTTCCAGTCTTGTAAACCTTCTCACAGCTGCTTTCAGCACATGGACATCCTCCTTTAAGGAAGGAAGCTGCACGCAATACTCTAGATGTGGTCTCACTAATGAACCAGAATCAGATTTATTATCATTGACTTATGACATGAAAGTTGTTGTTTTGCAGCAGCTGTACTGTGCAAATTCATAAAGACATAAAATTACTATAAAATATAATGCCCGGTATAACTGAAGCACAACACTTCTACTTTCATATTCAATTCCCCCCACGATAAACAACAACATTTCACCAGTTTTCCAAATTACACCTTTGTTTCACCGGTCATGGCCCAGGACACACAAATCCCTCTGTCCCTCCGACTCTGTCATCTCCCACCATTTCCATCATCTGCTTTTACGTCCTCCTAAAATGGACAATTCCAGATATTTCCAATATTATGTTCCATTTGCCAGCTCTTTGTTCATTCACTTAACCTATCCACATCCTTGTTGTTCATATCTTCTTCACTTGTTTTAAACAGTCATCAACAGAGGCTTAACTCTGGTTCATTGCAGGATGGAACTGGACTTTCTGATCTTAATCTTCTCAAGCTGGAAAGTCATATAAAGCATCACCTCACGTGTGCACTGTTGTAGCTGTCAGCTTGGATCAGCAACGGTATTCTTGCTGATGAAACAGCAGGCTCTGGGTTCAAAGCTCACTCCAGAGATGCAAGTCCACGATCTGGACAGAAGCTGAGCACACGAGCAAGAGAGCACTGCAGTGCTGAAAGTGCTGCCTTTCAGGTGAGATGTTAAACTGAGGCACCAGCTGCTCTCCTGGGTAAGTGTGGAAGAGCTTTTATTGCGGAAAGCAGGAGCGTTCTCACTGGAAACCTGGCCAGTGTTCTTCTCTCAACCAATACAGCTACAGATAATGAGCTCCCTGGACTCCTTTGTAAACTGCCTTGAAATCATTAATGCCCACATCCTATTTTACAACAGGGGCCTCATTTCAAAAACTGCCTTATTGGTTTTAAAGAACATTAAACCACGTTGGGATCACAAGAGATGCCAAAATGGTACAAAACATCTGTTGATAAAACACTGCCCATTCCCACACTGACATGTCCGTCCACGGCCTCCGCCACTGCCAGATTGAGGGTAAATGCAAGTAAGGAAAATATCTCCTCATATTCCACCTGGGCAGTCCCCAACCTGGCGGAATTACATCAAATTCCCAAACTTCCAGTAACTGCTCCATCTCTGTCCCCTTTCCCCTTTTTTCTTACCTCTCTCTTCCTGATCCCACTGGCCCCCATCACCCTCTCTTTCCCGTCCCCTCCCCTACCCTCTCCCTCTGCCCATCACCCACACACCCCTCCCACTGGTTCCCCTCCTCACCTCCGTCCCTCTATCCCATGCTCCACCTTCCCCTCCTATCAGATTCCATCATCTTCAGCCCTTTGCCCTGGCAGCTTCTGACACCATTCCCACTCTCCCCACTCCCTCATCTGCCTGTCAACCACCCCCCCCCCCTCACCTGGATCCACCTATCACCTGCCTACAGGAAAGACATCAATAAGCTTGAAAGAGTGCAGGGAGACTTTACAAGGAGGTTGCCGGGACTTGAGGACCTGAACCATAGAACCATAGAACACTACAGTACAGAAAACAGGCCATTCGGCCCTTCTAGTCCGTGCCGAAACGTTATCCTGCTAGTCTCATTTACCTGCACCCAGTCCATAACCCTCCAGACCACTCCCGTCCATGTATCCAATTTATTCTTAAAACTCAAGAGTGAGCCCGCATTTACTACATCAGATGGCAGCCCGTTCCATACTCCCACCACTCTTTGAGTGAAGAAGTTCCCCCTAATGTTCCCCCTAAACCTTTCCCCTTTCACCTTAAAGCCATGTCCTCTCGTACTTATCTCACCAAATCTAGGTGGAAAGAGCCTACTCGCATTTACTCTGACTACACCCCTCATAATTTTGTAAACCTCTGTCAAATCTCCCCTCATTCTTCAACGCTCCAAGGAATAAAGTCCTAACCTGTTCAATCTTTCCCTGTAACTCAACTCCTGAAGACCCGGCAACATTCCAGTAAATCTCCTCTGCACTCTTTCAATCTTACTGATATCCTTCCTATAGTTAGGTGACCAGAACTGCACACAATACTCCAAATTTGGCCTCACCAATGTCTTATACAACCTCACCATAACATCCCAACTCCTGTACTCAATACTTTGATTCATGAATGCCAGGATGCCAAAAGCCTTTTTTACAACCCTGTCTACCTGCGACGCCACTTTCAGGGAATTATGTATCTGAACTCCCAGATCCCTCTGTTCCTCCGCACTCCTCAGTGCCCTACCATTTACTGTGTATGTCCTACCTTGATTTGTCCTTCCAAAATGCAACACCTCACACTTGTCTGCATTAAATTCCACCTGCCATTTTCTGGCCCATTCTTCCATTTGGTCCAGATCCCTCTGCAAGCCTTGAAATCCTTCCTCGCTGTCCACTGCGCCTCCAATCTTAGTGTCATCAGCAAACTTGCTGATCCCATTTACTACATTATCATCTAGATCATTGATATAGACAACAAATAACAATGGCCCCAGCACAGATCCCTGAGGCACACCACTAGTCACAGGCCTCCAGTCTGAGAAACAATCATCCACTACCACTCTGTCTTCTCCCACACAGCCAATTTCGAATCCAATTTACAACCTCTCCATGGATACCCATTGACTGAACCTTCTGAACTAACCTCCCATGTGGGACCTTGTCAAAGGCCTTACTAAAGTCCATGTAGACAAGATCCACAGCCTTTCCTTCATCTACTTTCTTGGTATCCTCCTCGAAAAACTCTACAAGATTCGTTAAACACGATCTACCACACACAAAGCCATGCTGACTACCCTTAATCAGCCCTTGGTTGTCCAAATACTTGTATATCCGATCTCTCAGAACACCTTCCAATAATTTATCCCCTGCTGATGTCAGGCTCACTGGCCTGTAATTACCTGGCTCAATTTTAGATCCTTTTTTAAACAACGGAACAACATGAGCTTCCCTCCAGTCCTCTGGCACCACACCCGTGGCTAAGGACATTTTAAATATATCTGCCAGGGCCCCTGCAATTTCTACACTAGTCTCCCTCAATATCCGAGGAAATATCTTATCTGGCCCAGGTGATTTATCTACCTTTATTCGGTGTAAGGCAGCAAACACCTCCTCCTCTTTAATCTCTATATGTTCCATGACTCTATTGCTTGTTTCCCTTCCTTCCATATCCACTATGCCCATTTCCTGTGTAAATACTGATGCAAAAAAGTCGTTTAAGATCTCCCCCATCTCCTGAGGCTCCACACATAGACGACCACTCTGATCTTCTAGGGGACCGATTTTGTCCCTTACTATCCTTTCATTCTTCATATACTTGTAGAAACCCTTTGCGTTTACCTTCACATTATCTGCCAAAGCAACCTCATGTCTTCTTTTTGCCTTCCTGATTTCCCTTGTTAGTATTTTTTCACTTTTTCTATACTCAAGTACCTCATTTGTTCCCAGTTGCCTATACCTGCTATACACCTCTCTCTTTTTCTTAAGCAGATTGCCAATATCCCTTGAAGACCAAGGTTCCCTATGCTTTTTAACTTTGCCTTTAATCCTGGCAGGAACATGCAAACTCTGTACTCTCAAAATTTTGCCTTTGAAGGCCTTCCATTTACTGAGCACATCCTTGCCAGAAAACAACTCATCCCAATCCACTCTTCCTAGATCCTTTCTCATTTCCACAAAATTGGCCTTTCTCCAATTTAGAACCTCAACTTGAGGACCAGACCTGTCCTTATCCATAAGTAACTTGAAACTAATGACATTATGGTCACTAGACCCAAAATGCTCCCCTACACATACTTCTGTCACCTGACCTGTCTGGTTCCCTAATAGGAGATCTCTTCACTCAGAGGGTGGTGCGAGTGTGGAACGAGCTGCCAACAGAAGTGGTGGATGTGGGTTCAATTGTAACATTTAAGGAAAGTTTGGATAGGTACATGGATGGGAGGGGTTTGGAGGGATATGGTCCGGGTGCAGGTTGATGGGACTAGGCAGCAGATCAGGTCGGCATGGACTAGATGGGCCGAAGGGCCTGTTTCTGTACTGTAGTGCTCTTTGACCTGCCAGATCTTGCACCATCCCTTCCCCCCACCTTTTTATATTGGCTATCTCCTCTCTTTCTTTCATGAGGTGGTCACCCTGGAGATCAAGAGAGAGACCAGGAGTTTGCCCAACAAGTTGTTCAGGAGACCACCAAGGGCTCTTTAACCAGTACTCAGTTCTGAATCCTGAGGGGGCTCAGCCAGAGCCAGGACCCCAGCACCAGGGGTGGCTCAGCTGAACAGGAAGGAGAAAGATCACGGGGCAACTCCAGAGATGGAGGAGCAGACGGGTGTTTCTGTGATGGCAGATGCAGGATGGTTCCAGGATGGTCTGCTGTTGCCTCTGGTGCAGGGTGAGGGATAGTGCTGAGTGGCTGCAGGATGTTCTGGAGGGAGGGTGGTGAGAGGTCTAGGTCCATAGCAACACCAACAACAAAGGGATGATATCCTGCATGCAGCATTTAGGAGTTAAGAAGGAGATCAAGCAGCAGCAGCTGGAAGGGAGTAATCTCTGGATTACCCCTGGTGCCACGTGTCAGATGGTGCAGGTGATTGTGTGGCTGGAGAGATGGAGCAGGAGTGAGCGTTTTTGATTCCTGGGTTATTCGGGCCAGTTGTGAGGGAGGTACAACCTGTACGGGGAACTAGTGAGGCCTCGTTTGGAACACTGTGTGCAGTTTTGGGCCCCATATCTTAGGAAAGATGTGCTGATGTTGGAGAGGGTTCAGAGGAGATTTACGAGGATGATTCCCGGAATGAAAGGGCTTACGTATGATGAGCGTTTGTTGGCTCTTGGACTGTACTCACTGGAGTACAGAAGAATGAGAAGGGACCTCATAGAGACATTTAAAATGTTGAAAGGACTGGACAGAATAGATGTGGCTAGGCTGTTTCCCTTGGTGGGTGAGTCCAGGACCAGAGGGCACAATCTTAGAATTAGAGGGTACAGGTTTAAAACAGAGATGAGGAGAAATTTCTTTAGCCAGTGGGTGGTGAATTTGTGGAATTCCTTGCCAGGTACAGCAGTGGAGGCCAGATCATTGGAGGTGTTTAAGGAAGAGATAGACATATATCTAAATAATCGGGGTATCAAGGGATATGGGGATAAGGCCGGAAATTGGGGTTAGAATAGTGTAGTTTTTTTTCACCTGCCCCTACCCCTCCCCATTTCTTTTTCTTTTTTCCCTTTTCCTTGGAGCAGACTCGATGGGCCGAATGGCCTACTTCTGCTCCCTTGTCTTGTGATCTTGTGATCTTCACCACAGCAGGGACCAATATTGTCATGGGAAGGTTCACCAGTGCCGGAAGGATTGGGCACAGGAAGGTCACTTTGAAGAGGAGGAGAAAGACGCAGAAAGGATTAGAAGAAACAAGTAACAACCGAATAATAATCAGAGACTTTTGGAACAAAATCGGACTAAGAGAGAGTACAGGAAGGCCTAAGGCAGGGTTACAGGACATATATGTAAACCTAAGAAGCCACTTCAGCAGGTAGATGAGCTGTAGGTGCAGTGAATCACAGGAGATTATGATGTTGTCACAATTACAGACCTGGCTCAAGGGCAGGAATGAGTTCCAAATATTCCTGGATACAAAGTGTTTGGAAAAGAGAGAACAGGAAAAAAGGAGAGGCGACATTGATTAGGGAGAATACTGCAGTGCTGGAGAGAGGGTGTCCTGAGGCAATCAAGGACTGAAGCTATCTGGAATTAAGAAATATCAGGAGTGCAATTCCAGTCTATGCACCAGCCACTAGCGGGAAGGATATTGAGGAGCAAGTATGTAGGGACATTGCAGAATTGTGATAGACTTCAACATTCAAGCGTTGACTGAGATAGCAATACATGAGGAAAATGACGGGGAGGAGTTTCTCAAGTGTGTTCAGGAGAACTTTGTTGATCAGCAAGTTTCTGTTATAATGAGGAAGGCAGCACTGCTGAGCTTGTTCTGGGGAATGAATCCGGCCAAGTGGACAAATACCAGTGGGGAAGCATCTTGGAAACACCGATCACAATATCGCAAGGTTTAGGATGTCTTTGGAAAAGGATCTAGACCACTTCTGGGTAACAGTGGTCAATTGGAGAAGGGCCAGTTTTAATTGATTGAGTAAAGATTGGGCCTGAGTAAAATGGAATCAAAGCCTGGCAGACAAAACAGAAGCCTTCAAAATAAAAGGTTTTGGCCACAGTGCAGGTACATTCTTTCCCATGAGGGAAAAGGGTTGGAAAATTAAAAACAGAGCTCCATAGATGACCAAAAGTTGGAGAGTGAAAGAGAACAGAAAAAAAAGAGCACGTAACAGATGCCAGGACTGTAAACACATGAGAACCAGGCTGATTACCAGAAGTTCAGAGAGGAAGTATAAAGAAAAATAAAAGAGGCAAAGATAGAGAACGAGAAAAAGACTAGCAGCAAAAATAAGTGGGAATCCAAAAATATTCTACAGGCATGTGAATGGAAAAAGGGTTGTAAAGGAAAGTGCGGTGCTGATGAGAGGGCATAAAAGAAATCTCCTCATGGATGCAATGGGTTTTACCAAGCTATTGTCAATGCTTTGCATCAGTTTTCACCAAGGAGGCAGATGTTGCTAAAGCCTCAAAAAAGGAAGATGTATCAGTGTCTGGATGGGCTAAAAGTTGATAAAGGTTCATGAAAGACTAATGTGGATAAATACCCTGTTCCAGATGGGATACATGCTCGGGTGATGAGGAAGTAAGGAAGGACAGTACAGAGGCCCTGGTCAAAATCACCAGGACATCTGTGGATTCAGGGATGATGCTCAAGGACTGGAAACTGCAAATGTTACACCCTTGAACATGAAAAAAAACTGCAGATGCTGTAAACATGAAATAAAAGTAGAACATCTGGAAACACTCAACAGGTCAGACTGCATCTGTGGAAAGAGAAACAGAGTCAATGTTTCCAGATGTTTCCACATTCCCAGTTTTGACAAAGGGTTTTCAAACTGAAACATTAATTCTGTTTTTCTCTCCACAAACGCTGCCTGACATAAGATAAGATTTCTTTATTAGTCACATGTACATTGAAACACACAGTGAAATGCATCTTTGCGCAGAGTGTTCTGGGGGCAGCCCGCAAGTGTCGCCACACTTCCGGCGCCAACATAGCACGCCCGCAACTTCCTAACACGTACGTCTTTGGAATGTGGGAGGAAACTGGAGCACCCGGAGGAAACCCACACAGACACGGGGAGAATGTATAAGCTCCTTACAGACAGCAGCTGGAATTGAACCCAGGTCACCTGCACTGTAATAGTGTTATGTTAACCGCTACACTACTGTGCCTGCCCCCTGAGGCATTTCCAGCATTTTCTATTTTTATTTCAGATCCAGAGGTTGGGGAAAATTAGAAATAATGAGAGGTGGAATTAGCCTGGACAAGTGTGGATTGATTAGCGAAAGCTAGCATGTATTTGTTGAAGGGACGTGGTGCCAAATGTAACAGAAAGAGCTGATCAGAGAAACAGGGATGATTTGGTCTACATGGACTTCCAAAAGGTGTTTGAGAAAGTACCACATATTGGTCTAGAAGGCCATGGAATAAGAGGAGCTGCCACGGAGGGTAGAAAATTGGAAAACAGAGTAGTAGTGAAAGAAGCTTCAGAGAAATAGGCGGTGCCTCGAGAAGGCGGCATCCATCACTAAGGACCCTCACCACCTGGGACGTGCCCTCTTCTTGTTACTACATTGGGGAGGAGGTACAGGAGCCTGAAGACCCACACTCAACGATTCAGGAACAGCTTCTTCCCCTCCGCCATCAGATTTCTGAACGGTCCATGAACCCGTGAACACTACCTAATCATTCTGTTTTTTTGCACTATTATTTCTGCAATTTATAGTAATTTATAATTTTGTAATTCATGGTAATTTTATGTCTTTGCACTGTACTGCTGTCACAAAACAACATATTTCACATCATCTAAGTCAGTGATAATAAATCTGATTCTGATTCTGAGGTTGTTCTTCAGACTGAAGGGTGGCGTACAGTTGAGTTCCCCAGGAGTCAGTGCTAGAACCTTTTTAAATACATGTTGATAATTAGGACTTGGGTGTAAAGCACATAATTTATAAGTTTGCAGATGGCACAAAACTTGGAGGCGTAGTAAACCATGAGGAGGATAAAAATAGATTTCAAGGGGATTTAGACAGGCTGGTGAAATGGGCGGATAGGTGGCAGATGGTACTTAATGAGGAGAAATGTGAAGTGTTGCATTTCGCAAGAAAAAAAGAACAGGCAATGTAAACTAGAGGGCACAATTCAAATAGCGGTACAAGAACAGAGAGATCTTGGAGTTATACAGTACAGCATAGATAAGGTATGTTTCTTGAAGGTGGCAGTAAAAATTGAGAAAGTGGATAAAAAAGCAAGCCAGATTCTAGGCATTGAGTACAGGAGCAAGAAAGTCACAGTGAACCTTAATAAAACACTAGTTTGACCACAGCTGGAGGACTGCGTCCGGTCTGGGCACCAGACTTGAGGGAAGTTATGAAGGTTTTGGAGAGGATGCAGAAGGGATTTACCAAAATGATTCCAGGGGATGAGGTATTTTCCAGACTGGAGAAGATGGGGTTGTTCTCCTTGGAACAGAAGAGATCTGATAGAGGTTTTATTAAATCATGAAGGATATGAACAGAGCAGATGGAGAGAAACTGTGTCCGTTGGTGAAGGGGGTCAAGAACTGTGGGGCATAGAAGAAAAGTGATAAAAGAACCAAAAGTGACTGAGGACAAAACCTTTCCCTGCACACGGTGAGGTCGGAGTCTGCAGTACACTTCCAGGGGGAACAGTGGAGGCAAATTCAGTTGTAGAATTTAAGAGGGAGCTAGATAAACATCCGAAGGGATGGAATTTGTAGAATTGTGGGGCAAATGTGGACTTTCACATGGTACAGACCCGGTGGGCTGAGTGGCCTCCTTCAGTCATCATGCTGGTAGTCTGTGCCCACGATGTAACTCACTCAACAAGTGGCTCCTATTTTCATTCTGAGTTTATGACCACAGATAGTAAAGTAATGGAGGAGAAGTTGATTTACTAATAGTAGAGGGTGGCTCCACAATACCCCACTCACACTGCATAAAGTGACCACGCAGGAGAAACAACAGTCCTGGCCCACATGTTTACCTCAGGTGAGGGAAGCTCCTTTGGATCTTTACCATCGATCGTGGCCGTGACCAGCATGTCGCCGAGGATTCCCTTCAAGTGCCGGGCCATGACTGCCTGCTGCTCCTTGCCACAGTGGTTCTCCAGGGACAGGATGACAGGATACGGAGAGACCTGCGGAGAGGTGAACATCCCATTTAGCAAAGGCATGTTCAATATGCAATTCTACAGACACTGTTAACCTTCAGCAGGTTACCAGGGCAGGCACGGTAGTGTAGCGGTTAGGGTAACGTTATTACAGCGCCAGTGACACAGGTTCAATTCCCGCCGCTGTCTGTACCTTAGGGCCTTCCCTGGTAATTCCTGTGACTGAGGGTCAGTTGACAGAGACCGTGTCCAGTGTTAGAGCAGAGCGCTTGTTCCCTGAGCAAATGAATCTTTGCTGTGTGCATTACCATTTCTTATCCTATCAGTCCATGTAGGTCCAGACACACTTTATGCCATTACTGTGGATCATGCATGGAGCTAATATAATCATTGTACTCCAGTGAAGATATCGAAACATTGCACCTTTAGTTTGCAGTGGATGCCTCAGGAATTTGTACGTTCTCCCCGTGTCTGCGTGGGTTTCCTCCGGGTGCTCCGGTTTCCTCCCATATTCCAAAGACGTACAGGTTAGGAAGTTGTGGGCATGCTATATTGGTGCCAGAAGCGTGGCAACACTTGCAGGCTGCCCCCAGAACACTCTACGCAAAAGATGCATTTCATTGTACATGTGACTAATAAATCTCTCTCGTTACCACACAGCAGTGAGAAACCCAGTGAGAATCAATTCCTTCAGTACGGGCCTGTTCGCCAGTGACTATCAGCTCTTTCAGTGAGCTGAAGCATCCACTAAAGGTGCAATGTTTCGATATCTTCACTGGAGTACAATGATTATATTAGCTCCATGCATGATCCACAGTAATGGCATAAGGTGTGTCTGGACCTACATGGACTGATAGGATAAGAAATGGTAATGCACACAGCAAGGATTCATGTGCTCAGGGAACAAGCGCTCTGCTCTAACACCGGACACGATCTCTGTCAACTGACCCCCAGTCACAAGAATTACCAGGGACAGCCCTAAGGTACGACAGTCGGAAACCAGGACGCTCTCTGTCGTCTTACCGTGAAGGCGTAATCCCGGATCGTTGTGATGACGCTCTTGAAGAGGATTTTTGAGGTGAGGGTGTATCCATGGTAGATGATTGGCTCTCCGTTCGGCCCCTCCCAGCAGTCCAATTCCACACAGCGACAGCCCCTCAGCAGAGCTCTGGAAAACATTGAATGTCCACGTATTGCACACACTGAATTCACGTAACCACTTTATTCAACAATGGAGGCGTGGAGCCAGCTGGGAATGGTGTCGTTCATGGGATAATTGTCCCAAACGACCTTTCACTTTGGTGATGTGCACTTCCATGTCATCTCATCGCCCTGTCCATCTCTGCCCAACATCGTTCCACCACCCCAAACGGTCCTTCCATATACACCCACCCACCCATTCCATGGTCATGTCCTCCAGCCAGCCCCCTCACACGGCTCTCCACTCCCCGAAACCGCCATCGGGATCACAGCGCTGGTGCTGGATCCACCCATCTCCCACGTCTGCCTCTGAACCACATCCCCTAACTCACCGCTGCCGTTGTCCCTGGAGACTCTCCCAGCTTAAACACAATGACACCCTCACGTTCCCAAACGTCTCAACGCACCACGATATGTTCGCAGCCCCTGGTCCTGCTCCATCACACTTTCACCCTCTTACCTGGCCTCCGTCCTCAGTAAAACCCTTGCCTCTGGCCCAGGGAGTTGTGGACACAGCTCAGCACATCACGGAAACCAGCCTCCCCTCCATGGACCCTGTCTACACTTCTCACTGCCTCAGTAAAGCAGCCAACTCAATCAAAGACCCCACCCAGCCCAGACATTGTCTCTTCTCCCCCCTCCCATCGGGCAGAAGATACAAAAATGTGAAAGCACGTACCACCAGGCTCAAGGACAGCTTCTATGCCGCTGTTATAAGACTATTGAACGGTTCCCTAGTACGAATAGATGGACTCCTAACCTCAAAATCTACCTGTTATTGTCTACCTACACTGCACTTTCTCTGTAACTGTAACACTTTATTCTGCATTTTTCCCTTGTACTACCTCAATGCACTGTTGTAATAAAATGATCTGTATGGATGGCATGCAAAACAAAGATTTTCACTGTAGCTCGGTACATCTACCAATTTTCCAGGGATAGCCCTCACCTGCAGTTCTGGCTACCGTCTGATCTTGCTGAACCATATATTGGATCTTCTTGTCCTCACAGGAATCAACTTACAAAGGTAACTATCTCCCACTGTACTGAAATGGCTCTTATCAAAGTCACAAATGGCATCCAACCTGGCTGGCTGAGGCAAGTTCTACCTCTCACCACTGTCTGCAGTCTTTGATGGATTGATACAGTCCGTGCCAACCATCAAACTCCCACCTACACTAATCGCACTGTTCCCTCTCACATCCCTATCAAATGCCCTCAGTGCTCCTGCCACACACCCACAGTAGAGGCAACTTGCAGGAGCCGATTATCCTACCAACCCACTCGTCTCTGGGATGTGGGACGAAACTGCAGTACCTGGGGAGACTTAGGGAGAACGTGCAAACTCCACAGACAGCACCCGAGGTCAGGATTGAACACAGATCACTGGAGCTGTGAGGCAGCAGTGCTAATCTCTGTGCCACCGTGCCAACTGATTTAGTGACACATCCTCCTTGACTAGCTCTGTCCAATGTCCAGCTCAGCAGCACTGCCCTCACCTGGCTACACACTTACCTCTTTCACCTTACCAACAGAACAACCTGGAAAGACGTCTTTTTGGCCTCTCATTGACACCCAGCTCCTCAGTAACAACATCCACGGGACTGACAGCAGATTCCACAATCAAAACACTGACACCCTCATCCAATTTATCAGCCTTTCCCACCCTCCTCTGCCTCCATATTGTCTCCATATTGTTTGTCTGTCTCTCAACCTCAGGTGTACTGAAGACTGAAGCCATTGGCTTTGGCTCCATGGTATCACGGTCCCTAGCCATCAGCCTCACTCCCCATTCCCCCACAACTTTACAAAACGATGGTTAGACTGCATTTGGAGCATGGTCCACAATTCCTGCCACCGCACTATAGGAAGGATATAATTGCACTGGAGAACATGCAGAGGTGATTCACCGGGATGTTGCCTGGGGTAGAGGACTTTAGTTATGGAGAGAGATTGGACAGGCTGGGTTTGTTTTCCCTGGAGTGAAGGAGGCTGAGGGCTGACCTGATAGAGGTGTGGAATTTTATGGCAGGAACAGAAAGGGGAGATAATCAAAATCTTTTTTCCATGGTAGGGGTGTCAAACACAAGGGGGTGTCATTTTAAAATGAGGAAGGAGTTTTGAAAGGGATCTGAGGGGTGAGTTTTTTTTACACACAGTAGGTGCCTGGAACAGCTGTCAGGGGAGGTGGCAGAAGCAGGTATGATAGCAAAGTGTAAGAGGAATTTAGACAGGCAGATTAACAGGCAGGATATGGACCATGTGCAGGCAGATGAGATAAATTTAAGGCACAGACACGGTGGGGCAAAGGGCCTGTTCCTGTGCTGCACTGTTCTATGTTCTATAACATTCCAATGTCCTACAAATATTGGTAAGTGGAAGATGGTGTATTTTGGTAAAATTAAGGAGGCACCATATTCATTGGAAAATAATGCCTAGAAATTGCATATGCACCTTTTACAAATGGGTAAAGCATGCAAAAAATGTGCGGAAAAATTTCTTCTCCCAAGAGGTGGTGAATCTCTGGAATTCTCTGCCCCAGCAGGCGGTGGAGACCAGACCAATAGATATATTTAAGGTAGATGTAGACAAATATTTGAAAGATCGAGGAATTGAGGGTTCTGGGGAACTGGCACAGAAGAGGAGTTGAGGCCAGCACAGATCAGCCATGATCTTATTGGCGGGGCAGGTGTGGCCTTGTCCTGCCTCCTTGTGTTCTTTTGAAGTGTTTGCGCCCATTTCCTCTGTAGAACCATAGAACACTACAACACAGAAAAAAGGCCATTTGGCCCTTCTAGTCTGTGCCAAAACATTATTCCACTAGTCCCATTGACCTGCACCCAGTCCATAACCCTCCAGACCTCTCCTGTCCATGTATCTATCCAATTTATTCTTAAGAGTGAGCCCGCATTTACCACGTCAGATGTCAGCTCGTTCCACACTCCCACCACTCCCTGAGTGAAGAAGTTCCCCCTAATGTTCCCCCTAAACCTTTCCCCTTTCACCTTAAAGCCATGTCCTCTCGTACTTATCTCACCTAATCTAGGTGGAAAGAGCCTACTCGCATTTACTCTGACTACACCCCTCATAATTTTGTAAACCTCTGTCAAATCTCCCCTCATTCTTCAACGCTCCAAGGAATAAAGTCCTGACCTGTTCAATCTTTCCCTGTAACTCAATGCCTGAAGACCCGGCAACATTCCAGTAAATCTCTGCACACTTTCAATCTTACTGATATCCTTCCTATAGTTAGGTGACCAGAACTGCACACAGTACTCCAAATTTGGCCTCACCAATGTCTTACCAATGTCTTATACAACCTCACCATAACATCCCAACTCCTATACTAGGTCCTGCCCAGTGGGAACTTGGACCAAGCAATCCCTGTCGCCCTGGCACAGGCGTCACTTCCCCACTCTACTTCACATGCGTGATTGTGTCGTCAATGACCATGCCACTTATCAATTGCTTACGGACAGTAATTGCATCAAAAATCAGATCTACGGTCTTCATTTTTAATGGTCATTGACACAAGATGTTCACTGTGCTGAAAGTAGTGAATCCTGTGAGGTTTGGCTATTGATGGTATACATTATAGGAACCCCTGGTCATTTTACTGCAATGGAACTCTGATGCCAGCAGTGCTGAGAACAGATCGAAGCATCCATCACAGAAACCCCCAGGTCTCAAACACCTCAGTCAGAGGCAACCCCCCAGTACAGGGCACCCTCCTCTTCAGGGGTTCCCACCTGGGGATCCGTTCACCATTACCTTCCTTCCCCACCCCTGTTTCTGCTTATCTCCATAATTCTCTTTAAGATCACACTTAGAGTACTGTGTCCAGTTCTGGTCACCTCATTATTGGAAGGATGTGGAGGCGTTGGAAAGGGTGCAGAGGAGATTTACCAGGATGCTGCCTGGATTAGAGAGTATGGATTATGAAGAAAGACTAAAGGAGCTAGGGCTTTACTCATTGGAGAGAAGGAGGATGAGGGGAGACATGATAGAGGTATACAAAATATTAAGAGGAATAGATAGAGTGGACAGCCAGCACCTCTTTCCCAGGGCACCAATGCTCAATACAAGAGGGCATGGCTTTAAGGTAATGGGTGGGAAGTTCAAGGGAGATGTCAGAGGGAGGTTTTTCACCCAGAGAGTGGTTGGTGTGTGGAATGCGCTGCCTGGGGTGGTGGTGGAGGCTGACACGTTGGTCAAGTTCAAGAGATTGTTAGATAAGCATATGGAGGAATTTAAGATGAGGGATATGTGGGAGGAAGGGGTTAGATAGTCTTAGGAGTGGTTTGAAGGTCGGCACAACATGGTGGGCCGAAGGGCCTGTATTGTGCTGTATTGTTCTATGGTTCTATGGTTCTATCACCGACTTGCCTCCCAACGTGTGAAAGGTGCAGCGGGTGTTTAATTGCAAAAGTTGGGCCACCAAAAATGGGTGATCCAACTTTGAAGCATGTGTTGAAGTAGTGAAGCAATCAGCTGGGGAGGCAGTGGGATGTACACGTGGGGGGCTCACTGGAAGTGACGATGGGGGTTAAGCAACTAAAGCATCAGGGTTCACTTCAAATGGGAGAATATAAAACTCAGAGGAAATGTCTTCACTGGAGAATGGTGAGATTGTGGAACCCACCACACCAGAGTAATCAGGTGAATTGTAAAGATGTATCCAAGGGCAGGTTGGATAAATATATGAACAAGAAAGGAATAGAAGGGTATGTTGAAGGCATCCGATGAAGGAGAGTGCCGGGGGCTCTCATGGAATACACCCATAGGCCTGGACCAGTTGTGACAAACGTCCTGCTTCAGTGCAGTAAACTCATGTACTTTGTGATTACCTGATGTACGCCTCAGTACTGCTTGGTCCTCCCAGCTGGTCTTCCATCAGATAGGTGTTATGAGAGGTTGAAATGAAGTAGTGGCTGAGTGGTTGGGTCATGTCCTGGTAGACCTGGTCATGGTCGGGGTTAAAAATGTTCCCTTCAGGAGACAGCAAGTACATCATGAAGCCATCTAGGGTCAAGGCCTGGTTCAGTTTGCCTGTAGATAGGAAACAGTTTCCAGGTTACTACCTCTGAGACAAATGTTGCAGGGTCATGTACCGGTACTGCTGTACCTAGGTGTCTTAGGAATCCAAATCTAACTCTTCAAGGACACTGGGGTTCTGCCAGAACTCTGCAAACATTGACAGCAAATGAAGAGAGTGCCCCTGAACATTGCAGTAACGTGTTCCCCAGTTTGGAACCTCAGGAGTCCCATGGTTCTGCGATGATGGGAAAGTGGACTTAAGATTTGGAAGCATGAAGGATCTATACACTAGGACCTCATCGAATCCTCCCTGGCCCACCCTTATCACAACTGTGCAGTGAGCATTATATGTGAACAATTCACCTGTTTCCAACTTTCCATCTGATGACACTCCTTACCACCCCTCTCTGTGACTCATCCTCAATGGGAGGCAAGTCAGAGATCTCTAACCTTGACCCTTTCCTTATCATACAACAGAAACACAAAACTCAATCCTAGGCATCCCCCTCCATTTCCTACCATTTCAGGCTCAATCCTCCCATTATCAAAAACACCTTTCCCAGTTCTTCCTCACAATTAACAGGAAAGTAAAGCTGTTTAAAGGGACAAGGCCAATTAGCAATGAACCTCACATCAGTGCTCAGCTTCTCACAGCCCCACCAGAAAAGATGAGATAATGTTTGGATCAAGTTGGACACACACAGTGGCCTTCAACATTTGCCATACCGTTATCATGAAGTCCATATTTCTGCATGACGTTCAAACAATTTTCCTTCGTAACCATCTCCTTCTGTTCTTTCAGGAAAAGTTCCAGCCCATCAATGGTCAGCCTTTGCTCCTTGCCTGAGAAATGCTGGAAGATTTGTTCCAATTCTGGCCGCTGCATCAGGAGCTTGCAGAACTCCTCGATCTCATGTTCTTCTAGTTTGTTTGTCTTGGACTTGTCACATTGCTGAAAGAAGGTTTGCCCAGGTTTAGAGTGAGATATTGTCATTGGTACAGAGAATGTGACAGGAATATCAACTATGTTCCATGAATTATTAACACATAAAGATAAGGAACAGCTCTGCCAGAGCTTTGCTAAATTAACCAGCAGCTGACCTCTCTGATTCCAAATGGGTTTCATCCACCTTCTTCATGCTTCACTGACACAACATCGCTGTGGGTATTGCCCAAGAAAAGCAAGGATTGTAGCACACAGGTGCACGTGGGCGAGTTAACACACAACATACCCGAAATCGTCAGAGAGCAATGACACGCTGTCACCACGTTAACAAGATACTATTAAAAGCTATTATTAAAAAAGATGTTATTAAAAGCTTTTATCTATTCTTTCCCAGGACACCGGCATTGCTGGCACAACCAACACTTCCTGCTCATCATCTGTTGCTCTTGAATTAAATGGTTTGTTGGGTTATGAGTCAACACATTATGAGTCACATTTTCACCAGGCCAGCTAAGGATAGGAGACCTTCTTCACTTAAGGACATGGGTGATTCAAGTGGCAGTCCAGTAGTTTCTAGATAGTTTTAATTTAAATGTTTTCTGTTATGGTGGGATTTGAACTCAAAGCTTAGAAATGGGACCAATCTGTGCCAGTAATGTTGAAGAGTTAACTGTTCAGGGAAATTGTTCTCCTCATTTCTTAAAGTGTTTGCCCCCATTCTGCACTTATGTCCCACTGACCCAGACAAGTGCTGTGATCACTGACCCGAGTGGATGTTTCACCGCCTCATAATTTCACACACGTGTTGACACCAACACACTTCGGACTTATCATGAGAAATGACCAACAAACCTCACAACCTATGACCTGCGTTGTTCACTCACTGTTAAGCAAGGAGCAAATCACACAAAGGTAAGAAAAGTGATCTGAAGAGTTCCTCTGAGCACGCTGGTGGTGCCTTCACATTCGTTTCCAAGCACTGGCCTTCTGCACATGGCCAGCACAGAGGAAGATGACTACACCGAGTCCCTCAGTGCAACTCCAGTGTTAGGCATCCAGTTCCCCACCACCCCTCTCCCCTGATATCCCACAGATTCCCTCCTTCCCATCCCCACCCACCCCCCACCTCCGGGCGACCTTGACCTTCCCAATGTGGCTGCACTGGAGCATTCTAAGTGCAATAAAAACAGAAAACCCTGGAATCACCCAGTGAGTCAGACGGCATCTGTAGAGAAGCAAAGCAGAGTTCATTTCAGGTGGGCCACCTTTTATCTGTTCTCAGCTGCTTCACAACTCCAGCGACCCACATTTCCGCCTGACCCCCAGTGCTGCCTGAGTGGAGTTTGCACATTCTCCCTGTGACCCCACGGGTTTCCTTTGGCTGCTCCGGTTTCCTCCCACATCCCAAAGATCTGCAGGTTGGTGGGTTAACTGCCCACTGTAGATATCCCAGGTGTGTAGGTGAGTGGTAGGATCTGGGGGGAGTTAATGGGAACATTAGGAGAATAACAGGGGATTAGGATAATTGGGTGGCTGATGGTTGGCACGGACTTGGTGGGCCGAAGGGCCTGTTTCTGTGCTCTATGCCCATCCACAGATGCTGCCTGATCTGACATGTATTACCAACATTCCCTATTTTTATTCCAGTTTCCAGGATCTGCAGCTGTTTTGCTTTTCATGCACTTTATTCGAGCTGACCTGTGCTCCAGTGAACAACACACGCTGTAAATGCACAGCTCATGCTTCAGTGCTTTTGAATGGGAGAAAACCATTCCAGTGATCAGTTACAGCAAGGAACGCCCAGTCTCACAATTATTGCAGTGGCTGCCCACCCCACCCCCCCTCCCCTTCTGTCCCACCGAAACACAACATCCAGTCAACAACCCATAAATGGGTGAAATCCAGTTTCCAGCCTTGTATCTCCCAGGCAGCAGCTGAGACCAAACTACGAGACCAGTAAGGTTAACGCTGTGCTATCTTCTTACAAAAGACAGAAGCTCAAAGGGACATGAACTTCTTGCTTTGATCGGCATAAACAGATTAGAATTAAACACTCATAACATTTGCTGATAAATCCATCCCCTGGGATCTGTTGGTACCAGTAATCTCCTAGTCATTTTATGGACAGTATTAAAAAGCATTAAACAGTTTAACACCATTGCCTGGTTTTCAAGCTCATTTAAAGGGACCCAGATACAGGTTGTCCCATTAAAAAAAATGCATATTTAGCTAAACAGAGGCTAAAACCCTAACCAAGGCTTTGGCCAATCTGCTCCGTTAATCTGCTTCCAACTATATTCACTTTATATTCACTTATACCAAATGGCCTAAGAAGTAAAGTGAAGCCAATACGTAGTCACTGGTGCATGACAATGGCAATTTAACAAGGTGTCAGTTCATTCAACAGGTTAACAGGAGGGCAGTTCAGAGACAGCGATAGAGCAAGATCATCTCAACCGTGTGTCTGTAGACTGAAAACCAAGGGGGATAAGAATTCACCTGTTCAATCAAACTGCAAAGTTTGCATCTCACTGTGCCTCTCGGTGTACGATAGCATTAGTAACGATAGTTTGTGGGCGTGATGTTTTATGCATTTATTAATCAATATTCAAATATTCCCTTGAAACGCCAAAGTGTCACATCCAACATCTACCGGTGTCCTGGCATGGGTTAGAGAGTTATTGAGTTATGCAACATAGAAACAGGCCCTTTGGCCCAACTCGTCCATGTCAACCAAGGTGTCTTCCTGAGCTAGCCCCATTTTACTGCATTTGGCCGATATCCCCCGAAACCCTTCCTGTCCATGAACCTGTCTGAATGTCTTTTAACTCATCTTAGACCTACGACTTCTAGTTTTAGACTCTCCTACCCTGAGACAAGTCCGTGACCATCCACCTTATCAATGCCCCTCAGGATATTATAAACCTTTATAAGGTCATGCCTCAGCCTCCTGCACCCCAGGGAGAACAGTCCCAGCCCCTCTACCCTCTCATTAAACTCAAGCCCTCCAGTCCTAGCAACATACTTCTGAATCTTTTCTGCACCTTCTCGAGCTTAATCACATCCTTCCTACAGTATGGCGACCAGCACTGCACACAGTACTCCAAGTGCGGTCTCACCAATGTCCTCTACAGCTGGAGCACCACACCCCAACTCTTGTACTCAATGCCTAATGAAGGCAAGAATGCTATATGCCTTCTTCGCCTCTACTTATTGTCTACCTGCATTGTACTTCCTCTGTAGTTGTGACACTTTACTCTGTACTGTTACTGTTTTTACCTGTACTACAGCAATGCACTCTGTACTAACTCAATGTAACTGCACTGTGTAATGAATTGACCTGTACGATCAGTACGCAAGACAAGTTTTTCACTGTACCCCAGTACAAGTGACAATAGTAAACCAATACCAATACCAGTAGTGTCGCCACTTTCAGGAAACTATGTACTTGTACCCCTCTGTTCTACAACATTCCCCAGGGCCCTGTCATTTACCATTTAAGTTCTGCCGTGGACTTCCGGAGCCCTCCCACCGAGAGGACCAAGCCTCATCCCTCCCACCATTGAAGCAAGCACTTGTTCCTTGCCAACACTCCCCCTGGATGAGAAACCACTGGCTCTGTTGTAGTGCAACCTTTAAGGACTACTTCCTGAGGTCAAAGCTGTGAGGAAAGGTGGAGAATGTCTTAGTGTCAACTCTTCTGTCTGACGTCTCTCAATTCCAATCCGTTGAACATGGAACCACATCTCTTCATCCAGGATTTCTTCTGGCATTTCCAGCCTCCTCACTTCAAGGGGAACCTGCTGAAACCACCTGGGGGTGTGGTCCCTGGTTATCCCAGTCAGGGCTGGTCTACGTGAGGTCAGCTTTGCAGATGACTGTGCAGCACTCTGTCTACACTGCGAGAGAGCTGTGTTTGACCCCTTGAACAACGTTCAGTGTGAGACTTCAGCTTCATTAACAGCTGCTTCTTCTGTGGCTGAATGTCTGCAGTTGTGATTCTGACCAAATCTCACCAGAATCAATTTTGAGGGTCGCACAACTGTTGACATCATTTGGGGGATCTGTACACCAGTGCCAGGAAGTCAGTGTAAAGCAATGGTAAAGGTGTCAACCTGGGCTCCATGGGAGCACCTTAGCACTTAGTCAGAAGGCTGTCCAAGTCCCATTGCATTGTCAGCACTCCAGTACAGTACTGTCTCTCAGTTAAAAGGTTAAACCAAGATATGCCTGCTCTCTCAGATAGATGTAAACAATTCCATGATGGCCAATATTTATCACTTAAGCAATATTGCTTCAAAGCAAATACCTGGGCCTTACCTGATTGCCGTCTCTGTGGGTGTTTGGGCATTTACTTGGAACAAATTGGCTGCCCTGCCTCCTACATGACAGAAATACCTTCCCGTCTGCAGGATTTGGAGGTCCTGAGGTTGCGAAAGCACTATAGAAGAGCAAGTCTCTCTTTCTTCCATGCTGACTAAATGTATCAGGTAAAACCACTAACATTGCAGCTTGTTTTTCAAGGTCCCGATTCCCACCCATCCCCATTAGGTCAGTCCCTGGTCCAATATGCACTCAGGCTTACACCTGGGTTCTCCACAGACATCATTGGCTCCAATATCAACAGCAACACAAGCAATAGCAAGCTTTCACACTCAAAGGACTTACCTGAAAGAGAAAGTTGACATAATCATCATTTACTTTCAGATTGATCATTTTCAGCATATTTTTCATTTCCTTAAAGCTGATCTTGTTGTCATTATTTTTATCAGCCTTGTGCAGGTGTTGATGAATCAAGGTACAGCAGTTAAGGCAATAACTGAACAGGTAGTATGTATTTTGAAAATATCAAAAGGAACAGAAGCACACACAGCAAAGACACATCATCGCAAGGCTTGAAGCAAGGCAATGAACTCTGTATATCTGTTGGTACAACATAACGACTTGGGGAAACCCATATGTCCACATTTGCCCTGACCTCCAGCTTCAGCTCTCCACTCTAATCCCATGTCACTGCACATTCACCATTTTTCCTTTATTGATATGAATGCAATTCCTTTTTGATAAATATTTTAGTCCATGCCTTTGTGGATATTGCTGGTGAAGTAAATTATGTTCTAATATAATCCTGATTTGTTAAGTTACCAATCTTTTATCATTAAACATTTTCCAAACATGCTTAGATTTGAAAATCTCTTTTACATTATGTGAATTCCAGTGAAAAATCACCAATTTTTAAGCCTTTCTTCCTGTTTAACTTATTTCTCTGCTGCCCCAGTTCCCTGACAATGAATCTCTAATGCCCCAGTTCTACTCTGATGCACATCTGATGTCCCTCTAGGAGTCAGTCTCTGCTGTTTCACTTGCTTTGCTACCAGGACAGTTCCTAATATTTTAACTTGCCCAAATATCCTTTTTGCACAATTTCAATGCAACTTTACATTATCTTACATTCAAGTCTCTATGTTGAATACCAGATTCCCATTGTCTGTTAATGTAGCTTTGCCCAGATAAAATCTCTGCTTCAAAGATCTGTAATGTATTTGACCAGTGCTAATAAGTAGGCAGCTGGTCTAAGTTCTGAACTGTTCAAGCATTTACCCAAGATCCATAACGAGATGGGCACCACGATTGCCACTGAGCCTCCCCACCCCAGTGACCCCGGTTCGGCCCTGACATCAGGGACTGTCTGTCGGGGGTGTGCTTGCTACCCTTTGCTCACTGTATTTTTGCAAATACAGAACTGTCTGCAGATGTCTTTGTGGACAGAGTCAGCGGAGCCAAAAACATTACCGTGGGATAAATTTAATGCGTCAGTAAATCACTCTGCCGGCATCAACCCAGAATATTTATCCCATGTGTTCTTTCTAATCATCCTCCACTGAACTGACTGCTAATCACTTGAGGTGGGGGTGGAGAATGACCGGCGGCACATCTGCTGCCTGTGCTGCGTGATCTCCAGTACCTGGTTCACTGAGCTCAGGGATGTGTGGTGGGTGTCTTGCACCCCTCCCAAAGCTGATTTTCACCCCAGCTTGCTTCTGCACAGCAATTATTTTCTCCCCCGAAGCTGCCCTCCACAGCCTCTGGGAGACCATGTGGACTGAAATGTATTTGCTGGAGGGATGGGAGAAGATATGAGCTGCCCAGAACCCCATCCAGGTGGACATGGATCTGCATGGATCTCATTATATATCAGAGCCATTAACTCAATCATTGGAATCCCTCAAAGACAACGGTGATCGTCCTCCAACGAACACTTTGTGAGTGAGAGGATGGGCCTGATCCAGGAGTTGCACGCTCTGCAACATTCCTTTCCAGATGCGATGGGAGTGTTGGGGTTGCCGAGCTGGTCCCCAACGTTCTGCTTCCATTTCCTGTACTTTCAAAGTGCTGAGGTCCCTGTAACAGGCTCAACTGATCCGGGGCTGACCTGGGCAACAGTCGACTCTCAGTAACCCTAAATGAGTGACAAACAGCAGCTGCGACCTCTACTCTGCTCCCCAAAGTCTGGGTTTATGGACTTCAATGGGCCTGACTTTCAGAGACGGAGTACAACAGACAGCTGGTACAGTGTTGCCTATTTGTTCAACTGACCAAGAATGGAGGTCTTGGCTCCTGGCCCTTATAAGGAGGCAATGAAAACAAAAGCAAGGAAGTCCTTTGAACAAATGCTGTACTGTGGTTAAACATCCCGTGATATTCATAGACACTAAGGACGTCCTGCTTGATACCTCTATCTTCAATCCTTTCTTGCCAACATCCATTGAACCTAGTTCATAGAGTCATGCAGCACAGAAATAAAGTCCTGCAGCCACAAAATCCATGCCAGCCATCAACTATCTGTCTATAATAATCCCATTTTTGGACAGTCAGCCCATAGCCTTCTGTGGCAAGTGCTCATCCTAAACTTGGAACTGCTCCTCAGGCAATGGGTTCCAATAGAGTCATACAGTCGTACAGCACGGAAACAGGCCCTTCGGCCCAACTGGACCATGCAGATTCCAGATTCCATCAATAGATTTTCCTTAATCCTATGCCGTCTGGTTATAAACACATCTGCTCAGCAGAAAGGTTTCTCACTATCTATCCTATCCATGTCCTTGTAACTTTGCGTACCTCAATCAGGTCCCCCATCAGCACCCTCCATTCCAAGGAAACAAATCCAGCTTATCCATTGTCTTCTCATAACTGGAACGCTCCATTCCAGGCTACAGCCCGATGGATCTCCTCTGCACCCTCTCCATTGCTGTCACAGCCTTCCCATTGTGCCGTGATCTGTACTGCAAACACTACTCCAGCTGTGGCCTAACATTCTACAAAGTTGCACCATAATCTCCCTGCTCCTATATTCTACGCCCCAGATAATGAAGGCAATTATCCAAATACCTTCTTAACCAGATTATCTGTGCTACAACTTTCAGGGATACTTAGACATGTACGCCGAGGTCCGTCTGCTTCTCAGTACTTCCTAACATCTTGCCAATCATCCTGTATGTCCTGATCTTATTAGGGTCCTTCCAAAATTCATCACCTCGCATTTTTTCAGGACGAACTTCCACCTGCCATTTCTCTGCTCATGTTTACCAACTCATTCACGTCATTTACACCCGGGTTCAATTCCCGCCGCTGTCTGTAAGGAGTTTGTGTGTTCTCTGTGGGCCTGCGTGCGTTTCCTCCGGGTGCTCCGGTTTCCTCCCACATTCCAAAGACGTACGGGTTAGGAAGTTGTGGGCGTGCTATGTTGGCGCCGGAAGCGTGGCGCCACTTGCGGGCTGCCCCCAGAACACTCTACGCACAAGATGTACCTCTCTGTGAGTTTCGATGTACATGTGACTAATAAAGATATCTTATCTTTGTACCATCTGCAAATTTACTAATCATACCTTCTACGTTCACATCCAGATTGTTAATGTATATAACGGACAGCAAGGGTCCCAGCACCACTGGTCAAGGGCTTCCAATCACAAAATCAACCCTCCACCATCAAACTCTGCCTCTGTTTGCCAAGCTAATTTTGGATCCAATTTGCCAACTCGCCCTGGATCCCATGGGCTCTAACGTTTTGCACCAGTGACACATCTGGACAACTCGTCAAATAATTCGATCAAGTTTATGAGACAGGATGTCCCCTTGACAAAGCCCTGCTGGCCGTTCCTGATTGTTTCTCCAAGTGTAAATTAATCTTGTCCCTCGGGATTTTATCCAATAACTTCCTTTTCACTGGTATTAGATTCACTGGCCTGTAATTAACAGGCTTATGCCTGCTGTCCTTCTTGAATAAAGGTACGGCACTTCACCTGTGGCCAGTAAGCCGTTAAATGTCTCTGTCAGAGTCACAGCAATCCCTTCGCTTGCCTCCTATAGCAGCCTTGGATACGTCTCCTCAGGCTCTGGTGATTTACCTACCTTTATGCCCTGTAAAACATCTAATACCTTTTCCTTTTCAATAGTACTTGGTTCTAGAATTTCACTGCCCCCTCCCTGAATTCTCCACCACAACGTCCTTCTCCATAATCAGCACTACCCCTTTAAAACCACACCCTCTGGCTCCACACACAGGTTGTCACTTTGGTCCCTAATAGGCCCCACTCTTTCCTTGGTCATCCTCTTGCCCTTAATATACTTATAAACAGCTTTGGTATTTTCCTTAGTCTTGCTGACGAGTGATATTTCAGGCCCCCTTTCACCCTCCTAATTTCTTTTTGAAGTATCCCCTTACACTCCTCTACTCCTGTAGGACCTCCCCAGGTTTCATCTCGCAGAACCTGCCCTTCTCAGGACCATTCTCGGAATGGAGGCTGGTGACTAGTGGTGTGCCGCAGGGGTCGGTGCTGGGACCCTTGTTATTCATTTTTTAGGTAAATGATTTTGATGTGAGTATGCAAGGCTTGATCAGTAAGTTTGCAGATGACACAAAATTAAGTGTTGTTGATAGTGAAGCAGGTTTTCGTAGATTACAGGGGGATCTTGATCAGTTCGGGAAGTGGGCTGAAGAGCGGCGAATGAATTTCAATACAGATAAGTGTGAGGTGATGCATTTTGGAAAGTCAAACCAGCGTAGGACTTGTACTGTGAATGGTGGGGCAATAGAGAGTGTAATGGAACAGAGGGACCCAGGAGTACGAGTGCATAGTTCGTTAAAAGCAGCATCACAGGTAGACAGGGTGGTGAAAAAGGCATTTAGCACGCTGACCTTCATCAGTCAGGGCATTGAGTATAGAAATTGTGACATTATGTTGCAGTTGTATAAGTCGTTGGTGAGGCCACACTTGGAGCACTGTGTACAGTTTGGTCGCCCTGTTATGGGAAAGGCGCGGTTAAACTGGAAAGAGTGCAGAGAAGATTTACGAGGATGTTGCCACGACTCGAGGGCCTGAGTTATAGGGAGAGGTTGGCTAGGCTGGGTCTTTATTCCTTGGAACGTAGGAGAATGAGGGGCGACCTTACAGAAGTGTTTAAAATCATGAGAGGCATAGATAAGGTGGAGGGTAACAGTCTTTTCCCCAGGGTGGGGGAGTCCAAAACTAGGGGGCATAGGTTTAGGATGAGAGGGGAAATATTTAAAAGGGACCTGAGAGGCAACTTTTTCACGCAGAGGGTGGTGAGTTTATGGAACGAGCTGCCAGAGGAAGTGGGTGAGGCAGGCACAACAGGATCATTTAAGAAGCCCTTGGATAGGTACATGGAAGGGCAGGGCTTGGAGAGATATGGGCCAAACGCAGGAAATTGGGACTAGCTAGGTGGGCACTGTAGTCGGCATGGACTGCGTGGGCCGAAGGGCCTGTATCTGTGCTGTATTGCTCTATAAGTCTATGACCTGCCATTAGCAACATTGTTTTTCAATATCCAACCCTCACTAACCATTGGCACCCAAGGTTCCTTGGACTTGCTGGCCCTACCTTGCACCCTTAATGGGAAGACATTGGCCTGAACTATTTAGTGTTCTGAAGCCTGTGCATTCAGTATACTGCCCTTCACCCATTTCTGGATTTAGCCTGGACTCTAAACTGTTTAATTTGGATTTGTCAGGCCCACTGTATCCTACATAAAGACAAGCAGACTCTCTTGAAGAACTGGCAGTAGACAGACTTTCAGCCCCTTGAAGTCTCTGTACTTCATTGAGATCATGGCTGCTTTTTATCTTAATTCCATTGCACAGCCTTGTTTCTATATCTCCTAATAATGCTGCTTTACAAAGACGTACCAGCCTCCAGTACCAGATTCCCACCATCCTTTGTACTCCCTGACATCACATTTGAATGGCCGGTGTCAGGTTTTTAGGTCGTTTAGGATTACCCGGAGGAGAGGTGAGCACAGACAAACCGAGAGCAGATGAATGGCGTGTGAACAGATATCCACAGTCACAACATGCGACCGTAACCATGGTATCAGGAGGGGGTGGCAGGGAGCTACAGGCAAAAAGGGTAAAAGATAAGATAAGATATCTTTATTAGTCACATGTACATCAACACAGACAGTGAAATGTATCTTTGTGTAGAGTGTTCTGGGGCAGCCCGCAAGTGTCGCCACACTTCCGGCGCCAACACAGCACGCCCACAACTTCCTAACCTGTATGTCTCTAGAATGTGGGAGAAAACCAGAGCACCTGGAGGAAACCCACGGAGTCACGGGGAGAGCGTACAATCTCCTTACAGACAGCGGCTGGAATTGAACCCAGGTCACTGGCGCTGTAGAGTGTTACACTAACCACTACACTGGCATCAGCCTGGGCAATAAAAGTGGCAAAGGAAGATTCCAGATCTCGATTGGTCCTGGTTATTTTTATTTTTTGGCAGCTTTTCCAAATTGATGCCAACCTGGAAGTCATTTTTGGCTGCTATGGCTACCAACTTTGCCCTTAATTCAATGCACGTCAGTAACAGAGAGGTTAGCAGCATCCAGCCCTGATGTACATTTACTTTGCTGTATATTTACATTAAATTTACAACTGCTGCCCAGCCAAGCCCTTCCCCTTGTTGTCAAAGGATATTGTTCGATTTTGTCCTGCTGGCTCATGGTTGCCACTCTTCTGGTCAGTTTCTTCAGCCCCTGCACCCACCGCCTGCCTTCCTCCTCCGAGGCCGCCACCAGGTCCAGGCTGCTCCTGCTGCCCGCGAACACAATGGTGAAGCAACGTTTCTCCGAGAAGCTGCTGCCGTGTTTGGTCATCACCTCCGACTGGTGTCCCTCTTGGACATCCTGGATATCCATCACCGAGACTGAAACGTCAGACGGGAGATCAACAGTGGGGCCGGCGTCTGGAAAATCAGCTGGGTCGAGGCTCGACTCTGCGGGCTGCCAGGGGCTGCAGTGAAGGTCAGGGTGACTCTGATGGGCAGCTGAGGGCGAGTTGGAGGGCAGATGGACGGAACGCAAGGGTGAGCTAGCACTGAGTTAAGCAGCTTCCAGGCTTAAAGTGGACCAGGTGGGCATCCTTTAACTTACACTGAAGCCTTGGGCATTCTGCCTGGACCACTCTATCCAGTGTGCACCACATTCATATCATGGCATCCAATGTGCCATTGTGGACATGCAGACACCTCCGGGCACCAGTGCTTCAGATGCAGGGAAGACCCCAATGGAGAATCACAGACTGGACTTCAGGGCATGCCACGGCTTTCAGACTCTGCTTCACAAACTGTCTTATGTGCAAATTGCATTGCATGGTGTAGAAAGATGGTTGCACTGGGCAACAGAATTTCTAGGCCTAACAATCTCTACCCCTCTTATTTTCCACATCCTATAATACACTCTTTCAAACCTATTTCTTTGACCAAAGCTTTTAGCGATCTCTCTAATGGCAGCACCTCCTCAACTGTCCTGGGACAGGATGTTATTCAATGGTTCAAGGTGCAATTTAAAAGCATCTATGCTGTACTGCCTGACAGCAGCTTTTTTTGAGTTTATACCAGGTCAAAAATAATCCCTCAACATGAATCTTAGCTAGTTACCATGGAATGTAAAATATTAAGTAACTATTTGCTGTGGGGTCTCCATTGGTGCCACCCAAGCCCATCCCCATTCCTACCGAGAAAGACCTCTGTTCTTTAGGCCTTACTGTATCATTGATTGCTACTACACAGTCCTACACACCTAGTGTCAGTATATAGGTTACGTCAGCAGGCTAACAATCCAGAAAAAAATAGGGGCAATTTAAATTCTGTTAAAATAAATCTGCAATAAAAGTCCTGTATTGGTTATGGTGGATGATGAAAGCATCAGCTGCCCCAGTAAAACTCTGGTCCACAATTTACACCAAATAGGACCTAACAGGCAGCAGACACCAAGGTACTAGACACATCTCAGTGGATGGAGCAGCCATTTTCAGTCTGGATTCTGGATTAGGACAAGGCACATCCAGTTAACCCTGCAACCTCACTAACACTGGGGTTTTGTGCATAACTTTGGAAAACTGTCCCACAAACTAGCCACCTAACATGTTGACCTTGTTACAGTCATAGAATTGCTCCTAACATTCAACTTCTCAAAACCTACGTTACAATCCCTGGGCATGTGGGAGTGACTGCCAGGAGATGGCATTCAGTCAAGTGAGAATGACCATTGTAGTCAATATTGACCGCGAGCTCCATGGGATCAGGACAAACGTGGAGACGGAAACCTCCTCCTGATAACCCCCTCCCGTCCTCCCTTTTCTGATGAGGCAGTGTTCTTCAACGCTGACCAAAACTCACAAGAAGCACTGGAGGTACTAAGAGCCCCCCAGCGCTCGGATGGGGACTGGATGGGGACTTCAACACCTGTCACTAAGGGTGGCTCAGTATCAGTACCACTGGTTGAGCACCGAAGGACACAGCTGTCAAACTGAAGCTATAACAGGTGAAAGGCAACTAACACATGGGAAAACCTAATGGACCTCATCCACACAAATATATCTGTCACAGATACCAGTCTTGGTAGGAGACAGCATCACACAGTCCTTGTCAGGACCAAACCCCACAAGCACACAACAATTGATGACACCCTTTTCCAGCAAGTGGAACAAGGGCGACAGATGCCCAGGAATGCCATCACCACCCGCAGGTTCCCCTCGAAGTCACACGCCAGCCTGTCCTTCATCATTACTGGGTCCAAATCCTGGAACTCCCTGCCCAGCAACACTGTGGGAGCACCTTCACCAGAGAGACTTCAGCATCTCAAGGGCACTAAGGGGTCAACAATAAATGCTGGACATATGCTGTGGATTATTAATTATGCTTTATAACTAAAACAATTCAGATCCTACAAATTCAATATCTCAGCACTGTATAGATGATGCTAGCAACCCCTTGACTGATTATTGCTACACCCCTCTCGAAGTAACTGAGCAGCAAACCATTAATAGTGCTCACACTCAATGTTACCCATGGTGCCAGCAGCCCACTGGGACAATCCCTGGACCGCACGGGTGGCCAACGAGAACAATGCATCTCCACCAGACGGTGACGTTGTCTGACGTCTACAATGTGAAGTATCAGAAAACTGAAGGCAAGTAACACTGAAAGCCCTCTTGCTGCCTTCATTCATCAGTTCTCAATTCCCCAGCAAAGCCCACAGTGCTGTAGCTCCAGTGCTCCCACCGTGCTAACACTGCGGTTTTCCCACTGCGCTAATACTGCAGTGTTCCCATAGTATCAATGCTGCAGTGCTCCCAGTGCTTTCGCAGTGCCAATGCTGCTCTGCTAAAATGCAATACTCACATGTAGGAGGCTTATTCCTGGACTCATACCAGATGGACAGCCCGTCCTCCTGTAGTTTCATCTGGCGATCCTTCTTCCACTTACTGGACTTTACTTTCCTTAACTTGCTGCCTCTCAGCATGTATTTCACATCATCATCTTCATGCAGTCCTGGGAAAGAGAGGAGGACAAAGTTCTCTCAACAAAGGAAGTAAGCAAGGGAGATATAGAAGTGGCCACTGCAGGGTCCTGGCAGTGGGAGGAGAGGGATTACACATGCAGGCTCGGGGTGGGTTTTCACTGACAGGGTCCTGGAGGCTGGTGGGGGTAGAGACCACTGGATTTCCTGGGACAGCTGCCTCATAGTTTTGATGACTGGGCAGATTATGAACGCCCTCCCTTTCTGTGTGACCTCCAGGCTTTTCACTATTTTGTCTCGAGCTGAACTGGAGGTGGTCGCTGTGAGTCAGGTTCAACCAGGCAACTGCTGCTCCTCTCCACCAAGCCATTTCAGGATGACCCAAAGCATTTTGTAGCACTTTGGAAATAAAAAATATTGCAAGTACTGGAAATATGAAACAAATGATGCTGAATATTTATCAGCCTAAATCATGAATTCTGTTTTCACTTCCTGTGTTTTGTATTTCCACTCACAGACTTTGCTGGAATAGCTTCAGGGTGAAGTAGGAAATGCGCTCAAAGCAAATCCCACAGACTGAAGCCGACAGATCTTCCTCTCAGCTTTCCTCATCAGATGATGCTCAATGTCAGCAGGCAGCCCCTCCCACCAGCTCCAACCCCTTCCACTGCAACCCTTACCGAGCACCGACCCCTCCAACCCCTCCCCCAATTCAAATGATGAAAATCTGTGGTGTTGTAGAGAGAGGAAAATAGTTCTGAGGTCACAACATGACATTCATCAGCTGGACAGAGCAACAGCAGACGGAATTTAATCCTGACAAGTGTGAGGGGCTGCATTTTGGCAGGTCAAACAAGGGTAGGTCATTCACAGTAAATGGTAAGGTCTTTGGGAGTGCTGATGTACGGGGAACCTTGGCATACATATCCATGGACCCCTGAAAGTGGCAGCCACAGCCAAAGGCTTGGTACGGGAATTGCTCTGCCCGGGACCGCAAAAAACTGCAGAGAGTTGTGGACACAGCCCAGCACATCACGGAAACCAGCCTCCCCTCCATGGTCTATACTTCCCGCTGCCTTGGTGAAGCAGCCAGTATAATCAAAGACCCCACCCACCCGGGTCATTCTCTCTTCTCCCCTCTCCCATCAGGCAGAAGATACAAGGAGCCTGAGGGCACGTACCACCAGGCTCAAGGACAGCTTCTATCCCACAGCGATAAGACTATTGAACAGTTCCCTTTTACGATGAGATGGACTCTTGACCTTACAATCTACCTTGTTACGACCTTGCACCTTATTGTCTACCTGCAATGCACTTCCCTGTAGCTGTGACACTTTATTCCGTATTCTGTTTTTGTTTTTACCCTGTACTACCTCAATACACAGTGTAATGAATTGATCTGTATGAATGGTATGCAGGACAAGTTTTTCACTGTACCTCGGTACAAGTGACAATAATAAACCAATACCAATACCACAGGTAGACAGGGTGGTGAAGGCAGCAAACAGAACACTTTCCTTCATCAGCCATGGCTTGCAATACATGAGCAGCGAAGTCACGTAACAAGTTTGTAAAATACTGATTAGCCCACAGCTGGAGCACTGTATGCAGTTCTGGTCACCACACTATAGGAAGGAGATGATTGCGCTGGAGATGGTGTAGAGGAGATTCAGCAGGGTGTTGCCTGGAGTGGACCATTTCCATTATAATGAGAGTCCGGACAGAGCAAATTTGTTTTCCCTGGAGCAGAAGAGGCTTAGGGAGACCGGATAAAGGCATCAAGTCATAGAAAACATGGACACCGGCCCTTTGGCCAAACTCGTCCATGCTGACTGTGTTGCCCAGTATATATGAAATTATGCAGGGGAATGGATAGGGTAGATCGTAAGAATCTTTCTCCCAAAATGGGAAGTCTAACACAGAAGGGGACCTGAGGGAAAATTTTCCACACCAGAGCGGTTGGTATCTGGAACGCACTGCCTGGGGAGGTGGTGGAGGCAGAGAGTCTCACAATATTTAAGAAGCATTGAGACACGCACTTTAATCGCCAAGGCATGGAAGTCTACGGACCTAATGCGGGTACATGGGATAGATAAGTACAATGGTCAGCATGGACATGGTGGGCAGAAGGGCCTGGGTCTGTGCTGTACCACTATGACTGCAGCGTCTCTGGTGAAACCTCAGTGAGATGTTGGGGCAGGACCAGACAGCAGTCACAGTGGCCTCTCATCCAATCAACCGGGTCCAGTCCAGCGGGACACTGCACCCGGAAGTAGACTGGTTACACATTCAGTGAGCTGAGGCAGCTCATTGGTCATCAGCAGATCCAGCCCAATGCGATGATGACCCACTGAATTGATACACGTTGTTGGAGATACACCAGACATGGAGAACTAACCAGCTCCTTTCTGAAACAGTGTCATCAGATCCCTTACTGGGGCAGACTAGACCCTGGTGCAAGGACAGTTGAACCACCAGGGAAAGAACAGAAGACGAATACCACAAATAACCGTAAAAATGTTTAACTACGTCAAGAATCGCAACCACATTGGAAGCTAGTCTGTATTATGTTGCCAGGTTCACACCAATTAATCCACCATAGGTGGCCACTGCCATTATATTTTTGGTCATACAGTCAGTGGATCACATCAAAAGTGCTTGGGAGAGTGTATTGACCAATCAGGCACACTACAAACTGTTCTGTGAGTCTCGATTCCACATGGTAGATTCATCTGGGAATAGGGTTGTGCAACCACCTCAATCCTTAAATCATGCACGATGCGTCACTTGGCCAGGATATCCAGGAAACCTCTGGAATTTCCATTATAAAATGATCCCCTGGATCAATTCCATCAGAGAGATGGAACTTTGAACAATGTAGCAGTCTTTCAGAACTGAACCAAACTACCAATGCAGAGAAAGGGCCACTGTCGGACATCACAGGTAATCTGGAAAATTTAACATTCCCCAAAATCCTTGTGCCACAGGCATAATCCAACGAAAACCAACTGGCTATTTCAACTGGAACTCAAGCAGAATAAACACTCGACTGACCGGTACCCGGTGCCCTCTGGAATGGGGCACATGAACATCTGGCTGCCTTACTTTGATAACCTTCATCAAACAGCTGCCTTACAGGCTTCAACTGCCAGCAGCATCCTTTAAAGGAGGAGAATTCTGCCCTCCCTTCACTCCGTGTGAAGGACCTTTCATTCCCAGAGAGCCTTACTCCATGAGATCGCTACCTTTTATTCTCCAAAATCCCTATCCATGCCTGTGACCAGCGAGAGACTGCGGAGCATTCTGGAGGGAGGGAGTGTGCCCAGAGGTTGTGGTCCATTGCATTTACCAACAGGAAAGGGAGTAAAATAGATGATATCCTGCACGCAGAGTTTAGGAAATTAAGCAGCAGGGCCTGGAAGGCAGTAATCTCTGGATTACCCTGGTGCCACATGTCAGTGAGTTCAGGCAAAGGAGACCATTCAGCCCATTGTGTCAATGCTGGTTCTTTCCCAGAGCAGCTCACTAATTGCACCCCACCCCTTTCTCTGCCACTTTGTACATTTTTTCTCACCACGTTTATCCAATTCCCTCCTGAAGGCCACAATGGAACCTGCCTCCACCGCATCTGTCAGCAGTACGATCTAGATTCTAACCATATGCTGTGTAAAGAAAGTTGTTTATCACTCTTATTTGTCTTCCCCTTTATTTTTGACCTGTGGGCTCTAATCCTTGACTCTCTGCCAATGGGAAAGCCTCCCACTATCCTTTCTGTCCAGACCCCTCCTCATTTTATATACTTCTCCCAAATCTCCCCTCAGCCTTCTCTTCTCCAAAGGATCAGTGGCAGCTTCTCCAATCTAACCTCGTAACTGTAGGCCCTCATTCCAAGAACCAATCTCACAAATGTCTTCTGGACCCTCTCTAATGTTTCCACATTCTTCTATAATAAGGCAACTAAAATTACTCATATTGCTGTAGTTGAGGCCGGACCAGAGATCAACATGACTCCTCTGCTTTCATACTCTCTGCCTCTATTGATAAAGCCCAGTATTGTGGGTGTGCCTTCTCCACCTGCCCTGCCACTTTCGATGATCTGTGCATCCTTCACCCAGGCCCCTCTGCTCCTGCCCCCCCTTTGTTCTATATTTGCCTCTCCTCATTCTTCCTATTAAAATGCATCACCTCGCACTTCTCCACACTAAACTTCATCTGCCGTGCCTTAGCACTTTCCACCGGCCTGGTTATATGCTCCTGCAATCTATTGCTACCCTCACAGTTCACAACACTGCCAAGTGCTGTGCCATCCACAAATTCAGAAATTGTGCTTTGCATTGTCCAGTCTGGGTCATTGATATAGATCAATAATTGCAAAGACCCTAACACCAATCCCTGGGGAAGCCATTATTCATCTTCCTTCAGTCCAAGAAGCAACCATTCACTACAGACCTCTTTTCTATTACTCAGCCAACTTCTTATCCATGCTATCAATGTCTCTTCTATGCCAAATGTTTCAACTTTGCTGATAAAACTGTTATGCTGCATCTTATCAAAAGCCATCGTGTCAACTGCATTCTCATCAACTCTATTCATTACCTCAGTGTATGGAGTACAGTAAATGGGACAGACAAGCTGCTAGCACAGACACATTGGAAGGATTACGTAACTATTACTGACATGAGGTTTAAAGAGATGTAGAATGGCGGCATAACATTCCTGATTACAAGGCAGTGCAATGCTAATTAAAGACATAAACGCAGCCGCGAGAGAGGATGGCACCTCAGAAAGATCATCAAATGAGGCTGGAGAAACAAAGGACCGCAGATGCTGCAGTCCGAATGAAAAACACGACGACGCTGGAGGAACTCAGCAGGCCAGGCAGCATCCGTGGAGAAAAGCAGGCGGTCAACGTTTCGGGTCAGGACCCTTCTTCAGGACTGAAGATAGGATATTGGGCTTCCCCTTTTCCTATTTTCAGTCCTGAAGAAGGGTCCTGACCCGAAACGTTGACCGCCTGCTTTTCTCCACGGATGCTGCCTGGCCTGCTGAGTTCCTCCAGCGTCATCGTGTTTTTTATACAATGAGGCTGCATGGTTTGGACTAAAAAATAAATGAGTCGTAGTCATAGAGTTGTACAGCACATCCATTCTGAACTTTTTACCTATCAACACTAATCCCATTTGCCCATGTTAGGACCAGAGCCCTACATACCTTAAGACAGCAATGAAACAGTTGGGTAGGCACTGTGGACCCACATTCCCAGTGAGGTAGAAAAGCAAATACCTTGCCAATTGTCTGACAAGTGCAAACACGAGGACAGTAATGGTGGGAGGCTTTAATTACCCAAATATTAGCAATCAGTTGTTGGATTAGGGTCCAGTTTGTCGCTTTTCTAGTTTTTTTTTGTAGTTTTAGCTTTCTTTACGTTTGCTTATATGTTTGTATATCACGTGATTGTCTGTAAACTTTTAGTAACTTGTAGTATACTTTGCTCTATACTTCTGTAGTTTCTTTGTCTGAAAAACTGCAGTGTATGCGCAGGCTGTTACCAGAAGATTCCCTTATCTAACCGGTTAGACCGGTTTGCGGTAAAAGGGAGAAACATGAGGCCAAGTTCTGTTGTTACTTTTTTTTTCTCGCCTTACTTGCTGTTACAAGCTGACACTGTACTGTGACGAACATCTAATAAAACGGCTGTAACCATAAGTTTTGCGCCTCATTCTTGACTTCTGGAGAACCTTTTCAACAACGTCATCTCCAGATCGAACACAGTTTAAAGGATGGAGAGGACATAGGATTCCTTAGCTGCATTCAGGTGAACATGATTAGCCAATTTCTGGCATACACAATAAGGGGGTAAGCAAAGGAGACAGAAGGGACCAGCTTCATTCCCTGAAATCAAGACTCTGCAATCTTGAGTGAAATATCCTGATGCAGGGTCTTGATTTCAGGGAATGAAGCTGGGCAGGTGGTAAGGGCATCAGTAGGAGAGCAGGTTTGTGGCATTGATCATAACTCAGTCCATTTAGAAAAGGATAAAGGTAAAATCGAGTGAAGGTTCTGAACTTCTAGTATAATTTATATGTTATAATCTAGTATATATTTATACTAAATGTTCTGACGTTTAGTATAAATTGGCATCATGATCAGTACAACATCATGGGCCGAATGGCCTGTCCAGTACTGCACTGTTTCATGCTCTATGTTTAACTGGAACAGGTCAAGTTTACTCAACTGGGGAGTGATTTAACAAATAGACCCAACACAATGCAAGCATTTGGGAAGGAAAATCAAGAGGTTCAAAGATGTTCCCACAAAGGAAAATAGGGGAGCCCCTAAAGAAATTTGGCCTGTCCCCTTTTGACCTTCACCAATTTTTATAGGTGCTCCATAGAAAGCATCCTATCCGGATGCACCACGGCTTGGTCTGGCAACTGCTCTGCCCAGGATCGCAAGAAACTGCAGAGAGTTGTGGACACAGCTCAGTACATCTCAGAAACCAGCCTCTCCTCCATGGACTCTGTCTAGACTTCTCGCTGCCTCGGTAAAGCAGCCAACATAATCAAAGCCCCCACCCACCCCAGACATTCTCTCTTCTCCCCCCCCCCCTCCTATCAGACAGAAAGTACAAAAGCCAGAAAGCATGTACCACCAGGCTCAAGGACAGCTTCTATCCCGCTGTTATAAGACTACTGAATGTCGTTTAGTACGATAAGATGGACTTGTGACATCACAATCTACCTCATTGTGGCCTTGCACCTTATTGTCTGCCTGCACTGCACTTTCTCTGTAACACTTTACTCTGCATTCTGTTATTGTTTTCCCTTGTACTATGATCTGTATGGACGGCAGGCAAAGCAAAGTTATTCGCTGTAACTTGGTACATGTGACAATAATTACACCAATTAAACCAATTAAAAGGGGTGGAATGCAGCAAAAATGGAAAATGATGTGAGATACCAAGAGCTCACTGCAGCAGAAAGCCTGGGAGAATGTAGAAAGTGTCAAAGTGAAACTAGCAGAGAAATTAAGAGAGCAAAGGGTGAGAATGAGAAAACTACTGGTAAATCAAATGAAAGAACATCCATATTAAAAATGCTGGAAATATTCAACAGATCAGATAACAAGTGTAGAGTGAACATTCTACGTCAATAGCCTTTTATCAGAACCAGGAAAAGTTAGAAAATAATTCAATATGAAGTTACAGAGAAGGGAGAGACCAAGAGAACTGGATGAACAGGTAGTTCTGGTGCCGACTGAGAGAGGCGCAAATAGTGGGAAAAGAATAAGAATTGTGAGTGAAGAAAGTGCCAGAACCATGAGAACTGGTTGGTTCCGGCACCATCTGCAGAGGCCGGTTCATGAAGTGGTTAAATTCAGCATTGAGGCCCGTGGGCTTTACAGTGTCTGTTGCTGTTCATCGAGCTGGCTTCAGGCTTGGTTGGAACAGTGTAAGAAACCAATGACAGAGAGTGGGAGTGGGATGGAGGATTAACGAGAAAGGGCCACCAGAAGGTCTGGTTCACCCTTGTACACCGAACAGAGGTATTCTGTAAGGTGATCATCTAATTGCATTTGGTCTCTCCAGTGTAGGGGAGACCACATCATGAGAACCATGCGCTGGACTGGAAATAGCTACACCTGGAGGTAAAATGGTAGGTGTCGCATCTCCCCCAGTTGCATGCGGAAGTGCCACAAGAAGGGCAGTGGGTGTTGGTGGGATGGGAAATGTGGATCAGGCAGCCACGGTGGGAACTGTACCTTCAGAACGATGAAAGGAGAGGGCACAGGAAGCTGTGTCTGTTGGTGGCCTTTCACTGAGGTGGCGGAGCGTAGATTGACCGTGGAGGCTAGTGAGGGGTGAGAATAAGGGAAATCCATTCCTTCTCCGGCTGGGAGGAAAGGGGTTGAGAGCCAAAGTGTGGGAAATGGAACAGAATGAGCTTGCACAATGGGAAGCCACGGTTAAAGCAAGAGGAAGGTACTGGTGTGGAAAATGTCTCCAGTAACATTGTGTGCAGTTCTGGTCACCCACCAACAGGAACAATATCAATAAGCTTGAAAGAGAGCAGAGAAAGTTTACAAGGATGTTGCCGGGACTTAAGGACCTGAGTGATAGGGAAAGTTTGAATAGGTTAGGACTTTATTCCCAGGAGCACAGGAGAATGAGGGGAGATCTTATAGAGGTATACAGAATCATGAGGGGTATAGATAGGGTGAATGCATGCAGGCTTTTTCCCCTCAGGTTGGATGAGACTAGAACTAGAGGACATAGGTTTAGGGTGAAAGGTGAAATATATCAGGGGAATCTGAAGGGAAACTTCTTCACTCAGAGGGTGGTGCGAGTGTGGAACGAGCTGCCGGAGGGAGTGGTAGATGCGGGTTCGATTGTAACACTTGAGAGAGGTTTGGCTAGGTACATGGATGGGAGAGGTATGGAGGCATATGGTCCGGGTGCAGGTAGATGGGACCAGGCAGAAGATCAGGTTGGCGTGGACTAGATGGGCCAAAGGGCCTGCTTCTGTGCTGTAGGACTCTATGATTCTATGACTCTAAACAGAAATAACAGAGACAGAGAAACTGAGAGAATGGACTGGAGTCCTTACAGGAGGTAGGGTGGGAGCAGGTGCAGAGAAAGCTGCGGCGGTCTGCAGTCCTGTAAAAGATATTGTAGCTAATCTATCTCCTGAGAGGGAGATCGAGATACCAAGAAAGGAAGGAAGGGTCATTGATGGACCGTGAGAAAGTGAGATCACAGTGGAAACTGCCGCAAAGGTAATAAAGTTGTCATTCTGTCTGAGAGAAGTGGGGGTCTGAATAGGACCTGCTGCTCTCAGACAATCCAAAGGTGTTTAGTGGGTACAGAAGAGAAACATGTACTAGGGAAAATGTAGGGCCCATAGGAGAGCAAGAAGGAAGCTGAATACTTTGGGACTGTATTTGGAAGAGAGGCTGCCAATACTGTAGTTATTGTGAGCAAATGTGATGGATTGAAGGGGAGTAGCACTGGGAAACCTGCAGGGGCTCTGACTACAATATTTCAGTCTCCTCAGGAGGAGTGCCGGAGGACTGGAGGATTCTGAACTTCACAGTGCTGTTTAAATAGAGAGGAAGAGATAAACCAAGTAATTACAGGCCAGTTTGTTGAACTTCAGTGCCGTGCCATTTGTTGGAATCAGTTCATAGGAAGCGTACAAAGGCAGAGATTAATCAGGGACAATCAGCATGAATTAGTTAATGAAAGGTAAGTTCTAACAACCTTGTATGAGGTTTTTGAGGAGGTAACGAGGAGGGTGGACAAGGGCAGTGTGTTTGATGTAGTCCACATGGACTTTAGCAAGGTCCTCCTGCTCTTTATGTACTTCTGTACATTTTATACTGTAACCCCCTTTGGATTTTCTTTGATTTTACTTGCCAATATTTTCAGAGTCCTGCATGGTAGTCTGGTCAAAACAGTTCGAAGCCTATGGAATCCAATGGAGGGTGGTAAATTGCATCCAAAATTGGCTCAGTGGCAGGAAGCAAAGGAGCATGGTTGGTGAGTGTTCTTGTGACTGTAAGCCTGTAACCGGTGGGCACCTCAGAGGCTCCGGACTCGGACTTCTGGTAATATATAACAATAATTTAAACCTGCATCCAGAAGGCATGTTAAAGAAGTCTGCCGACGTTATAAAATTGTCCATGTGGTTGACAGTGAGGTAGAAAGCTTTTGACTGGTAACGAGAGGGAATAGATGGCCTGGTCAGCTGGACAGAGGAGCGCTGAGACAGAGTTAAATCAGAGAAGCGTGGGAGGTACAACAAGGCAACGCAATAAACGGTGAATGGGAGGGTAGTGATAGGTGGAACAAAGGCACCTTGGACTGTACGCTGGAGTGTCTTAAATGTAGCAGGGCAGATCAATAAGGCCCTGGTGCAGGGTCTCGACCCAAAAGGAGCCTGAGGGCACGTACCACCAGGCTCAAGGACAGCTTCTACCCCACTGTGATAAGATATTGAACGGTTCCCTTATACGATGAGATGGACTCATGACCTCACTATCTACCTCGTGGTGACCTTGCACCTTATTGTCTACCTGCACTGCACTTTCTCTGTAGCTGTGACACTTTACTCTGTACTGTTATTGTTTTTACCTGTACTACATCAACGCACTCTGTACTAACTCAATGTAACTGCACTGTGTAATGAATTGACCTGTACGAACGGTATGCAAGACAAGTTTTTCACTGTACCTCGGTACAAGTGACAATAATAAACCAATACCAATACCAAAACCAAAAGATCAACCATCCCTCTGCCTCCACAGATGCTGCTCGACCCGCTGGGTCACTTCAGCAGTTTGTTTTTGGCTCCAGATTCCAGCATCTGCAGTCGCTTGTGTCTCCATAAAATTTTCATTAGCCGACGCACAGGATATAAGAGCAGGGAGGTCATGCTGGAATTGCACACTGCTCACCACATAACAGGAAAGATGTGCATGCACTGGAGAGGGTGTGGAGGAGATTTATGAGGATGGTGTCAGGGCTGGAAAACTATGGCTGTGAAGGAAGATTAGAAAGGCTGGGGTTGTTTTCTTTGAAACAGGGGAGGCTGAGGGGGAGACTTAATTGAGGTGTCTAAATTTATGAGGAGCCTGTGCACATGAAATAGGAGGGATCTAATTCCCTGGATCACAAACCAGAGTTTTAAAGTAAATGGTAAAAGTATTAGAAGGGAGATGGGGACAGTTTCCGAACCAGAAGGTGGAGGGTGGGGTGGGTGGGGAAGGGGGGGTGGAGGTCCGTAGGTTGCTACCTGCAGGGGCAGTGGAGGCAGAGACCCTCATTACATGAGTGTGTACCCCAAGAGCTGAGACCTGCAGGTGGAAGTGGGCTGGGCAGCCCTTTACCAGCACAGCTCTGAGGGGCTGAGGCAGCTCCTTCTGCACCAGACATTTTCTCATTCTATATAAAGAGGTCCTCGCCCTTGCGAGTTACACTGGCAGCAGGCCAGACCAAGAGTCTGGAAGTGCTCCACTGCATCAAATCCTACTCAGCGTTTTTTTTAAGGTTTTATAGGTGTAACTCATGAAAATATTGACAATAGAATTTCTCGGCCAGTACTACTTTAAGCCATCACTTGGTCCAATTCTATCTCTGGCAATGATTTAACAAAGCTCCATGCTTTATTGAGGATTGCCCGGCTCCACTGAACAGAAGCAATTCGATGAGAAGGCTTCACACTGCAGGAACGTGACAAATGGGCTCACCCACATATAATTCTATTGGCTCAGTCCTGTAACTAAATAGTGCCAAATTTATTTGTTGTCCTCTCTTAACTTTACCGTCTTCTAAGCAGCTGTAATGTATTATTAACTTTAGAAACATTTTCCTCTAAGAACAGGAGGAGGCCATTCTGTCTCTCAGACCCATACTACCTTTTATTTGGAGTGTGACTGGTCTAACTATCTCGCCATCTGCCCACCTTGACTCCTTTCCCCCTATCTGAAAAGAATCCTATTAAAGAGACTTCAACATTCCTCTCAGGAAGCCACGACACCAGGCTACATCAACCTGCTGACTGATGGTCACAGTGTGCTTGTGGGGTGCTTTGATCAGGAGGGTTGCACAGCCAGACCCTAGTCACAGACTCACACCTTGCAGCACAAGTTATTGAACAGGACTTTCTACAGGAGCTGAAGCCCTGGGAGCAGTGAGACTGACAGGCCTGGGAACAAAATCTGGACTTTTCCCACCACTTTGCTCAGCAGCTTCTTCTAACTTTATAATAGTTATTTAGAATGCCAGTCACTTCATTTCAGCGTGTGATTGCCCTGAGCTAATATGGTCCAGTGATTCAGAAAGCACAATGAGTGCGATTCCCGTTTAACAATGTGCTGTGTAAATACTCAGACCTTGTCCGTGATCAGACTCACTGCCACAGACAGCTTCCAGTAACACAGCAAGGCCACTGAAAACAAGAGGCAGCCAAGGCACATGACACGTTATTTTGCAGCACTGTAACCGGGATGCATTCCGACCCTTGCCAGGCTGAAGCAGCCTCCAGACCTGTGGCCCTTTTCCCCACTGCACCTTCACTGCCTGCATGCTCCAGGTGTACTTACATCCTTAAAGCATCTGATTTTTCAGATGGCTCCTGTCGCGGGTACAGAACGTTCTGTTATAACTGGCCAGAGGGCACTCACCACATTCGCCTGAGACACAGCAAATCAGGCAGGGAAGCCCGCTTCAGTGTCGACTGTAGAACCACCCAGCATTCACTCATTCCGTCTATTTAATTTATACTCTCTCTCTCTAAAGAGTTTCTACTTAACCCCACCCTCGCCGATCTCTCTTTCTGATGCGGCTAATCATTCTTTTCCCAGTCCCTTGTCCTTATAACAAAGCTCTCCATCCAGACAGTTAGGGCAGTATAGTTGTGGATCTCTCTCCTAGAGTGAATGCAGTGTTACCGTCTCACGAGTCCAGGGTCCCGGGTTCAATCCTGACCTTGCCTACCGTCTGTGCGGAGTTGGCACGTTCTCCCTGTGACCAGGCTTCCTCAAGGTGCTCCCCTTTCCCCTCACATCCCAAACTCGGGCGGGTTGGTAGGTCAGCAGACTGCTGCAAACTCTCCCTGGTGTATGACTGGCAGGGTCTAGGCGGAGTTGAAAGGCTTGCGGAGGGGAGAATAAGACGGGTTAGGGCAGGGTTCGTGTAAGGCTGGGTGTTTGATGGCCAGTGGGGACTTGGTGAGACAAAGGCCCGTTTCCCTGCTGTATCGTCTTACACATCTCCTCTGGTCGCTTCGCGGCGTCCACCCAGCCTTTCCCAACAGTCACACCTCGCAGTTCTCCGGCACCGGCCGGGATTGGAATCAGTACCCCCCGAACTTCACCTCTCTGTAACTTCCTGACACAACTGGCGTCCCAGACCCCGCTCCTTGCCTTTGGGCTGTGTTAACTCTCCGTTTCTCTCCTCTCCCTCCCTCCCTCCCTCGCCTCCCAGACAGGAGAAGGGGAGGGGGTGTCCCACATGCGGGAACGGCGACCCAGAGAGAAGCAAAGCCGAGTGGCGACGGGCACCGGGGGCAGTATAGCTGCAGTCCCGGACTGCCCGGGCAGAGAGCCGCCACAAGGTTGGGGGGCAGGTCCTGGAGACTGTGTGCAGTGGGCAAGGTGTGTGGGGTGGGGGGTGGCTGTCTGCGGGCTGACATTGGGCACAGGGACAGTGAACCGTCCCGCCCTACGCTGGGCAGAGCCTGCCGTCCTTACCAACTTTCTGGAAGGCTTTCAGAGCGAGTTTCTTGCCGTCTCCGTCCTTCTGCGGACGATCCAAGGACCTGCAGCCGATCATGGTCCTCCTGCCCTCCGGCCGGGCTCTCAGCCCTTCCCGCAGCCCCGAGCCGCTGCGTCGCTGTGGGCTGGGCTGGGCTGTCCCGTCCCGTCCCGTCTCGACCGCCCACCTTCGTCCCGCAGTGAGCCCGCAGCTCTGTCTGGCTGCGTTAATGAGACGCCTGGCTCCCCCACCCTCTACTTATAAACCGGCTGTTTCAGCTCGCCGCCTCTATATAAGGAGCGGGCTGTGCTCCAACGGGGAGAGATTGGAAAGAAAACGTTCTCATTAAAAAAAAATCCACCCCCTTTCTCACTCTCCCCCACCCTTCCTTCGTACACCTCAATGCTCTCATTCACGCCGCGGAGCGGTTGCAGAACTCATGTTCCCCCTGCCTGGGGTGTCTACAGCAGGGGCCGGGGTCTCAGAGTCAAGGGCTGGTCGCTCAGGACGGAGATGAGAGAATATTTCTTCACCTTTTGAAGGGGGTGATTCTTTGGAATTCCCTGCCCAGGGTCCCTGTGGCTTCACGGTCACTGAGCACTGTGGTCATAAGGAGAGATTGAACGGGCTGGGTTCATTCACAATGGGAAGGGAGGAGGCTAAGGGGGTGACCTCATGAGGGACATAGATAGGACAGATAGAATCTTGTCTTATGAGGATAGGTTGAGCGAGCTGGGGCTTTTCTCTTTGGAGAGGAGGATGAGAGGTGACCTGATAGAGGTGTACAAGATAATAAGAGGCATAGATCGAGTGGACAGTCAGAGACTTTTTCCCAGTGCGACAATGGCTAACACGAGGGGACATAATTTTAAGGTGACTGGAGGAAGGTACCACAGAACCATAGAACCATACAGCACAAAACAGGCCCTTCGGCCCACCATGTTGTGCCGTCCATCAAACCACCCTCACACTATCTAACCCCTTCCTCCCGCATATCCCCCCATCCCACACTCCTCCATATGCCTATCCAACAAGCTCTTGAACCTGTCCAATGTACCTGCCTCCACCACCACCCCAGGCAGTGCATCCCATGCACCAACCACTCTCTGGGTGAAAAACCTCCCCCCGACATCTCCCCTGAACCCCCCACCCATAACCTTAAAGCCATGCCCTCTCGTCTTGAGCATTGGTGCCCTGGGGAGGAGGCGCTGACTGTCTACTCTATCTATTTCTCTCAATATTTTATATATCTCTATCATGTCTCCTCTCATCCTCCTCCTTTCCAGTGAATGAAGCCCTAGCACCTTAAGCCTCTCCTCATATTCAGCATCCTGGTAAATCTCCTCTGCACCCTCTCCAACGCCTCCACATCCTTCCTATGATGAGGCGACCAGAACCAACACAGTACTCTAAGTGTGGTCTAACTCGAGTTTTGTAAAGCTGCATCATCACTTGGCGGCTCTTAAACTCAATCCCACGATTTATGAAAGCCAACATCCCATTGACCTTCTTAACTGCTCTATCCACCTGTGAGGCAACTTTCAGTGAACTGTGAATATGAACCCCCAGATCCCTCTGCTCCTCTACACTGCCAAGTACCTTGCCATTTACCCTGTACTCTGCCCTGGAGTTTGTCCTTCCAAAGTGTACCACCTCACACTTCTCCGGATTGAACTCCATCTGCCATTTGTCAGCCCAGCTCTGCATCCTATCAATATCCCTCTGTAAGCTCCGACAGCCCTCCACACTATCCACAACACCGCCGATCTTAGTGTCGTCCACAAACTTACTAACCCAGCCTTCCATCCCCTCATCTAAGTCATCTATAAATATCACAAAAAGTAGAGGTCCCAGAACCAATCCCTGCGGGACACCACTAGTCACTGCCTTCCAATCCGAGGGCACTCCTTCCACCACAACCCTCTGCGTTCTACATGCAAGCCAATTCCTAATCCACACAGCCAAGCTTCCCTGGATCCCTTGGCCTCTGACCTTCTGAAGAAGCCTACCATGAGGAACCTTATCAAACGCCTTACTAAAATCCATATAGACCACATCCACCACACTACCCTCATCAATCTTCCTCGTCACCTCCTCAAAGAACTCTACCAGGCTTGTGAGGCAAGATCTTCCCTTCACAAAGCCATGCTGGCTGTCCCTAATCAGTCCATGATTCTCTAGGTGTTCATAGATCCTATCCCTTAGAATCCTTTCTAACAGCTTACCCACCACAGATGTGAGACTCACCGGTCTGTAATTCCCTGGACTATCCCTACTACCTTTGTTGAACAAGGGGACAACATTCGCAACCCTCCAATCCTCTGGCACCATCCCCGTGGACAATGAGGACTCAAAGATCCTTACCAGCGGTTCAACAATCTCCTCCCTCGCCTCTCGAAGCAGCCTGGGGAAAATCCCGTCAGGCCCTGGAGATTTATCTGTCTTAATATTATTTAACAACTTCAACACATCCTCTCTCTTGATATCTACAACCTCGAGAACATTACCCTTACCAGCACTCCCTTCCGCGTCATCAAGACCCCTCTCCTTGGTGAATACCAAAGAGAAGTATTCATTGAGAACTACTCCAACTTCCGCCGCCTCAAGGCACATTCTCCCACCTTTGTCTTTAATCGGACCTACCTTTACCCTAGCCATCCTCCTACCCTTCACGTATGTGAAAAAGGCCTTGGGATTTTCCTTAACCCTACTAGCCAATGCCTTTTCATGTCCCCTTCTAGCTCTCCTCAGCCCTTTCTTAAGTTCCTTCCTCACTACTCTATATTCCTCACGGGCCCTGTCTGAACCTTGCTGCTTATACCTTATGTACGCTACCTTCTTCTCCCTAACTAGTCGTTCCACCTCTCTCATCACCCACTGTTCCTTCACCCTGCCATTCTTTCTCTGCCTCACCGGGACATATTTATCCCTAACATCCTGCATAAGATCCCTGAACATCGACCACATCTCCATAGAACATTTCCCTTCAAAAAGGACATCCCAATTTACACTCCCAAGTTCTCTCCTTATAGCATCATAGTTCACCCTTTCCCCAATTAAATATCTTCTTGTCCTCTCTGCACCTGTCCCTGTCCATGACAATTTTAAAGGTAATGGAGCAATGGTCACTGTCCCCCAAATGCTCACCCACCAATAGATCCTTCACCTGTCCCGGTTCATTTCCTAAAACTAGATCTAACATGGCATTCCCTCTAGTCGGCCTGTCGACATACTGCATCAGGAATCCCTCCTGGACACATTTAACAAATTCTGTCCCATCTAAACCTTTGGCACTAAGCAGGTTCCAGTCTATATTTGGGAAGTTGGCATAGGGGGGATATCAGAGGTAATTTTTTTACACAGTGAGTGGTGGGGGCAAGGAACGCACTGCCGGCAGAGGTTGTGGGGGCAGATACTTTAGGGACCTTTAAGAGACTCTTAGACACATGAATGATAGAGAAATGGGGGGCTATGTGGGAGGGAAGGGTTCGAGAGATCTTAGAGCAGGATAAAAGGTCGGCACAACATTGTGGGCCAAAGGGCCTGTACTGTGCTGTAATGTTCTATGTTCTATGCAGGAGAGTCCAGAACTAGAGGGCACAGGTTTAAGGTGAGAAGGGAGAAATGTAAAGGAGATCTGAGGGGTAAGTTTTTCACAGAGCGGGTGGTGGGTGTACGGAACAAGCTGCCAGTGGAGGTGGTAGAGGCAGGTACAATTAGGCAGATACAAAAGGGGCATTTGGACAGGTACTTGGATAGGAGAGGAAGAGAGGGAAATGGGGCCAATGTGAGCAAATGGGATTAACGTAGACAGGTTCCACAATCGACACGGACACCATGGGCTGAAAGGGGCTGTTTCTGTCCTGTACACTTCTATGATTTTATATTCAAGGCAAAGATCGATAGGTTTTTAAATATTAAGGGAATCAAGGGATATGGCGTAAGTGCAGGAAAGTAGCACTGAGGTAGATCAACCATGGTTTAACTGAATGGTGGGACAGGCAGGAGGTGCCGAATGGCCTACTTCTGCTTCTATTTCCTAACGAAGGAGTGGCCCTTTGACTTGATCCCTTGCTTTGGTGAATTCAAGATATCCCAAACCTTAGATCAGTTCAAGCCAAGCCCTTTCCCACCGCCGCCACCTCTGCTTTGATCTCACAGATTAAACGCTAATTGTCACTTTAGAACTTTTTAAACATTTCTTTCTCAAGGTAGGCTCCACAAAGCAGAGCGGGTTAAATGAAGATTTGATAGAGGGGCTCCAAAGCATGAGAGGTTTTGAGAAAGAAGTGGTAGCAGGAGGACGATATTGAAGATAATTGGTCAAGGACAGCCAAGGATAGATGCAATTTTTTAATAACAGGTTGCTTTAATCTGGAAAACATTGCCTGAGAAGTTAGTGGAGACAGATTCAATAATAACTTTCAAAATCAAATTGAATATATTTGTACAGACCAACTCTGTAATTTTTCTTCTTGGTTTCAAAGTAATAGGAATCTTTAATGTTCATTTCTCTTTAGAAAAGGATAGGTTTGCACAGTGCAATTAGTGACAAACATTAAATGCAGTATCACTGTAAAATTACTGAGGATTGTCGCAGCTATGGAATTAGCAAAGGGGGAGCAGCAAAGGGGGAGGAACAGAATAAAACAGCAAGAGAATAAAACAGCAAGAAATCCTCGGAGTAAAGTAAGGCTTTCTCCAAGTGTGTAAGGCAGAAGGTGTGTGTAGAGTATTTCACCACAGTCGTCGTAACACAGGTGCTGATGCCAACATTGTGACTGAAGGGACAAACAGAATAAGAGAGGATAGATTAAGTACGGAACATATTTCAAAGCGGATAAATCCCCAGGGCCAGGTGAAATATACCTTGGGCTGTCAGAAGAAGCAGAGGAGGAGGCTCCCACCACTATCTTCCATTCCTCCCTGTTTACTGAAGAACTTCCAGAGGATGGGAGGAATGTTGCTTAAAAGGGGAAAAAGGGATAAACAAAGTAATTACAGGCCAGTTAATTGAACTTCAGTGGTGGAATATCATCAGAATAAATTCTGATGGACAGTATAAACCGTGTTTTAGAAAGGCACAGATTAGTCAGGGAGCACGTGTTTGTCAAGGGAGGCAAAGCACAGCTACGCAGCAGTCAGGAGACACCAGAGACTGCAGATGCTTGAATCTGGAGCAACAAAAAGATGCTGGAGAAACTCAGCGGGTCAGGCAGCAGCTGCGGAGAGAACCGGACAGTCGATGTCTCAGGTTGAGACCCTTCATCTGGATAGTTAGTGCTGCTGTCTCACAGCTCCAGAGACCCAGGTTCAGTCCTGTGACCCTGCCCGTATGGAGTTTACATGTTCTCCCTGTGAATGCCTGGGTTTCCCCCGGGTGCTCCGGTTTCCTCCCATGTGCTAAAGATGTGCTGGCTGGTAAGTTAATTGGCTGCTGTAAATTGCCCCGTGTAGACGGTTGGCAGAAGAGTCAGCTCGACAAGGAGGGGGTTGGGGTGGGTGGGTGGTGGTATTTATGGGGATGGAAGAGAGTAAAATGATATTAGTATGGATGGGTGCTTGATGGTCAGCATGGACGCAGTGGGCCGAAGGGCCTGTATCTGTGTGGTAAGACTCCTAAGGTTGTGTCTTAAGGATGTTTCCAGGAAGGTCGATGAGGGCAGTGTGATTGATGTAGTCCACATGGGTTTCAACAAGGCTTTCGACAGGGTCCCACATGGTGGGCTGACCACAAAGGTAAAAGTCCACGAGATCCAAGAGAAAGCGGCAAACTGGGTTCAAAACTGCCTCAGGGAGTGATTTTCTTTTGTTGTGATGGAAGATTGTTACAAGTCTCAGTATTGGTACATCAGTAATATAGACCCGAATGTAGGGCAGATGATGAAGAAGTCCACAGATGATACAAATCTTGGCCGTGTGGATGACAGTGAGAAGGAAGGCTTTCGACAGCAGGAAAGTGTAGATGGTCTGCTCACTTCGGCTGAAGAGTGACAGATGGAATTTAATCCAGAGAAGTGTGAAGTCATACCACAAAGCAAGGGAATATACAATGAATGGGAGGATATTGAGTGGTATGGAGGGACAAAGGGAGTGAACGTCTGCAGCTCAAGGTTAAAAAGGGATATGGGATGCTTTCCTTTGTTAGCCAAGGTTTAGAATATAAAAGCAGGGAGGTTATGCTAGAAGTGGATACCACACTTATTAGATCACAGCTTGATAACTGCATGCAGCTTAAAGGGAAGATGTTATTGCACTGGAGACGGAGCAAAGGATATTCATGAGGATGTTTCCAGGACTGGAAATTTATAGCTGTGAGAAAAGATGCTGGGGTCGTTTTAGTTGGAATAGAGGAGGCTAAGGGGAGACTTAACTGAGGTGTATAAATTATGAGGGGCCTGCAGAGTTAGCACAGGGCCAGACACCAGGAGGCAGAGGTTTAAAGTAATTTGTGAAAGGACTCGAGGGAAGATGAGGAAATACGTTTTCATGCAGAGTGTGGTGGGGTCTGAGACTCACTGCCTGAGACTGTGGAAGAGGCAGGAACCTTCATTACATTTATACAGGGGATGAGTACTTTGCTCAAGAGCAAGGAAAGGTATGTGGGGAAAATAAAGGACAATTTCCATTCCCATTTTATAGATCTAACTGCTCAAACTCCTTCCCACTTCCCTCCACTTTATAGAATGCCAATGGATCTAAAGCTATTTGCATTTTTTCCCATTGGACAGAATGGGTCATCGAACTTTGCTGGTGGGATCAGAGTATGCGTCATTAGTATTGGGCACTCACGCTGCTAGGGGAATGTCACTGGGATCTGCATCAATAAAGGTTGAGAGGCATAGTTTGGGAAGGGGATTCAATTTACCTCGCCCACACGATGGTGCACAGTGGCTAAATGACTCATAATCCAGAGGACTGGACTATCAATCCAGATATGTTAGTTCAAATCCCACCACAGCTGCCGTGGAGGTTAAATTCAGTTAACAATTTAGAAGTTAAAGAAATGAGGGTTGATATTGACCAAAAACCAATCTGATGGTTTATTAATGTCTTCTCAGAGGAGAATGTCTGTGGGACAGTTGTCCCACAAACTCATCAAGCAGCAGCCTAACAGAGCCATCTGACAGACATACTTTATAGACAGTGTGGCATACTCCTCCATCACAATCCCTGGGTCCATCTGGTCTCACCAATATGACAGTCCTACCAATTGGTGGTGGAAAACAAGTAGGGCAGAGTAGTATTGGAATCTTCAACATTGACTTCAGGCCCCAAGATGTCTCATGGTAATGCATCAGACATGGGAAAGGGAACCTCCTGATTACCACCTACTTGCCTCTGCTGAAGAATCAGTGCTCCTCCATGTTGAACAGGACTTGGAAGGAGGACTGGAAGTTGAAAGGGCATGGAATATACACCGGGTAAGGACTTCAATGTCCATCACCACGACTGGCTTGGCAGCATCACCTCAGACTGAACTGTGTGAGTCCCGAGGGACATTAGTGACAGACTGGGTCTGTGGCGGGTAGTGAGTGAACCAATATAAGGGATAAATCTGCTTGACTTCATCTTCACTGATCCACCTGCGGCAGATACATCTGTCTGTGATTTCACTGGTAGAAGAGACCACAAAGCGGTTCTTGTGGTGACAGAGTCCCAGCTTCACACCATGGACAATCTCCGTCATGTTGTGTGGCACAGCAAAAGTGGTAATGGGATAGACTCAGAGCAGATCTGGAGCCCAAAACTGGCCCAAATCCATGAAGCACTCTGGACCCAGCAGCAGCAGTAGAGGTGTACATCACTGCAATCTGTAACCTGACCCTCACTCCACCACTAAAACCAAGCCAAGGAATTCACCATCAGTCAAAAACAAACACAGAAGGCCATGCCGGGAGCAGATCTAAAAATGAAGTGCCAAGGAATGAAGCTGCAACACAGGAGCACTCGTGTGTTGAACAATTAAAAGAGCACACAATAGACAGAGCTAAATGATCTCACAACCAGATGAAAACTCTGCAGTCCCTTCACATCTGGTTGTGAATGATGGTGTACAATCAATCAGCTAATGGGACAAGGAGGTTCCAAGGACATCACTATCCCAACAATGGCAGAGCCCAGCATGTGAACGACAAAGAGGCTGAAGCATTTATAATCACGTTCATCCAGAAGTGCCAAGTGAATAACAATCTCAACTTCCTCCTGAGATCCGCCCCCCATCACAGGCGCCAGTCTCCAGCAATTTGATTCACTCCACAGGATACCAAGAAACAGCTGAGGGCACTGGATACGGCAAAGTTTGATATACCAGGCACCATCCCAACTCTAGGACTGAAGACCTGTGCTCCAGAGCTAGCCGTGCCTGTACACAGAGTGTTCCAGTACGTTACAGCACTGGCATCTGCCCAACAATGTGGAGAATTTCCTTAGGATATCCTGTTCACAAAAGCAGGACAAATCCAGTCTGGCTACTTTCCTTCACCCAGGGTAAGAGCCAGTTTTATCAACCTGCTCACTGCATCCAACTTGGACCTCTCAGCTCCAATGCAAACCTCACCACAGCCTTGATCCAATAATGAACCAAAGATCTGAATTCCAGAGGTGAGGTGAGAGTGACTGCCTTTGACATGAAGACAGCAATTGACTGAGTGTAGACTCAAGGAGCCCTGGTAAAACTGATGTCAATGGGTAGCAAGGGGAAATACTCCAGTGGCTGGAGTCACATGAGCACAGGGAAGGTGGTTGTGTTTTCCGGAGGTTAATCATCCCAATGCAGGGACATCACTGTAAGTGTTCCTCAGGGCAGTGTCCAAGCCTCAACCAGATTAGAAGAGGGGGTGTTCTCTGATGATTTTGCAATGTTCAATTCTATTCACTACTCCCCAGCAAATGAAGAAGTCCGTGTCTGCATGCAGCAAGACCTGGACAACATTCCGGCATGAACTCATAAGAACATAACAAATAGGAGCAGGAGGAGGCCATCTGGCCCGTCGTGCCTGCTCTGCCATTCAGTAAGATCATGGCTGATCTGGCCGTGGACTCAGATCCACCTACCTGCCTTTTCCCCAGAACCCTTAATTCCCCTACTGTGCAAAAATCTAACTGTGTCTTAAATATATTTAATGAGGTGGCCTCTACTGCTTCCCTGGCCCAGTACTGGCCCTCTACTGCTTCCCTGGCCAAAACTGGATTTGGGTCAGTTTTGGGCTCCAGATCTGCTCTGAGTCTATCCCATTACCACTTTTGCTGTGCCACACATCATGACGGAGATTGTCCATGGTGTGAAGCTGGGACTCTGTCACCACAAGAACCGCTTTGTGGTCTCTTCTACCAGTGAAGTCACAGACAGATGTATCTGCTGCAGGTGGATCAGTGAAGATGAAGTCAAGCAGATTTATCCCTTATATTGGTTCACTCACTACCCGCCACAGACCCAGTCTGTCACTAATGTCCCTCGGGACTCACACAGTTCAGTCTGAGGTGATGCTGCCAAGCCAGTCATGGTGATGGACATTGAAGTCCTTACCTGGAGTACATTCCATGCCCTTTCAACTTCCAGTCCTCCCTCCAAGTCCTGTTCAACATGGAGGAGCACTGATTCGTCAGCAGAGGCAAGTAGGTGGTAACCAGGAGGTTCCCTTTCCCATGCCTGACGCATTACCATGAGTCATCTTGGGCCTGAAGTCAATTCCACAGATTCACTACTCTGGGAATAGCAGTTCCTCCTCACCTCTGTCCTAAATCTACTCCCCCAAATCTTGAGGCTATGTCTCTAGTTCTAGTCTCACCTACCAGTGGAAGCAACCTTCTTGCCTCTATCTTATCTATCCCCTTCATAATTTTGTATGTTTCTATAAGATCCCCTCTCATTCTTCTGAATTCCAGCGAGTATAGTCGCTGGCGACTCAATCTCTCCTCATAGGCTAACCCCCTCATCTCTGGAATCAACCTGGTGAACCTCCTCTGCACCGCCTCCAAAGCCTCCTCAAGTAAGGAGACCAGAACTGCACGCAGTACTCCAGGTGCAGCCTCACCAGTACCTTGTACAGTTGTGGCATAACCTCCCTGCTCTTAAATTCAATCCCTCCAGCAATGAAGGCCAACATTCCATTTGCCTTCTTGATAACCTGTTACACCTGCAAACCAACCTTTTGCGTCTCATGCACAAGACCTCCCAAGTCCCTCTGCACAACAGCGTGCTGCAATCTGATAAATGAAAGCAACATTCATGCCACAAAAGTGCCAGACAATGACCACCTCCAACAAGAGAGTGTATAACAACCTACCCTTGATGTTCAATAGCATTACCATTACCAAGCCTTCAACATCCTAGGATCACCATTGACCAGAAAATCAAGTTAACCAATCACATAAATACTGCGACTAGAAGAGCAGGTCAAAGGCTGGGTATACCACAGTGAGTAGCTCCCCTCTTTCTACTCCAAAACATTTCCACCATCCACAAGGCACAAGTCAGTTAGGGAATACTCTCCACTTCCCTGGATGAGTGCAGCTCACCACCAAACTCCAGGCTCCTTGCTTTGTCCTGCGTGGCACTGAGCTTCTTGAGTGTTATTGGAGATGGACCCATCCAATGCCCTCCCCACTGGCACACAGTGCCTGTAGAGTGCACCATCCACAAAATGCATCGCCAGTAGTCACTTCCAACAGCACCTCCCAAATCAATGACCTCTGTCTCCAGGAAAGACAGGAGCTGCAGACACATGTGGGAGCACCATGTGGTCTTGCTCCAAGTCACACTCCACCCTGACTTGGAAATAAATCACTGGTCTTTTATCATCATTGGGTTTAAGTCCTGGAACTCCCTCCCCAACATCACAGCAGCAGCACCTTCGCCAGAAGGACTGCAGTGGTGAAGATGGTTCCAATGCTCACCACCACCACCTATAGCAAGGAAGTGGTCGCACTGGAGATGGTGCAGAAGAGATTCGCCAGGACATTGCCTGGGGTGGAGATTTTCGGTTAGGAGGAGAGTTTGTTTACGTTGCAGCAGAGACGGCTGAAGGGCACCTGATAGAAGTGTAAAAAACTAGGGGAATGGGTAGGGCAAGTAGTAGGAATTGGGAATAGTAGGAATGTTTACCCCCATAGCAGAGGTATCTAAAACTAAAGGGCAGAGGTTTGGGGCAGGAGGTAAGAAGTTTAGAAGGGAGCTAGGGAAAAAAAATGTTCACCCAGAATTTGGCTGGAATCTGGAACGCACTGCCTGAGGGGATGGTGCAGGCAGAGACCCTCACAGCATTTGAATATCTACACGAGCTCCTAAATCACCAAGGCAATGGATGGTCTTGGACCAAGTGCTGGTAAATGGGATTAGTGTAGATGAGCACTTGGTGGTCAGCAGGGGCCCAAGGGCCTGCTTTTGTTCCATTTGACTCCATGACGATAGAGACTCAACGGCGATAAGAGAAGGGCGATATATGCTCACCGTGCCAGCCGGCCCAGATCCCAAAAAATGAATTAATTCAGACAGGACTTCAACCACAGCAAGAATAATAGGTTTGAAGATTAGGACTAGACCGATACTAAAAAAATCTTCTTTATGAAGACCATGCCTCTGATGATATTTGCTGTGGATGGAAGACCCCTACTGATTCATAGTAAGAGTCAGGACCAGTATGACCACGTCTCAATCCACTTTCTGAGCCTTTCTTACAGCAGCCAGTTTGTGAGATTGATGACCCTATCCTGGGTTTTATGTGCCGAGTTCACACTGTTATAAATTAACTAATAAGGAGACAGGAACATAAATCCTTGCAATTTGTAACACTGTTAGTACACAGCAACCTTCTCAGTTCTCCCATACATTCCACAAATGTTAAAGTCATTCCTCTAAGTTATGACTGACCCGAGAAGAATCCTTTCAAGGTCCCCTGGACCAGCCATACTGACACTGAAACAGAGCTTGCTGGAAGTACTCAGCAGGACAGGCAGCATCCTGGAGAGTGAACCAGAGTTAATGCTTCAGGACATCTGAAAAGATCAGCTGCTGAATGGTTTAGTGTTTCTCCATCTACAGAGACTGCCAAACCTTATAAATGTCTCCAGCAATCACCGTTTTAAGTTAAACACATTGAGAGTTGGTCAAATTAGTCAGAAGTGATATAAATAATATACAGCCTCCCCTCCATGGATTCTGTCTACACTTCTCACTGCCTCAGTAAAGCAGCCAACATAATCAAAGACCCCACTCACCCTGGACATTCTCTCTTCCTCCCCCCCCCCCCCCCCCGCCCCCATCAGTCGGAAGATACAAAAGCCTGAAAGCACGTACCACCAGGCTCAAGGACAGCTTCTATCCCGCTGTTATAAGACTATTGAACGGTCCCCTAGAATGATAAGACGGACTCTTGGCCTTGCACTTTATTGTCTGCCTGCACTGCACTTTCTCTGTAACTGTAAAACTTTATTCTGCATTCTGTTATTGTTTACCCTTATGCTACCTCAATGTACTGTTGCAATGAAACGATCTGTATGAATGGTATGCAAAACAAGGTTTTTCACTGTACCTTGGTACATGTGGCAATAATAAACCAATTTACCAGTGTGTATTACAGTGTGTTTTCACAGTGTCTAACAGTGTGCCTCACAGTATGTGTCTTATAGTGTGTGTCACGTGTGGGTCTCACAGTGGTTGTGTGTGTCACAGTGTGTGTCACAATCTGGGTCTTACAGTGGATGTCAGTGGGTCTCACAGTGTGTGTCAGTGTGTGTCATAGTGTGGGCCTCACAGTGTGGGTCTACATTGTGTGTCAGTGTGTCTCACAGTGGATGTCAGTGGGTCTCACAGTCTGGGTCTCACAGTCTGGGTCTACGGTGTGTGTCAGTGGGTCTCACAGTCCGGGTCTACAGTGTGTGTCAGTGGGTCTCACAGTGGGTGTCAGTGGGTCTCACAGTGTGGGTCTACAATGTCTCTCACTGCGTAGTGCAAACTCACTCACATTGCAGTTCAGTGTGACAGAGACACTGAGTAGTGTCTGGCAGTGTGCTTACTGTCTGGCTCCTGCATTTACCTGTACTCATCTATTGGTGGAATTACTGCGCAGATGAGATGCTGTAATTAAATGGAATGGCATCTGCTGCAAAGAGGCACGTTATTAATTGTCCCTGCTACCCTGCTGGATTTAGCCGAAAGATTAGAGCCAGTCAGAAAGACACACTAATTAAAACAGCCTCTCTGTTTCAGCATTGAAGTGATTGCGTCAGGAGGATTTACTGTTGGCCGTTGGATTCACTGGCTGGGGTCTGAGTCAGGGGAGTGGGTGAGGGCCCGTTATATTGGACATGCTTATTGTGCATCCTTAACTCAGACCACAAACACAGTCCAAGGTTGCGACACTTTCCGCATTTGTGTATATTTTTAGACTTACAGGACAGGCAGTCTTTGTCTACTCCAATACCATTTGAATATTCCTGAACCTGAGAGCCAGGGTGGTCCTTTCAATTGAGTTAGTTTGAATGACCGTTCATCGTGCAGCCCCGGAGACATCAGGAGCGCAGTAGTGACCGAGAGTGAATACCAGAGGAGCTCGTTGACTGTGGAAGAAATGTTGCTGAGCTGATCCAGCATCTGTCTGCACAGCTTCAAGTCAGGTCAGGTCCAGTTTATTGTCACATGTACAAGGACAGTGAGGTAGAGGTTCAATGAAAATCTTACTTGCAGAAGCAGCACAGACACATAGATCAGCCAACACACAGAACATAAATATACATAAATTATACATTATGTATCAGTAGGGTTATCCAGTGCTGGAATTATTTCAGGATTTCACTCGCTGGAGATGAGATGTGAGGAATATCTGGCCAGATCCACAGCCCCCATCTGTTTGTGGCTTTCGTGGTGATGCCTTTACGTTGGTGGAGACGGCTCCTGAATATAGACCAGTGATGTCAAACCTCCTGCAGATGTCGACAACATCTCAACAAGCCTGTAATTATGGGAAAAGAAAAACATGAGTTGGGGAAAATTGAAATCCATCAATGGCAAGGCACTTTACATCAAAAGCACATTGTGACAGAACCACTCGGGAGTGGCTGGAGTGGAGCACTCCCTCCAATCCTGAGTCGGAGGGGAGGGCTCCCTCCGTCCCAGGGCCCTGGGTCAGAGGGGAGGGCTCCCTCCATCCCAGGGTTAGAGGGGAGGACTCCCTCCATCCCAGGGCTCCATGTCCAAGCTTCTTTTGCATAAACCTCCTTCTCCTTTTCTTCTTTCCTTCCCAAGTGTCGAATCCTTTGGAATATTTAGTTCCAAGCTTTGGTCATCCTGCAGCCACGTCACCTGGTTTTGGGATGTGACCTCATCACTGTTCCATTTACTGTGAATTCATTCAGCTTTTTCCCGGTCTCTGACCATACTTGGTCCTTGCCTTTGCTTCTGCTGCTCATTGATTTTGCTAACCTCCTCTTCTGGCCTTGTTGTTCTGCATTCTGACTCCCCACAGCCCCCCCACCTCACCCCACCCCCAGGTTCCCATATTGCTGCCGAGCTGGTTGAGACCCTCCCTAAAGCATCAACAACCACCTCCCCTGCCCCCCCCCCAACTCCCACCCCACAAAGACATCAGTCCTGGTGATGTATAACCTGTCCAAATTGTCAGTCACACACAAAAAAACACAAAACACGGGAAGAACTCAGTGGGACAAGCAGCGTCTGTGGAGGCAAAAGGTATAAGTCAACATGTCAGATTGAGACCCTGCATCAGGACTCAGAGGGAAGAGGAAAGATTGCCAGTATATTGTAGTGGGGGAGGGGGGTGGGATGATTGGACCAGGGAGTCACAAAGAGAGAGGTCCCTGCAGAAAGCAGGAAGGTGGGGAGAGGGGAAGATGAGATGTGGTGGGATCACATTGGAATTGTCAGCCAACCTGCTTCAGAAATTATCCTAAATTTTCGGAAATCTTAAGCCTTCGGAAACCAGCCTCCCCTCCATAGACTCTGTCTATACCTCCCACTGCCTTGGTGAAGCAGCCAGCATAATCAAAGACCCCACCCACCCGGGTCATTCTCTCTTCTCTCCTCTTCCATCGGGTAGAAGATACAGGAGCCTGAGGGCACGTACCACCAGGCTCAAGGACAGCTTCTATCCCATGGTGATAAGACTATTGAACGGTTCCCTTATATGATGAGATGGACTCTTGATCTCACGATCTACCTTATGACCTTGCACCTTATTATCTACCTGCAATGCACTTCCCTGTAGCTGTGACACTTTACTCTGTATTCTGTTATTGTTTTATCTGTACCACCTCAATGTACTCTGCACTAACTCAATGTAACTGCACTGTGTAATGAATTGACCTGTACGATCGGTATGCAAGACAAGTTTTTTCGCTGTACTTCGGTACAAGTGACAATAGTAAACCAATGCCAATACCTCCCTCCTGCACCATCTCTCTAGCCCCACATTCATCTGTTCTATCCTTCTATGTCTCTACATGTTATCACATGATGCTGGAGTAATGTCTACAGAGCTTTTTGCAGCTCTATAGAACTCTGGTTCGACCACACTTGGAGTATTGTGTTCAGCTCTGGTCGCCTCATTATAGGAAGGATGTGGAAGCTTTAGAGAGGGTGCAGAGGAGATTTACCAGGATGCTGCCTGGATTGGAGAGCATGTCTTATGAGGATAGGTTGAGCGAGCTGGGGCTTTTCTCTTTGGAGAGAAGGAGGATGAGAGGTGACTTGATAGAGGTGCACAAGATGATAAGAGGCATAGATCGAATGGACAGTCAGAGACCTTTTCGCGGGCGAAAATGGCTAACACGAGGGGACATAATTTTAAGGTAGTTGGAGGAAGGTATAAGGGGGATGTCAGGAGTAAGTTTTTTACACAGAGAGTGGTGGGTGTGTGGAATGTACTGCCGGCAGAGGTTGTGGAGGCAGATACATTAGGGACATTTAAGAGACTCTTAGATAGACACTGTGCTGTGTGTGTGTGTCTGTGTGTGTGTGTGTGTGTGTGTGTGTGTGTGTGTGTGTGTGTGTGCATCTGCTGCACCGTGCTCTGTGTGTGTGTCTGTGCCACACCGTGCTGTGCGTGTGTGTGTGTGTGTCTGTGTCACACTGTGCTGTGTGTATGTATGTGTGTGTGTGTGTGTGTGCATCTGCTGCACCATGCTGTGTGTGTGTGTGTGTGCATCTGCTGCACCGTGCTCTGTGTGTGTCTGTGCCACACCGTGCTGTGCGTGTGTGTGTGTGTGTGTGTCACACTGTGCTGTGTGTATGTATGTGTGTGTGTGTGTGTGCATCTGCTGCACTGTGCTCTGTGTGTGTGTGTGTGTGTGCATCTGCTGCAACATGCTCTGTGTGTGTCTGTGCCACACCGTGCTGTGCGTGTGTGTGTGTGTGTGTGTGTGTCACACTGTGCTGTGTGTATGTATGTGTGTGTGTGTGTGTGTGCATCTGCTGCACTGTGCTGTGTGTGTGTGTGTGTGTGTGTGCATCTGCTGCACCGTGCTCTGTGTGTGTGTCTGTGCCACACCGTGCTGTGCGTGTGTGTGTGCGTCTGTGTCACACTGTGCTGTGTGTATGTATGTGTGTGTGTGTGTTCAGCTGCTGCACCATGCTGTGTGTGTGTGTGTGTGTGTGTGTGTGTGTGTGTGCATCTGCTGCACCGTGCTGTGTGTGTCTGTGCCACACCGTGCTGTGCGTGTGTGTGTGTGTCTGTGTCACACTGTGCTGTGTGTATGTATGTGTGTGCATCTGCTGCACCATGCTGTGTGTGTGTGTGTGTGTGTGTGTGTGCATCTGCTGCACCGTGCTCTGTGTGTGTGTGTGTGTGTGCATCTGCTGCACTGTGCTCTGTGTGTCTGTGCCACACCGTGCTGTGTGTGTGTGTGTCTGTGTCACACTGTGCTGTGTGTATGTATGTGTGTGCATCTGCTGCACCATGCTGTGTGTGTGTGTGTGTGTGTGTGTGTGTGCATCTGCTGCACCGTGCTCTGTGTGTGTCTGTGCCACACCGTGCTGTGCGTGTGTGTGTCTGTGTCACACTGTGCTCTGTGTGTGTGTCACACTGTGCTGTGTGTGTGTGTGTGTGTGTGTGCATCTGCTGCACCGTGCTCTGTGTGTGTGTCTGTGCCACACCGTGCTGTGCGTGTGTGTGTGTGCGTCTGTGTCACACTGTGCTGTGTGTATGTATGTGTGTGTGTGTGTTCAGCTGCTGCACCATGCTGTGTGTGTGTGTGTGTGTGTGTGCATCTGCTGCACCGTGCTGTGTGTGTCTGTGCCACACCGTGCTGTGCGTCTGTGTGTGTGTGTGTGTCACACTGTGCTGTGTGTATGTATGTGTGTGTGTGTGTGTGCATCTGCTGCACTGTGCTCTGTGTGTGTGTGTGTGTGTGTGTGTGTGCATCTGCTGCACCGTGCTCTGTGTGTCTGTGCCACACCGTGCTGTGCGTGTGTGTCTGTGTCACACTGTGCTGTGTGTATGTATGTGTGTGCATCTGCTGCACCATGCTGTGTGTGTGTGTGTGTGTGTGTGTGTGTGTGTGTGTGTGTGTATCTGCTGCACCGTGCTCTGTGTGTGTCTGTGCCACACCGTGCTGTGCGTGTGTGTGTGTGTGTGTCACACTGTGCTCTGTGTGTGTGTCACACTGTGCTGTGTGTGTGTGTGTGTGTGTGTGTGTGTGTGTGTGTGTGTGTGAGAGAGAGAGAGAGAGTGGGTGTGTGCCACACCGTCCTGTGTGGGCGCCACACTGTACTCTGCGTGTATGTGATACCGCGCTCTGCGTGTGTGTGTGCGTGTGTGTGCACGCCACACCGTGCTCTGTGTGTGTGCACGCGCGCCGCTCCGTACTCTGTGTGTCTGTTCTTTTTTCAAAAACACTACAAACTACAACAATAATTAACACTAAATTAAAATATTCCCATCCTCAGCTAGGATGCAATTTATCCCTGTGGTGCCCAACAGTCCTGGAACACCTCTATTGTGCCCATGGACACTGCATGCTCTTTTTCCAAGGATAGCCAGGTGTCCGTGTCTCTGTGCCACACTGAGCTCTGTGTGTGTCTCTGCGCCACACCAAGCTCTGTCTGTCTGTGTGTCTCTGCGCCACAGAGGTCTGGTTCACACCAGTCTCTCCAGATGTTCTGATTCTTCTCTTCTCCACCGTCTCGGACTTGCTGTACAAGCCTCCGCTTCCAATGGATTGGCTTCCTTCCGTCCCAGCCATGTGACCTGCCCTGGTCACACTGCACAGAGTCCCGTGGACAGTTGGACACCTTCAGTGTGTGACAGCTTAGACACAGCTGCTCCCTTTGGCTACCATCACTGACTTTCACCCTCTACCTGGCCACTGGAACCTTGGTGTCTTACAGGACTGCTGGGCTTTTGTCTCAGCACACTCAGCAGGCTTGCCCCTGATTCCTCAGACGAGCATCCCTCTGCAGACACTGATAATCAATCCACCTTCTGGATGGTGCCAAATCCCTGCCCAGCTCCTGCTTCCAGGATGGGTTTCAGGTTGTGGGTTCACCCTCTGTGCCATTCTGCTGCCCACCAGTCATGGTTCCCGATCTCTGGCATCGCCCGCCGGGTCTTCGTACGTCTTGGCCACAGTCTTCAGGTGACTTGCTTTGATCAGCTCAGCATCTTTACCTGCGTCCCTGGTTCTATAACCCAGGATCGCTCCGATTGATACCTCAACTGTTGTAACTCCAGTCCTAATGCCCCATGGTTGTTGAAGTGGACAGTTTTTCACCAACAGCTCCAAAGTAACCACAGAAGCAATACACAAAAAGTGCCAGAGGAACTCAACAGGTCGGCAGCATCTGTGGAGGGAAATAAACAGTTGACGTTTCGGGCCAAGACCCACAAGCACAGCTTTGGTCGGCCTCAGTCCCAGCTCCACTACCCTCAATGCTTTCTGCAAATCTCTCAACCTGTGCACCTCCTTCAGCTCCCACTCCAACCACACCCCCTCACCCCTCAGGGAACACTCTTGTGCCATGTTACCTGGTGCTCAATGTATTCATGTCTTTCCCGAGCTCAGTCGATGGGCTGGCGTCAGAATGCTCTCCAGGCAATGTTCCCCTCATCCCTCTAAATCCCTCAGTCGGGCTTTGTTCTCTTCTGGAGTCTCTGCACTGCTAACTCGGCACACACGTCATTCCATACTCCTTCCCCACAGAGCCATGGAGTCCTGCAGCACAGGAACAGGCCCTTCGGCCCAATGTGTCCATGGCAGCCAACACCTATCCAACGGATTGTATCTATACCAGCCTCATTTCCCAGCACTCAGCCTGACGTCTTGGCGTTTCAAGTGGTCATGTAAATATTTCTGAAATGCGAGAGTCTCTGCCTCCACCACCCCCTCAGGCAGTGCGTTCCACATTCCAACCACCCTCTGGGTGAAAGAGTTCCTCAACTCTCCTCTGCATCTCCTACCCCTTACCTTAAACCTATGCCTTCTAGTCACAAATAGCTCTGCTGTAGAGTAAAGCCTCCTGCCGTCTACACCATCTGTGCCCCTCATAATTTTGTGCGTCTTCATCAGGTCCCCCTCAGCCTTCTCCACTCCAAATCCAGCCTATCCAGTCACTCCACACAAATGAAACACTCCGAGCAACATCCCAGTGAATCTCCTCTGCACCCTCTCCAATACAATCATGCCCTTCCCTTAGTGTGGTGACCAGAACTGCACACAGTAGTCCAGCTCTGGCCTAACCAGTACTTTATAAAGTTGTACCATGACCTTTTTGCTCTTATGTCCTATGCCCTGGCTAATGAAGGCACCCATCACGTATGCCTTCTTCACTATCCTATCTACCTGTGCTGCTACCTTCAGGGATCCTTGGACGTACACCAAGGTCCCCCTGTTCCTCAGTACTTCCTGGGACCTAACATTCACTGTGTATGTTCGGATTTATTAGTCCTCCCAAAATGTACCACCTCACATCTTCGATCTGCCATTGCTCTGCCCACCTCCCTGCCCGATCTGCCCCCACATCTGCTGTTGCCTCTGTGTCACTTCGATCGCATGTGGGTGGTCCAAGGGCTGATTCCCAGGCAGACAGCCAGGCCCTGTTGCTTCCCATTAACCATAGAATGAGGCTGCCTCCTACCCACAGCCCATGGTCCTTGGCCACTGGATTGTGGAACAAGCTGCCAGAGGGACAAAGGACCGCAGATGCTGAAATCTAGATGAAAAACACAACGACGCTGGAGGAACTCAGCAGGCCAGGCAGCATCCGTGGAGAAAAGCAGGCAGTCAACGTTTCAGGTCAGGACCATTCTTCAGGACTGAACATAGGAAGCCCAATATATAGGAGGGAAAAGCAGAGTAGTGATAGGTGGACAAAAGAGGGGAGGTGGGGTGGGCACAGGGAGGTGATAGGTAGATGCAGGTAAGAGATAGTGATGGGCAGGTGTGGGGGAGGAGGGGAGAGCAGATCCACCGGGGGATGGGTCAAAGGTAAGGGGATTACTTAAACTGGGAACGCCTCCGCTTCTTTCTTGACCAGAGACAGAACCAGTCCCCTTCCACTAACACCCTCCTCCGCCTGGCTGAACTTGTCCTCACCCTAAATAGCTTCACTTTCGATTCCTCTCACTTTCTACAGACCAAGGGCAAACATTGAACAGTCTCTGTTCCAAACCTACTCCAGCCCCATTCCTCAACTCTTTCTCCACTATATCAACGACTGCTTTGGTGCCACCTCTTGTACCCATGAGGAACTCAACAGTTTCATAAATTTTCACCCTGCTCTCCAATTCACTTGGACGATCTCTGACACCTCTCTCTCCTTCCTCGATCTTTCCATCTCCATCTCAGGAGATTCCTTATTCACCGACATCTCTGGCAAACCCACTGACGCCCACAGCGACCTCGATTACAGCTCCCCCCACCCTGTCTCTTGCAAGGACACGATCCCGTTTCCTCAATTTCTCCACCTCCATCTGGTCCCACGATGAGGCTTTCCACTCCGGGACATCCGAGTTGTCCAACTTCTTTTCTAACCGTGGCTTCCCCCTGACTGTGGTCGAGAGAGCTCACACCCGTATCTCTGCCATTTCCCGCACCTCTGCTCTCACCCCTACCCCTCCCAGACCCAACAGGGACAGGGGTCCCCCTTGTCCTCACATTTCATCCCACCAGCCTACGTATCCAACACATCATTCTCCACCACTTCCACCACCTCCAACGGGACCCCACCACCAAGCATATCATCCCCTCCCTACCCCTCTCTGCCTTTTGCAGGGAACGCTCCCTCCACGACTCTCTAGTTCATTCTTCCCCCCACTCATCCCGCTCCCACCCCAGGGACTTTCCACTGCCCCCGCCATAGGTGCAACACCTGCCCCTACACCACCTCCATCACCTCCATCCAGGGACCCAAACAGTCCTTTCAGGTGAGACAGAGATTCACCTGCACCTCCCTTAATATCATCGACTGCATTCGGTGCTCCGAGTGTGGCCTCCTCTACACTGGTGAGGCCAAACACAGACTAGGTGACCGTTTCGCAGAACACCGGCGCTCCGTCCGTAACCGCAATCCGCATCTCCCCGTTGCCAGTCACTTCAACTCCCCCTCCCGCACTATCACTGAGATGTCAGTCCTCGGCCTCCTCCACTGCCAGGAGAATTCCAAGCGCAAACTGGAGGAACAGCACCTCATTTTCCGACTTGGAACCTTACAGCCTAACGGCATGAACATTGAATTCTCCCACTTTAAGTAATCCCCACCCACCTTCCCCACACCCCCCCCCACCCCCCCCCACCCCCCCCACCATGCTTCTTCCCTTTCCAAGTCACTTTTTTTCTACCCCTTTTTTCCTTTTCTCTCCTTAACTTTGACCCATCCCCCAGTGGATCTGCCCTCCCCTCCTCCCCCGCACCTGCCCATCACTATCTCTTACCTGCATCCACCTATCACCACCCTGGGCCCACCCCACCTCCTCTCTTTTGTCCACCTATCACTGCTCTGCTTTTCCCTTCTATATACTGGGCTTCCCCTTTTCCTATCTTCAGTCCTGAAGAAGGGTCCTGACCCGAAATGTTGACCGCCTGCTTTTCTCCACGGATGCTGCCTGGCCTGCTGAGTTCCTCCAGCGTCATTGTGTTTTTCATCGAGCTATCAGAGGAGGTGGTTGAGGCAGGTACAATAACAACTTTTAAAAGACAGTTGGACAGGTACGTGGGTAGGAAAAGGTTTAGAAGGTTATGGGCCAAATGCAGGCGAATGGGGCGTCTTGGTTGGCATGGACCAGTTGGCTCAAGGGGCCTGTTTCGATGCTGTAGGACCTTCCCCAGTCACTGGCCTCCCTGGCTGCTGCTCCTGTGGGAGGTGTTACAGAGTCTGCACACCAATGGCTGCCCGGAACCTCCCCCTCCCACCAGCCTGGTCATTGTCAAAGCGAAGGTGACCTGTTCCCCCAGCTCCACTTTGTCAACTGACTGAACGGAATACATTCTTTCTCAGCCTGAGCTCCCACATCCAACCCACTGCTGACATCCAACCTCTGTGTGAGGGCTGTTTCAATTATCGGCAGTTCTGCTCCCTGGTTGGTGTGGACCTGTGTTGGAAACACCTCTTAATGTACGTGCACAGCAGGATCCCCCTCTTCCCTGGTGGGACTGGTCTGCAGTGAGTCCTATGAGTGTTGTACCCCATCACCAAGCAGCTGCTGCAGTGTCCACACCCCTTAATGTCCGGTCCCTTTAGCCGTTGTTGTGAACTCACTGCTGGTGAGGACATTGTTCCTCTAGGTCTGCATTAGTTCTAGGGGTTCTCACTCTCTGGGTGAATTTCCCTGCCTCCCAGCGATGTGAGCACCACAGTTCTCTCTGTCAGCTGCCGACTGTTTCTGTAGATTGGTGCCCAATGTCCAGGTTTATCACAATTCTATCAGCGGGTGGCTATAAACGGGTGGGCAGAGGTGGTGTCATGTGGTCATAGAGCTATACAGCACGGAAACAGGCCTTTCAGCCCATCTCGACCATGCCAACCAAGATGTCTATCCAGGCTATCTCCATTTGCCTGCGTTTGACCCATGAAATTTTTTTCTGTCCATCGACCTGTCTAAAGGTCTTGTAAACATGGTACAGCAATCTATAGCTTCCTCTGGCAGCTCATCCCATACACTCATCGCCCTCTGTGTGAAAAGCTTGCTGCTCAGGTCCCCTTTAAATCTTTCCCCTCTCGCCTTTTTAAAATGTGCCCTCTAGTTTTATATTCTTCACTGTATCTATGCCCCTCATGATTTTATAAACCTCTCCAAGGTCACCCCTCAGCCTCCTACGCTTCAGGAAAATGGTCCCAGCCGATCCAGTCTCTCCTTATAACTCAAGCCCTCCATTTCTGGTAACAACACACACGAAATGCTGGAGGAACTCAGGTCAGGCAGCATCTATGGAGAGAAATACGCCCCCTTCCTTTCCAGTCCTCAACCCGAAACATCGACTGTTTATTTCCCTCCATAGACGCTGCCTGACCTGCTGAGTTCCTCCAGCATTTTGTGTGTGTTGCTCCAGATCCCAGCATCTGCAGAATCTCTCGTCTCAAAGTTCTGGTAACATCCTTGTGAATCGTTTCTGTGCCCTTTACAGCCTCATGACATATTTCCTATTACTGGGAGACCAGAACTGCACAGCGTGATCTCACCGACATCTTGTACGTAAGTGTGCGTACAATGTCCTGGTGACTACCTCAGACTGACAATGTAATTCCTCCCACCTCCCCTGGTGTCTGGTGACAAGTACTGACCTCGTAACTCAGAAATGTCGTTGCTGGTGCTAGGTTGAAGTTTCTCTTTACCTTCTCCACAATCTCACCGAATGGGACATTTCTGAACTCCAGGGCTTGCTCCTGTTGCGTGAGCGTTGGAACCTGCCCCACTCATGGATCACTGCACTTTGTTTAACGTTACCACCCACAGCCTCTACAGTGTTGTTGGCCTCGACGCTCATATCCAAACACTTCCTGTGCTTCATATTTCCCGAGGTTCCCAATATATCCCAGTTGTGCCGTTTCTGCCGTCTCATCTTGAGCCCCCTTTCCGGGTGTGATCATTTTATTTTAGCTTTGATAATATCTTCTGTTTCCCCACACTTTCACAACTTTAGGAAACTCACCCCATCTTACTTCGTGCAGCCAGGGTTTCCAGACATCTCATCTCTTTTGCCAGTGCAGTGTGCTTTCCTGTCACCGTCAGCACCCATTTTCTCGCTCACACACAGAGAATCGAGCGAACGCAACTGTTTACTCTGGTGTTCTGACAAAGGGTCCCAGAACTGAAAAATTGACTGCTTCTCTCGTCACAGGTGTTGCCTGGCCGGCTGTGGTGTTGCTGGTGTTTTCTGATCTTATTTTGCTTATTCTAGCAGTTGGTTTTCAGCTGGGTCTGGAACAGGTGTTCACGTCTTCACAAGGATTAACCACTTGACATGGTTCCTTCAAGTAACAGCGACCCCACCAACCTTAAAGGTAACATTACTCAATACCTGTGTACATATATCACTGGATCTTTGAACGTTAGCATTTTCTTCATAAGGCATCTATAACTGAAGGATATCTTGTGTTCCTTTCCCAAATTTTCTGTTAAGTTTGATGGTGGACCTTCCAGATAATGACAATTCACAGGCTAAAACTGTTCTCTCATCTGTCCTTCTCCTGTCTGCTTCTTTGGCCAATTACTTCAAAAAACCCTTAGATCTCCACAACTTCCTGGCTCTGCCGGGTTGATGAATGGGCCGTGCCTCTTCCTGTAGCTTGTCATTACTCTGCATCATTACAATTTTCCCTTGTGAACGAACACATTTTTAAAAAGTCTTTCTGTCACGAACTGGTATTTCAAACAAGTGTTCTTATAAGGAATGATTTGCATTACTGTTCCCACATTCAAAATGATTCATCAAAAGCAAAACAAAACATTGAAAACTCCAGTGACAAAATGCCATTTTTCACAGACACTGTACTGTTCAGTTTGTTCCTTTGAGCTTGTGCTGAGTTACTTGTTATGGTGCCAGGTTAGCACTGCACAGCTAACAACCATGAGAGTGGGGGTTCAAGGATCACCAGTTTGAGATCTGAAATCTACCTTTATAAACCCCAGAAATAAATCTTAGTAACGCTTTTAAATTACCCATTATTGTCCTTTCAGATAGACAGCTGGGCATTCTTCACCACAACAGGCCCTGATATGACTCATACCCCACACCAGCACCTGAGTGTCCTCAAGGTGTCCCCGGGTATACTTGAGGCCTTGTCCTGACAACCACCAGAGAGATTGGAGTGTTTTGTCAACACAGAAATTGATTTTCTGACTTATTTAAGGGTTAGGTGTATATTTCTTGTGTTCCCTTTACAAATGGGCACTATTATTAAATAATCATGAAGGTGACCCTAGGGGAACCAAGTATCATTCTAGTTAGCCAATTAGGTCATAGAGTTATACACCATGGAAACAGGCTTGGCAGTGACAGAGTGCTGCATTGTTGGAGGAGCTGCCTTTTAAATGAGCCATTATGATGAAGTGCCAGTTCCCACTCAGGTGAACATGAAAGTTCCCTGGTCAATCCTTGAAGGATGCAAGATCTGGGAGCTTATATTAGACCTACCTACAGCAATAATTCACCCATAGCTTGGACACTGTGTACAGTTCTGACCACCACATTACAGGGAACATACAGTTGCACCGCAGAGGAGATTTATAAGGATTCTGTTAGTACCAGAAAATTGCAGCTATCAGAAAAGACTGGGGTTATTTTCTTGGGCACAAAGGGGATGACTAAGTAGTACAGAGAATTACATGGGGCCTAGACAGAGCTCCTCTTTAGACTGGCTATCTCCCCTTTACACTCTCAGTCCTGATGCAGGGTCTCAACCCGAAATGTTGACTATCCCTCTGCCTCCACAGATGCTGCCTGATCCACTGAGTTCCTCCAGCAGCTTGTTTTTGTTCCAGATTCCAACATCTACAGTCTCTTGTGTCTCACTTTTCTCATTTCTTATATCCTCATTATCAACTGTTTCAAAAGGTCACTAGAAATATCAGCATGATTTCATATTTCACACCACATATTTACTTCAACATAAAAAAATGCCAGCAAAAGTAGTTTATAACTAAGAGAGATTAAATTTAGAGACTTAGAGTATTACACTATCTAAAACAAAAAGTATAAAGGGATATGGGAGGGATATGGGGAATTAAGGCGAAATTAGATGGGCACTGCACTTTCTCTGTAGCTGTGACACTTTACTCTGTACTGTTATTGTTTTTACTACATCAATGCACTCTGTACTAACTCAATGTAACTGCACTGTGTAATGAGTTGAACTGTACAATCGGTTTGTAAGGTAAGTTTTTCCACTGTACCTCGGTAGAAGTGACAATAATAAACCAATACCAATACCAAAAAGAAAAGGAAGATTATATTTTTTTTATTCTGCAGCAAGAGTGGATACCTGTTTAACTCTCAGCAATGTTGTACATGAATTTAATAATCCTTTAAGAATTTCCCTGGTTAGCCCTCACCAATCCAAGACACATTTCAAGTGTGAATCTTCAGTCCCATCCATTACCAGAGGGTGCCTGAAGAAAATCGAAGGCACTGCAGATGCTGGAGATCTGAAACGAAAGCAGAACATTCTGGGAACACTCAGCAGGCCTAGCAGTGTCAGTGGAAGGAGAAATAGTTAACGTTTCAGGTCCCTTCTCAGAACTGGGAAGGAGAGAAATACAAGTTCGTTTTCAGTCAGACAGACGGTAGAGGCGGGATGTGTTGAACAATGAATATTTCTAATAGGGTGAGGACAAGTACATTCATGGGGCAGTTCCTGAACATTAAGCTTCCTTGTCCCTGTGAGGTGTTGTAAATGGTGCAGCTGTGGGACATGCCCAACAGGCCAGACTATACAAATAGAAAAAAGTCTAAATGTTGGCAGACAGAAACAGCCAGTTCTGATACAGACAGAAAGAACAAGTTACCCAAAGTTAGAGACTTGAGTCCAGACAGAAGATGAGGTGTTGTTCCTCAAGCTTGAGTTGGGTCTTGTAACAGAGTAGGAGGCCATAGACAGAAAGGTCAGAGTGGGAGTGGGTCAATGGATTAATGCAGAAGGTAACCAGAAACTCGGGGCCACTCCTGCAGACTTGGAAGAGGTACACGAGGGTGCCCAAGTTTGTTGGCAACCATTTGCACATACACCTCATAAACAGACAGATATTGAATTGTCTTCAGGACAGTCAAACTTCTCCAGCAGAACTGTGAAGCCAAGTACAACAACAGGAAATGCACAAAACACCACTGGCATCTGGAAACTGGTTCTTTGTCTGTGACTATTCATCCACATGGCTGTGCAGTTTCTGACGATTCATACATACCAGATATCTCAATGAAGCAGTCAAATCCAACATTGGTTCAAACGTTTGCTGAGAATTCTGCAGAGGGACCACGTTGGGGAAGTTTGATAACTGCTCTGAAGCTGAGCTCCAACGTCAATCTCTGCTTGAAAACAAAAAGCCATCTTTCTCACCTCTTCCTAAAAGCAGAACCTAAGGAGTTAGGGACAGCTGTGAATCAACAGAGATGTCCAAGATGCAATTAGCTGCCAACAGTCTTCAGAACATGCTTATTTGGACTACTGCCCCATGGGACACATCTGAGCAGTGGTGTAAAGCAGGTTAATCACCATCCTCAAACATTAACATCACAGACCCCAGACCATCATAAGCAGTTCCACAGGAACCCCAGTGGTAACAATCCACCCATTCATCTACTCTTACGATAATGAGCAACCAAATCCAGGGGCAATGGGGAAGTGTAGAGAATGTGTGATGTTATAATTTTACATTGCCCAAAGGGATGCTGGAAACAGATTCATTAATAAAGATAAGATACACATTTGGACAGAACATACAACAGAAGGATGCAAGTGACAGAAGAAAAGTCCCATGTCCCCGCAAGCCTCCTTCAACACGCAATAAAATCTTGACTGTTCCTTGAGATCCCCCACTTCCCTGTTCAATCCACAAATCCCTTATAGCCTAAAACTCAACCCATCTCATTGCTAAAATGACAAAGTGACACAGCCCCCTGGAATAACAAAGATTCAGTCTACTCTGTAAACAAATTTCTTCTCAGCTCTGCTGTGAAAGATTGACCCCTAATCCTGACATCATGGGCCCTTGGTCTAGACACTCCCTCCTGAGGAAATATCCTAACACAGTCCACCTGTAAATATCATAGGTTTCATTGAGATCACTTCTTATTCTCCTAAACTCCAGAGAATGTGGGCTCATTTTGTGCAATGACTCTTTAATGGACTACTTTCCACAGCTCCATCCTAGTAAACCTTCACCACACTATTTCTGAGAGATGAGCATCTTTATTTGAGACCAAACAGAGACCACACACTAGATATGATCTCACTAAAGCTCTGCACAGTTGTACCAAGACTTCTTTACTCTTACACTCCAACCCCTTTCAATAATTCCCAATAAACCCTTCTAATTGCTTAACATACCTGCATGTTTATTTTCAGTATCTTGTGAAACAGTGTATCGAGGTCCCTCTCTACACCAACTTGATTTTCACTGTTTAAACAATATTCCATCTCTCTAATGGAGGGCTGCAGTTATAAGGAGAGGTTGGATAGGCTGGGTTTATTCTCACTGGAAATTAGGAGGCTGAGGAGTGACCTTACAGAGATTTATAAAATTATGAGGGGCATAAGTAGGATAGATACGGTCTTTCTCCTAGGGCAGGGAAGTCTAGAACCAGAGGGCACAGGTTTAAGGTGAGAGGGTACAAATTTAAAGGAGATTTGAGGGGTAAGTTTTTCCACACAGTGGTGGTGAATATCTGGAACGGGCTACCAGAGGAGGTGGTGGGGGCAGAAACAATTACAACATTGAAAAGACATTTGGACAGGTACTTGGATAGGAAAATAGAGAAATACAGGCCTAATGCAGACAAATGGGATTAGTGTGGATTGGCATCAGTCAGCATGGGTGAGGGGGGTTGAAAGGACCAGTTTCTGTGTTGTGAGATTCAATATTTTTCCCACCAAGGTGAACATTTCACATTTGCCACCTTATACTCCAGCTATCAATATCTTTTTCAAACTGTACCCTGCTCACGGCTGACTTTTCCATCTAGGTATATGCTGCCAATTTGAATACATTCCTTCAATGAAGTCAATAATATAGATCAGGAATAATTGAAACCCAGAAATAACCCCTAGCCTCACTGGAAATAATGTACCAACCAATGAACCACCAATTCCAACTTGTAATTGAAAGTCTGAGGGATGGAGTTAATTGGAAGCCCTTTCAGAGAGCCAGAAATAGTCACTGAATGCACTGAGATACCACAGTCTATGCGTATGATTTGGTCTAACATCATGCTTGTACTTTGATACCAGCCTCTTACAGAATATCCTTGCCAGCGTGCAGATTTCCCAGCCCCGCGGATAGTTTAGTTACTTGTCAAGGTTCAGCAGTCTGAGAGATGGTTATGTGTTCACAAAAATATTGGTTGTTATCACCAAAGGATCTGTTGATAGGATTTGAGTAAATTGTCTCTGCCTAGTTCCAAGGAGGTTGAGTAGTGCCCAAGCCGCAGCCAGTTTAATCTTACATAATGGTCTACAGGGTAGGAAATGACAAGAACGTCTACTGATAGGACACTGCCTGGATTAGACAAGAGGTTGGACAAACTAGGACACTGCCTGGATTAGACAAGAGGTTGGACAAACTTGGGTTGTTTTGTCTGGACCGGCAGAGGCTGAGAGACCTAATAGAGCTTTATAAGATCATGAGAGGCATACACACACACACAGTGGTGGGTGGCTGGAATGTGCCGCCAGGGGTGGTGTTTAAGAGGATCTTAAGGCACATGAATGTGCAGAGAATGGAGGGATATGGACATTGCGTAGGTAGAAGGGATTAGTTTAGTTAAGCGTTTAATTAGTTCGGGACAACATCTTGGGCTGTAGGGCCTGTTCCTGTGCTGTACTGTTCTCTGTTCCATCACAATGCCTGTAAGTTGACAAGGAGAAGTTAAAGGAACAAAGGAAGGGTCACTGCGTTAAAACCCTCAAGTGCAAAAACTAAGTTGTTTACATCTGTCGCAATGATTGCTCTGGTGTGCAACACCTTGGGTTAGTCCTTCAATCTAACAAGCCTACTCAGCTAGCATTCCTTCATCAGAGGAGCAGGTGGCAGTCAATTGCTACGTGTCCCTCACTTCAACTGGTACCTTTCCTCACAGGGTAGCCCCCACACCCTCTTTGTCTACCCGCTCAGCGCTCCAGTTGTTCAGTGACTCAGGACCTCTCGTGTTCCTTGATTCCATCTGTCTCCTCAGTCACATCGTGCTCTTCCTTCAAATGTACCAGTCAGCTGACACCTCTGATCCAGCTCACTCCCTCCACCAGGACCAGGTTCAGAGCCCTCCACACCAGAACACTGGTGGCAAAAATGTGAAAATCTTCCACAAATGGCGATTGATGCCAAATCTATTGTTAAATTGGTGATATTGGTTTATTATTGTCACACATACCGAGGTACAGTGAAACACTTGTCTTGCATACCGTTCATACAGATCAGCTCATTACACAGTGCACTGAGGTAGTACAAGGTAAAATACAGAATGCAGAATAAAGTGTCACATCTACAGAGAAAGTGCAGTGCAGGCAGACAATAAGGTGCAAGGGCCATCACGAGGTAGATTGTGAGGTCAAGAGTGCATTTTATTGTTCTAGGGGACCATTCAACAGCCTTATAACAGCAGGATAGAAGCTGTCTTTGAGCCTGGTGGGAGAGGGGAGAAGAGACAATATCAGGAGTGGGTGGGGTCCTTGATTACATTGGCTGCTTTACTGAGGCAGCAAGAAGTGTAGACAGAGTCCATGGAGAGGAGGCTGGTTTCTGTGATGTGCTGAGCTGTGTCCACAACTCTCTGCCATACCAAGCCGTGATGCATCCATAAAAATTGGCGAGGGTCAAAGGGGACATGCCAAATTTCTTAAGCCTCCTGAGGAAGTAGAGGTGCTGGTGAACTTTCTTGGTCATGGTGTCGACATGGTTGGACTAGGACAGGCTATTGGTGATGTTCACTCCTAGGAACTTGAAGCTCTCAACCCCTTCCAATTAAAGTCAACAAATTTTTTTTTAAAAAACTGATGCTAGAAATCTGAAACAAGAACAGAAAATGCTGGAAAGAGAAACAGAATTAACGTTTCAGATCAAAGATCTCTCATCAGAACTGGGAAAGGGAGAAGACAATTTAGTTTTAAGCTGTTGCAAGGGTGAGGGAGGGACGGATGGGGCAAAGAGGACATCTCTGATAGGGTGAGGCCAGAGGTGTCATGGCAATAAGCTGCTGATGAACTTCTCTCATCAATAGGTAACTGAGAACAGTTAGAGAAAGAGAACACAAACAATGGGACATGAAAACTGAAATGCAGTATCATGCAGAGCTGTAGGAAACACCCTTAACATCTGAAAGGAAGAAAAAAAAGTCATTCAGAATGGCAGACTGTGACAGCCTTGAAATAGAGGGAGATGGTGCTGTAGCAGAGGTCAACTGCAAGCATGTGTATTAAGTGTTGATCTCAAGATGCAACAAGTACACCATCCTGAGAAACATTGGGTCATTTGAACATACCTGGGATTTGATCAGGTGGAATTTGAATGGGGATTGACATCGTTTGAGTTTGAGACATTTAGAAAGTCATGGAATTGTACAGAATAGAAACAGGCCCTTTGGCCCACGTGTCTATGCTGATCATCATGACTATCCATACTAATCCCACTTACCTCCATTAGTTCCATATCCATGCCCTGCTCATTCAAGTACCTGCCCAGATGCCTCTTCAAATGTTATAGACCATGTCTCCACCACTTCCTCTAACAGGTCATTCCAGTTTCCAACTACTGGTGAAAAATTTACGCCTCAGGTCTGATCTAAACCTCCTCCCCCTCACCTTAAACCTGTGCCCTCTAGTTTTAGACATCCTTACTGTGGGAAACAGACCCTGGCTATCTGCACCTCTCAGTTTTACATCCCTCTGTCATGTCATCTTTGCTCCAGGGAAAACAGTCCCAGCCTATCCACTCTCTCCAATCCAGGCAACATCCTTTCGATTCTTTTGTGCACCCTTTCTTGCTGACTCACACCTTTCCTGTAATGTAGCAACCAGAACTGCACACAGTACTCCAAGAATGGCCTAACATTTTATACAACTGTAATATGACATCCCAACTTTTGTACTCAGTGCTTCAGTTGAAGGCAAGCATGTCATACACCTTCCTCGCCACCTTGTCTACCCACTTCGCCACTTTCAGTGAACTACGTATTTGTACCCCTAGGTCTCTCTTTTCAAGAGCACTCCCTCGGGCCCTGCCATTCACAGTGTATATCCTGCCCTGGTTTAGCTCCTCAAAATGCACCACTTTGCCCTTGTCTGTTACATCTGCTATTCCCTTGCTCACTTTCCCGGTGGATCTGGATCCTTTTGTAACCTTAGACAATCTTCTTCACTGTCCACCACACCAGCAATTTTGGTGCCATCTGGAAACTCACTAACCATGCCACCTACATTCTCCTCCACATCATTAACAAAGATGACAAACAACAGAGGACTCAGCATCGAACCCTGCAGCATACCATAGATCACAGGCCTCTTATCAGAAAAACAACCCTCCACTACCAACCTCTGCCTCCTACCACCGGGCCAATTTTATATCCAATTTGCTTGCTCACACTGGATCCCATGTGCCCTCACCTTCCAGTCCAGCCTGCCATGCGGGACCTTGTCAAGTGTCTTGCTAAAGTTCACGTAGACAACATCTACTGTCCTGCCTTTCCAATCCTCTTGGTCACGTCTTCAAAAATCTCAATCAAATGCGCGATTCATGACTTCTTCTGCACAAAGCCATGACTATCCCTAATCAGTCATTGCCTTTCTAAATTCAAATAAATCCCATCTCACAGAATCCCTTAAATAACTTTCCCACCATTGACATAAGGCTCACTGGCCTGCAGCTCCCTGGCTTAATCTGCTGCCCTTCTTAAATTAAGCTACAACATTAACTACCCTCCAGTCCGGTACTGGCTAACTAAGTCACAGAAATCTCTGCCAGAGGCCTGGCAATCTCCCCCCTTGCCTCACATAACATTCTAGGATACACCTGGTCAAGCCACAGGGATTCATCCATCTTGATGCACTTCAAGACCTCCTCCTTCATAAGACACAAGAGATTCTGCAGATGCTGGGATCTGGAGCAACACACATTAAATGCTGGAGGAACTCAGCCAGTCAGGCAGCATCTGTAGAGGGAAATAAACCGTCGACATTTCCGGTCAAGACCCTTCATCAGGACTGGAAAGGAAGAGGGCAGAAGCCAGAATAAGAAGGTTGGAGAGGGGGAGGAGCACAGGCTGGCAGGGGATAAGTGAGTCCAGGTGAGGGGGGGGAAGATGGGGGTGGGGGAGAGTGGGAATGATGCAAGAAGTTGAGAGGTGATAGGTGGAAGAGGCAAAGGGCTGGAGGAGGAGGAATCTGCTGGGAGTAGACCATGGAATAAAGGGAAGGAGGTGGGGAATAGCAGGGAGGTAGTGGGGGGGGTGGGGGTGGGTCATGAGGGCAGGAATGAGGGGAAAAAAAGAGGGGGAAAAAAGAGAGGAATACGAGGTTATTCCCACACCGACGTGTCTGTCCACGGCCTCCTCCACTGCCACATTGAGGCTTGACGCAGGTTGGAGGAACACCACCTCGTACTCTGCCTCGGTAGTCTCCAACCTGATGGCATCAACATTGATTTCTCTAACTTCCGGTAATCCCCCTCCCCTCTGTCTCCCCCTACCTTTTGTTTTCCCTCATTCCAGTGGCCCCCTCACCACTTCTCTTTCCCCTCCCCTGCCCACTTCCTTCCTTTATTCCATGATCTTTTATTCACTCCCAGCAGATTCCTCCTCCTCCAGCCCTTTGCCTCTTCCACCTATCACCTCCCAGCTTCTTGCATCACTCTCTCTCAACCCCCCTCCCCCTCTCACCCGCCAGCCTGTGCTCCTCCCCCTTCCCTTTTATTCTGGTTTCTGCCCTCTTCCCTTCCAGCCCCGATGAAGGGTCTTGACTTGATACGTTGACTGATTATTTCCCTCCATCGGTGCTGCCTGACCTGCTGAGTGTCTCCAGCATTTTGTGTGTTGCTCCTCCTTCGTAATGTTGATATGCTCCAGGATATCACTGTTCCCTCCCTTGAACTCATGAGCTTCCATGCCCTTCTCCACAGTAAATACAGATGAGTAGCATACATTTAAGATCTCTCATTTCCTGTGGCTTCTCAGATTGATTACCACACTGATCCTTAAGGGTACCTACTCTCTCCAAAGCTACCCTTTTAACTAGTAATGTACTTATAGGCAGATGGAGTTCAACCCAGATAAGTGTGAAGTGATACACTTTGGGAGATTGAACTTGAAGGCAGAATACAAGGTTAATGACAGGACTCTTAGCATTGTGAAGGAACAGAGGAATCTTGGGGTCCACATCCATAGATCCCTCAAGGTTGCTGTGCAGGTCAATAGGGTTGTTAAGGCAGCATATAGTATGTTGGCCTTTATTAGTTGGGGTACTGAGTACAAGAGCTGCAAGGTGATGTTGCAGCTCTACAGAACTCTGGTTAGACCACACAGTATTGTATCCAGTTCTGGTCGTCTCATTATAGGAAGGATGTGGAAGCTTTGGAGAGGGTGCAGAGGAGATTTACCAGGATGTTGTCTGGATTAAGAGCATGTCTTATGAGGATAGGTTGAGTGAGCTAGGGCTTTTCTCTTTGGAGGGAAGGAGGATGAGAGGTGACTTGATAGAGGTGTACAAGATGATGAGGCACAGATCGAGTGGACAGTCAGAGACTTTTTCCCAGTGTGACAATGGCTAACACGAGGGGACATAATTTTAAGGTGATTGGAGGAAGATACAAGGGCGATGTCAGAGGTAAGTTCTTTACAGAGCGTGGTGGGTGCGTGGAACGCACTGCCGGCAGAGGTTGTGGGGGCAGATACATTAGGGACATTCAAGAGACTCTTAGCCACATGAATGGTAGAGAAATGGGGGGCTATAATGAGAGGGAAGGGTTAGATAGATCTTAGAGCAGGATAAAATGTCGGCACAACATTGTGGGCCGAAGGGCCTGTACTGTGCTGTAATGTTTTATGAATCTTTCAGGGTTCACCTTTATCTTATCTGCCAGGGTTATCTTTTGGCACCACCCCCCCCCCCCCCTCTTCTTGCCCTCCTGATTTCCATCTTAAGTGTACTCCTACATCCCATATACACCTCAAGGGACTCTCTTGATCCCAGCTGCCGAAACCTGACATGTGCCTGCTTCTCCTTCCTGACCAGGAAGAAACAGGCACATGTCCCTCATTAACTAAGGATCCCTAATCTTGAACTCTCCCCAACTCACCACTGAGCTCCCCACTGAAATGGAGCTAATTGATAGGACCAATGGGATCGTCTGTTTCTTCAGATTGCAGCATCTGCTGTCTCTTGTGTCGCCACTGCTGATAAAATGGTGATCAGAGAAGATAGAGTTCATTACATAACACACAAAACATTCCCCAGGAGGTTCTAAACATCGAGAACAATGGGGAGTTGAAATAAGTAGGTGTTAAGTGTTTCTGAATGTTCTTTGTTGAATTAATCTAATAAGTAGAAGCCTGGCAGCGTACCTCAGAGCTATGGAATGCATTTCTTGTACTCGAGGGTGATTTTCATTTATTCAGGCCAGCATTTATCACCTATGCCTAATTACCCTGGAAAGGCACAACAAACAGTCTGCTGCAGGACTTCAGCAGGTTGAGCAGCATCTGCAAGAGGTAAGGAATTGTTGATGCTTCAGGTCGAAACCCTGCATCAGGACTGAGAGGGGAGACGGCCAGTATAAAGCGGGGAAGGGGAGCGGTACGACAGGAGTCCGGGGTGATTGGTGGACTGAGGAGGGGAGCAGGTAGCACCAATTAGGGGAGGAAAGGGAGGGGAGAGTTGGGAGGCAGATGGAGTAAGGTGGGGAGAGGGGACGGTGAAGGTTGGAAACAGCTGCTGAAGAGGGATAAGCAGGAGACCAAAGGGCTACCAGGGATGGAATCTGATGTAAAAGTGGGAATGGGAACAATTAGCGGAGAGGTGGAACCGTTAGGAGAGAGGTGAATGGCAGTTGGCCAAGATCCTCAGTCTGGGAGTATTCTATAAACCCCCCAGCAGCAGCAGGGATACTGAGGAGCAGATTGGGAGGCAGATTTTGGAAAGGTGCAAAAATAACAGGGTTATCATCATGGGAGACTTCAACTTCCCAAATATTGATTGGCACCTGCTTAGCACCAAAGGTTTAGATGGGGCAGAGTTTGTTAAGTGTGTCCAGGACGGATTCCTGCCACAGTATGTTGACAGGCCGACTAGAGGGAATGCCATATTAGATCTCGTATTAGGTAATGAACCGGGTCAGGTGACAGATCTCTCGGTGGGTGAGCATTTGGGGGACAGTGACCACTGCTCCCTAACCTTTCGCATTGTCATGGACAGGGATAGGAGCAAAGAGGACAGGAAGATATTTAATTGGGGAAGGGCAAATTATGAGGCTATAAGGCTAGAACTTGAGAGTGTGAATTGGGATGACATTTTTGAAGGGAAATGTACTGTGGAGATGTGGCCATTGTTCAGGGATCTTTTGCAGGATGTTAGGGATAAATTTGTCCCGGTGAGGCAGAGAAGGAATGGCAGGGTGAAGGAACCATGGGTGACGAGAGAGGTGGAACAACTAGTTAGGAGGAAGAAGGCAGCATACATAAGGTGTAGGCAGCAAGGATCAGATAGGGCTCATGAGGAATATAGGGTAGCAAGGAAGGAACTTAAGAAGGGGCTGAGGAGAGCAAGAAGGGGCTGAGGAGAGCAAGAAGGGGACACGAAAAGGCCTTGGTGAGTCAGGTTAAGGAGAATCCCAAGGCTTTTTTCATGTATGTGAAGAGCAGAAGGATGACGAGAGTAAAGGTAGGACCGATTAGAGACAAAGGTGGGAAGATGTGCCTGGAAGCTGTGTAAGTGGGTGAGGTTCTCAATGAATACTTCTCTTCAGTATTCACAAAAGAGAGGGGCCTTGGTGACACTGAAGACAGTGTTGGTAAGGATAATGTTCTAGAGTATGTAGCTATCAAGAGAGAGGATGCGTTGGAGCTGTTAGAAAATATTAGGACAGGTAAGTCCCCGGGGCCTGACGGAATATTCCCCAGGCTGCTCCGCGAGGCGAGGGAGGAGATTGCTGAACCGTTGGCTAGGATCTTTAGTCCTCGTTGTCCATGGGAATGGTACCGGGGGATTGGAGGGTGGCAAATGTTGTCACCTTATTCAAAAAAGGTAGTAGGGATAGTCGAGGGAATTACAGACCAGTGAGCCTTACATCTGTGGTGGGCAAGCTGTTGGAAAGGTTTCTTAGAAATAGGATCTATGAGCATTTACAGAATCATGGACTGATTAGGGACAGTCAGCATGGCTTTGTGAAGGGAAGATCATGTCTCACAAGCCTGATAGGGTTCTTTGAGGAGGTGACCAGGAAGATTGATGAGGGTAGAGTAGTAGATGTGGTCTACATGGATTTTAGTAAGACATTTGACAAGGTTCCACATAGTAGGCTTCTTCAGAAGGTCAGAGGGCATGGGATCCAGGGAGGCTTGGGCGTGTAGATTCAGAATTGGCTTGTCTGTAGAAAGCAGAGGGTTGTGGTGGAGGGAGTGCATTCAGATTGGAGGGCTGTGACTAGTGGTGTCCTGCAGGGATCTGTTCTGGGACCTCTACTTTTCGTGATATTTATTAAATGACTTGGATGACAGGGTAGAAGGGTGGGTTAGCAAGTTTGCAGATGACACAAAGGTCGGTGGTGTTGTAGATAGTGTGAAGGACTGTTGATGATTGCAGAGGAATATTGATAGGATGCAGAGCTGGGCTGAGAAGTGGTAGATGGAGTTCAATCCAGAGAAGTGTGAGGTGGTACACTTTGGAAGGACAAACTCCAAGATGGAGTATAAGGTAAATGGCAGGATTCTGGGTAGTGTGGAGGAGCAGAGGGATCTGGGGGTTCATATCCACAGATCACGAAAAGTTGCCTCACAGGTGGATAGGGTAGTTAAGAAAGCTTAAGGGATGTTAGCTTTCATAAGTCATGGGATCGAGTTTAAGAGCTGCGAGGCAATGATGCAGGTCTACAAAACTCTGATTAGACCACACTTGGAGTATTGTGTCCAGTTCTGGTTGCCTCATTATAGGAAGGATGTGGAAGCATTGGAAAGGGTGCAGAGGAGGTCTACCGGGATGCTGCCTGGTTTGGAGAGTACGCATTATGAGGAGAGACTAAGGAGCTAGGGCTTTACTCTTTGGAGAGGAGGAGGATGAGAGGAGACATGATAGAGATATACAAAATATTAAGAGGAATAGATAGACAGCCAGCGCCTCTTTCCCAGGGCACCAATGCTCAATACAAGAGGGCATGGATTTATAGTAATGGGTGGGAAGTTCAAGGGAGATATCAGAGGGAGGTTTTTCACCCAGAGAGTGGTTGGTGCATGGAATGTGCTGCCTGGGGTAGTGGTGGAGGCAGGTACATTAGTCGAGTTCAAGAAATTGTTCGATAAGCATATGGAGGAATTTTAAATAGGGGGATATGTGGGAGGAAGGGGTTAGATAGTATTAGGTGTGGTTTAAAGGTCAGCACAACATGGTGGGCCGAAGGGTCTGTATTGTGCTGTATTGTTCTATGGTTCTCCACTGCCAGGGTGAGGAACTGTTCCCTTATACAATGAGATGGACTCTGACCTCACGATCTACCTTGTTGTGACATTAGAACCATAGAAAAGTACAGCACAGAAAACAGGCCATTCGGCCCTTCTAGTCTGTGCCGAAACATTATTCTGCTAGTCCCATTTACCTGCCCCCAGCCCATACCCCTCCAGACCGCTCTCGTCCATGTATCTATCCAATTTACTCTTAAAAGTTAAGAGCGAGCCTGCATTTACCACATCAGATGGCAGCCCATTCCACACTCCCACCACTCATTAGAAGGAACTTCTTCACTCAAAGTTCCCCCTAAACCTTTCCCCTTTCACCCTAAAGCCATGTCCTCTCATACTTATTTCTCCTAATCTAGGTGGAAAGAGCCTACTTGCACTAACTCTGTCTATGCCCCTCATCATTTTGTAAACCTCTATCATATCTCCCCTCATTCTTCTCCGCTCCAAGGAATAAAGTCCTAACATGCTCAATCTTTCCCTGTAACTCACCTCCTGAAGACCCGGCAACATTCTAGTAAATCTCCTCTGCACTCTTTCAATCCTACTGACATCCCTCCTGTAGTTCGGCGACCAGAACTGGCACACTATATTCTAAATTTGGTCTCACCAATGACTTATACAACCTCACCAAAACATTCCAACTCCTATACTCAATACTTTGATTTATAAATGCCAGGATGCCAAAAGCCTTTTTTACAACCCTGTCTACCTGTGACTCTACTTTCAGGGAATTATGTATCTGAACTCCCAGATCCCTTTGTTCCTCCGCACTCCTCAGTGCCCTACCATTTACTGTGTATGTCCTCCCTTGATTTGTCCTTCCAAAATGCAACACCTCACACTTGTCTGCATTAAATTCCATCTGTCATTTTCCCATTTGGTCCAGATCCCTCTGCAAGATTTGAAAGCCTTCCTCGCTGTCCACTACACCTCCAATCTTAGTGTCATCCACACCTTGCACCTTATTGCACTGCACTTTCTCTGTAGCTGTGACACTTTACTCTGTACTGTTGTTGTTTTTACCTGTACTACATCAATGCACTCTGTACTAACCCAATGTAACTGCACTGTGTAATGAATTGACCTGTACAATCGACATGCAAGACATGTTTTTCACTGTACCTCGGTACAAGTGACAACAATAAACCAATACCAAGGCAAACGAGAGGAACATCACCTCATATTCTGCCTGGGCAGTCTACAGCTCAATGGTAAGAACACTAAGTTTTACGGTGTTCGGTAACCCTCCCCCTCCTGTGGTTTTCTCCCCTCCCTCGAGATCCTCATCCTCCTCCGGTCCTCCCATTTTTGTCCCCTTTCCCTCCAGCACCCCCCCACCCCCCCCCCAATCACCGTTTCCCTCATCCTCCTGGCTCCACCCACCCACTACACACACAGTTCACCCACAAGCTCCAAGGAGAAAACAAAAGGTGCAAAAAAATGATGGGGAGTGATGAATAGTGCTAGAATATGTAATGGAAAGTTTTTAAGATGGAACCAGACTAAGAGAGAGTACAAGTAGGTCCAAGATGCTTTTACATACACACACACACACACACACACACACACACACACACACACAGAGCAAACCTCAGATTCATAGTTAGCAAGGTTGGTGAACAGCCAGTGCAATTATCCATCTGGGATTGTGATGTTGTGGTGGTAGGAGTGTTGGCTAAAGGAAAGGCAGGAATGGGTTCAAAATATTCCTGGATACAAAGTGTTTTGGAAAAAGAGGTTGGGAAGAAAGGAAGGGGAGTGGCAAAAACTGCTGTGCTGGAGAGAAAGTTCTGGAACATTCAAGGACAGAATCTGTTTCAAAGAAATAATAGAGATGTAATTCTATAGCATATCAGCTAAAGATACTGAGTAAACTTGCAGAGATGTGCAAAACCCACAGGAGCTGTGATAGTGAGGGACTTCGTCAGTATGAGGGGAAGAGGAGAAGTTTCTGAAGTGCATTCAGGTGAACTTTGACCAGCAAGCTTCTGGCCCAAGGTGGCATTGCTGAGCTTTTACCCGGAAAATGAACCAGGCTAAGTGCCAATGGGGAAGTAGCCAGGAATCAGCAGCATAAGATTGAGAATAGCTATGAACAGATCAGCAAGGATAAATTGGAATAAAAGATTGGCAGGCAAAGCTACAAATGAACAATGGGAGGCCTTTGAGGTGGAGATGTTTCCGTCTAGGTACATTCCCATGAGGGTGGGTAGGGAAATTAAATCCAGAACTGCCTCGATGGGCAAAGAAAGAGCAAAATAGAGCAGGATAATAAAGCACATGGCAACTACCAGATCACAACAGGCAGAACACAAAGCTCAGAGGAGAGGAAAGGGAAAAAAGGAAATACAGGTCCTCCCAGATTATGGCAGGGTTCCGTTCCTGTTAACTGTTTGTAACCATGACAGCTCCCAAGTTGGAAATGCGGCTGCGAACAGAGTTCCCAGGTGGCAGAAGATGCCCGCAGCCCCGTAGCAGCCGGCAGATCCATCCCGACAGTTTTCCAAATGCTCCTTCGTAATAACAGGTTGTACACAAGTTGGGTGTTTGTAACCTCAGGAGGACTTGTAAAGGAGGGCAAGAAAAGTCTGGCAGACAAAATACAAAATTATTTTACAAACATATGAACAGCAGTTAAGGAGGAAAATTACAGAGACCGAGGACATGATTTAAGTAGTAACATAATCACTTTACACAAGTCTTTTGGACTCAAAAGATTATGGAATTAGAACACAGAACTATGATGTTGTGCCAACCTATATAAACCTACCACATGATCAATCTAACCCTTCCCTCCTACGCAGCCCATAACCCTCCATTTTCCTTACCTCCACGTGCCTAAGAGTCTTAAATATCCCAATTGTATCAACCTCTACCACCACCCCCGGCAGTGCGTTCCAGGCACCCACCACTGTGTGAAAAAAAACACCTACCTCTGACATCTCCCCTAAACTTTCCTCCACTCACCTTAAACTGATGTCCTCTGGTATTGGCCATTGCTGCTCTGGGAAAAAGGTCCTGGCTGCCCACTATCTATCCCTCTCAATCTTATACCTCTCATCCTCCATTGCTTCAAAGAGTAAAACCCTACCTTGCTCAACCTTTCCTCATTGGACATGTTCTCTAGTCCAGGCAGCATCCTGGTAAATCTCCTCTGCACCCCAAAGCTTCAACATCCTTCCTATAATTAGATGACCAGAACTGAACACAGTACTACAAGTGTGGTCTAACCAGTTTATAGAGCTACAACATTACTATGTGGCTCTTGAATTCAATCCCCTGACTAATGAAGACCAACACACCATATGCCTTCTTAACAACCCTATCAACTTCCACAGCAACTTTGAGGGATCTATGGACTTGGACCTCAAGATCCCTGTTCCTCCACACTGCTAAGAATCCTGTCACTAAGCTTGTACTCCACCTTCAAGTTTGATCTTCCAAAGTGTATCACTTCACTTGTCTGCATCCTGTCTATATCCCGTTGTAACTTATGACAACCTGCTACACTATCCACAACACCTCCAACCTTTGTGTCATCTGCAAACTTACCAAACCACCCCTCCACTTCCTCATCCAAGTCATTTATAAAAATCACAAAGAGCAGGGGTCCCAGAACACATCCCTGTGGAACACCACTGGTCACCGACCTCCACGCAGAATACTCTCCATCTACCACCATCTTCTATGGACAAGCCAATTCTGAATCCATGCAGCCAAGTCTCCATGGATCCTGTGTCTCATGACCTCATTGATGAGCCTACCATGGGGAACCTTGTCCAATGACTAACTAAAGTCCATATACACCACATCCACCGCTCTACCTTCATCAATTTGTTTTGTCACCTCCTTGAAAAACTCAATTAGGCTCTTGAGGCACAACCTGACCCTCACAAACCCATACTGACTATACCTAATAAGACTATGCTTCTCCAAATGCTTGTCCCCAAGAATCATCTCCAATAGTTCACCCACCACTCATGCAAGACTCACTGGTCTATAATTCCCTGTATTATCCCTATTACCTTTCTTGAACAAGGGAACAACATTTGCCATGCTCCAATCCTCTGGTACCACTCCTGTGGCCAGGGAGGACACAAAGATCATTGTCAATGCCCCACCAATCTCTTCCCTCACTTCCCATAGTGACCTGGGGTATATCCCATCCAGCCCCAGGGTCTTACCTATCCTAATGTTTTTCAGAAGCTCCAACACCAGCTTTTTCGTAACCTCGACATGCTCCAGCACATTAGCCTGTTCTACACTGACCCCACATTTGTCAAAGTCCCTATCCCTAATGAACACTGAAGCAAAGTATTCATTAAAGACCTCCCCTACCTCCAGGCACATTTCCCCCTTTATCCCTGAGCAGTCCTACCCTCACTCCAGTCATCCTCCTGTTCTCCACATGGGTGTAGAACACCTTGGGGTTTTCCTTAATCCTACTTGCCAAGGTTTTCTCATGTTCCCTTCTAGCTCTCCTAAGTCCCTTAAGCTACTTCCTGGCTACTTTACAATTCTCAAGAGGCCTCCGATTTTTGCTTCCTAAACCTTCTTCCTCTTGACTATTTCACCCTACCATCCTCTCCCTGTCTCAGTTGGACAAACCTATCCAGAACCCCATGCAACTGGTGCTCCAGAAACCCATGTATGTGTGGGGGAGGTATGGGTTACCTGAAATTGGAACATTCAATGTTCGTACTATTGGGTTGCAAGCTGTCCAAGCAGAATATAAGAGTTTGTTCTTCCAATGTGTGTTTGGCCTCTCTGTAGCGATGGAAGTTAGTGTGGGAATGGGAAGGAGAGTTAAAATTGGTAAATTGGTTTATTATTGTCACATGTACAGTAAAAAAAAACATCGTTTTACGTCACCCATACAGATCATTTCATCACAGTGCATTGAGGTAGCACAAGGGAAAACAATAACAGAATGAAGTGTTACAGTTACAGAGGAAGTGCAGTGCAGGTAGACGATAAGGTGCAAGACCATGATGAAGTAATTGTGAGGTTCAGAGTCCATCTTATCGTACTAGGAGACAGTTCAATAGTCTTATAACTGCCAGATGGAAGCTGTCCTTGTGCCTGGTCATGTGTGTTTTCAGGCTTTTGCATCTTCTATGGGAGAGGGGAGAAGAGAGAATGTCCAGGATGGGAGGGGTCTTTGGTTATGTTGGCTGCTTTACCAAGGCAGCAAGAAGTATAGATAGAGTCCATGAAGAGGAGGCTGGTTTCCATAAACGTGCTGAGCTGTGTCCACAACTTTCTGCAGTTTCTTGTGGTCACGGGCAGAGTAGTTACCATACCAAGCCGTGATGCATCTGGATAGGATGCTTTCTATGGTGCATCTACAGAAATTGGTGAGGGTCAACGGGAACATGCCAAATTTCTATAGTCTCCTTAGGAAGTAAAGGAGCTGGTGCGCCTTCTTGGCCATGACATCTATGTGATTGGACCAGGACAGGCTATTAACATATAATGACATGCAGCCAGAAGCTCGAACCCTGGAAGGCCTACTACAAGGTCTGGATAGCGTGGATGTGGGGAGAATGTTTCCATCAGTTGGAGTCTCTAGGATCTGAGAGCACCTCCTCGGAACAAAGGGATGTCCCTTTAAAACTGAGATGATAAATTTCTTCATCCAGAGGATGGTGAATCGATGGAATTTGTTGCCACAGATGGCATTGGAGGCCAAGTCATTGAGTGTACTGAAGGCTGAAATTAATGGGTTCTAGATTGGTAAGGGGGTTATGGGTTACAGGGAGAAGGCAGGAGAATGGGGTTTTTAAAAAAAAGTCAGCCATGATTGAATGGCAGAGCAGACTCGATGGGCTGAATGGCCTAATTCTGCTTCTATATCTTATGGTCTTGAACTGGTCCCTAAACAACCTCCCCATTTCTGCTGCGCATTTCCCCGAGAACATCTGTTCCAAACTTACGCTCCCAAGTTCCTGCCTAATACCATTGTAATTAGCCCTCCCTAATTAAGTACTTTCCCATATCGTCTGCTCCTATCCCTGTCCACGGCTATGCTAAAGTTCAGAATTGTGGTCACTATCTCCGAAATGCTTGTCCATCGAGGTCTGTCACCTGACCAGGTTCATTGCCTAGTACTAGATCCAGTATGGCCTCTCCTTTAGTGAGCACGTCCACACACTGTGTCAGGAATCCTTTCTGGATATGTCCAACAAATTCTGTCCCATTTAAACATTTTGCACTAAGGAGGTGCTAATTAATACTAGGGAGGTTGAAGTCACCCATGACAACCCTGTTATTTTTGCACCTTTCCAAAATCTGCCTACTCATCTGCCCCTCAGTGTCCCAGTGGACATTGGGGAGGGGGGGGGGGGGGGGTCTATAGAATACTCTCAAGAGTGATTGCTCCCTTCCAGTTTCTGACTTCCACCCACACTGACTCAGTAGACGATCCCTCCATGATGTCCTCCCTTTCTGCAGCTACGATACTTTCCCCTGATTAGCAATGCTACTCCACCACACGCCCCCCCATCCCTTTTGAAACATCTGAACCCCAGAACATCAGCCAATCCTGCCCTTGCAACAGCCAAGACTCTGTAATGGCCACAACACCACAGTTCCATGTACTGATCCATGCTCTACGTTCATCACTTTTATTCTTAATAATTCTTGCATTGAAGTAAACACATTTCAACCCATCCAACTGCCTGCGTTTATGCCCTATCCACTGCTTATCCTTCTCCACAGTCTCTCTGCACAATGCATCTACCTTTAGACCAACTGCTCCATTACCTGACCTAACACTCTCGTTCCTATCCCCATACCAACCTAGTTTAAATCCTCCCCAACAGCTCTGGCAAACCTGCCTGCAAGGACATTGGTCCCTCTCAAGTTCAGATGTAACCCATCCCTTCTGTACAGGTCATACACCTTCCCCAGAAGAGATCCCAGTGATCCACAAATCTGAAAGCCTGCCCCTGCACCAACTCCTCAGCCACATATTCGTCTGCCATATCTTCCTATTCTTACCCTCATTGGCACATGGCACCGGCAGCAATCCAGAGATTACCACCCTCGAGGTCCTGCTTTTTAGCTTCCTTCCTAACTCCCTATATTTCCTCTTCAGGACCTCATCCCTTTTCCCATCTATGTTGTTGGTACCAATGTGTATCACAACTTCTGGTTGCTCACCCTCCCCCTTAAGAATGCTGTAGGCTCTGAGACGTCTTGGACCCTGGCAGCTGGGAGGCAACATACAACTGGGAGTCTCGTTCTTGTCCACAGAATCTCCTCTCTGTTCCCTTAACCAATGAATCCCCTATCACTATTGCTCTCCTCTTCTCCCCCCTTCCTTTCTGACCCACAGAGCCAGACTCAATACTAGAGACCTGTTCTCTTTCCCCTGGTAGATTTCTGCACCCTCCCCCACCACAACAGTATCCAAAGCAATATACCTATTACTAAAGGGAACAGCCACAGGGGTACCCTGCACTGACTGCCTCTTCCCTTTCCCTGTCCTGACGGTCACCCAGCTACCTGCATCCTCGGTATGACTGCCTGCTGGTAACTCCTGTCTGTCAACCCCTCAGCTTCCCAAAGTTCATCCAGCTCCAGTTTACTGTCAGGAGCTGCAGCTGGATACACTTCTTGCAGGTGTAGTCATCAGGGACACTGAAGCTCTCCCTGACTTCCCACATTCTGCAAGAGGAGCATACCACTGCCCTGATTGCCATTCCCACTGCTCTGTGCAATACAACACCTCACCATAGCCTCTGCTCACTGAAGCCTCCTGAACAAAAGCTGAATAGAGGATAACAGAATAAAACTTTACCTGTACTCACCTGTGCCTTCTCACTGAAACCTTCCCACCCCCATGATTCAGGATAGGTTAAAACAAAACAAAGAGTTTGAAAGGCTGCACTGAAAGTGGATAAATGACCCAGTCCAGATGGAATGCATCCTAGGTTGAAGGCTGGAAATTACAGAGGCCCTAGCCATAGTCTCCCATTCATCTGTAGATTCGGAGGTGCTACGTAGGACTGAAAATTACAAATGTTACACCCCTGCTCAAAACAAAAGGACATAGTGATGACCCCAATAACTACAGCTTAAGTTTAGTGGCAGGAAAATTTCTAGAGAAGATGAAATCAGGGACAGGATTATCAGTTAGACAACTGTGGATCGATTAAAGCCAGCATGGATTTCTTAAAAAGCAAATTGTGTCTAACTCTATAGATTTTTTCACAAAGTGATGAAGGATTGATAATAAAATGCAACAATGCGGTATACGTGGACTTCCAAAGACAAAATAGGCTCGATGTCAAAGTGCAGGGCCATGGAATGAAAGGGGGCTTTAGAACCAGGGATAGAAAATTAACTAAGCAACAGCAAGCAGTTGGAGCAAATAGTTTTTCAGACTGCAGGGAAGTATACACCAGGGGTTGGTACTAGATCTACTGCTTGAACAAATATTAATGATTGGAATATACAGGGCACAATTTCCAAATCTAAAGACACAAAATGTGGGGAGGATAGGAACGGGCAGATGGGTGGCTGATGCAACTTAATGCCAAGAAATGTGAAGTCTTGCATTTGCTGGGAAGAATGAAAAACAATATCAGCGAGAAGACTGTTTCAAATGGGTAAAAGAATGGTGATTGAGGTATATGTACGTAGTTCAAAAGAAAGTGGGTGGGCAGGCATCAAAAACAAGGCATAGGTTTAAACTGATAGGAAGGAGATCAAGGGGATTTGAGGAGTAACTTTCTTTTAAACAGAATGGTTGAAATCTGGAACATGCCAGGAGGTGGAGTCAGATACAGTCACATTGAAGACATTTAGACAGGCATTTCTATGGGCAAGGCACAGAAGGATGCAACCCTAATGCAGACAAATGGTATTAGTGTGGATGGGCAAGAAGGTCAGCATGAATATGGTGGGCCGGAGGGCCTGCTTCTGCGCTGTGCAACTCTATGACTCTATAAAGTGGTTCAAAACATACCGGAACCCAGGCTTCATTAATGGAAGCATAGGATACGAGAACGAGTCATGATGACCTTTTCATAAAACTGTGGTCCAGTGACAATTTTAGAAAAATACTTTTAGATTTGAGAGGGTGCTGAAGACATTTCTTAAAATGTTTCCAGGGATGAGGAACTTTACGTGGATAGATGTCGTTCCTGATCTGATAGGGGTATACAAGATCATGAATCAAGTGGATTGAGAGAAACTATTCCTCCTTATGAATTAGGAGACAGGTTGGCAAAGGAACAAAAAGTGGCTGAGGATTTTAAAGAACTGCAAGTGTTTAGGGTCTAGAATGCACTGCCAAGGTACTAGTGAAGGCAGATTCAATTGTAGTGTTCAAAAAGGAGCTGGGTAAATACCTGAATGGAAATAATTTGCAGTGCTATAGGAAGAGGGCAGGGGAAATGGGGCTAGCTGAATTGATCTTACATTGGCCTAGTAAAGACTCGACAGGCCAAAAGCCCTGTCTGTAATCACTAATAGCACGGCGTGCAAAATCTGAGAACTCAGATCTTGAATGTGTCACTAACTTTGAGCTGTTGCACATTTTGCACAAAATCTCATACTTACAAAGACAACCTAAAAAAGGCAGAGGACAGGAACTTTGTAACAAACATACTTGTAACCTCCTTACCTACTCTCACAAACTCCAATCAAGAGTCCCAACATTACCATCAGCAACCACTGCCAATCATTTGCATGTATGGGCTGTACATAAGTTGGGCATCGGTAACGTGGGAAGGACCTGTACCTTTCAAATCAGCAACACCTATGGAGAGTTACAATGAGGTTACGGTTGAGGTTACAGACCTTTCAAAAAAGATTCATTCTCTTTCTCTATATGTATATGCTCCCCGACCAACCAATTCAAGCATTTGATTTTACTTCAGATTTACAGCATCTATAGTATTTTACTACAAGTAACTTCCCTGAACAAGATGCTTGATTATACCCGGATAAGTACTTACCGTGGTCATAACCAGTCATTTTGCCTCTCGATCTCAGGAATACTAGGTCACGTTGCACAGGTGAAAATGGAAGCAAAATACAAGCACACCACAAAGAGATAGAAGAGCAAAACCACTGACGCACTTCAATATTTTTATTAAGAAAAAGTTAACATCTTATATATATTCCATTGTAAACAAACATTCTACAGTTCTAAGAAAGCACTCAGCTATGCATTCAATAATTAACAGAAACTGGACAAAATAAAAAAAACTGCACAATAAATACTAAAAGTGCCATTTACAGCTTACAGAAATGGACATACAGAAATTTGAAGACATTTTAAATTAAAGATGAATCTTCATTGCAAGATGGATTCTATGTCCAACTATAAACACACCGGCCTTGAAATTAGACCTTCGGAAATCAGCTGCAAGTGTTGGGTCAAAATTCAAATCCTCATAAATAGCAGAAAGCAATTCCATACAAACATGTCCAGCTCGCATTATGTCAAGGGCATATTGTTCATGTTTTGAGATCAAAACATGAGGAATTAAAAACACACAAAGATCCCTGCCTCTGTCTGATGTACACATCTGAATCAACTAAAAAAACAGGCAGCAGCTAAGCTCAACCAGCTGCAACACATTAAAGTGGAGGGGTCTTTAGAGTTACATAACACCTAACTTTCGGAAAAATGAAACGCAGGAGGAAAGATGTGGACTAGAGGTGACGTACGGGTTGTAACAGTACAACAACAGTGACAAGGGGGAAGGCTTTAGTTTAGAGATACAGTACACTACGTGGAGTGGGAGAGCCCAGGCTTGTAGACAGCTGCCTGATTGATCGAGTGGTGTTGATCAGACTGTGGGAGCCCAGCTCTCAAGGTGGGACAGCATGAGCAGTTAACGTGTCTGAAGCCAAGCACACGTGCAGCCTCCTGAAAACAAATGCCCCCACCGACCACTGGACACATCTAGACCCAGATGCCCCCACCGACCACTGGACACATCTAGACCCAGATGCCCCCACCGACCACTGGACACATCTAGACCCAGATGCCCCCACCGACCACTGGACACATCTAGACCCAGATGGGCGAGCAAATGGTGACAGCCTTCATTAACTGAATATCATCCCCACCAACAAAAATCTGCTTTGCCCCTCACAAACAGCATGCACTAATACTTTAAATATCTCAATACACACTAGAAATACTGTCAATATAAGAAAAACCCAGGTTGTGCTATACAAGTCTGAAATCTAAATGGCACAGAACAAAAGATACAAGTGATATAACTAAAATAGCTTCAAATGGAGAACCCAATCAGGTCAAAATACAGATAATGCCAGTCACTTAAATCTACCATGAGCTGACTGCCAACAATACACACTATTTGCACGACAAGATACAGGCGGGTCCTGCCAGTGAAAGTGTTCAATAACTGGCCTCTTTAGGGAGTGTCAGAACTAAGCATATTTTACACAGAGCAATAATCTAGATCCAGAAACAACTGCTGGACAATAAAGTCTTCCTAGCTGCTTCACATCACCTTTGGATTATCCTGCCCCAGCATCCCCTGTACCTGTAATGACACATCAGGAGAGCTTCATGCAAGGCAAGATTTTACCTGCCACATGTCCATTTACTGCACTTGAGCCCAGATAGAGCACCAGCAAGCTAACTGACTGTAGAGGAGGGCACCAAACCTAAATCAGTCTTGTGGACACAGCAACCATATCTTCACCATCAACTATCAGGAACATTCAGATTGGAACATACTTTTGACATGGCCCCGTACCCTATGGAGCTCCGAGTTTCCTTATACAGGAAATTCCAGGAATTAAAACAAACATTTAAAATAGTTAAATGACTTCCTCCAGTGCGAACAAAGTAACCAAAAATAAATGCTCAGGCAAAACCATTGTTTGATCCCAGGCAAATTCACTCACCACCTCCTCCCAGTGCAGTGAAAGTGTTTCAATTACATTCAGTGGCCCAGGTGGTGATAAAAGCAGAGAATCCGCTCAGATTATTGTTATGCAGCTTATTGCTTAATTGAACCACCCCAGCCCTCTGAAGCCACGTACAGGAGACGAGCCTCAGCTGTTCTACCTTGTCCAGCTGCCTGTTGATGCTCTTTATCTGGTCTCAGATGAAGAACCAGATGGCATAAGGTATTCCAAGACTGAGTAACTGCATCCAACAGAACTAAATGTTCCACATCAGATAAACTAAAACTTATAGTTCCTGTACACCTACATTATACACTTTCCCTGCATCTGAAGAAACACATCTAAAGGAGCACCCTTGCTACACTAAAATAGACTAGGAGAGATCTCATGGTAACCAATCATTGCCCATCATGCCTGACTCACCACAAAGGCCAGCAGCTTGGGGTAAAACAAGTACTCACATTCTGCAGACGCTGGCTAGATCCAGAAGACTTCAGAAAGGCATCAGCCCACTAGTAAAACAATGAATAAGCTACGGTTACAGCAATTCTGCTTGTGACTCTCACCTACCCACAGCAAGCTTGACTAAAATTCTTGTGATTGCTCTAAAGTTATACAAATATGGCTCACATCAGCAAACCAGCAAGTAAAAATGGATTGAGTACTGTTGTTGCTTCCACGACAACATAAACAGGAACATAATAAAACCCAAGGGGATAGATACAAGACTTCCTGGTTTCTAACTGCAGGGATAAGATTCATCACGCTGCACAACATGAGCAGCAAATGTGTCAAGGCAGGGAATGAAACATCTCCCAGCAATATAGAGAACAGCTTTCATTAAATAAACCCTGCAAATCAACTGCACAGGTCAGATTGAAAGTAGTTTAAACAACCACCTGCTTAGAGTTGGTGGAACACCTTTCTATAAAGCTACTTTGAAAGTCACTTAAGACTTTAAAATGCATTTACCCAGGCAGGTAGGAATATACAACCTTCCACATGCCTGTCTCCGATAACATTATATCAAGCTCTATTCAAATCAATTTCTTAGGATTTCAGAATGATTAGATTCCTTTGCAATTATCCAGCATTGTGCAAACACTAACAATGGACAAGCATGATAACCACCTGCCATGGGGCTTCATGCAATGATGGTTAACGCTAGCAGCACAGGTCAGGCCCACTAACCTGGGTTTTTCCAGTTGAGACAGCTCAATGCCCTATTAGCCAACAAGGGAAAGATCCATCATCAGATAAGAAGCAAAGCTGGGGTTGACGTGCGAGGTGCTGGAGGAGAAAGGTAGTGATGATATACAGTGATCTCACACCATTGTATCACAGATCAGGAATTCTTGACAATATCAAAACTGTCAGAGCCCCAGTCAATGCTGTATCTTGGTGGCACAGTTGGTGGAACTGCTGCCTCACCGCTTTGTGACCCAGGTTTGATCCTGACCTCTAGTGCTGTTTGTATGAAGTTTGCATGTTTTGCCAGAGGCCACCTGGGTTTCCCCCACATCCCAAAACCCTGCAGGTTGGTGGGTTAATTCCCCACTGTAAATTGCCCCTAGGGTGTAGATGAGTGGTAGAATGGGAGAGGGCTGGAGCTGATGGGAACGTGGAGAGAATAAAATGGGTCTGTGCACTTTCTGAAATGATTCTTGTTCAACAAGAATCAGTCCTTCCTGACCAATTCCTTCCTTATTCAGGTCAGTGATGCTCTCTTCAACTGCTGTATGTCCAAACAAAATCAGCATGGACCAAGGATCTCACCTGACTGCTCTAGGTCTCCATCAGCAATGATTTTACCCAGATGAGTCTCAGGAAAACTAATCTTTCATTTCAAAAAGCCAAACAGTATTCATAGCAACTAGCTTTTTGTCATAAACAGACCCATAATCTGATTTCTTCTCTCGTGCTGCCAGAGAAAGACTGATGCACATTTACAGGGAAGAGTTGGAAAAGTACAATTGGGAAACTCATCAGGTGGGATGGCAATTTGACAGAGAAAGAGACCTTAAAGTAAAAGGGCCTCTAAAGGGATGGCACAATGGTACAGCTAGTAGAACCCTGCCTCATTACTGCAGTGACTCGGGTTAATCCTGACCTCTGGGGTTGTGTGTATGGAGTTCGCACTTGCCCCCCTCCCCCCCCCCCCACCCCATGATGAATACAAGAACAAGTCAAAGAAACAGGACCAAAAATTTTCAATAAATAGTCAACCAACACTTGAAGCGGGAATGCAGCTCATGTGGAAGATTCAAAGTTTTAGTTATGCCAATTTCACTGCAGGAACTGGATCATTCACTACCAAAACATGCTGCATTTATACACATTAACCAGTGTATTACTGACAATAATAAAAAAAAGAAAATTCTGGAAACATTTAGTAGGTCAGGCAGCATCTGTGGAAAGAGAACAGAGTTTCAGGTCTTTCCAGGGATCCTGAATGTTTCCAGTATTTTCTGTTTTCATTTCATATTTTCTTCCTCTGCAGTTTTATTGATTTCCAAGTACTATTGACAGGAATGGAGTTGCACTTTGGCACTTTCTCCTTTAGATGGCAACAAATCCATCCCACTAAGCGAGTTGGAGACGCGACTGTGTTTAAGCAGGATTCAGCTGGCTTCCTGCACACATTTTTACAGAAAAATCCACCACAGTACATAGATGGCCACAATTTTTCTGTACTCAGGATACAGGAACTGAAAATGGAAAAGGTCTGGATAGCAGAGCACAAATTGTTGGCTTTTTCCAGCTCACACAAGCTGTAGTGCTCAGGTTGTTAATAAAATATAACACAATCCAGGGAAGGTCATGTGTCTGAAATTTAGTTTAGATTTTACTGTTTGATTTCTACTAAACATGCAGACTAGAGAAAAAACTATTAAAGTAGCACCCTAACTCTTCCCCGGCTTCAATTTTCCTATAGCCATGCCAACAAATGAAAATGGCTGTAATTAGTGAAGAGGCTCTGGAATGGAACCAACTAACAATGAGAAAACAACCAGAGGATAGAACAACTTGAAAAATCCAAAGGGTGGAGGGCAGGGTTGTTCCAATTCATTCAGAAAGGAGGCAATTCTGTTGGTTGTAGGAAAGTTCAGTAAGCAGGGAAAATTGAAATAGGCTCAGCAGAAACCTTCAGACAATAAATATGTTTTATCAGTCAAAAGGTATTCGTTGTGCCAATGCACAACAGAAAAATGTAAAACCAAGACATTAGTATGAAGCAAAATACATTGCAGCATTTCAGTTTATCAATTAGATTTATTCCCCGAGTGACAGAACTGCACCTAGTTTAATGCAATGCTTTAAAGTAACTTATTTGCATCCTTCCCTCATCTCCCCCACCCCCCCCCCCCCCCCCCCCCCCCCCAAATTTTGGAGTGACAGACCTTCAATATTTACTATACCTCAATGTAAAAACCAGAGTTGCAAATTTTGCTTTCAGGTTACTCCACCTCACTGATATCCTGCTTAGCACTGCCCTGCAGAGCGCTGATTTGTTACAACATACTTGGTCCTTGAGTCTAAACTTGCACAGCCACACACTCCACAGTACTTTTTTCTTAAGAAAAAGAACACTTTGGCTGCACACTGCTGTGCTGGGAATCTGATGCTTCTAAAGCAATGAAATGGCGATCACCACATGGCTCAGTTGGATTCAGGCAATGTGCAGACGGCTGGTGCTGGGCAGTTTGGGGGAGCAGAGCAGCTGCTCAGAGCTGAGATGCAGGGCTCAGGGCAGCACCCAGATCCACACAGTGCAGTCATGGCTGGGGACTAGCTCCGGACATTGACAGATCACTTGGACCCTAGGGTCTTTCTCATTACACCACCACCACCACCCCCATTGGACGTGGTGGAATCTGCCAACCTCCCACCCCCCAACTTTCACCATTGCTTGGATGCACAGCCTTCCCCAGCCTAGAGATTTAACAGTGTCCAGTTCGCAGTGATGGCCAGCCCTCGCCACATTGGCCTCAGTGTACCCAAGTCCCATATCTCAGCTCTGAGCAGCACCGCTTACTCCACCTGCCCAACATTAGCCCTCATAGGCAGCTTCTGCACTTTGCCTCAGTGGCTCACTGCACATCAAGTGGTGTAGTGATGAGTTAACCATTTCATTGTTGTGGAAGTGATTAACAGGGGCTGAGCCCTCAACATGGTCTGCAGCACAGCAGCGGCTGGGAGAGCATTCCTATATACATAATGCTGTAACAACCCCTTTTAGTGCTGATTCCGTTAGTGTTCTTGGGAACACAGCCGTAACACCAAGCAGGGTAGCAGTGTACTAACGTTCTGACTAGAGGTGAACTCCATTGCTTCATCTCCTGTTCTGATAAAAGAAATCTATTACACTCCCTCCTGGAGCAAGACCAAAGAGCAACCACTGCACAGACATCTTCAGATCTGGATATAGAATGCACCAAATCAGTATCTGGTAACAATTTCCAAAGTATGTTCTGCATAGTACCTTGTAGAGGCATCGAGCACTTTGCACCCAGTCCTACTACAATATAAACAAACACATGCCCTTCCATGCTAAAAAAAATCCTACATTCACCAATTCCCCCTTTAAATTAGTACACTAAGTAGATAATGAACTGAGGTTAAGCACCAACCAAATAAAGAATGCTTGAGAATGATCCATTTCTCATTTCCCACTGACTGCTCTTTCACAAGTCTGGGTACGTAGGGTATTCTGTTTTAACTTGGTCAACAACTAAAGCTGCTTAACTCTGGCACTTACATTATATGCCAACCCACATGAACACTCCCACTCCTACCCCCCTCACTCATGCAGATCCATCCCCATAACAGGCCAGAACAGTCCTGAATACTGCGTTAACCATGCTAAAAAAAATCCACAACTTTCTGCTGCCAAAAGACCCAAATTCAAATACAAGTTACATTCTAAGTAATAACGTATCAGGCCAATTATGTATCAGGTTTGACAATGGAAAAATCATCACCTGGATTGCAGAGTTAGGAGCCTGTTAAAATGCACAGTCATAGCTCCACAGCCACAAGTCTCAGTGCAGCTGTAAAGACTTTTTTTTATTGCTATTCAATTGTACTTCATCACAGTGCATCTTTTTAATCAATATTTTCTGTCTATCAAACACAGCTTCATCAGGGTGAGGGGGAAAACGGAGCATATGAAAAGGTTGCATAGGGAGTCCTGCCGCTTCACAATACATCACTTCCCGAAGGAATAACATTTGGCATGGACTAACTGAGCAGCAGTGCAGGATCAAAGGGCTGCTGGATTATACTCCTGCACCTATGTTTAATTGATTGCCTCTCAGTGAAGGCACACCATTAAAGGACAGGGATTACCAAGACACCCTTGTAACCACCACACCCCTCCTACCCCCAAAATACAAAACCAGTATAAACACTGCCATCGAGGGTGGGCAAGAAAGAAGGGCGATGCAATGCATTCAGGAGCCCTGACTTCAGAAAGACTCAGATTGTGTTGCACTGATAGTATAAAACTTCACTTAACTATCCAGTTAGACTGCAACCACATGCTCCAAATTCAGCCTGTTTATATTAGAAGGCAAACAGAAGGTCAACAATCACAATAGATTCCAAAAATGTGCACACAGGATGTCTCCTAAAATCCATTCATGGTTTAATAAATCCTGCCAGAGGAGAATTGGTGGGGAGCTTGGTGAATGGGCCATTGAAAAAAAGGAAAACCAATTCCATATTTGATTAAATGGGCTGAAAACATCTGCCTCTCTAAAAACCAAATTAAAATGATAATCCCAATAACAAGTGGTGCTAGTGTCAGTCATTGCAATGTGTCCACTTTGCTGCACCATACTTCCACAATGTAGTGCTGCCCACTTCAAGAGGCAGAACAATACCTTGTTTGCATTGCAAAAGCCAATGCTGTCATCGGGGCTTGACTTGGAGAAACACAAATCCATTGAAGGAATAATGGTGTCCTGCAGACGTTTGTTTCATTTCTACAAGTGAGGGCTACAAACGAGGGCCAAGTGAAGCATGTTCTCAAAACCAGACTATTGCTTACTGCATTATTCAGCAGAATCCTCATCTAGATGCTCCAGAGGTGCTTCAATCCAATCTGTAAACTTTACTATGGCCCAATATCACAGCTTCCAGCTGCCAAGTTATTTCCTTGTTATAATATCTGAAAAGACAGATTCTAATCTTTCAAATCAAAAGAAAACCATTCTTACAAGCTCAGTACGGAATAAGGATCACCTGATGTAGTGGATTAGGGAACAGGACTTGTTCTGAAACTAGCTATCCCAGACTGAGCTACTCCAATCATAAAAATATGGTCAAGTGTTATTTACAGTGATATTTTAAAAAAGATTTCTACTGTGGTACATGTACATTACCAGAGGGTTAGCTGATTGAATGAGAGTGTCCTTTCCTAACTGGTTTAGATATTTGCTTTAAGGTGGGGATGGGTTAGAGATCCAAATGGTTAATTTGGACCCAGAAAGGGCCAATTGCACTCAGAATATAATAACAACACTGAGAATCTGCACAATCATTCTCAACTTTAACTCATTCGTACCATTCACACACAACAGCCCCCAACTCCCCTCCCTTTGCTAGTGTCAGTCATCAGAACTAAACCCGCAAGATCTCAAGACAGTTATTATAGCAAATGGCTATCCAGTCAGGCTGGGTGGACGCCCACTGGACATTGTTGATTTCTCCTTCCGCTGTGTATGCCAAGATGGGATCTTCGATGGCACGTGGCATCTGCTGGATGTCCCAAATAAGTGCCTGGTGGTCATCCGCTTGAAACAAAAGTGTTGATTTAGTTAAAAACAGCATCAGCCTTTAACAAAGTTAACAGTATTGAGAGCAAAACATTCCTCCCATTGAAATGCTTATGAACACCCTTCAGCATTCTGCAGCTCTCCTATTCTGCTTGGCTCAATCCTACATGGTGTGGGACATTTACTGTTTTCAACACAAGAATTCAAAGGGGACAATGAACTGCGAATCCTAACATGGAATAAAAGTTCAAATCGTCTGGTAGCCCAACTTTTTCCCACCAATTATAATGACATATGAATGAATAGGGGCCAGGCAGAAGCTGGGCAAAACCCTGTAGGGAGATCCAGTGCTGCAGGCCATGACAGTGAGTTATAGTTCATAGTTGGCACGAGTCTTTACAATAAGAATCTTCCAGTCAGTGAAGAGGTGTTCAGAACCACTCCCACCCCAGGTAAGGAAACGATACATTTCACAGGTTCAAATTCAGGCCATAGTGATGAAGTCATCAAACCTGCTAAGGATCACTAGATTTGGTGTACATCTTGACATAAACAGTATTTCAGCTCAAAAGCCAAGTTCAGAGTTAAATATGGAACTAATCCAAAGATGAACTACCATGGAAAATTGTCAGAGAAGATTGAATGATAGGAAAACCATGAATAATTCAGAGTTATGCATGGACACCTTTCAAGAGAGGCAGGAAAAAAGCTTCTTATGAGTAGAGAAATTCAACTTGAAATATTTAGAAATGGGTTATGATAACTTTAGGGCCAAGGTTACCAACAAAATTAAAACGAAGTTAGGCAGAATACACAAGTTGAAAAACCTGAAAACAGTATGGGCCAACAGACATTTCACACACAGGAGTTTTGGTGTCTCCCAGAAAACAGAGGTCTTCAATAAGCCATCTTGGGAAGTGGAAAATGCAATTTCAACGGATGTAGATGGTACAAGAATGGGAAATGTATTTAATTGAGAAAAGGATTAATTAACTAAAGGCAGACAGGTTAGTATATTTGGACAGATAAAATGTTAGGAAAAAGAAAAAATACAGAAAATGATAAAACTTCATAAAACAATAGACAAGCAGAGAAACTTAAGGGCTCAGATACAAGTTGAGAAAACAAAAGGAAATAGAATCTAGATTTTATGGAGAGGATGCAAAAGTGACAGGTTATTGGCAAGTCTGCAGATCATTGGCTAGGTCGGTACCCAGTTCTGGACACACTATTTTAGAGCAGATGTTAAGACTAGAGAGGACTCAAGAGGATAAGTTAACATTTTTCCAGATATAAAAAAAATGTTGGTTTTACGTGGCAACAGAAATTCTAACTGCAGAGCAGTAAAGGTAAAGGTTAATGTGGAAATCCAATTAATGTTCTCAAAATAAAAATAAGAGGATTTTAATGACTAAGACAAAGGTAATTTATTTCCAAGTCATTGCTAGACATTTAGCACCAAAGAACAAAGGAAGCCCTTACCTGCAGTGCAGATGTGACAGGATGAGTGTGGAGCCCAGGCGATGCCATTCACGCATGCTCGGTGATTGTTTAGCCGGGCCACAGGTGTGCAGGGCACACGGACATCAAGAATCACCACCTACAAGTGACAGGTAGATGCTTTTGGATTAACAGACTCAAAAGAAAATCTGCTACAGCAAAACGAGAGTAAAGCAGTGTGTTACCAAACACAATTAATGCTTCACTGGACTTCCAAAGTAACTTGAATTCAATACAAATAAACCCTTACTTCATTCCTCTCTTTTTTACCATGATAAAATTTAAGAACAAGGCTTATATATTTGGAAACAATGGGCACCAAAATTGTTTTGATTTTGTTCCCCTCTCAGATGGAAAATGCCAGAAGCTACACTGCTAACCACATGTCATGGGGTCTGTCTTTCTGTATTTAGTTACAGCTGAGCTGGTAGGACACAGCCAGAGGGGAAAAGTTACATTAGTTTTGTGCCTGTAACCTATGCACAGAAGCACATGCAGTTATTGCAGATGTATCCACAATTTCTGGTCAACTGAACACATCCATCTTCCAAATGCATCTCTGATTTGTTGGTGTAGCAGAAAAAGAAATTGGATCTTTCTTTGGAACAGTTTTCACAAGGTGAATAGGATCCAGGTTGAGTCAAAATAGATTTAACTAAATAGATTTGATCAAGTCTGCAACAAGCCTCCAATTAACATTTTCAAAGACCTGTAAAAAAAAACACTAGGCAACCAAAAGTAATTCTGTAAAAAAAAATCAGTAGTTATCCTGGCATTGAGGATGCTATAAAAAGGGATAATAAACTTCAATAATAGAATGGAATGGGTTTATGCAAATACAGTTATGACTGCTCTTTAAGTGGCATAAACTTCAGCCCGATGCTCCACTCTTCCAAAATACCAACTTCCACAAAAAATATTACCCTGATTACAATCTGCAACTCCACTTTTGTTAGTGTTAATTTGTTTGAACGCAGAACATTACAGCACAGTACAGGCCATTCAGCCCACAATGTTATGCAGACATTTTGTCCTGCTCTAAGATCTATCTAACCCTTCCCTCCCACATAGCCCCCCATTTCTCTATCATTCAATGTGTCTAAGAGTCTATTAAATGTCCCTAATGTATCTGCCCCCACCACCTCTGCCAGCAGTGCATTCCACGCACCTACCACTCTGTAAAAAAAAACTTACCCGACATCCCCCTTATATCTTCTTCCAATCACCTTAAAATTATGCCCCCTCGTGTTAGCCATTGTCGCCCTGGCAAAAAGTCTGACTGCCCACTTGATCTATGCCTCTTATCATCTTGTACACCTATATCAAGTCACCTCTCACCTTCCTTCTCTCCAAAGAGAAAAGCCCTAGCTCACTCAACCTATCCTCATAAGACATGCTCTCCAATCCAGGCAGCATCCTGGTAAATCACCTCTGCACTCTCTCTAAAGCTTCCACATCCTTCCTATAATGAGGCGACCAGAACTGAACACAATACTCCCAAGTGTAGTCTAACCAGAGTTCTACAGAGCTGCAACATTACCTCGCGGCTCTTGAACTCAATACCCCGACTAATGAAGGCCAACACACCATACGCCTTCTTAACAACCCAATCAACCTGCATGGCAACCTTGAAGGATCTATGGATGTGGACCCCAAGATCCCTCTGTTCCTCCACACTGCTAACCTTGTATTCTGCCTTCAGATTTGATCTCCCAAAGTGTTCAACAGTTTACTGGGTTAAACTCTATCTGCCACTTCTCAGCCCAGGTCTGCAGTCTATCAATATCCTGTTGTAATCTACAACAACCTTCTACACTATCCACAACACCACCAACCTTTGTATCAGCAGCAAACTTACTAACATCCTCATCCAAGTCACTTATAAAAATCACAAAGAGCAGGGATCCCAGAACAGATACCTGCGGAACACCACTGGTCACTGACCTTCAGGCAGAATACGCTCCATCTATAACCACCTTCTGTCTTCTATGAGCGAGCCAATTCTGAATCCACACAGCCAAATTTCCCTGGATCCCATGCCTCCTGACTTTCTGAAAGAGCCTTCCATGAGGAACCTTATCAAACACCTGACTAAAATCCACATACACCACATCTACTGCTCTACCTTCAATACGCTTTGTCACATCCTCAAAGAATTCAATCAGGCTCATGAGGCATGACCTGCCCCTCAAAGCCATGCTGACTGTCCCTAATCAGCCTATGCTTCTCCAAATGCCCAAAAATCTTGTCTCTAAGAATCTTCTCCAGTAATTTGCCCACCACTGAAGGCTCACTGGTCTGTAATTTCCAGGGTGATCCCTACTCCCTTTCTTAAACAAAGGAACAACATTTGCCACCCTCCAATCATTTGGCACTACTCCTGTGGCCAGTGAGGACGCAAAGATAATCGCCAAAGGCATAGCAATCTCTTCCCTTGCTTCTCGTAATAACCTTGGATATATCCCCTCTGGCCCCGGTGACTTATCTATCCTAATGTCTTTCGAAAGTTCCAGCACATCCTCTTTCCTCATGTCGACATGCCCTAAGCGTATCAGCCTGTCGTATGCCATCCTCACAAACGTCAAGGTCTCTCTCTCTGGTGAATACTGAAGCAAAGTATTCATTAAGGACCTCCCCTACCTCTTCTGACTCCAGGCATGTTTCCTCTTTTATCCTTGATCGGTCCTACCCTCAATCTAGTCATCCTCCTATTCTTCACATACATGTAGAACGCCATGGCGTTTTCCTTGATCCTACTCGTCAAGGACTTCTCATGCCCCCTTGTGGCTCTCCTAAGTTCCTCCTGCTGCCTTGTAACTCTCCAGAGCCCTGTCTGATCCATGCTTTCTAAATGTCAGGTAAGCTTCTTTCTTCCTCTTGACAAGATGTTCTAGGTCTCTTGTTAACCACGGTTCCTTCACTCTACCACCCTTATCCTGCCTCAATGGGACAAACCTATCCAGAACCCCATGCAAGTACTCCCTAAACAACCTCCACATTTCCACTGCGCACTTCCCCAAGAACATCTGTTCCCAATTTACACTTCCAAGTTCCTGCCTAATAGCATCATAATTTCCGCACCCCCCCCCCCCACCCCAGTTAAATAATTTCCCATCTGCTCCTCAGCGTCTCTGCTGCTATTGGGGAGTAGAATACTTCCAATAGAGTGATCACTCCCTTCCTGTTTCTGACTTCAACCCACACTGACTCAGTAGACGATCCCTCCAGGACATCCTCCCTTTCTACAGCTGTGACACTGTCCCTGATCAGCAAAGCCACTCCCCCACCTCTTACCTCCGTCCCTGTCCCTTCTGAAACATCTAAACCCCGGAATATCCAGCAGCCACTCCTGCCCTTGCGACAGCCAAGTCTATGTAATGGCCACCATGTCATAGTTCCACGTACTTATCCATGCTACGTTCATCACCCTTGTTCCTGATACTTATTGCATTAGACACACTTCAGCCCATCCAACTGACTGCAATTTTACCCTTTCAAATCCCTACCCTTCCTGTCTTTCTACACTCTGCATCTACTTGTACACTAAATGAACCAACCTCTATCACTCTGGTTCCCATTCCCCTGCCAAACTAGTTTAAACCCTCCCCAACAATTCTAGCAAACCTGCCCACAAGGATATTTGTCCACCTCCAGTTCAGGTGTAACCTGTCCCTTCTGTACAGGTCGTACCTTCCCCAGAAGAGATCCCAATGATCAACAAATCTGAAACTCTGCCCCCTGCACCAACTCCTGAGCCACACGTTCATCTGCCAAATCACCCTATTCTTACCCTCACCAGCACGTGGCACAGGCAGCAATCCAGAGATTACTACCCTTGAGGTCCTGCTTTTCAGCTTCCTACCTAGTTCCCTATATTCCCTCTTCAGGACCTCATCTGTTTTCCTACCTATGTCATTGGTACCAATATGTACCATGACCTCTGGCTGTTCACCTTCCTCTGTTCCATGATGGGCTATGATTCACTTACTGTAGGCTTTCTATTAGCTTATTCACATGCCAAGCCATCAAGTGTAACTGGTCACAACATCCATTCAACTATTCACAAAAAAAAACAGAAAATGCTGGAAATACTCAGGTCAGGCTGCATCTGTGGGAAAAGAAACAGAGTGAACACTTCAGGTCGGAGACCCTTCATCAGAACTGAAAAGGAGACTAAAGCAGCTTGTAAAACTGTAGGCAGGGTGGGGGAGGGGTGTCTCTGATAGAGTAAAACTGAGATAATTAGCTGTAAACAAATTTATCTGGTCAATGAGTGAATGGGAGCAGTTAGAGGGCGAGAGCAAAGTCAAAATCGAGTTTATCATCATACCCTCAAGTACATGCATTCACAGATGCAATGAAAAACCTGCTTGCAGCAGCATCACAGGCACATCACATCAGATAAGCAGCACTCGTGGGAGTTGCAAAATGCAGTGCAGAGGACAAGCCCATCAGGTCAGGCATGTCCTCCACTCCCAAAAGGGGAAGAAAAGATACAGACCGAGAAGTCAAGTTACCTGAAGTTGTAGAATTCAATTTCAAGTCAGGAGGCTTCAATGTGCCCAGACAGAAAATGAGGCGCTGTTCCTCAAGCTTCTGTTGGGACTCAGTGACGGTACAGGAAGCCACAGACCAAATAGGTTGGAATCAAAGTGGGATAAGGAATTAAAGTGGCAGGCAAGAGGAAGCTCAAGGTTGCCCCTGTAGACTTAACATAGGCGTTCCACAAATCAATCACCCAATCTGTGTTGGTTTCTCCAATGCAGAGGAGGCCACATTGTGGACATGGAATGGAATACTCTAGACTGGAAGTGCAAGTGAATCACTGCTTCTCTAGAAAGACTGTCTTCTTTCTTTCTGAACTGCAGCTTCCCTGCTACCATTGTTAATAAAGCCCTGACCACGTTATCCATTTCCTGTGCTCCTGCTCTCTCCCCAGGACATAAAAAGGATAGAGTTTCCCTTGGTCCTCACCTTCCACCACAGCAGCCTCTGCATTCAACAGATCTCTAACTTTTGCCAACTTCAAAGAGATTCCACCACCAGACACATCTAACCCTCTCCTAACCTCTCAGCATTTTGTAGGGACTGTTCCCTTCGTGACTCCCTGGTCCACTCTTCCATTCCAACCAACCGCACTCTTTCTTACAGCAATTTCCCTTGCAGATGCAGGTGATGTCCTTTCACCTCTTCCTTTCCCACCATCCAGTGAACCAAACAGTCTTTCCAGGTGAAGCAGTGTGACCCTGAGCTTCCTGCTGTCTGCCACTTTAGTGCCACATCCCACTTTTGACTTACAGTCTGCTGCCTCTGGTGCTGTCACAGAGAGTCCCAACAGAAGCTTGAGGAACAGCACCTCATTTTCTGTCTGGGGACGTTGCAGTCTTCTGGACTGAATATTGAATTCTACAACTTCAGGTAACTTGGTTTCTCACTGTGTTATCTGTCATCCATCTGTAATGACAGCTCAGCCTCCCCCCACCTCTCTGGGAGCGGAGGACATATCCACCCTGACTTGCCAGGCTTGTCCTGCTTGCATTTCACAACTCCCACATTCTTTTGTCTATGCCCCATCCTCTAACTGCTCCCATTCACTCAATGACCAGGTAACCTTGTTAATCCAGTCCCAGTGCAGTGGTTTGACCCAAAATATTGACAATTTCTTCCCCCCCCCCCCCGCCCCGCCCGCCCACAGATGCTGCTAAATCCACCGAGTTCCTCCAGCAGATTGTTTGTTGGACCAGATAACCTTGTTTGAAGCTTATCCCCATGGTAGCCCCAGTTTTACCCTCCCTCACTGTAGCTTTACATGCTTCATTTGTCTCATTTTCAGTTCTAACGAAGGGTTTCAGACCCAAAATGCTGACCGTTTCTTTTCCCACAGATGCAGCCTGACCTGCTGGGTATTTCCAGTGTTTTGTTTGTGTTTTACATTTCCAACATCTGCAGTTTTTTTTTTATTTTTATATATTCAACTATTAGTAACATTACAGATAAGCCCAGTCTACTGTTCACTAGACAATTTCCAACTGGGTTCATTGGATAGCCACCAGTACAATACCTCTGTCTGACATTTCCCCTCCTCACCCATCAACACACTGACACTTGGAACTAGGGACTGTCCTGGTCTGTACAATTTACTCCTGCAGTAGTGCAATTACTTTCTTGCCGATCAGGGACACATTATACATATTACTACACCATTTATGCATGGAGGCTTATTTTTCTATGCTCACCTCCATGCCATCCATTGCCATAGTGGCCAGATAATTGGGATCTTGCTTGTTCCAGCACAGTCGAAGTAACGGATGGTGCTGGGGATCTTCATAGATGATGGTGCTGTGTTCCAGGTGTCTAAGGTCAAACATGCGCACTGAACCATCTGCACCCACGGAAGCAAACATGTCCCTGCCACCTCCTGCCCTACTAAATGCAATATCGTACACCTGCAAGTGAGAGAAAACAAGATTCTGTTTAGTAGCCTAATCATCAGCAGCTTTAGTGGAAGAGGCAATGCAGCTTTGCAAATTAAGAAAAATAGAATAATAAAGGTTAAGGCAGGCCTTGCTTCAATTCCCCAGCACAGTGATCTTATTGAGCTGCATTCAGATGCTAGTTAACCTTCAGATAATTTAGGGTGGAGGGAAGCAATCAGGAGCTGCAGTTATTATCATCAAGCAATCCCCAGTGGAAATGCTTGTGTGAAACCACTGGGAGTAGACAGGACAACATTTGACATGACAGGTTAGCCTGTTCACATCAATGAGACTAAATAATAACAAATAAATAATGGCCAAACAAAAGACTGACCAAACTACAGTAACAAGGACAGTGTTAAAAAAAAACTAAATTTGGCTACATAAAAAGCATCTGGAGTTTTGAGTGAAAGTGGGGGTTTTGGCTGGGATTATTAAATTCCAGCTTCCTTTGCTAGAGCTTCTATTGATTTTTTTTTCAATAAAAAAGACTTTTGAATATCTTGCATTTCAACAAAAATCCCCTTACACTGCAAAACCATGGCAGGACATTTCTGAATCAATGTTTTCAAAACATGCTAGCCAGGTCACACAATTAATTTCCATTCAGGTATTACATCTGTAAAGGTGTTTTCTACACGAGGCTGGGGTTTCCCCCCCCCTCCCCTCCCCTCCCCTCCCCCCGAGTAGAGGCAGTCTAAAAGTAGGTATATAGAACAAGCTGCCAGACGAATTGGTAGACGCCAGTACAATTACAACATTTAAAAGATATTTGGACAGATACATGGATAGGCAAAGTTTAGAGGAATATGGGCCAAACACAGGCAAATGGAACTTGCTCAGGTAGGCAACTTGGCCAACATGGACGAGTTGGGCCAAAGGGCAATGACTCAATTAAATGTCCCACTCTCTACACCTCTCCAAATGAGGATGAAAAGTGACCTTTCTGCAGTGCAAGAATGAGCACTTGCTTATTTAGCTCTAGAAATTGGGTTTAAATGCCTGTTAAACATAAGGTCCCTATGTCAGCAAGTTTAAGACAGACTCCAGCAACCAAGTAGTCTCCAATTAAGGATGAATTTACAATCCTACCCCAGGAAGTAAAAAAAGTGTGTAAATAGTAAGTACTTAATCTACATTCCATAATAATTCACATTCTTCACAGGTGTTGTTTTAGGCAGAGCAGGACGTCCATTTTACATGTAATAAGGTTTTAGCTAACCTAGAAATGCTAGATGCAGATACAAAATGCCTGAAAGGAAAGTGTTCTGTTGGCCTGCACCAGTGGTCTTTATAGGCATAATCCACAGAAAAACAAAAGTGGGACAAAAAACAGCTCACTTTTGTTTGACAATCAACACAGATATTACTTTCTCATATACTTATTTCAAAACTTCCTTTTCCCACACATGTCGGCACCATAAGCTCTTTTAGAAGCATTTGAGGAAAACTGAAAAATAACTAAAATTAACTGGTTCACATTCAAGTGATAGAACAGCCACCTCTCATGCTGTACTGTCAGATCCTGTGCTATTCTACATTAACCTTCCCCCATCTACACAAGTAGTGGGATTTCATGATCAAGTCAATCAGGTAGCCAAAATGATCACCAAACACTACTAACCAATCATAACTTGTTATTTCTAATAGGGGATTCCAAGATCACCTGTCAAGCATTTTGCTACAAAACTATGCTGCTCAAAACATTAACTTGTTGATTTTGGTCATTAGCCACATTTGCATTGACTGATAATTTTTTGGATAAGGACTCCAGGGTAATGGTGAAAATCAAGTACGAAAATGAAAATGACACCAGTTGAAAAAGCTTGCAGCCCAATTGTAATAGTGCTCATTTGTAATATTACTGCCAATGTGTTGTGCCATGTAGATTACAATTTGTCGATCATTTGGCAATTGAAGAATAACAAACTATCACTGAAGTGGTTACTACAACCAAACTGCAATGACCAAGATTGTTACGAGTGACTCAGCACTCAATATTACAGCAGCACACAACGGTGCTACCAGCAATATTAAATAACTGTTGCAGCCTACCAGTACCCTCACTTTTTATGAGAAGGCAGCCTCATTACTCCCAGGCCTTCCACACAGCAGAAAAATCCACAAACATTGAGAACTGCTGCACCCTTACCACTGTACCAACTTAGTAGAAATGTGGAAGCAAAGCAGGCCCCATGCTCTTTACTGTGCATGCTGCCTTCACTGAGTGACCTACTGAACACTTGTACCTGTGTTGAACTAAGCACGGATGAACATTGAGACCTCCTTACCTCCTTATCATGAGCAATGAGCTGTGTTTTCACATGACCAGAAACTAGATTGACTCGGCCAAGCACCTGACCCGTCTCCAGGCCCCAGATTGTACAAGTGGTGTCGATGCTGGAAGTACCTGTGGAGAACATAAGCTGTTAGCAATCTGAAGAACAGGATATAGCTGCAACTCTGAACAAGCTGAACAGACCTTCAGTTTTTTTGAGAGATGCACAGATTGAGAATTGCTCAATCCTTTTACTCTCTCAAGAAACATTAAATTTTCTCATGTAAAAAAATTGACAACTTTTCACACCAAAGAATTCAATACTTGAAACAGTCTCTGCATTTCATTCAACAGAATGTCTCTTTTTATCCCCTAGGATTTGATAATGAATCATTTTGTCAATTCCCTTTAGAACCTTAGAAACTTTAATTAGATTGCTCTGGAATCTCCTTCTGGAAAAGAGAAAAATTTAACTTTAAGATACAAATTTAAATTTTAGTTCAAGAACATTCCAATGCTCAACTCTGAAGAGCTGATGTCTTAAATTTTAGACATTTTCCCTTTCACCATAAGCAATTTGTCTCAATCAGCTTTTGCACTTTCCTGTCTGATTTCCCTTAGTATGCAAAAACCTATCAATTTCAATCTTGAATGTACTCAACAAATGAGCTCCCAAAGTCTTCTGGGATAAAGAATTTAATTTCATGTCCTAATTGACTCCTTGTTTGGAGAACATGCACCCAGTTCCAGAGGAATCAGTCATCAATTCCTTTCTACATTTTTTAATGTTTCGTTGAAAATATCTCTTATTCTTCTGAACTTCAATAAATGTACGTTAAACTGACTCACGCCCTGCTTTTAGACAAACACTCATTCCTGGATTCAATCCAGTGAATCTAAATTGTATTAAGTCCTTAGATACAGAGACCAAAACCCCATTAGGCACTCCAGTTGCCCAAGCCCTGTAAAATGACAGTCACACACTGTTGTCCTTGCTATCAAAGCCAGGATATTATTCCCTTCCGACTTTCTTGTTGCATATGCATATAGTGTATTTCATTAACCAGAAAACTAAGTTCTCACTTTATACCAATTTGTCTAACTATTTAAAAATAAAATCAGTTTTTCTATTCTTCCAAAGTGAATAAATTCTAATACCCAACAATTTGTATTTTTGTAATATTTTTAACTTCAAAGGATCAAAAAAAATGACACCCACCCATGAGGAAGTATCATCAAGAACAGTCTGTGGGTCTGTATTGCACAGGACACAGAGGACAAGAGCAAGGATTACTGTTATTTTACAAGACTTAAAATGAGACCAGGCCAGGAAAACTGTATGTAATTTTGATCTCTGTATCCAAGGATACAGTGTACTTAGATTCACTGGATTGAGGTTCTAAGGGATACCTTTAATAAAAAGAGGATAGAGGTACAAACATTTAAAGACACAATTAGGAGCTTTGCAGCAGAAAGCAGGGAATACCAATGACATAGAAAATTCAGAAGCCAGAATTGTAGGAACAGATGTCACAGTAGTACAGCTGGTGAGATTGCAGGTATAGAGGGGGAGAGGAGCAACACCATTTAAAGATTTGATTTCTGTTTCTATGCCTTACTAGGAGCTAAAGGAGGTCCAAGCAGAGGGGTGATGGTTGAACAGAACAGAACATTCCAGACTCTTGGCAGAAAGAGTCAGGGGGATCAGCAGCAAAGGAGTGAATCTGACAGGAGCAGAAGCAATGTTTTTCATTTTCCAAATATTTAATTATGAGAAATTTCTACAGTTCAGCAGCCATATCTTCAGATGCCTTTGCTGAAGGGGAGCCAGAGAATAGGATGGGACAGTGATAATGGTAACAGTAAGCAATGATTACTGTAAGGACAGTAACAGTAAGGGTGTGGAAAAGGAAGCCAATGCAAGTGTTTCTCTAGCTATGCCCGGATAGACTGGAAATAAAAGTCAGCAAGCATTAAACTTTGAACTGTATTTATACAGCACGGTAACAGGCCCAACGAACCCGTGCCACCCAATTATAGCCATGTTAACCAACTAACTCCTACACCTTTGGAATGTGGGAGGAAACCAGAGAATGTACAAACTCCTTACAGACAGCGGCGGGAATTGAACTCCAATCACTGGTGCTGTAATAGTGTTGCACTAACCGCTACACTACTGTGCCTGCCCTAAACTGAACAACAGCATAGTATGGAAGATGAATGTGGTCAACCATATCAAGGACAGCAAACCAGTTGAGAACAACAAGCAGGGAGGAATTATCATGGTAATAATCTCACAGGATGTCTTCAGGTGAGTTGATACAATGTGTTTCACTTACTGAAGGAGACTGGGAAAGCTGAGAATGAATTTGAAAGCTACAACATGCTCCAGGAATTGAAAGTGAGATTGACCAGAGGTCAGTAGTACAAGGATTGGTGTGTGCATCAAAGATTGGTTGAGAGGGGTGATCTGAAGGTTTTGAAGGGGGGGGGGGGGGGGGGGGGGGGGGGGGGGGGGGGGGGGGGGGTAAGAAGCAAAACTAATTAAGAAATTACTAATCATATCACTTCAATCTGAAAGCTTCCCCATGTGTCATTGACTAATACACAATGAGATAGAGGTTTTATTCCTTGCCTGCACTGTATTAGATACAGTTAGTGCCCATAATTGACCCCAGACAATATTACAATAAATCATCCTTTTTATTTTATAAAGAAATCATTGAGATGTGATTGTCACTGGCAAGCCAGGCCACCTCTAACAGGATGCCCTACTGTCCAAATGCATTTGGCCCAAAGAGGAAGCAACATCAGGATGAACGAAAATCAGAAAAAACCTATAAACTTTTAATTTACACTTGTGGTTGTCTAGGAACATGGAAATAGGTGTAGACTATTTACCTCCTCAGACTTCTGTCAATCAACAAAATCATGACTCAGTGATTTACCTCCATGCCTCCAATTTTGTTTACTACCACTGGTTATCATAAATCCATCAATCTTAACTGACCTTGCATCTCTTGTGACTTGTGGAAGAGTTTCAAATTTCTCCCATCATACGTAGAAGTATTTACTAACTACATTTTTGTACGGCTAGACTTTTTAGTTCTGGACATCCAGAGAGAGTTTCCATCTGCTCTACAAGTTCACCGTAATTAAAAACACAAGAACAGGACCATTGAACCTGCAATGCCAGGCTAATTAGATCATGGCTGATGTTCAACTTCAGCACTCCTTTCCCATATAAACCCCATATCCTTCAATTCCCTTATTACCCAAACATCTAACATTCTCTGGCTTGAATATTCTTAGTGACCAAGTCTCCACTGTCCTCTCAGGTAGAGAATTCACCAGTCTCTGGGCAAAAATTTCCAGTCCTAAATGGCCAACCACTTATTTTGCCGTGATTTTCATTACCTTAGCCAGGGGAAATATCCCTGCATCTACCCGCCAAGCCTTCTAAGCATTTGCATGCTTCAATAAGGACAGATCACCTTTCACTTGTCTTCATTGAAGAAAGTATTACCCCACGCCTTTATTCATATGACAAACCTTCCATCATACTCATCTTTAAAATGTCCTAAAAAATCAGGGATTAAAGCCCTCAAAGTTTAAGGCATGGAATCCAGTTATCACTCTGGTAAACAATGTAGCACTCCTTTCAGAGACTACCCTTCCCGAGGTGAAGTCTAACCAAGGTTTTACACAGTTGTGGTGTAAATCCAGTCCCAATTGTTTATGGGCTAGATTATAAAATGACAGGCTTCTTATTTGCTTTTTGGAATTTTCTATATTCATCCACAACATCTTTAATGATCGATGTATACAAATCCATTCCGCCACAAACACTACCCAGAATTCTATGGACCACCACGTGAGGAATTTTGAGAATGTGAGAGAAATAAGCAACCTCACGTGTCTATTTTAAAAACATTTGATACCATTTAGCCCTAATCTAATAACCTTTCATTGTGATGTAATATATCACCTACAATAGCATGAATCACCACATCTGCAGCGAAACAAAATTTGGCTCTATCATCATATCCAGGTCATACAAAAGTACGATGGACATAATGTTTGTCCATTAAGAAAACTTGCAATTACTTATCTCAATAATATCCCAAAGGATCTTCAAGTACCTTGAAGAAGCCTCAGAAACCACAGCAACTAATTTGCACAGAGCAAGCTCCCAAGCAATAATATGAAAATGATCAGAATCTGTTGTTCGGTTATCCTGGACGAAGGATAAATATTGACCAGGCACCGAGGCCAACCCCACCATCCTCCAACCACCTTGACAACAGCACGCAGAGCCTGAGTTTAATGCCTTATCTAAAGAGCAGCATCTCCAACAATGCACTATTTCCTCAGTACTTTAATGCAATTGCAGAAAACAGCCAGTTCAGACAATGCCATTACTTATTGCCCATCCCTAATCACTACTGAACTGCTTGCTCAGCCACTCAGAGGTCAGAAAAAAATCAACTATATTCCTGTGGGTTTGTATTCAAACGTACACTAGACTGCATAAATTTGACAGATTTCTTTCTCTGAAGAATAAGTGAAATGAGTAATGCTTTTGTACTCATTTTTGATGCTAGAATTTTTATTCAAGATTATTAACTGAATTTAAATTTCCCAGCCATTGCAATTGTATTTGAACTCGTGCCTCTCGATTCTTAATTCAGACCTCTGCATTACTAGTGCAGTAATTTAACCACCACACCACTTTCAGCATTGAAGCAAATTTGGATTTTTCTGCTCACGTCTCTGGAATTAGACTTGAGCAGAAAATTCTACAAACTTTTAACTTTGAGGCAGAAGTTCTTACTCCAGTGTCTTTAGTTGACACAAGTGGCTTTAAGAGAACTCAGGTTGAACACTCGGAAGAATTTCACACTAAGGCACCAAAATTTGGAGCAGCATTTTTGCTCCAGATTTCAGCACTAGAATCTTTGCAGACCAGAGGTTCCAGGGTTAAGTACAGAGAGGGTTCCGTACTTAACCCTGGAATCTCTGATCTGCAAAGGTTTTTCTGTCTTCTCCAGAAGTGCTTTGCCCATCTGACTGTTCTTCGGACTTTAGTGTAAACTCAGTGATAATGAATTAACTGGCGAATGAAGCAACATATAGGCCAGGAAAATCAGAATGCAGTGATAAGTAAAGTGGCCCTGCCTCCAAAGAAATTACAACTGCATCACCAGATCATATCAGCTGAGGCAACCAAAATTAATAATGATCCAGGTCCACATTCCTACTAAACATTCACCATGATCAGGTAAACGCAGAGTAAATTTATGTGGTTATAATGGTCTACTGCCCCAAGCCCACACAACACTCCACAATCCACATGCTTTATGGGTGAAGAATGGACAAGTGATGTGTTACGGACTCGGTGAATGTCCCTTTAAGATAGAGTAGTGTGTGTGTATGTGTGGCGTGCTTACGTCAACAGAAGATTAATGACGTTGTTGAAGAGGTCAGTCGAAGTCAGAGGAGAGGGGGAGGGGGAGGGGGCGCAGCCTGCTAGTTTTCTCTATCGATGGATGAGAAACAATAACTGTGTCTGTCACTGCAATCCACATATGGAAATTGGAAGTAATCGGGTGGAGTTCACTTTGTTGCTGACCTGTAGAAGGAAACAGGTATTTGTGTGGACGACCACGAGTCGGATGCTTTTCGGGGTGAGGAAGTCACTACCGAGTAAACCCTGAGGTGTTGTTTGGGTTCCATCGTGGAACATTTGGATTTCGTAATTACTCTATGTTCTCTACCTCTACATTTTATCTTCAGACAACGGTGGTTGTTGAAGAAGCCTTTGCTCACGTTTCACCTTATGGCTTGCTGAACTGAACTTTAAGAACCATTCTTGGACTTGGAGTTTGGGACTTTGCCACACACACAGTTTAGTTTTGGGGTTAATGTTCAAGGTTTAACATTTTTACTTCTATCATACTAACATTTTTACTTTTATTTTTCTTATTATCGTAAGTAGTTATTAATAAAGTAGTTTTAACACTGAATCATGACTCAGTGTGTTTCTTTTGTTGCTGGTTCGTAACAGAAGGAAGCTATTGGCAAGTACAGAATCAATTCTAAGTGGAGCAGATGTAGTGAGCTTGCACGTCTAGACTGATTAATCAAAAAGGTAGGGATTATCTGGACTTTAAAGGAATGCAGACAGAATGGTGGTCTACTGGTACAAATTACCAGATGGACCTTTTCCTATCCAGCATATGTTGACCCCACAGATTGAAGTATGGCATTGTAGCACATTGGCTGTTATCACAGTACAGTCTCAAGAATATGGGCTCTTCAGAGAATGCCGAAAACCATAGAGAACTGGACCAATTTCAGAGAAAGTAGAAACAAAGATCATACCTCAGAAATGACAGCAACACTTTACAAGCAACAGCTGGATATTAAGTGGAATTGGAAAACTGAAAACTGGATTAAGAAGCAGTACAGAGTCAGGAGTACCAAACATTATACCAAATCGTAGCATTAAGATCTGATCACCTTGGAAACATAGCTTTTATCCTTAGTCTGATATAATTTTAGATAACCGCCATGCACGAGCCAGCTATAGAACTCACATCTTTCAGAAAGTTCCTTTGTTTTGTGAAACGTTATAAAAAAAATGCATAGCCCTCCCTAACTTTAGATTATACTATTGGGCAATTAATATCAGATATTTAATTTTTGGATGCAAGATTCAGATGTAATTCAATGTCCCAAATGGGTACACCTTGAGCATCAACCAGTACACGGATTTTCATTAGTTTCTATTTTAGGAGCCTCACTCCCTTTTGCACTTACCAAATTAAGTAAATATATGATTAACCCAATATAGTTAAACATACAATACAAATATGATTTCAGTTTTGTAAATTTTTTGGATTGAATAAATTTAACTTGTCAAGTCCTATTCAATCTTTTCTTTCAACCATCCAGAGTTGACTCAGCTTTTCCTATGTGGAAAAGGAAGGGAATAATATGTTTTCGTGATCTATTCCTCGATAACTGTTTTTCATCTTTTGAACAATTGTCTAATAAATACAATTTGTCTAGGTCACACTTTTTTCGATATTTGCAGTTTAGAAATTTTTTAAAAGCTACTATAGCCTCTTTTCCGACACCATATAAAACTGAAATTACGGAAAAAATTTTAGGTCTTAATCCTTATCAAAAGGGCTTGATAGCAATAATCTATGATTTAATTATGAAAATACATCCAGAATCACTGGACAAAATTAAGAATGAATGGGAAAGTGAACTCCAGACATCTTTACCTAGAGACATGGAAGAAAATTCTTCATTTAGTTAATACATCTTCAATGTGTGCCAGACACTCTTTGATACAGTTTAAGGTAGTGCACAGGACCCATATGTCAAAGGATAAGCTAGTTCGTTTTTATCACCATATAAATCCTACATATGACAGACGTAAATGGAATGTGGCTTCTCTAACACATGTTTTGGTCCTGTCCTCTTTTGGAAAAATATTGGAAAGACATTTTTAACATTATCTCAACTGTATTGAATATTGATTTACAACCTCACCCTACTACTGCAATTTTTGGACTACCAACGATAGAATCTCGCCATTTATCTGCTTCTGCTTACTGTATGATTGCCTTTGTCACATTAATGGCCAAACGATCCATTTTGCTTAAGTGGAAGGATCCAATACCCCCTACTACTTTCCAATGGTTTTCTCAAACTATATCATGTCTAAATTTTTTAAATTTTAAAATTTAAATTAAAATTTTAAATTTTATTTACAGCGTGGTAACAGGCCCTTCCGGCCCAATGAGTCCGCGCCGCCCATTTTAAACCCCCAAATTAACCTACCCACACGTCTTTAGAATGTGGGAGGAAACCCAAGCACCCGGAGGAAACCCACGCAGACACGGGAGAACGCACGAACTCCTTACAGAAAAAATTAGGAGTGGTACTGTTGATCCTTTGCTTAAATTTGAAGACATTTGGAGTCCATTTATTCAATACTTTCATATGATATAGATCCCTTTTCAATAACTTTTCAATTTAAAGGAACGGAGTTGACAAAATTTTAGTCCATTTTTTTTTCTTTTTTTGTAAAATCTCTTCTTTGAAATTTTCCAGTTTGTTATATTATTTACATTTTTTTTATTGATTTGGGGATTTTTTTTATATATACAATAAATCTTTTTCTTTTGTATTATATTCATCTACTAAGAGATGGTGAGATCTAAAGATTTTTTTTATATTTTATTATTTTTTATGATCATCTATGTCATGATTGCTCTCTTGATCTCTTTGTATTACATGTACAATCATTGCTGTTATATATTAATCTGTATTAATTTGGAAACTAATAAAAAAAACTGAAAGAGAAAAAAAATGCACATGACAGTCTGCAACACAACCAGCTTTTATCACTGTTACATCAAGATCATGCAGTCAGACATACCTCATTATTTTAACCTGGCTGAATGAATGCACTTTTGAACTGTATATCAACTAAGTTAGGATAGAAGTATAAAGTAAATGGCCATTTGTTCTCAAACTTGCTGAATAAACCTTTCCACATGAAAAGTCATCGGAAGGGCACTAATCACCTTCTATCAGTGGCCAGAGCTGCTACCTGAATTACATGGATTTCATTTTTCACAGGCACAGTGCAACAGATGTGGCCTTCACTGCACAACAATTCCAAGCAAAATGTGGGGCCAGCTCAACCACTGCACACAGCCTCTCAACCTTACAATAGCCTTTTGACTGTCAACCAAGGACTGTGGAGAGAATCCTTCTCAAATTGGGCTCCCATCAGAAGTTCATCTCCATTCTGTCTGCTACTTGCTAACATGCAAGCCACGATTTTTAACCAACAGGTCCACCTCTGACCCAATCCCAGTGTAGACTAATCAAACAATTCCCTGCCTCCATTCCAACCATCTTTACAATTTTTCTCAATGTAATGTTGCACCCTACACCACAAAATCCCCAAAGGAATGAACTAATCGCTATCTCCTACACCTCCACTCCAGAACCAAGGTTACTTCAACCTCAGTCACTGAGCTGCAGTAGACAGACAATGTTCAGAGACTGAACTCCAAGTCAGCATCAGATAGTTCACCAAAGCGCTCAAGAAAGGGCCTTATATACAAAAATTCAAAGGTCCTTTAAGATAACATTTCTTTATTAGTCACATGTACATTGAAATAGTGAAATGCATCTTTTTGCATAGAGTGTTCTGGGGGCAGCCCAGAAGTGTCGCCACGCTTCTGGTGTCAACATAGCATGCCCACAACTTCCTAACCCATACGTCTTTGGAATGTGGAAGGAAACCGGGGCACCCGGAGGAAACCCACGCAGACACAGGGAGAACATACAACTCCTTACAGACAGCGGCCAGAATTGAACCCGGGTCGCTGGTGCTGTAATAGTGTTGCACCAACTGCTACAATCTGCTTCTGCTGCACAATGCTGCCTCCTTATATTAAATGTTCACTAAGATACTCTGGAAAACATGGATCACTTTCTACATCTTAAGTACCACCTCTGAGCAAAGACAGACCTTGATAATATAATTCACCATACCATCAGTATGCCAGCACAAACTTCAGCCAACTAAGGGAAACAGCATTCAAAGATCAAAATGCCAAATCCATGCTCATGATCTATCCCAATTATCCCAGTCTCCTCTACACCTTGAAAACACTGACAACCTACAGCAAGCAACTCAAAGCACGAGAGATGTGGCACCAATGGCATCTCACAAAATCCTCCAAATCCTTTGCCAGTTTAAGCAAACCAACATCAGCATCTTCTCATTGGCCAACATACCCAAAATCATGGCTCTAATAAAACTCCACCACAAAAATAAAACACCAGCCACAAAGGCAAGGATCTCTCAGTGGCCAGCCACTTCAATTTCACATCCCACTTCCATACTGACAGGTTGGAGGAACAACACCTCATGTTCCACCTCTGTAGTCTCCAACCTGACAACCTCAACATCAATGTCTTTAACTTCCAGTAACCCCTCCCCTCTTCCCCCCCACCTTGTCTTCCCTTATTCCTGTGGCCCCCTCACCCCATTTCTTTCCCCTCCCCTGCCCTCATGACCTACCCATCTATTCACCATCCCTTTTTCCATGGTCTACTGCCCTCTCCTAACAGATTCCTCCTCCTTTAGCTCTTTGCCTCTTCTACCCATCACCTCTCAGCTTCCTACATCACTCCCTTTCATCCCCGTTCCCCCGCTCACTCACCTTCCTCTCCACCCCACCCCACCAACCTGGATTCACCTGTCATCCACCAGCCTGTGCTCCTCCCCCAACCTTCTTATTCTGGCTTCTGCCCTCTTCCTTTCCAGTCCTGATGAAGGGTCTCAACCCAAAACATCAATTGTTTATTTCTCACCATAGATGCTGCCTGACCTGCTGAGTTCCTCCAGCATTGTGTTTGTTGTTCCAGATTCTAGCATCCACATCTAATAAAACTCAGCCAACTCCAGTGCATGGGCCACATTGCTCACATGTTAACACCAGATTCCTGAAACAGGCATTCTACGGAGCTCCATCATAGCAAGAGACAACATGGAAATAAGGAATTCAAGCATGTTCTCAAAGACTCAAAACAAAACATGCAACATCCTCACCAATTTGTGGGAATCCCTGGTCTGCAACTAATGAGTAGCATTCAGGAAACACACAAAACTCTTCATTTCTTTGCCTAGAACATAGAGAAGCACAGCAAAAACAAAGGAAAGTGGGCAGGCACGGTAGTGTAGCAGTTAGCATAACGCTATTACAGCCCCAGTGACCTGGGTTCAATTCTAGCCACTGTCTGTAAGAAGTTTGTAAGTTCTCCCCGTGTCTCCATTCCTCTCACATTCCAAAGACATACAGGTTAGGAAGTTATGGGCATGTTATGTTGGCGCCAGAAGTGTGGCAACACTTGCAGGCTGCCCCCAGAACACTCGATGCAGAAGATGCATTTCACTGTGTTTTGATGTACATGTGACTAATAAAGATATCTTATACCACCCCTTCTGTTCTATAAAACACCTCCTTCCCCATCTATGGCTCCCACGTAGATATCAGTCACCTCAGAACTGGAGTGGAAACAAATCAGCCTTGACCTAAAGGGACAGCCTAAGCAGGCAAAGTTTGCTGTAAAACCCATTCAGAACTGGCAAGACAGTGCTGTAACAGAGCAGCTCCATGTAATAAAGCTTAAAGAATAATTCTGTGCTCCATGATATTCAAAAGTTAATTCAAAGCTGCAGCTTACTGGATGCTCTACATGTTTATTTAGGAAGGTAAAGCAATACTTAACCCAGTGGGTTACACCTCCAAGATATAACAAATGCAAAAACAAACCAATGCAAGTAACATTTGATGGTCCAATTACCTTTCATATTTTGTGTATTCTCTCTGCTGTCATTTAAATTATGCAGCGCTGCTGTTGTGTCACTGACTACAGTGGTACAGCACTAGCCTTTCAATCTGCCCGATGTGGAAAATTGCACTAGAATGAACATGCCTGCTACACTGCAGCCGAGATGGTTTGGCAGTGACCAAGTTTTCAAGTCTAGTGAGGATACAACTGTTCTCAATAGTTGCTAAGATGTAGACAAGTGAGCACAAATTTCAGATAAATAAGGGCCTTTGAAAAAAAAAGATGCAATTTAAAATTCTCACTACAAAATTCTTGAATTAAAATCCATAAACAAACATTTAGTTAATTGAAAAAAGAGAATCTCAATGCGCAGAACAGCTGCAGTATCCTATAATTCAAATGTCAAACTCCAGCAATTGCATGTTAATAGACAACTAAGGGTTTCAAATATACTTGGAATATTTTCAGCAACACCAATAAACATCTCAAATGCAGTTATTTTTTTTGACATATTTGACTAACCTTTGGCTCATGTGACCAAAGCAAATTATTTGGCTTGGTGTCAAATTTTCTTTACCTTTCCTGTGAAGTGCCAGAGGATGTTTTACTTTAAGTTGTTTGAACGTTAAGCCACATGCACCTCAAAACATTTTTTTTGTTCTTGGCTTTCCATTGAGACAATGCAGCAGCAGAATAATATCTTTAGTGAACAGCACACAAGCCCTCCTTCATCCAAAAAAGGCCATTTAACCACTCCAAATAGGCACTGTCGGAGTTACAGAACACAACATACTATATCACTTGCCTTTCACAAGACTGACTGAGAAAACACTTTATTCAGTCCACTTGGTCATTACACGTGTGTAATCTTTGAAAGAGCTATCCAACTAATCCCTATCTATCCCCATGGCCCTGTATGTATCCAATTTCCTTAATATCTAAGTTATTGAATTTGCTTCCAACATCCCTTCAGACAGCACACTCCAGATGTTTTAGAAAACTCACCTGCCCACTTAGTTCTTTAAGTGCCTGAAAACAAGGTGCTCCTTCCTGTAAATGGATTCTCAGTACCCACAACTCACTTCACAGGTTACCAGTCTTCTCTGACCAACACTTTGAAATTCAATGGTGAAAAACTACATGGGAAGACAAGCTTGCACTCACGTAAAATTAACAGAAGACACCTTCAGCAATCCAAACCCTTGTAGATTTTTCCACTACATAGCAAAAGATCGAAACATCAAAGTTGATCCTGACTAATGCACATGGATTACTGATATGCCAAACATCAGCTTCACACACATCAAAGGAGTGCCTTCAAACATTGAGGTTTGAAAAATTCCAACCAGCAAATGAATATTTAACTGTTGCTGCAACCCCTCTAATCATTACAAGGCCACTCTCACCACAGCTTACATCAATGGCAGCAAGCAATTACAGATACAATTCTGAACAGCTCCCTACCATTCAGTAGGTGGTAACAGAGCGCCTACCAATCTACAAATGGAAAAGGGTCATCTACCATCTTGCACTTGGGAAGCAAGCACAGACTACAAACCACAAGAATCAACAGAATCAGTATCAGGTTTATTATCACTGACATATGTTGTGAAATCTATTGTTTTGTGGCAGCGGTACAGTGCAAAACAAAGACAAAAATTACTGTAAGTTACAAAAATAAATAGTGCAAAAGAGGAATAACAAGGTAGTGTTCACGGACCGTTCAGAAATCTGATGGCATAGGAGAAGCAGCTGTTCCTGAAACGCTGAGTATAGGTCTTCAGGCTCCTGTGCCTCCTCCTCAATGGTAGTAATGTCAAGAGGGCATGTCATGGGTGGTGAGGGTCCTTAATGATGGATGCCGCCTTCTTGAGACACCACCTTGTGCGGATGTCCTCGATGGTGGGGAGGGTTGTGCTCGTGATGGAGCTGGCTGAGTCTACAACTCTCTGCAGCCTCTTTCGGTCCTGGACATTTCAGCCTCCATACCAGGCGGTGATGCAACCAGTCAGAATGTTTCCCACTCTACATCTGTAGAAACTTGCAAGAGTCTTTGGTGACATACCAAATCTCTTCAAACTTCTCAAAGTAGAGCCTCTGACGTGCCTTCTTTGTGATTGCATCAATGCGTTGCGCCCAGAATAGATCCTCTGAAATGTTGATCCCTAGGAACTTGAGGCTGCTCACCCTTTCCACCGCTGACCCCTCAATGAAGACTGGTGTGGTTTCTCCCAACTTCTACTTCCTGAAGTCCACAATCAATTCCTTGGTCTTGCTGACGTTGAGTGCCAGCTTATTGCGACACCACTCAACCAGATCTATCTCACTGCTGTACGCCTCCTTATCGCCATCTGAGATTCTGCCAAAAACAATGGTGTCATCGCGAATTTATAGATGGCGTTTGTGCTGTGCCTTGTCATACAGTCACGAGCGTAAAGAGTACAGCAGTGGACTAAGCACACATCCTTGAGGTGTGCCTTTGTTGATTGTCAGCGAGAAGGAGATCCTCCCTGACTGTGGTCTCCCGATAAGGAAATAGAGGGTCCAGTTGCAGAGGGAGGTACAGAGGTCCAGGTTTTGAAGCTTGTTGATTAGTACTGAGGGGATGGTGTTGAACGCCAGTGTTGGTGGTGGTGAAGCCCCGGTACTGGTGAACAGAACTTAATTTCCAACGACAGACCTAAGTAATGTCTGATGTACCAATTTTTTTTAAAAACAGGTTTTAAAATTTTAAACAACTTTTTTTTATTCTTTAACTACCAACTTGTTACCCTTTGGATTAAACAAAATAGCAATAATACCATTAAATCAATATTTGTTTAAGAACTTAACCAACAAAAAAAAGAGGAAAGGGAGCCTTCAGCAGTTCGATCCAAGAGAGGTCACAGATTGAAAAATGCATGAAATAAACTATTCCCATCATACTTTCTGGTTCCACACCCCCTCCCCTCATCTCTTTCCTGTATGTTGTATTCAGACTTGGTCAGGGTTAAACTCCTCTCACTCTGATGAGCATAAAGTGTTCCTATATTTTAAATAGTGAAGTTTCAATAAACCCAAATCATGGTACATCCTTTTCAATTGTATGCTGTCTCAAATTCAGGTCTTACCATCTGTTTAAGGTTGCAAAAGAGTTGTGCAATAAACCAGCAAACAAATCAAGAGGGTTCTGTTCACTCAGAGCCACAGACCTCTCCTGGGCAATCAATCCATCTGCTCTGTAAGACTACCTGGCATCATTACAAAGGTTACCTAAAATCTATGGAAGGAGACTAACATTTATGGACCTAATTGCACAAAATTATGAGCCACCCATCACCAGAGTTTGCAGAAGGTGTGTAATTAGCCAAGAGGCAGTGCACAGCCTGCAGCTCTTCCTTACCCAAGAGATTTGGATCCACTTCGTTCCAGTCAAATGAAGTCAGGGGAGCACAGAAGTCAGAGTTCTTGTTATTGTTTAGTAAGCATTCTAGCCGGGTTTCAGTATCGCTCACCTGGAATGTTAAGAAAATATTTGCACATTTTCATTACTTGCACAATTCTTCCCAGTCTTGAAAAGCCCCCAAGTTCCTGCTGAGTCTAGCTCCTAAATCACCCACAATCCCAAGGCTCCTTCTGAATCTGTGACAGAATTAGTATACTTCAGGTGAATCCGCAGGCTACTTGGGGAAATCGCATACCCAACACTGACACACGAAATCCATGCACTTGGGCATGAGTAAATAGATACAAAAAAAACCCAGCAACTCAAGAGCCAAAGCCATTTACACACCTCTATGATAGAATCAAATCATAGTAACTTTACAACATTCGAGGCCAATTGGCCCATTATACTTGTGCTGATCAAAAAGAGCTACCCAGCCTCACCCCACATTTCTCCTATGTTGCTGGCCCAGCAGGTTATGGCTCCTGTAGTACACATCCAAGTATTGTCAATATGATGATGATTTCTGCCTCCATCACCCTTTCAGGCAGTGACCTCCAAATCTCAGCCCTCTGGACAAGAGAAAATTCCTCACCTGCCATCTAATCTTTCTATCAATTTAAATTTGTGCCTGGTGGTTTTAATTCACCTTGGGAATGAGGTCCTTTCCATTTTATCGAGGCTGTTCAATTTTATACTCAGTTTAGTCTCCCCTCAGCCTTCTCTGCAACAAAGAAAACCCAGATTATCCTGCCCTGCAAAAGAACTATAACTTTCAGTCCTGGCCACCTTCATAAATCTCTGCATTGAAAGCAATTACATCCTTCCTGTGATGCAACTATCAGAACTATATGCAGTGCTCAAGCTTTAGTCCAAATGGTATCCCTACACTCATAATCTGCAACTCGACTAATAAAGTAAATCATCCCACCTGCTTTTTTAACCATCTTATTGACCTGGCCTGCTACCTCCAGGGACCAGTCATGGTATAATCCTTCTGTCCCTCCACACTATCCATCTTCTCTGGATTAAATACCATTTGCCATTCTTCTGCCCCAAATGACCATGCCACCTATATTTTTTCTGCAGTTGAAAACTCTTTACCTCTCTGCCAAATTTTGTATCATCTGCAAACCTGCACACTCACACTTCTTCCCCCCTACCATTGGGCAGAAGATACAAAAGCCTGAAAGCACGTACCACCAGGCTCAAGCACAACTTCTATCCCACTGTTATAAGACTACTGAATAGTTTTCTAGTATGATGAGAACCTTGACCTCACAATCTACCTTGTTTTGGCCTTGCGCCTTTTTGTCAACCTGCACTACACTTTCTCTGTAACTGTAACACTTTATTCTGCATTCTGTTATTGTTTTACCTTGTACTACCTCATTGTACTGTAGAAATGAATTGATCTGTATGAATGGTATGCAAGACAAGTTTTTCCACTGTGCCTAGGTACATGTGACAATAATAATCCAATTTACCTGTCCCCTATTTAGGTTTAGGCCACAAACGTACATTGCACCAAGTACTGAGCCCCAATGAACAACATAATAAACAGCCTCTAATCTTAAAAACACCTGCCAGCCATTACCTTTTAAACCATAGAACCATACAGCACAAAACAGGCCCTTCGGCCTACCATGTTGTGCCGTCCATCAAACCACCCTCACACTATCTAACCCTTTCCTCCCGCATATCCCTCTATCTCACATTCTTCCATATGCCTATCCAACAAACTCTTGAACCTGTCCAATGTATCTGCCTCCACCACCACCCCAGGCAGTGCATTCCATGCACCAACCACTCTCTGGGTGAAAAACCTCCCCCTGAACCTCCCACCCATAACCTTAAAGCCATGCCCTCTCATCTTGAGCACTGGTGCCCTGGGAAGGAGGCGCTGGCTGTCTACTCTATCTATTCCTCTCAATATTTTATATATCTCTATCATGTCTCCTCTCATCCTCCTCCTTTCCAGTGAATAAAGCCCTAGCACCTTAAACCTTTGCTCATATTCCATACGCTCTAATCCAGGCAGCATCCTGGTAAATCTCCTCTGCACCCTCTCCAACGTGGCTCTTAAACTCAATCCCACGACTTATGAAAGCTAACATCCCATTGGCCTTCTTAACTGCTCTATCCACCTGTGAGGCAACTTTCAGTGAACTGTGAATATGAACCCCCAGATTCCTCTGCTCCTCCACACTGCCAAGTACCTTGCCATTTACCCTGTACTCTGCCCTGAAGTTTGTCCTTCCAAAGTGTACCACCTCACACTTCTCTGGATTGAACTCCATCTGCCACTTGTCAGCCCAGCTCTGCATCCTATCAATATCCCTCTGTAAGTTCCGACAGCCCTCCACACTATCCACAACACCGCCGATCTTAGTGTCGTCCGCAAACTTACTAACCCAGCCTTCCACCCCTTCATCTAAGTCATCTATAAATATCACAAAAAGTATAGGTCCCAGAACCGATCCCTGCGGGACACCACTAGTCACTGCCCTCTAATCCGAGGGCACTCCTTCCACCACAACCCTCTGCTTTCTACAGGCAAGCCAATTCCTAATCCACACAGCCAAGCTTCCCTGGATCCCTTGGCCTCTGACCTTCTGAAGAAGCCTACCATGAGGAACCTTATCAAACGCCTTACTAAAATCCATATAGACCACATCCACCGCACTACCCTCATCAATCTTCCTCGTCACCTCCTCAAAAGAACTCTTATCAGGCTTGTGAGGCAAGATCTTCCCTTCACAAAGCCATGCTGGCTGTCCCTAATCTGTCCATGATTCTCTAGGTGTTCACAGATCCTATCCCTTAGAATCCTTTCTAACAGCTTACCCACCACAGACATAAGGCTCACCGGTCTGTAATTCCCTGGACTATCCCTACTACCTTTTTTGAACAAGGGAACAACATTCGCCACCCTCTAATCCTCCGGCACCATCCCCGAGGACAACGAGGACTCAAAGATCCTTACCAGCGGTTCCACAATCTCTTCCCTCGCCTCTCAAAGCAGCCTGGGGAAAATCCCGTCAGGCCCCGGAGATTTATCTGTCTTGACATTATTTAACAACTTCAACACATCCTCTCTCTTGATATCTACAACCTTGTGAACGTTACCCTTACCAGCACTCCCTTCCACATCATCAAGACCCCTCTCCTTGGTGAATACCGAAGAGAAGTACTCATTGAGAACTTCCCCCACTTCCGCCGCCTCCAGGCACATTCTCCCACCTTTGTCTTTAATTGGACCTACCTTTACCCTAGCCGTCCTCCTACCCTTCACGTACGTGAAAAAGGCCTTGGCATTTTTCTTAACCCTACTAGCCAATGCCTTTCTTTCTGCTTTCTTTCTTTACTTTCTGCTACTGAGCCAATTCAGGACCCAATTTACCATTCTCCTATGGGCAACTACTTAAAAGCAAACTGCCTTGCAGCACCTTGTTAAAAGCCTAGCTAAGATCCATGTAGATTGCAACAAACAGACTGCCTCCATCAAACATCCTTTTCATCCCCTTAAATTCAATTAAGTTAGTCACTTACAAACGTCTCTTAACAAATCCTTGCTGACCGTCCTTGACCAACTTCCGTCGTTCAAATGAAGGATTATAGTGTTCTTTAAAATGGATTCCAATAATTTGACCATAACTAAAGTAAATTAAATGGTCTGTAATTACTTGGTTTATCCCTTCTTCCTTATTTAAACAGTAGCTCATTTGCAGTCTTCCAATACTCTGGCACCACCACTGTTGCAGCCTAAGCAAGTTGAAAATGTGCAATCAGAGCCTCAGCAATATAATAAAGAGCCTTGCAGGCCTGGTATTTTATACATTTTTAAAGATGACAGATGTAATACTTCTTTTACTATGTTTCCTCCATCCAGAATTTCATATACTTCCCCATAAATGCAACAGACATCATCAGCACGTGAAGAAAGTCTTAAGAATAACGATTAAGAGTCTTAACAGATCCTGTGCCTTGACATACTGGTTACTTTTTTTTGGTATCTAATAATTTTTTCTTGTGTAATTATAAAACATCTTTGAATTATCTTTGATTTGACTTGTCAATATATCTTTTTCAAAACCGCTCTTTGCTTTCCTATTTTGCCTTTTAATTTTACTCCTTCACCTTGTATATACTCTTCTAGACTTCATTGTATTAAGTGCCTGTCATTAGCTTTCCTTTTCGTTTCATCTTACCCTTGGTGCACTTTGACAGTTCCACCCTTTTCTGTGAAAACACGTTTGCCTACCTTGTACCTTTTTTGGAAATATCTGCCTTTGCTTTCAGACAGGATCCCACTTCTGTGCTTCATTTATTCTCACCGGGATCCCACTTCCTGCACTACTTTTAAAGACTACTGGGCCATTTGCTGCACCTGCTTTAAACATATTGGATTCGCTGGAAATTATTATACTACTACGCAACAGATTTTTAAAAAGGTGAAATTAAAGATTGTTGGGGTATCGACAAGATTAAGATCCAATAGTCTGGAAAATCTGCCACATCAGCACCAGAAGTCCCAAGGGTGCCAGATTATCGGAGTTTCACTGTACTTGCACTTGTGTACATCATTAAGCACAGTCAGCTTCCCCTTTTTGCCTGTGTTCCATCCTTCCTCTGCTCCAGTTCCACTCCCAATAACTTTGACCTCCATTTCCAGCTCTGCTTTTCCCTTTCTAACACCAGCAAACCTGCCCACAATGACACTAGCCCCAGCCCTGTTGTGGTGCCCCAACCCCCACCTCTGGGACTGTAGTTTAAGTTTTAAGTTTTATTTACAGCGTGGTAACAGGCCCTTCCAGCCCAACGAGTCCACGCCACCCATTTTAAACCCAAATTAACCGACCCGTACATCTTTGTAATGTGGGAGGAAACTGGAGCATCCGGAGGAAACCCACGCAGACACAGGAGAACGTACAAACTCCTTACAGACAGCGACGGGAATCGAACCCTGATCGCTGGCGCTGTAATAGCGTCGCGCTAACTGCTACGCTACCGTGCCGCCACTTTTCCCCATTTTCCCAGAACCACTCTGAATGGCCCAGGAATCTAAAGCTCCTGCTCCCTGAGCATCTCCATCATCATCTCTCCAGCCACACAATCACCTGCACTGTCCTATTTCTGTACTCACTGACACGTGGCACCAGGGGTAATCCGGAGATTACTCCCTTCCAGCTGCTGCTGCTTAATCTCCTTCTTAACTCCTAAACTCTGCATGCAGGATATCATCCCTTTGTTGTTGGTGTTGCTATGGACCTAGACCTCTAGCCACCCTCCCTCCAGAACATCCTGCAGCCACTCAGCACTATCCCTCACCCTGCACCAGAAGCAACAGACCATCCTGGAACCATCCTGTATCTACCATCACAGAAACACCCATCCGCTCCTCCATCTCTGGAGTTGCTTCTTGATCTTTCTCCTTCCTGTACAGCTGAGCCACCCCTGGTGCTGGGGTGCTAGCTCTGGCCAAGCCCCTTCAGGATTCAGAACTGAATACTGGTTAGAGAGCCCTTGGTGGTCTCCTGAACAACTTGGTCAAACTCCTGGTCTCTCTCTGCCTGTACTCTCTTGGGTGACCACCTCATGAAATATGCTATCCAAACACTCAGCCTCACAGACCACACTGACATCAACTGTTGCTCAAGCTTCTTCAGCTGAGGGCACTCCCTGCAATTGTGGTTGTCCAGAACTCGGGAGCAGTCCTGCAGGTCCTTCATGGTATAAAATGTGCTTTCCGCTGGTCTGGGAGGTCATGCATAGTTAGCTCATTAAGCAGAAAGCAGAGCAACACCTTTGCCCCCTCACTGAACTAAAACCCTAGATTCACCAAATTTCCAAGTATAATACTCTGAATTTAATTATGTAACACTTTCTTCTACTGCCCTTTATGTAACTTTAGCCACTCCATCCATTACACCTGCAAATATACATCATTAACTATAATTCATTCCTTAGCCACATGTAAACTAGCGCTCAGTGCATCTATACTCAAAACAGTGATTGTAATATCTCAAGATGTTAAGAATGAGCTACAATTAAACATCTGTCACCAATACATGTAGAAACCAAATTTATACTCTGATGTTTAACTCAGTAAATGCTAAGCAAAGCCCTATACAAAATTGCAAAGACTAAAATGTTACAGGTTTGATTGGTGCTGGTTAGCAGTTCTAAGTCCAGTGCATATTTTGAATTTTCTTCCCAAGAAGGGTGGTTGAGGCTCAAAACAGAAACCTATAGATATCTGACTGTTACAGGAATCATAGGATATGGAAGAAAAATAGGGCTTAAGTGGAAGATCAGCCAAGATCTTATCAAACAGTCAAGCAGGCCTGACAGGCTGAAAGGCCCACTCCTGCTCCTATTTCTCCCATTCTTTGGTTAATGCTTGGGCCAATACAGGCCTTTGCAAAGATCTGAGGCAACATAAAAGCAAGGTTGTAATGTAGAGGCTTTATAAGGAGTTGGTCAGACCACATTTGGAGTATTGTGAACAATTGTGGGCCCCACATCTAAGGAAGGAGGCGCTGGCATTGGAGAGGGTCCAGGTTTACGAGAATGATCCCAGGGGTGAAAGGGTTAATGTATGAGGAGCGTTTGACGGCTCTGGGCCTGTACTTGCTGGAGTTTAGAAGGATGAGGTGGGATCTCATTGAAACCTACTGGATATTGAAAGACCTGGATAGAGTGGACGTGGAGAGGATGTTTCCACTAGTGGGAGAGTCCAGGACCAGAGGGCACAGCCTCAGAGTGGAAGGACATTCCTTTAGAACAGAGATGGGAGGAATTTCTTTAGCCAGAGGGTGGTGAATCTGTGGAATGCATTGCCACAGACAGCTGTGGAGGCCAAGTCATTTGGTACATTTAAAGCAGAGGTTGATAGGTTCTTGATTATAGTGTAGATTTGTGTAAATGGGTGCATGATGGCAGGTGAGGACTTGGCTGGCGGACAGGTCTGGTTCCATGATGTATGACACTAAAAGGAAGGAGAAAACTACTCTGTACTGAGGACCTTGTGATTAAACACCTTCTTTATGTAATCAGATGGCTATTTTGAAGATGTGGGGAGGGAAGACTGGGGAACTGCACAGAGGACATTCAGTCCATCAATCCTCTGATGGCTCTCACAGACCAATCAATCCTGTTAGCATCTCTCTCCGTGTAGCCACATGAACTTTCTTCTCCGTGCCTTTCCACTTGCCCTTTGATTGATTCTACACCAACAGTGAACTCCAGTTCTCCACTGCTGCATTAAAAACATTTCCCTCACATCCATCAGGTCTTCTGCCCATCACTTTCAATCCATGCCCCCTGGACCATGAACTACCTGACAATGGGAACAACTTCTCTCCATATACCCTAGCTAATGCTGTCATTATATCGCTCACTTCATCAAACTCACTGTGAACCTTCTTTGTTCCAGTTTCTCTAGTTTACCCTTGTAGGTGAAATCACTTATTGCCAAAACCAGTTTTGTAAATCATTTCCTCACCCTCTCCATATTATTAACATTAATAATCAAGACAAGACTACAGGACATGGTGTAGGGAGCAGGATTGGACAGAGTCCTCCAGAAGTGGTCTGGCTGTTTCAACGTAACTTCCCTACTCCTGCACTCTATCCCTACTAATCAGCATATTAAATGGAACCATGTCACTTGCCTTCTGAAAATCCACACACAAATTCTTCTGTTTTCACATGGAAAAAATTCAAATCAGGTCAGTAAAATTTTATTGGCTTTCAACAAATCCCTGTGGGTCTCTGACTCAAGCTTCTGCAAGCGCCAATTAAAATTTTTCCAGTTATGTTTCCAAAATCTCCACCACCACAAATGTTAAATTAACCAGTTGGAAGTTGCCTGGCCATGTCCTTACACACCTTTTCAAAAAAGGGCTTCCACTGGTTTTTCTGAGATCTCCACCTTTCTTCCTTCTGCAACCGAGGATGCACCCCTCTTGGATTTTAAACACAGCCAGCTTCCTACTCATCCATTTGGACCTCAACCAGTACCTCAATTACCTCTGGTTCTAATGAGATATTGGTAATTTTTTTTCCCTTGGTAAAAATATTTCTTGCATTATCTTCTGCTTCTATGGAAAGATTCTTTATCTTATTGGGCCCATCCTTCATCTCACTACCAGATTTTTCTTTACCTGCCAAGACTTACTTCCAAATGAAAGGCTTCTCCTGTCTCATACTCTCTTTTTAACCACCTGACTTGTCGTCTCCCTGCCTTGCCCACATCTGCATTATTCACCTGAAATGTGTCAAACGCCCACGTTTTTGTTTCATCATATTCTCTGATCCTTTTGATAGTGGGAGCTCTTGCCTTGGTTTCCCTACAATTCTTCTTAACAGGAATTTACCAAACCTACACAAAACATTTCTTTAAAGGTCAACTATTATTCAGTTAGTTTCACATGACAATATTTGGCTTCCTTTTACCGACTGGATCCACTTGGGTTTGTCCTCCTCCAATTAAGCACTTTAGATTGCTCCAAACCTCTCAACTTACACCTCTCCCTTTTCAAGGCTCAGTTTACTGTGATATCTCCCCCCCCAAGTTTCACCCCTTCATCCTCCCTCTTGTCAGCATCTTTCTCATTCCTCTCTAACCCAGCTCACTCCCAGGGGTCTCGTCCCTCCCCTCTAATGCCACTGCTTCCCTCCATTGGGGTGGGGGGAACCTTCCTCTTCTGCTCTCACTCCCCCCTATAGATCCCTTCCCACCCACCAATCCCAAGATCTAACTCTGTGGATGCTTTGGTAGTGACCAAAAACAAAGGGAAAAACAGGTAATTACAGACTAGTAAGATTAATGTTAGTAATGGGAAAAAGTGCTAGAACCTACAATAAAAGATGTGATAACAGGAATAATGGAATTAGACAAAGTTACTGTGGGTGTATGAAAAGAAAATCACACTTAATAAATCTTTTGAGGATGTAACTAGTAGAATAAGAGATATGCAATGGGTCTGATGCATTTGGAGACTGTCAGACAGCTTTTGACAAGAGGTTAGAAGTTAGATGCATAATTGGGGGTAATGTACTGGCATGGAGCGAGAATTAGCTGACAGAGAAAACAGAGTGGGAATAGGCTGTTCTTTCTCCAGGTGGTAGGCAGGGACAAGTGGTTTACAGCAAGAATCCGTGCTTTGACTGTATGTATATTAGTGACTCGATCAAGGTAACTAAATGTAACATCTCCAAGTTTGCAGATGACAAATTGGGGGGGGGGGGGGGAGGGGTTTTAGAAGGAAGTGCAAAATGTGAGCAGGATGCAGAGACCCCAATGTGATTTAGACAAGTGGCAAATGCAATAATAACTTGAGTAAATGTGAAATTATCCACTTTCGTTCTAAAAATAAAGAAAAATTATCAGAATGGTGATGGATTGGGGAAAGGGAAGGTGAAATGACACACGGATGCACTGGTACACCAGCAACTAAGATCAGGCACAACATAGTTGGGAATGCAAATGGTATGTCGGCCTTCACTGCATGACTTGAATACAGGTCAGACCCCATCTGGAGTTGTACGGTCACTCTCCCCCCCCCCCCCTTCCCCACAGCTGCCGGCTCCCCTCTCCTTCCTTCTTCCTGAACCCAACCCCTCCACGGACTCACCCCCTCCACCCCTAACCCCCACAAACTCACTCCACTTTCCCTCAAACCCACTCATTTCACTGTGTGTTTCGATGTACGTGTGACTGGTAGATAAAGATCTATCTTAATCCTTACAGGACCACTTCCCTATTTCCCCTAAACCCCCCCCCCCCCACCACCACCACCACCACCACCCCACCCACGGACTCTCTCCCCTCCCCACCACCCTACTCTCCCCCCCTCCCTCCACAACACGGGGGCTTCGGCCCTTCTCCCGCTGCCTACCCCCTCCCAGCACTCATTTCACTGTGTGTTTCGATGTACATGTGACTGGTAGATAAAGATCTACCTTAAGCCCTACAGGCCGACTTCCCAATTTCCCCTAAACCCCCCCTCCCCCCCCCCACAGACTCTCTCCCCTCCCCACCCCCCTACTCTCCCCCCCTCCCTCCCTCCCTCCACAACACGGGGGCTTCGGCCCTTCTCCCGCTGCCTACCCCCTCCCAGCACTCATTTCACTGTGTGTTTCGATGTGCATGTGACTGGTAGATAAAGATCTACCTTAAGCCCTACAGGCCGACTTCCCAATTTCCCCTAAACCCCCCCCTCCCCCCCCCCACAGACTCTCTCCCCTCCCCACCCCCCTACTCTCCCCCCCTCCCTCCCTCCCTCCACAACACGGGGGCTTCGGCCCTTCTCCCGCTGCCTACCCCCTCCCAGCACTCATTTCACTGTGTGTTTCGATGTGCATGTGACTGGTAGATAAAGATCTACCTTAATCCCTACAGGCCGACTTCCCAATTTCCCCTAAACCCCCCCTCCCCCCCCCCCACAGACTCCCCTCCCCACCCCCCTACTCTCCCCCCCTCCCTCCCCAACACGGGGGCTTCGGCCCTTCTCCCCCTGCCTACCCCCTCCCACCTAGGCCCGGGGCCTCGGCCTGTCCTCACCCTCCAGACGCGCAGGTAGTCCCCGGAGGTGGCGAGCAGGTCGGGGTAGACGCCCTTGGTGTCGGGGATCCACATGATCTTGGTGGTGGGGTAGGGGTGGTCGAAGGTGTTGCGGGAGATGAACTCGGAGCTCTCCTCGTCCAGCCCCACGATCTGCACCTTGTTGTTGTACTCCTCCACGAAGGAGCCGAGCGCCAGGCGGAACCGCTTGTCGGGCCGCACGCTCCAGTTCATGGCGTACACCGTCCACGGCGCCTCGTACTTGTAGATCTCCTTCCTCTTGCCGTGCATGCTCATCTTGGGACGGGAGGCCTGCTCTGCGCCTCGGCTCCAACCCGCCAGCCCCGGCCCGGCCGTCACCGTCAGCCCGCCGCCGCTCACAACAATAAACCGCTCAAACTCGCAACGGAAGCCGGCCGCTGACTGACAGTCGTCGCAGCCAATCGCCGCCGCGGATCGGTGGGCGGACCGATGGTTCCCAAGATAGACGGCAGAGAGAACCAATGGGATGCAGGGATTTGGTGGCCGGGATCACCGTTCGCACGTTACGTGCGATTAACGTCTGGTTTGAGGGTCGAGCTGACTGACAGGTAAGATCGCCAATCATATTTGAAAAGGCTGTTGGGGGTGGTTCGTTAAGTGATTGATAACCATTGTAACCAATGGCGTGCGGGAATCCTGTCAATAGCTTACATTTGATTCGTTATTCCGGAGAACATGTTGACGGACAATGAGGTTGACCAATTAGGTGCCAAAAATGGGGGGGGGAGGCAACCGTTGAGTGAAAGCCGTCGATGGGGCGGGTCTCCTGTTGGCGCTTCGGATTTGATTGGTCGGAGATCGCCAATCATTTTCAACACCCTGATAGATGGGCATTTTATTGGCAGGATCACTTTCATTGACAAGGATCAGAACCAATCACCTCCATAGCTCACCTCCCTGCCCTCTGAGTGACCCCCATGATAAATATATAAGGACAGGTGGAATTATCACACCTATGGTGGCCTTTCTCCCTCTGGCTGGTTCCTGCCTGGTCAACATTGGCTGGAGCAGGCGGGCATGGCTAAAGGAAAGCTGGGAGTGTGGGACTGGTGCTCCCTCCTGACAACTGGCACAAACCTGGTCATCAGGCGCTCGTGGCGTTGCTGTACGTGGTGCGGGTGTGGCCCATGCCCTGCTCCTCTGCCTTGTCGGTCACCTGAGACATGGGGATTCAAGATGGAACATGGTTTACAAAATGGTGAGGGGCATAGACAGAGTTAATGCGAGTAGGGTCTCTCCACCTAGATTAGGAGAGATAAGTACGAGAGGACATGGCTTTAGGGTGAAGGGGGAAAGGTTTAGGGGGAACATTAGGGGGAACTTCTTCACTCAAAGAGCAGTGGGAGTGTGGAACGGGCTGCCATCTGATGTGGTAAATGCGGGCTCGCTCTTAACTTTTAAGAGTAAATTGGATAGATACATGGACGAGAGCGGTCTGGAGAGGTATGGGCTGGGGGCAGGTAAATGGGACCAGCAGAATAATGTTTCGGCACAGACTAGAAGGGCCAAATGGCCTGTTTCCTGTGCTGTAGTTTTCTATGGTTCTTTGTCTGACGGGCTGTTGTGCTCAGGTTCCCAGACCACGGAGAAAATTGAGCCCAACATCTCTATCAGCCTGACGGCCACCTTTTTGTGCAGCTGCATCAAGCTGAAGTGTACACACACACACACACACACACACACACACACACACACACACACAGCACCCCCCCCCCCCCAAGTGTTACTGCGTGCTGAGGTTCCGCTTGCCCCTTGTGTTGTGAAGGATGGGCCTGGCCTCATTGCTGAGCAATGTTCCATTCAGTTGGACATTGTCGCACTACCTGCCCTTTGTGGGAAAAGTTCTTCCAGGAAAAACATCTTTGACCACAAGTCCATTAGGCAGTGGTCAGCCGCAATGTCCTGCAGGCCTTGCTGGAGAATGACCTGATGGATCCTGTGGGATGGTTTCCCAGCAGACTGTCAAAACCATTTGGCAGAATGCCTCATTGCCAGAACTTGCCAACAGACAGAAGGATCTCACTTGGCTGGCAGTGAGAGGGCCCTCCCTGTCAGATCATTCCTTCAGAGTTGGCATCTCACCCATTACACACGTTGCCCTTGAGGCAGCTGTGATGGGGATGAGATGGTCACCCACCTCCTTGTGGGCTGTGCATTTTGCCAAGAAGGTCTGAAAAGGATGCAAGGGTCCTTGCTGAGGTTCATTCTGAGCAGCTGCGGAACAGAGGGCTCTCTGATCTAGAAGCTGTTCCCAGGGACGCATACTGAGGTAGACATCACCAGCTACTGGAAGATCATCAGATCGGTGAAAAATTCACTTTGGTCTGCCCGAAACTTGTTTGTCCTCCAGTACAATGAGATATTGTAAGGGAATGCTCCTGACTGGCACATTCCAGGCTGCAGGAGTACGGGCTAAGGGATGCACTAAAGCTTGATGCAGTCAGTGCAAAGGCTTTATGGGGAAAGACTGAAGTCAAAGGTCCTGCTATCACTAGACACTGAGGAAATGGGTCTTGAGTAACAGCCTCTCCAACACTTGGAAGTGTGTATTGTCCAAAGAGGCCACATGAGTGGCATTGGTGCTTTGTGCATTGAATATATTGACTTGATGCCACCATAAATGTATAGACTGAACGACACCGTGAATGTAAAGAAAGCAATGCACTGTTTTTGTATTTCTTGCAATATATTTTTATGAGTAAAGTTTATTTTTGAAGTAAAAAATGTGTTTGCAAAGAAGGTCTGGAAAGGGATTAAGTGGTCTTTGTCGAGGTGCGTTACGAGCCGCCACATGATACTGTACTCCATGCCCTGTAGGTTGTTCCCAGTGTCTCGCACTGAGGCAAACATCGACTGCTGCTGAAAGATCATTAGCTCGGTGAAAGGCACGCACTTTGATCTGCCCCAGGCTTGTTGCTCTTCATGCAAGGAGATGTCTGCAGCTGAATCCTGCCGACTGGCGTGTTCCAGGCTACAGGAATACTTTCTGAGGGTGAGCTGAAGCTTGATGCAGCCTCTTCAAAGGCTCTGCGGGGGAAGGTCACAGTATCGGGCTTCCCACTGCTGGACACTGAGGAGCTAGACCCTGCGTAACAACCTCCCAAACTTATCACCATCAGAACGTTTGAGACTGAAAAGTTAATGGTAAGTTGACATTGTAGATATTATAAGCATATGTAATGATATGCATGGTACAGTGAATAAAACCAATACCATGTTCAAATTATACTTATGTACAAAGTATATTTTGGGGGGAAAAAATAACTTGAACAAGTATCTAGACCTTGCTTGGCTGGTGGTGAGAAGGGGCCTCCTCATCAGGTTACACACAGCCGGAGCTTGGGTGGCTGCTGTGTGGATGAAACCAATCATCCATTTCCTTGTGGAATGCACAACTGCTGAAGAGGTCTGGAAAGGGGCGTAGTGGTCATCGTCAAGGTTCATCTGGAGCAGCTGCTCTATGGGTTGGTCCTGGGGTTGCGGACCTAGACAAACATCAAAGTGCGATGCGGCACAAGGTCCCAGTTTAATGTTGTCCTGCCACTGTACGTGGAGGGCTGGTACCTCTGTGAAAATCTCTTGGACTTACCGCTCAGGGAATGTATTTGAAGGAAAAAGTAATGTAATACTGATAGCTTATAAATCATGTAAGCAAATGGAATAGCATGTTGTGTACTGAGAATGGTGACATGGGAACCTTTTTCTCATGGGAGAGGGGGATATATAAGAGACAGAGACTTAAATTAGACACAAGAAGATGCTGAACCTGGAGCAACACACACAAAACGCAATAGGTCAGGCAGCATCCATGGAGGGAAATAAACGGTTAACTTTCAGGTTGAGGCCCTTCGTCAGGACAGACAAGTTAAATTGGGAGATAGATTAGAGAGACAGTCAGAATTTTTTTCACCTTATTTAAGGGACTTGAATTCACTGCTGGAAGGAATGACGGAAGCAGAAATCCGCATCACTTTTAAGATGAGCACGTGAAAAACAGTCGCCTCAAAGACCAGGGATTGGGTGATGAGAGGTGAGAGTAAATTAAATGGTCAACTTTTGGACAAAATAGAAGAATGTCATTAATTTCTAGCATTGTATGGGAAACAGATTGAGTTTAGAAAAGACAAATTTTGCAGTTGGGACAGATCAGATGGTCATGACATCAGAATTTGAGGCTTGAAATGATATAATGCAGTATTCTTTAAAATAGGGTTGAAATATTGAATTATCTAATCTCACTCAAACTCCTGGTCTGGACAGAGGCATTCGTGCAATTCAGAAGAATTAGGAGATGAGAAAACAGTTACACAAGGAAGTATTAGTAAATTTGTAAAAGGGCCGTGTGATTTTTAAATTAATTTAACGTGAATGTGAGATATAATTTTTTAAGGATAAATGTCACAAATTTCTTGCAAAATAAAAATCTAAACAGGATTGAGGTGCAAAAAAACTTATGGGTTCTTACACAAATCTTTAAAAGGAGCAGGAAAATAAGCACATGAAAAATAAGCCAAGCCAAGGTGGAGGTTGAAGGCTGTTTCTCAGAATGGAGGCCGGTGAGTAGTGGTGTGCCGCAGGGGTCGGTGTTGGGACCCTTGTTATTTGTTAGTTATGTAAATGATTTGGATGTGAATGCACAAGGTTTGATCAGTAAGTTTGTGGATGACACAAAATTAGGAGGTGTTGTTGATGTTGAAGAAGGTTATCGTAGATCACAGGGGGATCTTGATCAGTTCAGGAAGTGGGCCGAGGAGTGGCAAATGGATTTCAACACAGATAAGTGTGAGGTGATTCATTTTGTAAAGTCAAACCAGCTGGGACTTATACTATGAATGGTAGGGCACGAGGGAGTGTAATGGAACAGAGGGACCTAGGAGTACAAGTGCATAATTCACTGAAAGCAACGTCACAGGTAGACAGGGTGGTAAAAAAAGGCATTTAACACGCTGGCCTTCATCAGTCAGGTGCTGCCTGGATTAGAGAACATTTGCTATCAGGAGAGGCTGGACAAACTTGAGCTCTTTTCTCTGGAGCAGCAGAGGCTGAGGGGTGATCTGTTGGAAGTGTATTAAATGATGAGGGGCATGGATAGGGTGGACAAACAATATCTATTTCCCATTGTTGAGTGATCCAATACCAGAGGGCATGCATTTAAGGTGAGAGGGGGTAGGTTCAGAGGAGACGTGAGGGGTACATTTTTTACTCAGAGAGTGGTGGATGCCTGGAATACGTTGCCTGATAGGGTGGTGGAGGCAAATTCACTGGCATGGGTGCAGGAAGCAGCCCCAATGCAGTCGTCGATGTAGCGGAGAAAGAGTTGGGGGGCGTTACCCGTGTAGGTTTGGAACATGGACTGTTCCATGTAGCCAACTAAAAGGCAGGCATGGCTGGGGCCCATGTGAGTGCCCACGGCTACACCTCTGGTCCGGAGAAAGTGGGAGGAGCTGAAGGAGAAGTTATTGAGGGTGAGTCCCAGTTCTGCCAGACGGAGGAGGGTGGTGGAGGAGGGGAACTGGTTTGGTCTGCTATCAAGAAAGAAGCGGAGAGGCCTGAGGCCGCCCTGATGGGGGATGGAAGTGCACAGGGAGTGGACGTCCATGGGGAAAATGAGGCGGTTAGGGCCGGGGAACTGACAAATATTGAAGTGACGGAGAGCATGCGAAGTGTCACGGACGTGGGTGGGAAGGGACTGGACCAAGGGGGACAAAATGGAGTTGAGATCCGAGGACATGAGTTCAGTGGGGCAGGAGCAGGCAGAAACAATGGGCCTACCGGGGCAGTGAGGTTTCTGGATCTTGGGTAGGAACTAGAAATGGGCTGCACGGGGTTGGGGATGTAGAGAGGAGATCTCTGGAGGTGATGAGGTCGGTGATGGTGTGGGAGGTGGTGGCCTGATGCTGCTCAGTGGGTCCTGGTTCAGGGGTAAGTAAGAGGAGGTGTCACTCTCGGCAAGGTCGAGGTCAGTTACCAGACTAAACAGCACCGCCCTTGTCTGCGGGTTTGATGGTGAGGTTGGGATTGGTGCGGGGAGAGAGGAGGGGGGAATGTTGATGATGTGTTATGTTATTCCCATTACTTCACATTAGCACATCGTTTGTCATTCATTTATAATTTTAAAGTTTTAACACAAATTTCAACTACTTTGTGTAATGGCACCAAACTGTGGCCCTTTCTCATTGAGCCCCTACAGACTTTTTTTAAAAACAATAACTTTATTTACAATACACAACATTTTAAAATTAAAATCAATCCTCGCTGTCCAGGATAGACTCCAGCCCCTGCAGTGCCCGCCAATCCCTGGAGAGCTCCAGAGAGCCAGTGGACACCTCGTGCTCATCTCCATGGACAGTCGGCCATGGATGTTACTTCGGAAGACTGGCAGGTGGTCAGCTCAGGTGGATCCCGCAATGGCCCACTTCCTGGACCCGTGTGAATGGCCATCCTGGCCAGGGCAATGACCAGACCGATGAGGAGGCCCCCCCGCTGACTCACTGCCCTCTGTACTAGGTGCCCAAGGATCAGGAGAGTGGGGCTGGTGCGACCAGAACTTGAGGAGCAGCCCCTTCAAATAATCAATCAGAGGATGCAACCGCTCATGCATATATAGGTGGAACACGGACTCCTCTCGGCTGCAGAAATGGCAGGTTGCTCGGGAGTCCATGAACTAACTTAAAATCGTTGCACAGCACAGCCCTGTGCAGCATTTTCCATCTCAGGTCCCCAGTGCAAAGGGGGAGGACTCCCACGTAGAGAGAATTCCACTGGGGACCTCCTTTGCTCCCAGAATGGGCCCCCACGGTGTGTCCGGGTGGCGGACGAGGGCAAGGAAGTGGAGAGTGTGCAGGAGCAGCCCGTTCAGGAAAGTCTTCTGTGTGGTGAAAGGGCACGCAGGGGCGTGCTGACAGGCAGATCGCGTTGTGTGGGACTGCCTCGCCAGGTTATTTTCAGGGCCTGGGTAGGATGAGAAATTAGGGCTGAGTGGGTGTTAGTTCAAAGTTATTAGGGAACTGACAAAGAGACAGAAAATGCTGGAAAAACCCAACAGGTCAGGTAGCATCTGTGGTGGGAGAAACAGAATGGACATTTCTGGTCAAGACCCTTCACCAGATCTGGTCCTGATCACTTTCCTGAAACATTGTCTCTATTTCTCTATCCACAGATGCTGCCTGACCTGCTGAATGTTTTCAACATTTGTTTTAATATAAAGTTATTGAGTTTTTGCCTCACGGCTTGAGTGACTAGGGTTCAGTCCCGAACTCTGGTGCTGTCTGTGTGGAGTTTGCATGTTCTCCCTGTGGTGGTGGGTTTCTCCTGATGCTTCAGTTTCCTTCCACATCCCTGAGATTTGTGGGTTGGTATCAGAATCAGGTTTATTATCACCGCCTTATATGATGTTTGTTTGTTTTGCGGCAGCAGTGCAGTGCAAAGGCATAAAAGTACTATGAATTACAAAATAAATATAGTGCAAAGAAGGAAGAATTAGGTAGTGTTCATGTACAGGTTAATTGGCTGCTGTAAATTCCCCTCGTGTGTAGGTGAGTGGTAGAATCTCAGGGTACTTGATGGGAATATGATGAGACTAAAATGGGATTGGGGTCAATGGGTGCTTGACGGTACACCAAGGCCCCCTCTGTTCCTCAATGCTCCCAATGCCCTTTGATTCGATGTGTGTGCTTGAGCCTTATTAGACTGCCCAAAATGCATCACTTCACACTTGTCAGGATTAAATTCCATCTGCTGTTGCTCTGCCTAAGTTACCAGCTGATCATTGTCGTTCTGTAGCCTAAATCTACCCTGCTCATTATCAACAACACCACCAATTTGCATGCTATACGTACCTTCTACATTCACATCCAAACCATCAACATATACGAGAAACAGTAAAGATCCCAGCACTGATCGCTGTGGCTCTCAATCATAAAAGCAACTCTCCACCATTACTGTCCGTCTCCTAGTACCAAACCAACTTTGGATCCAATTTGTCAACTTGCTTTGGATCCCATGGGCTCTAACCTTTCGGACCAACCTTCATGTGGAACCTTATTGAAGGTCTTCCTGGTCCATGTAGACTACATCACTCCATTGCCTTCTTCAATGTATTTTTTTGAAGAAGAAACAATCTAATTAGTTAGTTAGGATCTCTCACAACATTCCCCAATCAAACCCTGCCTTTCCAAGTGTAGATTAATTATGTCACTGAGAACTTTTTCCAACAACTTCCCCACTGTAGACTCACTGGCCTGTAATTACCAGGTTTATTCCTGCTGCACTTCTCCAACAAAGGTGCCACAATTTCTGCCCTCCAGTCAGCAGGCAGCTCACCTGTGGCCAGACAGAACTTGAAAATCTGTCAGGGCCCCAGCAATCTCCTTCCTTGTCCTCCATCAGGCTCAGGGGATTTATCCACCTTTGTGTCCACTAAGGCATTTAATACATCCTTTTTAAGGTTAACATGCTCTAGAATATCCCTGTCCCCATCCCTGAATTTTCCAACTGTAATGTCTTTTGTAATGGATACAGATGAGAAGTATTCATTTAAGATGGCACCCACATCCTGTGGCTCCATGCACAGATCACCTCTTTTGGCCCCAGTGGGCCCTGTTCTTTCTCTAGTTACGGTTTTTCTCTTAATATACATAAAATGCTTAGGGATTTTCTGTCATCTTGTCTGCCAGTGTTACATTGTGTCCCTACTATGCCCTACTAATTGCTTTTTAAAATACCCCCAACACATTCCACACTCCTGAAGGGTTTTGGCTGTTTTCAGTGATCCACGTTGTACTTCCTTTTTTTTAATCAAGATAAGATTTCTTTATTAATCACATGTACATTGAAACACACAGTGAAATGCATCTTTTTGCGTAGAGTGTTCTGGGGGCAGAACACAAGTGTCGCCACGCTTCTGGCGCCAACATAGCACGCCTACAACTTCCTAACCCGTACGTCTTTGGAATGTGGGAGGAAACCGGAGCACCTGGAGGAAACCCACGCAGACACGGGGAGAACGTACAAACTCCTTACAGACAATGGCCGGAATTGAACCCGGGTCGCTGGCGCTGTAATAGTCTTGTGTTAACTGCTACACTACTGTGCCTGCCTTGTGATATCTCTTGACGTCAGGGTTCCTTGGACTTTCCCTCCTTATCGTTCACCCTTTCGGAACATGTTGGCCCTGAACTCTCACCGTTTCACTTTCACAAAAACTCCCAATTGGTAGATACAGATTCACCAACCTGGCTGCACCGAGTCTACTTTTGCCAAGTCCTATCCTATGATATTGAAATCATCCAATTCAGGACCTTAATTTCCAGACCACCATTATCTCTTTCTATAACCACTTTGAAACAAAGCATTATGGTCACTGTCCCAGACACTTCAGGTACGTGCCCAGCTTCACTCCCTAAGGTTAGGTCCTGGACTGCCCCTTCTTTAGTAGGACTATCCACACTCTGGCTCGAAAGGTTCCTGGATGCACTTTAAAATTTAACCTGTCTAATCCTTGCACACTGGAACATAAAACAGTACAGCACAGGAACAGGGCCTTTGAGTGAGCAGCCAGAGGTCGTGGTACACATTGGTACCAGTGACGCAGATGGGAAAAGGGATGAGGTCCTGAAGAAGGAATATAGGGAGTTAGGAAGGAAGCTAAAAAGCAGGACTTCAAGGGTAGTAATCTCTGGATTGCTGCCTGTGTCACGCGCCAGTGAGGGTAAGACTAGGAAGATTTGGCAGACGCATGTGTGGCTGAGGAGTTGGTGCAGGGGCAGGCTTTCAGATTTGTGGATCACTGAGATCTCTTCTGGGGAAGGTACGACCTGTACAGAAGGGACGGGTTACACCTGAACTCGAGAGGGACCAATGTCCTTGCAGGCAGGTTTGCCAGAGCTGTTCGGGAGTGTTGACAGGGGCATGGGAACCAGAGTGTTCGGTCAGATAATGGAGCAGTTGGTGTAAAGGTGGATGCAATGTGCAGAGACTGTGAGGAAGGATAGGCAGTGGGTCGGGCATAAACGCAGGCAGTTGGATGGGTTGAAATGTGTTTACTTTGAGAAATATTTGGAATAAAGGTAATGAAATGAGAGCACGGATCAGTACATGGAATTAGGATGTTGTGGCCATTAGCTGTCACAAGGGCAGGAATGGCTGCTTGATGTTCCAGGGTTTAAATGTTTCAAAAGGGACAGGGGAGGGAGGTAAAAGGGGGGGGGGAGTGGCATTGCTAATCAGGGATAGTGTCACAGCTGCAGAAAGGGAGGACATCGTGGAGGGATCGTCTACTGAGTCAGTGTGGGTGGAAGTCAGAAACAGGAAGGAAGCGATCACTCTATTGGGAGTATTCTACAGACCCCCCAGTAGCCATCTGGACACTGAGGAGCAGATCAGGAGGCAGATTTTAGAAAGGTGCAAAAATAACAGGGTTATTATCATGGGTGACTTCAACTTCCTTAATATTGATTGGCACCTCCTTAGTGCAAAAAGTTTAGATGGGGCAGAATTTGTTAGATGTGTCCAGGAAGGACTTCTGACACAGTTTGTGGACAGGCTGACTAGAGGAGAGGCCATACTGGACCTAGTACTAGGCAATGAACCTGGTCAGGTGACCGACCTCTTGGTGGGCAAGCAGTTTGGAGATAATTACCACAACTCTCTGACCTTTAGCATAGCCATGGACAAGGATAGGAGCAGATGATATGGGAAAGTTTTTAATTGGGGGAGGGCTAATTATGATGGTATTAGGCAGGAACTTGGGAGTGTAAATTGGGAACAGATGCTCTCAGGGAAATGCACAGCAGAAATGTGGAGGCTGTTTAGGGAACACTTGCATGGGGTTCTGTATAGGTTTGTCCCACTGAGACAGGGAAAGGATGGTTTAGGAAGCAAAAATTAGACAGGGCTCTTGAGAATTATAAGGTAACCAGGAAGGATCTCAAGAAGGGATTTAGGAGAGCTAGAAGGGGACATGAGAAGGCCTTGGCAAGGAGGATTAAGGAAAACCCTAAGGCGTTCTACACATATGTGAAGAACAGGAAGATGACGAGAGTGAGGGTAGGACTGCTCAGGGATAGAGGGGGAAATGTGCCTGGAGGCAGAAGAGGTAGGGGAGGTCCTTAATGAATACTTTGCTTCAGTGTTCACCGGGGAGAGGGACTTTGACGAATGTGAGGTCAGCACAGAACAGACTAATGTACTGGAGCATGTCGAGGTTACGAAATAGGTAGTGTTGGAGCTTCTGAAAAACATTAGAATAGATAAGACCCTAGGGCGGGACAGGATATACCCCAGGTTACTACGGGAGGTGAGGGAAGAGATTGCTGGGCAGTTGACAATGACATTTGTATCCTCTCTGGCCACAGGAGTGGTAGCAGAGGATTGGAGGACGACAAATGTTGTTCCCTTGTTCAAGAAAGGTAATAGGGATAATCCTGGGAATTATAGGCCAGTGAGTCTTATGTCAGTGGTGGGCAAACTATTGGAGAGAAATCTTAGAGACAGGATTTACGAACATTTGGAGAAGCACAGTCTTATTTGGGATAGTCAGCATGGGTTTGTGAGGGGCAGGTTGTGCCTTACAAGCCTAATTGAGCTTTTCGAGAAGGTGACAAAACAAATTGATGAAGGTTGAGTGATGGAATTGGTGTAATGGACTTTAGTAAAGCATTTGACGAAGTTCCCCATGGTAGGGTCATCCAGAAGGCATGGGATCCATGGAGACTTGGCTGCATGGATTCAGAATTGACTTGCTCACAGAAGGCAGAGGGTGGTGGTAGATGGAGCGTATTCTGCCTGGAGGTCAGTGACCAGTGGTGTTCCACAGGGATCTGTTCTGGGACCCCTGCTCTTTGTTATTTTTATAAATGACTTGGATGAGGAAGTGGAGGGATGAGCTGGAAAGTTTGCAGATGGCACGAAGGTTGGAGGTACAACTGAGTAACAAGGGTAGTTCACATCAGGAGAACTGGGACCCTTGGAATGCTCCTCCTGCGCTATGTGGGAAATCAGGGAGACTTCCAGTGTCCCTGATGACCATGTGAGCAGGAAGCGTCCACCTGCAGCTCCTGACTGACCACATTGCACAGTTGGTGCTGTGGGTGGACTCACTGGAACATCCACAATGCTGTGGATGTGGTGGGTGGCACCTTAACTGAGCCAGACCCTCTGTAAGCAGTGGGTGCCCAGGAAAAGCAATAGGTGACCACCAGGAAGAGCAAAAGGCACAGGCAGGTAGTGCAGCAATTCCCTGTGGCCATTCCCCTCACAGTCAGATAGACCACGTTTTGGGGGTGGGGTGGGGTGGGGTAGAATTGCAGAGAGTTGTCTCCGGCGAAAGCAGCAACAGACAAGCTTGTGGCATCGCAGCTTTATATATTCGTGACTTCCATTGTCTTGTGTTCTGCTCTGTATCATGCGTCTTAAAATCATGCATCTTGTCAAATTGTAAACAACAGTTGGTTTAATTCACAAGTCATTTACTCCACAGTAGCAAAAGAAAAACAACAGTAATTATGACGAGACGCAAAACAAAATATAATCAGTACAAGTTAATGTTTACACACCATGATATTAACACTAATGAAAGCCCCCATTGGGGGTGAACTTCACCGAAGTAAAATGGGAAGTTCTAATTACTGCTGCCCTTGCAATCAGGGAGGTTATTCTGCCTCTGGACGGATTCCGATGTTCACTGGACAACTGATGTTGGTGTTCTAATTTTATTTTACAATTTTCTTACAGCCACACAGAGAACAAAATAGGTTTCTGATACCAAGGTGAGAAGTGCTTCTCTTCATGCCCAGATACAGTCAATAATGAAAAATTTTGGGGTTTCTGAGGGAAACAACCAATACTATCTGCTATCTTTGTTTTGTAAGGTACAGATATGACCTGGATGAAAATGTACGTGGTCTGATTATTAGGTTTGCAGATGACATGAAAATTGGTGCAGCTGTGGATTGTGAGGAAAGTTGTCAAAGGATACAGCAGGATATCGGCCAGGTGGAAATATGGGCAGAGAAGTGGCAGATGGCGTTTAATCCAGACAAGTGTGAGGTGTTGCACTTTGGGAGGTGAAATGCAAGGGGGAAGTGTGGAGGAAATGGCAGGAGCATTGATGTACAGAGGGATGTTGGGGTGCAAGTCCACAGCTCCCTGAGAGTGACAAGTGGATAGGGTGCAAGAGGCAGCATACAATCAGGGATTTCCTTTCGCATTTATCTCTTCTTATTGCCCTGCAGAAACCTCTGGGAGATGGACACTATTTCACGGATAGAGGTGTTGATAGGAGCAGCACACTGAGGAAACAATCAAGCATTTTTTTTAAAAAAGGTACTAGGCATTGAAAGGCAGGAATGGAAAGTGCTGCCTACTGAGTTACTCTTTACACAATAAAAACAAATATTGACATTATTTAGTTACTGTTCTGTCCTGCTATTTATTCAGGGAATTTCAGAGCTTTGCATCATATCTACTGGGGTTGATGCCTGAAGTAATCCCAGCACTGACATATTCATTAGAGTAGGCAAAATGTTCAGATCACACACAAAAACTTGAAAATACTTCAGAAATTGTTAAAATTGTGGCTGATCTCCTCCTCCTTCTGAAGAGTCAGCTGTGGGTGGACAGGTCACTGGCTCTCCATCACCAGGCAGGCACTCCAATGCAACAATCACCTCGGGGGTTACCAGGCCCGATCCTATCTGCAGCTGATGAAGGCACAAGAAATTGTGGCCAAGTGCAAGTACGGTATTGGACTGGGCCATGGCACTTGCCTCACAGGTACGAAGAGCAGCAAATAGGAAGAGGGGCTGCTGAGCATATGGTGTTTGTGGAACTGTACCGCAGGAGAGGATGAAAACCAATGGATAAAGATGCACGTTCAGTCACACAACTGCAACATACTTTTGTTTTGAGGCTAAATTGTTGGCAATGTAGAGAGGACTACATTGGAAACTTTGAAACGGTCCTTGTACAAACTCAGTGTTTAGTTGTGTTTGGTAGTGTGGGAACTGTTCACAATGTGCAGAAAGCCCTCTCCTGCTCAGAGTTAATTTTGCAACTCTATGTTATCATAGACTTTAATAACGTCCTGATTCTCGTCAATCAATTCAATCAAGCAGAACGCTGCCTCCACGTCTCCATCCGTTAGCTGAACAGTTGTGGTGGCGATGAATTCGGGTCCAGAATGAATGGTTAGCAGTCCCAGTGCATCCAACTTCTCTTGTACCTCTCGCAATGAGGACAAGTCACAAATAAACTGAAAAATCAATTTTAAAAACAGATTACAAGTGGCACCTGTACTTTACATGTTTTCAGTTTATCCAAAAATAAGAAGCAATTTTCTTCCCGCTGCTCCCTAGTTTTTTTACCTTATGCTAGTACACTGCACTTAATAAAAATGATGTGTTTTTGATAAATTAACTATTCTGCACTTGACCATATTTCTCATGTCATTCTGGTTCCAGTTGATGCTGAAGAGCCGATCACTGCAAATGTAGTTCTCGAAAGGTGCATTGCACTGAACATGGGTCCGTGGAAACACTTTCAAACAAGTTTGAGAATACTACAACAATCTTCTGAGCCAGTACTGATATTCAGAGAATTATTAAACACCGTGTAAAAGCCCTCTGACCCTGTGCTTGCTGAAGTAAATGTGGAAGACTCACAACAGTACTTAAAAGATTTTTGCGAGGTGATGTTGCAGCTCTATAGAACTCTTGATTAGACCACACTTGGGAGTATTTTGTTCAGTTCTGGTCACCTCATTATAGGAAGGAAGTGGAAGCTTTAGAGAGGGTGCAGAGGAGATTTACCAGGATGCAGCCTGGATTGGAGACCATGTCTTATAAGGATAGGTTGAGTGAGTTAGGGCTTTTCTCTTTGCAGAGAAGGATGATGAGAGGTGAATTGATAGAGGTGTACAAGATGATAGGAGGCATAGATTGAGTGGACAGTCAGAGACTTTTTCCCAGAGCACTGCTGGCAGAGGTGGAGGCAGATACATTAGGGACATTTAAGAGACTCTTAGCTAGACATATGAATGATAGAAAAATGGAGGGCTATGTAGGAGGGAAGGGTTAGATAGATCTTGGAGCAGGATCTTAATATCGGCACCACATCGTGGGCCGAAGGGCCTGTACTGTGCTGTAACGTTCTATGTTCTAATAGAAGGCAATTTTCCAGTGTCTTGGCCAATATATATCTATCATTCCAGATAACCATGGTACTTTTGAATTGTTCTTGGACTAGTACTCGAGGTCTGAACCACCAATTCAGAGACGTTCAAATCCCACCATGGGTGCTGGGTAATTTAAATTCAGTTTGTCAAATAAGCTGTAATTTTTAAAAATTTCTCAATAAAAGTGTGATCCTAGACGCAGAGCAAGGTGCTTGATTCCTAACCGTTCTCTGAAAAGGCACAGCAAGCCATTCAGTTTTACCAAAACTGCTACATGAAAATACAACATATAGTATAGTTGGATGGTCCAATCAGCTCCAACTCGGCAACAAATTTGGGCATAGCAGCGTCACTCCCACCAGAGTCAACTTTGCAATGTTTTCTGGGAGGACGGGTATCGAAGTTAGAAAGGCGATCCCATGGTCTGATCTAGGAACGGTCCAGCACAGACAACCAGTCAGACTCTTCCGTCACAATTTAAGTCCTATCTCAGCAATGACCCACCAGAGGTGACAGCACAGTTGTAATGGTCCTCACAGTTAAAGCTGACTCCAGCCCTGGTTAAGCTTCAAGGCATCGGGTTAAAAATGAAGGAAGCCTCCTCCTGATTATGACAATCATCAGTATAGGATTGAATCTAGGTCTCTGGCCCAGTCATTTTCAGCTGCTTCATCAACGACCTTCCTTCGATAAGATAGAAGTGGGGATGTTCACTGATGATTGCACAATGCTCAGATCCAATTGCAACTCCCCAGCAAATGAAGCAGTCCCTGCTGCATGCAGTGAGACCATGGCAACATTCAGCCATGGGCCAGAGAGCAGCAAGTAACATTCACGCCACAAACATGCCAGGCAAGGACGATCTCCAATAAAACTTTTGTTTGAGGTGGTCACTACCTGGAACGTATGTGGCATGAATGTTACTTGCTAACCGCCTATACTTGATATTCAATGGTCTTACCGTATTGAGTCGACATCCTGGCTGGTTGGGGGAGGCATGGGTGGTGTCACAACTGTCCAGAAATTCTATTGTACCAGCCATATAATTATGAGAACAGGTTGAGGCTTGGGATCCAACAGTAGGTGTCCCTCCTCCCCACCTCATTGAGCCTTTCACTACCTACAAAGCAGGTCAGAGTGTGTTGGAATGCTCTCCACCAGCTTTGATGAATGCAACTTGAATAACCTACCATCTCCAAAATATACCACGGTCTCTTGGCTAGTCCACTCCTGCCAGAACCTCGTCCCTCAAAATGGACAAGGGCAACAGGCTCATGAGACTACCACCACATGCAGCTTCCCCTCCAAGTCACACACCATCCTGATTCAGAAATATAGCCCTGGCATCCCCTCCCCAGCAGTATTGTGTGAGTACTTTCACCAGAAGGACTGCGGCAATTCAAGAGTGGCTCACCAGCGCCTTCTCAAGGACCACTAGGACGGGCAATAAATGCTGGCCTGGCCAGCGATGCCCAGATCCTGAAAGACGAATAAGAAAATAAAAACCTTCCTTTCACCATAAGATCAGAAGTGGAAGAGTTTGATGATTGCTCAATGTTCAATTCTATTCGCAAATGTTGTCCAGATCTTGCTGCGTGTGGGTATGACTTCATTTTGATGGGATTTCATACCTGCATGAAGCAAGACATGCACACTCTGGTACATTAATAGATAAACCTGAGGAATGGCAAGTAACATCTGTGCCACATAAATGCTTGGCAATGTCCATACCCAGCAAGGGAAAGTCTGTCCACCTAACCTTGGTGTTCACCGGTAATAACACTGCATTGCCCAACGTCAGTGTCCTGGGGCAAGTCACCATTGCCTGTGATGGTTCACAAAGGTGGTTCTTTACCATCTTCTCAAAGGCAATTAGGGATGAGAGTGAATGCACGCCTGGCCAGTGATGCCCAAATCCCATAAGTGAATACTAAAGTAGTAATCTGGCCGGATACTCACTGGGACCGCGTGCATAATTTGGTTGTTATTTTCTTCTTCAAAAACAGTCACAATAATTTCAAAAGCAATTGTTTGTGTGTGAAGCAGTTTGATTTGCTCTGATGCTAGGAAATGTGACTTTTGTTTTTCTTGAAATTAATACTGACGAGCACCATCCGATTCTCGGAATTGTAAAATTGTCACCAATTCTGCCCCAATTGGCAGTAATTTCACAAGGAGAATAATGGATGATGATGATAGAAATACAAATAGATTACTTGTGTAGATTTGGTCTGGCTCTTCAGTGCTGCAGGTGAGAAAAAGCATCGAGTTAATGTAGGAGTGTCATAAATCACCCAGAGCAAAAAAAACTGCTGGAAGAACTCAAGTGCGTCGAGCAGCATCTGTGGAGGCAAAGGGATGGTCGACATTTAAGGTTGAGATCCTGCATCTGTCACATTTCGTCTAATCTGTGTTGTACCTGCACTGAGAGACAGGTAAAACAGGTTGTATATGATGGCATACTGTGCAGAGGCCATTACAGCCTTTCCAAACTGAGCCGTACCTGTCCCAGGAATTTTGATGAAAACCCATGGTGCACCTGGCATGGAAAGTGTTTGATGGGAAGCTCTGCTCTTCAACTAACTTTATGGTTATTAGATTGTTAAACACAACAAAGACGGTACATGTCACTCCTTCCCATATGCTGCTGGTTTAGGCTCGACAAACGGTGCCCACATTGGCACTCCTTACAAAAAGAGTTAAGGTCTAATGCGTTCTCACCTTCAGCATGACTTTATCTTGTTCATCCTCAACCCGTTCAACATCTTCTGCTCCAGATGCAATTGCCAACTCCAGAGCATGTTCCAACTGAATGTCCTGACCATTCTTATCCAGACCATTCACCATCACCACTCCTTTCTTCTCGAAGCAGTGACGTGCTCCATCACTCATCAGTCCCCTGGCATTAACAACACAACGGCTTTTTAACAAACTGATAAAACCTGTGTCTAACTCAACTAAACTGCCATTTGAAACAGCATTGTTTCCATAAAGCAATACACTCACAACATTTGAAACACTCATCTGGGAATAATACCAGCCCCAAACCATCTTGTCGTGCTCTCTTCTCTCATAGGAACCCAAATCACATTCCTATCTCAGGCCGAGGAGGAGAAGAAAAGTTAACTGCTCAAAGTTCTGAGTTCGAGTGTGGTTACATGTGATCAACATGGAGGTACAGTGGTCAGCACTGGCATGCAGTGTTGGGTGTGCACAGCTGGTAGGCAGTAACAGTAGAATGTGCGCACAGAATGTGGATAGAGTGTGCATAACTCTGAGCCCATCAGACCTGACAGTTTCAGGTATGATCGACAAGTCTGTTCAGCATCAGATGTGACTGGCAAGTCGGTATAATGTCAGGTGTGATGGACATGATACTACAAACAGTTTCAGGTGTAACTGGCACAAGAATACAAACAGAGCCAGGTTCAATCACCAGAGTATGCAAAAGTAACAAGCACAAAGGGATACATGTGTCAGATGCAATAGGCTGAGGGTAAAACACTGTCAGGTGGGGGTCACAACTGTCTGCAAAATGTGAAGAACAATGAGGGGGCAGCAGACAGCATCGAGAGAGACTGGCACAGAGAGCAGTTTCAGATGTGATAGGTATAAAAGGTACGGTGCCAGGCGTGACTGGGTCAAGTATTCACATCTCCCGTATGACGGGGACCACTATATAAACTGTTTCAGGTCTGATTGGCACAAAACACAAATAGTATCAGTGAAGTCAATGTGAAGGTGAAAGTAGCATTAGCTCTGAGGCATGAGGAGACAGTTTCAAGTGTGATCAACACCAGGGGTTCAACAGGTTCAGGTGTGATCGTGTAAAATGTGACTCCAACCAATCGAGAATCTTCCATTTGATGCTCATTGCCTTCAGTTTTAACAGAGTTTCTTGATAAAGAGCACACAAAGTAAGTAAAGGAGGCAGTAAGGACAGTGCAATGTGGATCCAGAACTGGCTGGCCCACAGAAGGTAAAGAGTAGTTGTTGAAGGGTCGGTGACCAGTGGTGTACCTCAGAGATCTGTACTGGGACCCTTACCCTTTGTGATTTTTATAAACGACCTGGATGAGGAAGTGGAGGGATGGGTTAGTAAGTTTGCAGATGACATGAAGGTTGGGGGTGTTGTGGATAGTTTGGAGGGCTGTCGGAGGTTACAGAGGGACATAGATAGCATGCAGAGTTGGGCTGGGAAGTGGCAGATGCAGTTCAATCCAGATAAATGTGAAGTGGTTCATTTTGGTAGGTCAAATATGATGGCAGAATATAGTACTAATGGTAGGACTCTTGGCAGTGTGGAGAATCAGAGGGATCTTGGGGTCTGAGTCCATAGGACGCTCAAAGCGGCTGTGCAGGTTGACTCTGTGGTTAAGAAGGCATATGATGTATTGTCCTTCATCAATCGTGAAATTGAATTTAGGAGCCGAGAGGTATTGTTGCAGCTGTATAGGTCACTGGTCAGACCCCAGTTGGAGTACTGTGCTCAGTTCTGGTCGCCTCACTACAGGAAGGATGTGGAAGCCATAGAAAGAGTGCAGAGGAGATTTACAAGGATGCTGCCTGGAATGCAGAGCATGCCTTATGAAAGCAGGTTGAGGGAACTCGGCCTTTTCTCCTCGGAGTGATGGAGGATGAGGGAGGACCTGATAGAGGTGTATAAGATGATGAGAGGCATTGATCGTGTGGATAGTCAGAGGCTTTTCCCCAGGGCTGAAATGGTGGCCGCAAGAGGACATAGGTTTAAGGTGCTGGGGAGTAAGTACAGAGGAGATGTCAGGGGTAAGTTTTTTACTCAGAGAGTGGTGAGTGCGTGGAATGGGCTGCCGGCAACGGTGGTGGAGGCGGATACGATAGGGTCTTTTAAGAGACTGTTGGATAGGTACATGGAGCTGAGAAAAATAGAGGGCTATGGGTAAGCCTAGTAATTTCTAGGGTAGGAACATGTTCGGCACAGCTTTGTGGGCCGAAGGAACTGAATTGTGCTGTAGGTTTTCTATGTTTCTAAAATGCCAGATGTGATCCGTACAGACAGGGAACAAACAGCTTTAAGTCTGATCAGCAAGAGGTTGGGTGCAGTTGGTACGGTGGTATAAAATGCACCATGTGTGATGGACAAGTGAGTACAAAGTGTTGGGTGTGATCAGCAACTGGATACCTGGTGTTAAGTGTAATAGCCAGAATATTACATCAGATTGGCACGAGGGTACGTACACCGCCGAGTGTTATTAGTACAGGTGACTCCCTGTTACGGAGAAGTTACCTTCCTAGAAAACTGCCCACATCATGATTTTCTGTAATGTGAACCCCCTTTTCCCGTTGAATCCCATGTTTTAAGTGGAGATGTATTCCTACGCAATGTTTTTCTCTCACACTGAGCCATTTTATTGGCAATGATGAAGTGACTTACTGCTGTTGTTTAACAGCTGAGGCTGTTATTATTTAACAACGTCGGACTTGGGGAATGGACAGGGTTTGTGGGAAGGCAGCAACAAACTTTGTTTTTATTTTAGTCGCTCAATATTGTGGGGCAATAAGATCTGGGTACAACGTCACCACATCGATTGGGTTGGCAGTGGCAGCAGAGTCCCTCCTTTGCCACACCCTCTTTGGTCTGAGGACGGGGGAACAGACATCGCAGAGCGCAGCGCTGCCGTGCAAGGCATTTCCTCTGACACGCAAGGCTGGTGGATGAGGATGTGGTTTAGGGAGTGGGGATATCAGGGAAAGGGTTGGGATTGGAGGATCGGGGCTCATGGGTGAAAGGTGGTGTAGGAGGAGTTCAGGGGTATAATGGGTTAAAGCGAGGTGACCAGTGGAAGTGGAGTAAAGGCTGAGGGATTACTTTAAGGCGCTGGTCATGGTGACTGTGGCTCCCCACAATGCGGTGCGTCAGACAAAATGCCTTGCAGATGAACGGCGTGGCAGCACTGCACTCTGGGATGTCAGTTCACATGACGTCGGACTGTAGAGGGTGTGGTCAAGGAGGGACTCGGCTGTGACTGCCAACCCAACCGACACAGTGACACCATATTCATATCCTACTGCCTCACAGTATTGAGTGACTAAAAATAAAAATTGACAAAATCTGTTTCTTTTGCATTTTGTGTTGATGTCCCACATAACTTCTCTATCTCAAATTTTTGGGTAGTGATTTGTGAATTCAATAAGGGTGAACTTCTGTTACCCAAATGGCCAGAACATAGGGGAGGAGCCGGGAGGGGTGTTACCCGCACGAAAGTTCAGCGTCAGGTGTGATTGGGACAAGCATACATATAGTCAGGTGGCACTGGGACAAGAGTACAAGGTTGAGTACGAGTGGCACAAGGATAGGAACAGTTTAGTTTGTGATCTGGACCATGATACATATAGTCTTGGTGTCATCAGCAGCAGGGCACAAATGTGGGTGCGGAGTAAGCCACCCCCAGGCTACAATCACTCTGAAAATCCCCTGGCATTAGGCAGAAAACGTAACCTGAGCTTGAATCCACGCCAATAGGGTGCTGCAAGTCCTACCGTTAACTACGGTGGAGAACGAAGGTACCATAGCTGGGATATGTCACAGAGAGAGGGAACGAAACAATTCCCGTAGCACACGTGCGCTCAGGTACACGGTCACACTGAGCCCAACATGAACATCAAGTGGAATGGAAGAAGTTTTCTCCCAAGGGAAGTGATGTAGTCAGATACAATTGGGCCAGTAATGATACACAGACCTGACCTAACTGAGCACCTAATCCCCACCTTCAAGACATTGCAAACCCACTTCAGTACAGTGATGATAACCAGTGGAGTATTTCTGAAATGCAGAGTATACGCACAGTCCTGAAAAATCAAATACACTACACAAATACAAATCCCCTTTCCTGCCGTCTCATCCCAGTGGCTTTAGCAAACAACAACAGGACACTTGTCAGAGAGGGGATGTTCATCTCAAAATAAGGAAATAAAGGGCTGCTCCAAACTCATGATGGTTGTAACATGAAAATCACGACAATGCTGGAGGAACTCAGCAGGCCAGGCAGCGTCCGTGGAGAAAAGCAGGCGGTCAACGTTTCGGGTCAGGACCCTTCTTCAGGACTGAAGATAGGAGAAGGGGAAGTCCAATATATAGGAGGGAAAAGCAGAGTAGTGATAGGTGGACAAAAGAGGGGAAGTGGGGTGGGCACAAGGTGGTGATAGGTAGATGCAGGTAAGAAATAGTGACAGGCAGGTGTGGGGGAGGAGGGGAGAGCAGATCCACTGGGGGATGGGTCAAAGGTAAGGAGGAAAGCTCATCCAGCCCACTCCCACCCCCCCCTTATGCCCTCCCCCTAACCAGATCTCTCCCCCCTCTTGTTCCCTCCCCTCCATCCACCTCCTATCCTTCATCCCACTCTTCACCCCTGTACCACTCCCAACCCCTCATCCCTTTCCTCTCACCAGCCCCGCCCCTCCCCCCTACCCTTCCTCCTCTAGCCCTAACTCTAACCCCTGCCGGGTCTTTACTAACCCCCCGACCTCGCTCTCTAAGAGGCTGAGCAGTCTGTTCTCAGAAAAGGCCTCACCTTCGTACCTCTACGCCTTTCCTCCTTACCTTTAACCCTCTCCCAGTGGATCTGCTCTCCCCTCCTCCCCCACACCTGCCCATCACTCTCTCTTACCTGCATCTACCTATCACCACCCTGTGCCCACCCCACCTCCTCTCTTTTGCCCACCTATCACTGCTCTGCTTTTCCCTCCTATATATCGGGCTTCCCCTTTTCCTATCTTCAGTCCTGAAGAAGGATCCTGACCCGAAACGTTGACCGCCTGCTTTTCTCCACGGATGCTGCCTGGCCTGCTGAGTTCCTCCAGCATCAGAGTGTTTTTCATCTAGATTCCAGCATCTGCAGTCTTTTATTTCTCTAGTCATGGTTGTAACGTTACAACTTAACGCCCCACCCTACTATCACAAGCAGCTGTGCAATCTCCCCAGACAGGTAAAGACCCAAGACCTATAATGGAAAAACACTGAAAAATTCCTTTCTAGACTGATTATAACTTGCCAGGAGTTTGTTCATCCTGGATGCTTTGCATTCTACACTCGGAGACCAGAGATGGAAGATGGCATTCTAACAAAGTCTCTATCCCACATGGGAACACACTGCACTAACCCTCAACACCCTGCACAACCACATTGCTGGTGTGCAGTTCTGGTACTCAGCATCAATTGCGGCTTATCAGACAAATCCTGAAAGACTGTTCCTCAGTTTGTTCTTACCCGTTTTTGTTCAGAATGCTTTTTAGCTGCTGAAGTGTTCGGCTGTTGTTGTCTGTGAGGACTTCAATGAGCAGGGACGAACCCCCTGGTCCTCTTGCTTCGTACAGCGAATAGACTGAAGCCTTGGATTTCTGGCATGTGAGAAACATGCAGTGTTATAAAGGGGCAAAGCTGCCACTGAAATACTAACAGAGGCACCATAACCAATACTCTGTGTCACACAGCAATGGCACAGGATGTCACTGCACTGCTTCCCCCTCCTTACTGCTGCAAGAGTACTGCACTTAAGTTCAGGTTGCCACAGAGCAGGGAAGTAGAGAGTGCATTGGAGACAGTGCAGAGGAGATTTACAAGGATATTGCCAGGACTGGAAAACTGCAGTCATGAGGGAAGATTGGATAGGCTGGGCTGTTTGCTTTGGGACAGAGGAGGCTCGGGGTGATTGAAATGTAGAGAATAACGAAGGCCTAATTGGAGAAAATAGAAAAGACCAATTTCCCATAGTAGAGGGGATTAGAGTTAAAGCAAGTGGTAGAAGAATTAGAGAGATGAAGAAAGATCTTTTTAGCCAGAGAGTTGTGAGGGTCTGGAGCGCATTGCTTGAGAGGGTGGTCACGGTAGAAAACCTCATCACATTAATCGGTACTTGGAAAGACGTGACTTGTAGGGCTATGGATCAAGTGCAGGAAGGTGGAAGTAGGCTCGGTAGTTGTTTTTTGACAGCCTCCTCAAATCTTTTGATGAAGTCTGACCAGAACTGCACACAATACTCTTACCGCAGCCTAACCTTTGTAAAGTTGCAACATATCGTTATCACCCTTTAGTAATCTAAGCTCCAGGACAGACAAGGCAAGATTTTACAATCTCTGCTCATAATTTACCCGATGTCACTCTGTTTAATCTGTACAGGACTCAGAGGTGCCCAAAACTGAACACAATTACTCTCAACAGGGTTTGACCAAAACATCTGAAGCATCACCTTCACAAATTACTGTCAAAAGGCAATCCTAGTGCCACCCATATGGGTATAACTGGACGGTGGTCAGCTACAGGAACCCAGTCCGATTTCTGCATCTCTAGGGTCAGGCCAGGTTACTGGGCAAGATTGGTAATGGACCTATATTCCCTTTAACAGTACCACAAGGCTAGGAAAAATAATTTGACAACATCAAAAACATTGTCATACAATTGTAGATAACAAGAATTTTAAAACACAGCATGAAAGTTTAGTGAAGATTCTTTACAGCACGAGTTGAATTGGTTACGAGATGGCAATGCAATACTTACTGCACCTTTAATTGCAGCTTCAATAGATGCTTTAGGCATGTTCTTGGCTCGGCACTGCTCAATGAGGTTTGCCAGCTGAGTGTTAAACTCAGGATTTGGACCTCCTTCTGTGAAAAAGAGTTAGAGCAAAATCAATCTATATCTAGGGTCTTCAGTACAGAGACAGCACAGTGGCTTTCCTCAACCAAATGCAGCAGCTAATACAGTGCAATAGAAACTTACAACTACAAAAATTTTAGAATCAAATATTTTCATCATTTTGTACCGAGAACATTACCCAACAAATACTCACAAGAAACCCAGCAATGTTTTCCTAGTGTTATTGTAATTCGGTGTATAAACACTGAAAAACTACAGGATCAATTGAACTTCAGCAAGGGAAGCAAACCCAAGTTCAACTAGATCAAAATGAAATGAAAATTCATGAACTGTTCCCACGTTACCTTTCACAGCAAAGCGAATCATAATCGAGAGCTTGGCAAACATCTGACTCTTGGCAGTGTCTTTTGGCCCTTTGATATGTTTCACCTTTGACCACTTGTTATGCCCTGCGTGGGTAGCTGCAGACATATGGATCTTAGCACACGGCACTGGGAGATGGTACTGGCTGCTTGCCTGGTCACAGAGGGGAACAGAGGCCAGAGACAGAACTTCGCGCTTTGCCACTGAATCACATCGATTCCACAGTGACGACAGGAGATGGTTTCTGTTCCACCAGCAAACACTCCGAAATGTGGCAACTCCAGCCATGGTGGCGAATCCTATCGATCAGCTGCAAAAATGGACAACATGAAGCCAATGAATACAGCAAATTTACACGAGACACAAGGGACTGCAGATGCTGGAATTGAGAGCAAAAAGCAGTCACGTGTCTTGCTTGATCCACTCAGTTCCTCCAGCAGTTTGTTCTTTGCTCCAGTAAGTTTACTATCCTGGACAAACTAGAATTACAACAAACAAAGAACTATTAAGGACTTTCCAATGTTCATTCCAACGTTTATGCCCCATAAAACCCACCCTGCTTCTTCCAACCCCATCAGCATAGCCTTCTACTTCTTTCTCTTTCCTTCATCTGCTTCCCCTGAAATCAATGCTAATCACCCAGAGAAGTTACATATAAGCACCGCACCAGATAAAGAAAATTATCCAGAATTTATACTTGGATTTATTATAAACTATTATACATGTATAGCTCATACTTTTGATCTCCCCACAAGTGGAAATGTGGCCATTCTATTGAAAAATTATTTTTACATGGACAAAAGGGGCAAAGTCTCATCATGCTTTCCCGGCAGATATATACTCTCAGTCTGTAACTTGTAACTTTATTTGTACTTCACCAGTCCCTCTATATCCTTTTGTAACATGAGTGCTTTGCCACTTGTACACATCACTGAATGAAACCGACTAACCCATTTGAGTACGAACTGCCAATTGGAACCTGCATGCTTTATAACTCTTCTGTTCTTCACTGTAATCTATAAGTTCAACATGCCTTGAATTCCCATCACACGTGTGAAATAGTGATATACTTGCACTTTTTTCCCCCAATTTAGTGCACTGTGCTCACTGCTCACAATGCAGTCCACTTTATAACGGGGAGGTCCGGGCACAGATTGAATGATGGCTATATGAAATACCACTACTCAATCCAAAAATGTGTCTCTGATTTCCCCACTGACATCCCTGCAGCAAACCATCCCAATAAACCTCCCTGCAAGCCCGAAAAATGGGCTGCAACCTCCTTACAAACTCAACAATGAGTTAAATTATCTAAGATCAGCGTCAGTGCTTTCATTTTTTCCAAACAGCTGCTGTTGGTACTGATTCTACTCTCACTTACACCTGCTTCAGGCCCATTCCTTGTTTCCTTAATATTTCCCATCACCATCCCCTTTTGCCTTGTATTATCAATCATTTTATCATTAAATTTCCTGCCTGCCTCCTGAGTCCACGGCCAGATCAGCCACGATCCCATTGAATGGCAGAGCATGCTCGACGGGCCAGATAGCCTCCTCCTGCTCCTATTTCTCACGTTCCTCCATCCTATCACAGACCCACAATTTTGCTTTTTCCTCTTTTCCATGTACCTTTACTTGTTTAAAGCCTGGTACATTTCTAACATTAAATTATGGACATAGCTGAGTCGTAGTCCCAGAGAACATGATACCTCTTTCAACTGGCTAATGTTCATGTTCAAGACCTCGCGACATTACAACCAAGCCTGATTTGATCTCCATGCATTAGTTGGGATCACAGCCCAGCAACCAGGGTGGTAATCCTTCTCCTTCAAGGACAACGAGTTCAACTACTGCACTGGCAGCTTCATCCAGCTTGGTGCATAATATCTCTGGTTAACATTACTGAAGCTCATGGAAGAGCAGGGTCAGTGAAGTTTGGATAAAAAACTTAGCTTAAGGTCAGAAAACTGCAAGGCATGGTAAACGATCCTTTGCAGACTGCAGCATAGTAGTCAGAGATGTTACCCAAAGGTCAGTGCTGGGACCCACCACCCTTTTGTTTTCAAATATTGAAATTCGTAGGAGATGCAGAGTAAAATTTTGAAATTTGCCAGCAATCCCAAACTTGGGAGGGGCAGATGACACCAGTCAAACCTGCAACAAGGCAGAACATAGGCTGGCTGACTATGCAGATGGACATTACTAAAGAGATGTGCAAGGTGGTGCAGTTTTGCAGAATGGTGGCAATATGGACAATGGCAGAACCCTGGAGAGAATGCAGTAAACAAAGGGATCTGTGGGGTTGTGTGCATAGATATTTGAAAGTAGCATGATATAGAGAGAATAATGAGCAAAACATATGATCTTCGGCTTCACAAACAAAGGAATTGAGCATAAAAGCAGAGAAGTTATGCTGCTTCCTAAAACCTTCTGTTATGAGGTCAGGTGAAGTTCACCAACGATGGCACAATGTTAAATTCCATTTGCAATTCCTTAGCAAATGAAGCCACCCATACTTGCATGCAGCAGGACCCTATCTACATGAATATTCAGGCGTGGGCTACTAAGAAGCACGGTAACATTCATGCTCCAAGTATGACAGGCAAGGATCAGCTCCGATCAGAGAGAGTCTAACCTCCAACATTCAGTGGGATTACCATCGCTGCGTTCCTACTATTAACATCCAAGAAGTCACTACCAACCAAGAAGTCAACTAGACCAGTCACATAAATATAAGGGCAGGTCAGAGGCTAGGTACCCCATGGTGAGAGTGATTCACACAAAGCCTTTCCACCACCTACAAGGCACAAGACAGGATGTTGATGGAATATCGTCCACTTGTCTGGATGCGTCCCATTCCAACAACTCTCAAGAAGCTTGACACTAGCCAAGAGAAAGCAACACACTTGATTGGAACCCCATCTATCATTATAATTATTCCTTCCCTACACCGAGTGGCTGCAGTGTGTACCACCTACAAAATGCACTGTAGTTACTTGTTCAGCTACTCTGGCACCACCTCCCAAACCCACATCCTCTACCATTGAGGACAAGGGCACCAGGCAAATGGAACGCCACTACCTGCAGGTTCCTCTGCAAGTCATGTACTATACTGATCTGGGAATATATCACCACTCCTTCGTCATCACTGGGTCTAAATCTCAGAACATTTGGCCCACAGAACCATTGGATATCTTCAGCACTGCTTTCACAAGGGTAATTAGGGACAAGCAATAACTGCAAGCTTTGCCAGTGATGTCCAAAGCTCAGCAAATGAATTATTTAAAAATCCCTTTTAATACTTTGGTTCAACCACAACTGAAGTATTGTGCCTATTTCTGGTCATCACACTCTTGGAAGGATGTGGAGGTGCTTGAGAGAACCCAGAGACTTCCCAGAATGATTCCAGGAATGTGGAATTTAATTACCAGGTTAGATTGGAGAAGTTGGGATTGTTTTTCTTAGAATAAAAGGGGTTGAAGGGAAGATTGACAGAGGTTTGCATGCTTGTGACTGGTTCAGATAAAGCAGATAACAGAAATCTAATTCTATTTGCTGATGGTACATGGAACAGGTTATACAGATTTAAAGTTTGAGATATATTCAATGTGGTCGAAGTGGAAATGGTCAATGATTTGAAAAAAGATTTTGAACAGTACAGAAGGGAACTAAATGAGCAGGGGCATAGGAAATAGTAAAGGATAAGGAGCAAAAACTAAACTGCTGGAGGAACTCAGCGGGTCAGGCAGCATCTGTGGAGGCAGAGGGATGGTCAAAGTTTCAGGTATCAGGACTGAGAGTGGGGAGGTAAGGTAGCCAGTGAGAGGGAGGAATGAGACTGGGAGGTGATAGGTGGAGGGGGTGGGCAAACAGCATTGAGCATCACCAACCAGCCTTTGCCTCACTCCTCCCCCTCAACTCTATATACTGGTTCTACACTCTCAGTCCTGATGCAGGATCTCAACCCAGCACGTCAGCCTCCACAGATGCTGCCTGGCCCGCTGAGTTCTTCCAGCAGTTTGTTTTTGCTTCAGATCCCAGCACCTGCAGTGTCTCCACAGCACGGGGAGAGGACTGACTGCATTCCTCACACAGCGAGCCGAGTAACCTGTGATGGGATGAGCTGCTACAACAGTAACTGGGCCACAGATCCCACAGGGACCGGCGCTGCCCTCGGGAGAATCTCCCGCCCCTCCCCGACCCCGAGGCCCGGCTCCAGGCCCCCACCGCCAGCCCACGGGAGGGGCAGCGGATCCCTGTCCCCCTCCCGTCCATCCGTCCCCTCCTGTCCCTTCCCTCTCCCCCTGTCCCACCCCACGTCCCTGTCCCCCCCCCCGCGTCCCCCCATCCCCTCGGTCCCCCCCCCTCGTCCCCCCATCCCCTCGTCCCCCCCCCATCGTCCCCATCCCCTCGTCCCCCATCCCCTCGGTCCCCCCCCCACGTCCACCCCATCCCCTCGGTCCCCCCCCCCACGTCCCCCCCCACCCCTCGTCCCCCCATCCCCTCGGTCCCCCCCCCCACGTCCCCCCCACCCCTCGTCCCCCCATCCCCTCGCCCCCCCCACGTCCCCCCATCCCCTCGCCCCCCCACGTCCCCCCCACATCCCTCGCCCCCCCCACGTCCCCCCCACATCCCCTCGTCCCCCCCCCCCCCGCCGCCGCCCCTCACTCACCCGTCCTCGGCCCACCGACCCACATCCGGCTCACAACCCTCGACTTCCGGCTCCAGCCGCCGCATGCGCGTTAAAGCGGCGCCGGCCGGGGAGCACGCACGCATGCGCGGTGGAGAGGGGCCGTCAGAGGGAACTGCTGGGGTTGTGGCCCTTCGGCTTGGTGCTAGCCCGGGGTTAGAGCAACCCCCCCCCCCCCCCACTGCGCAATGGCCTGCACATTCTTTCAGATGCTCCCCCACCTCCATCCTGCATTCCTCACCCTAACCAAGTGTTTCAGATTTACAGCACCTTCTGCTTTTTGATTTTTATTTCCACCACAAAGGTGCTCAGGACCCATTGCTCTTGTACTCTCTGCTTCCTGCATAAAGCCAAGGGCCCCACATGTAACCACCTCTCCACCTGGCCTGGCATCTTCACCCAACTATACTTCTATACCCCCAGATGTCTGTCATCTTTTATAATGGAGCCGTCTGGTTTATATTGCCTCCTCATTCCACCGACTAAGATGTGATACTTCATCTTTCCGAGCACTAACCTTCATCTACCACCAGCCTGTTGATATCCCATCGAAGTCTTCTGCTGTCTTTCTCCAGTTCACCGGGCTTCTGAGTTTTTGTCCTCTGCAAAGTTGGAAATTACACCCTGCACACCCAAACTTAAATTACTGATACAAAAAACAAACTGCTGGAGGAACTCAGAGGGTCAAGCACCATCTGTGGAGGTAAAAGGATGGTCAACATTTCATGTTGGGACCCTGCATCAGGATATACTATTGATGCATTCTAAGAGAAACATCGGCCAAGTACCAATCCCTGGGGAACTCCACTGTACATCTCCCTCCATCTGAAAAACAACCTACCACTGTTTATTGATACTTAGCATCAAAGTCCCTTTTATTCCGTAGCCTTCAATTTTGATGGTAAGCAACTTATCAGCAAATCTGTACACCATATCAATATTTTCACCATGGACCCTGTTATTTGATTTGAAAAAATTATCAAGTTGAACAGACACAATTTGGCTTAAAAAAAAAATCCATGCTGGCTTTCACCTATCAATCTGCATTTATTCCAGTAATTTTGTGTCTGACTATTGCTTCTGGAACTCCCCCTACCAGAGGTTAAACTGACTGATTTGAATTTTCCAGTCCTCAGGCACACCCCTAAACCCGTAGGTGTTTGGAAGATTGTCCTTGACCAGCCATGCAGATCTTATCATCAAGAAAGCACAGCAGTATCTCTGCTTCCTCAGAAGGCTAAGGAAATTCAGCATGTCCCATGACATCAGATAGAAAGGATACAGGAGCCTGAAGGCACGTACCACCAGACTGAAGGACAGCTTCTACCCCGCCGTGATAAGACTATTGACGGTTCCCTTATATGATGAGATGGACTATGACCTCACGATCTACCTTGTTGTGACCTTGCACCTTATTGCACTGCACTTTCTCTGTAGCTGTGACACTTTACTCTGTACTGTTATTGTTTTTACCTGTACTACATCAATGCACTCTGTACTGACTCAATGTAACTGCACTGTGTAATGAATTGACCTGTACCGATCGGTATGCAAGACAAGTTTTTCATTGTACCTTGGTACAAGTGACAATAATAAACTAATACCAATACCAATATTTAAAGATGCACCATGGAAGGCATTCTATTGGGATGCATCACAGCTCGATATGGCAACTGCTCTGCTCGGGACTGCAAGAAATTGAAGAGAGTTGTGAACGCAGCCCAGTCCATTCCAGAAACCAGCCTCCCTTCCATTGACTCTGTCTACACTTCCTGCTGCCTCAGGAAAGCAGCCAACATAATCAAGGACCCTCCCACCCTGGTCATTCTCCCTTCTCCCCCCTTCCATCAGGTGAAGAGTACAAAAGCTTCAGAACATGTACCACCAGGCTCAAGGACAGCTTTCCATACCACTGTTATAAGACTCTTGAACAGACCCTTAAACGAGAAAGATGAACTCTTGACTTCACAATCTCATCATGGCCTTGCTCCTTATTTTCCTGCCTGCACTGCATTTTCTCTGTAACTGTAACACTATATTCTACATTCTGCTATTCTTTTCCTTTTGCAGGCAAACAAAGGCTTTTCATTGTACCTTGGGACGTTTGACAATAATAAACAGATTAACATTTAATGCACTTTGGTCGTGGATCGGAACCGTGAAAAGAGAGCAACGTGAAGAGAAACAATACATCTTCTCAATGTCAGAGATCAAGAGCACTAACTCAGGATCACTGCTACAGATTGAACAATTGCTTGCTGAAGCTTTTGCAGGATTCCAGTGTATAATCCAGTGGGCCACTTAACTATCTCAAGTAAATGGCATGCAAGTTAAAAGACAACAACATTCCTGTGTTGGTCTGGTGTTGGTATTGGTTTATTATTGTCACTTGTACTGAGGTACAGTGAAAAAACTTGTCTTGCATACCGTTTGTACAGATCAATTCATTACACAGTGCATTGAGGAAGTACAGAGTGCATTGAGTTGGTACAGGGTAAATACAATAACAGAATACAGAGTAAAGTGTCACAGCTACAGGGAAGTGCAGTGCAGGTAGACAATAAGGTGCAAGGTCACAACAAGGTAGATTGAGGTCAAGAGTCCATCTCAGGGAACTGTTCAATAGTCTTATAATTGCAGGATAGAAGCTGTCCTTGAGCCTGGTGGTACGTGCCCTCGGGTTCCTATATCTATTGCCTGATGGGAGAGGGGAGAAGAGAGAATGTCCTGCATGGGTGGGGTCTTTGATCATGTTGGCTGCTTTCCCAAGGCAGCGAGAAGTATAGACAGAGTCCATGGAGGGGAGGCTGGTTTCCATGATGTGCTGGGCTGTGTCCACATCTCTCTGCAGTTTCCAGACAGAGCAGTTGCCGTACCAAGGCCGTGATGCATCCGGATAGGATGCTTTTCTATGGTGCATCGATAAAAGTTGGTGAGTGTCAAAGGGGACATGCCAAATTTCTTTAGCCTCCTGAGGAAGTAGAAGCACTGGTGAGCTTTCTTGGCCGTGACATCTACATGGTTGGACAAGGACAGGCTATTGGTGATGTTCATTCCTAGGAATTTGAAGCTCTTAACCCTCTCGACCTCAGTTGATGTAAACAGGAGCATGTGCACCGCCCCCTTTCCTGAAGTCAATGACCAGTTTCTTTTGTTTTGCTGATATTGAGGGAAAGGTTGGTGTCATGACATCCTGTCACTAAGCTCTTTAATCTCCTTCCTTTACTCCGACTCATCATTATTTGGGATACGGCCCACTAAGGTGATATCATCTACACACTTGTAGATGGAGTTAGAGCAGAACCTGGCCACGTGGTCATGAGTGTATGGGGAGCAGAGTAGGGGGCTGAGTGGAGTAGAGAATGCAGCCTTGTGGGACACCGGCGTTGAGAGTAACTGTGCTGGAGGTGTTGCTGCCTATCCTCACTGATTGCGGTCTGTTGGTCAGGAAGTCAAGGATCCAGTTGCAGAGGGAGATGTCGAGTCCTAGCTCTCGGAGTTTGGGGATGAGTTTGCTTGGAATTATGGTATTGAAGGCAGAGCCGTAGTCAATAAACAATAGTCTAACGTAGGTGTCTTTACCGTCCAGATGTTCCAGAGATGAGTGTAGGGCCAGGGAGATGGCATCCACTGTAGACCTGTTTCAACAGTGGGCAAATTGCAGTGGTCGAGGTTTTCTGGGAGGCTGGAGTTGATGTGTGCCATGACCAGCCTCTCGAAGCACTTCATAATGGTGGATGTCAGAGCCACTGGTCGGTAGTCATTAAGGCATGTTACCTTGTTTTTCTTTTTAGGTACTGGGATGATAGTGGTCTTCTTAAAGCAGGTGGGAACCTGAGATTGAAGCAGGGAGAGGTTAAAAACGTCTGCAAATACCCCAGCCAGCTGATTAGCACAATATCTGAAGACATGACCAGGGACACCATCCAAGCCAGATGCTTTCCGCTGGGGCACTCTCTGGAAGACTGATCTTATGTCCTCAATGGTGTAAGATCATCGTCTTACACAATGAGGGGGCCGTCGGGGTGGGTGGCGACAAACCAATGAAATTGCGTTGAGCTGGTCATTTGGTTTCTTTGTCAAAAAACCACAAATAAACATTTGGGTTTTTACAATGTGGTAATTTATGGTCACAATTACTGATACTAACTTACCATTCCATATTGTAACTACTTAAGGACCCAGCCGTCATGGTGATTCAGTGTTCATTTCTCTGAAATCAGTCCAAGGCTCCAATTACTGCAAGTGCAGTACATTAATTACTGTGCTACTATGCCCAATTACATAATTTCAGACAGAACTCATCTGGCAGGGTAGCTAAATGAGCTGCACTAATGGAAATTGCATGGCGATTGGGATACATTTCAATTAATCTGTAATTCATTTATCAGAGGAGCAACAATCAAATGTACAGAATTACACATTATATAACTCATTGGCAGGTATCCAAAGATGAATCTTCCTAACACAGGTCTGGCTACAGGATAAAATTTCCCAAACCCAATCTCGTTCCTAATAAGCACAGAGTCAGTGCAGATTGTATTGTGGACAGCCTTTGAACCTGCCTTACCCCAGTAGGAAATCACCCAGATCAACTGATGCAGAAAACATAATCGTCTCACTCATGAAGAGGCAATGCAGTCAGGTTTGGACATTATTGAAGCACAATGTATCTAATTCATGCTGTACATGTTCTTAGTATTTGCAATCATAGTATGACAGGTATTGGAATACTGACATTACCATAAGTGGGAAGAAAGATTAATACTTTTATTGTTGGGAGCGTTTGATCTGAATATTAAGTGCACCAAATGGAGTGTTTGATCCATCATTACTCAAAAGCCCCCATTCTGATTAGCACAAAATTCCATGCTACTTTGGGAATTCCTAGAGAAACAAGTGCCGAGAACAATTCCCTCCAAAAATATGATGGCAGCCTTTCTGATGGAAGATCATTGCCCTGAAATGTTACCCATTTCACTTTGCTAATTATGGCTTTCTGCTTTTATCTCTGCTGTATTTTGGATGTAATGGAAACCCACTCTGCTCAGGACCAAAGAAAAACAGAACAAAATAACACAAGGCTTTTATTCTAATATAAAGATTTTTTTATTATTAAGTCCATGCTTACCACAGCACATACCATGATAGATTCAATATTATCCGTTTACTTAAATAAAACTCAAGAACAAAAAGATTCTGCTTACACTCCCCTCTTTCAATCTTGTGTTTCTCTGCAGTACTGGATTAAAATGGCAGATACAATACATGGAATACCAGCAGAAGCGATTTTACTGCAAGGTGGCAAAGGGCTTGGGTTTTCATCCAGAACAGATCAGTCAAATCTCTACCCTGCGGCTGAATATTGCAAGGGCTAGATCCACATGCCAAGGGAATTTCCTTTCTCAACAAATGTACAAATGGAAATTTACTTTGTTACATTAACAGAATAATCAGATTTAGTCTCCATTCCAATATGCAGCTGAGTACTGAAGATCAACACTCAACTGTGTCTTTTTAGCCATTTTCTCCCTTGGACACATTACCATCCCTGGGATACAAACTCTTTTGACATTCCTCCCAGGAACATTGCCTACCCAAACCCCAGACTGAGTTTCAGATGGACCACCCACTGCAGGTGCCACCTGAACTCTCTGGGGCTATTGGAGAGTGGGAATCAGTAGGCGAGGTCAGCTGATATTTTCTTGCCCTTAACTAGCTATCTGTTGAGCCTTACTGTTGTTCTTCTATTGCTGCACTGGTCAAGTTTAGCCACTGTACAGAAACTTGAATCAAACCCATTGACATGGTATCCGTTGCATACTAAATAATCCTGAATTACTGACCGAGCTCCTCCATGCCTTCACACATGGTTTATATTGCATAATCTATCAATGGTGTTTAAGATTAAACTGGTTCACTAATGTAGAGGCTGATGCATTGACATCATACCATCTGAACCCCATGTTACGCAGGTCTGGAAGACAGGGTTTACATGTATTTAAATATTTGGTTAAACAGTTTCTTGCTGACTTTATAAAAATCCAGGACCATTGCATGAGCAGCATGTGCAAAATTCCGGCTCCAGGGAGTGTTGGGCCATTTAGGAGTGACATCAGGAAGCACCTATTCACATAAACAGTAGAAATCTGGAACTCTGTGACAGGGCAGGAAGTGGGACTAAAAGCATTTCAAGGCAATATAGTTTAAGAGAAAATTAAATCAGATGGAGGAGAGTCAGGAGTTTTATAGATGTCATTGACATTTCAACACAATAATGTTTCAAGTGAAGAGCAGATTTAAAATCTTCTATTAAAAATGCATTGTTGCAGGGATTAACTTGTGGATTCTTGTCCTGGGATGCACACAACATAGCCTGCTGTATCACAGGATCAATTCCAAAACATTCATTCACCATATCCTCATCAGTCTAGGGACAAATATCTGATATCACATTTAAAACTCTGGCCTCCGTGAGATGTTCAAATGCAGGATTGAGCCAGCTAATGAGTTAAATAGCTCAAGCTGAGAAGAAACTGACTAAGCAATATGCTTCTGTAAGGTGACACATCACTGCAAGCATCTTCCTGAAACCAGAGATAATCCTCCAAAGATCACATGAACACTTCTAGTATGTACGCAGTCAGTCACCAAGTCTTACAGCAAATCTTGAACATGAAAGATGCTAATCCACTGGTACTGGGGTTCCAAATTAACATGTATTTTGGTTTTACTGGTAGATATTACAAGGCAGCAAACTCTCAGTATTTGGAAAGGAGAGCAACTGCACTGGTGACCCTACACTTCACTTCTTGCTTCTTTCCCCACACCAGATAAATCCACATGAAAGCCAGCTAGGGGCTGACAGGATTCAGAGTGGATCTATTAGCACCTGGAGAACCTTTGAAGATCTGCGCCAGCTTTGTTAGTTACTGCTGTGTAGTCTGCAGCCAGCAGATGAACCAAGTGCTTTCCAGCTGTTTTCCAGTGCCCGGAGTCAAACATCTTTATTGTCTTTGTTGGCCAGATGTGAAGGCTGTCCCAGCAACTCAAGTTGATGACTGGGGTGAATGAAATGACAGGTTCCAAGGCCTTAAGCCGATGATCTGCACCAGATGTACATTTTCCAGTCCCCATCACATAACTCATCCCTAAATTCTGTGGCCTTTGACAAGAAGCATGTGTACCATTGCAGGTCATGCACAGGCTAGCACGTGTGGGCCCTTGGCTGAATGTTTACTTTGCCAGGAAAACTGTAAAAACTACATGCTTTTGGCCTGGAGATGTCCAGACACCAGAATGAATGGAGGAGAATGCTTCTCACTGGTCACAGATTCACCGTTAGATGGAGGTAGGGATGGTCCAAATGGCAGCAACTGGCCAGAATGACATAATTCACACTCCTTCCATTCTCTTCCTCACCCAGCCCCAACCCCACCTTTAAAAAAGTGTACGTACCAGGATTTTGTTCTTGAATGATGTCCACTCTAAACTGGCCACTCACTGCGTGGAGTTTTGATCAACTGCTTAACGTCTTAAACTGAGCAAAGTTACGCTAATCTTGTGCAAGAAACAAACTGCTGGAGAAATCCAATGGATTGAGCAGCATCTGTGGAGGCAGAGGGATCGCCAATAGTCAGGACCCTGCCTCAGGACTGTGAGAGTAGAGCAGAGACAGTTGGTATAAAGGGAAGTGAGGGAGGGGTGCGACAGGGTCTGGCAGGCAATAGATGATGGGCAGATGGAGACAGGTGGGGGTGGAGTCAGGAGACAGTGGCTGGTGGGTGACGGCAGAGGGGGAAAAAAAGGGGGCAGACATAGCCAGGTGGGAGGAGGTAGATACAGAGGCTGGAAGGTGATGTGTGAACAAGAGGCTGCAATGCTGGAATTTAAGTAAACAATCACCTTATCACCTCCCAGCATCTGCCACCTCCTGTTTCCACTTGTCACCTTCCAGCCTCCATCTCTACCTCCACATCCCTCCCTCCATCTGCCCATTATCTCCCTCCTCACCTGGATCCACCTCTCACCTACCAGCCTGTCTCACCCCTCCCTCTCACCTCTTTACACTGACACAGGGTCTCGACTCCAGATACTGACTAGCCTTTAGCCTCCAACAGACGCTGCTTGACCCGAGTTCCTCCAGTAGTGTGTTTTTTGCTCCAGATTACAGCATCTACCAGTCTCTCATGTCTCCTACGCTCCTTGCCTGATGTTCAATTCCTGGAAAGGAGTGGATGTGAAGAAATGGTGAAGACAAGGAAATGCTCGGGTGCAGAAACCCCAGCAAATGTTGCTTCTTTAGTGCAGGAACAGCCCTGCCTGAGTGACTGAAGCCACTCAGACCCCTGCCCACTAATCCACCCAGCAACTGAGAATTGCTTTCAATCACTAAGGCGGAGCCACATCCTTAAAAGGCTTCACATTGCTCAATTTAACACCAGCAAATCGCATGGGACAGAACCAAGCCACCACATAGCTTACACACTGATCCTTGCAGTTCATTTTTGCAAAGAGTCTTTGAAGACCATTCAAGTTCAATGAAACTTGTCTGGGGCTCTTCATCAAAAAAAAATGCTGAACAGGCAGGAGGTAACAGTTTGATAAATCTAATATCTGCAACAATGACCACCTGAAGACGACAGGGTTAAACCAGGCATCCGCGATAGCACTGATGCATCTCACTGTTTGCAATGTGGAGCAAATGCCCAAACCATCAGTCTAAATTCCATGCCTAACCTCAGCACTGTACAGAACATATAAAGACTTTCATGCAGAGTTGAGGCGAGAAGTAGAGTAAGAGGAAGGAAAAATACTCCAGATTGTCCAAGGACAGCATAAGTGGAACGGGTTGTATAAACTGCAGATCAATTATTTGAGTGCCCTGAGTTTTTTTTTAAACATTAAAATCAAACATTTCAATTTGATGTGGCCTGCTGTCTCCAGGCAGCATCCTCATCTTTCCCCACCCTGGTTATTTGGTGCTCCTACATCGCTTTCACTTTGATCTGTTTCATCTTCATCTGCCGCTTCTCCTGCTTCTTCTGCTCGCGACGGAGAGCGGCCTCCTGCGAGAAATAGGAAACAATTAAACCACGCGAGGGAGAAGGGAAAACCTGCAACCAGCTGGGCATACACCAATGTGCTATGGTTCCTCCTACTTTGGAGACTGGAACTCAATACCCAGACCTGAGAGGTAGCGAGGGAGTGCTACACCATTGAAGTCCTGTCTTTTAGATGAAGTAAAGCCCTGTCTCTCCTCAACCCCATGGCGTAATTTGGTGAGAACTCAGTTGCTCTTCTGTGTCCTGCCCACATTGACCCCTCAGCCTTCACTTATCTGGGCACGACCATGTTACTTGTTTGTGGGACCTCAATATAGCCAAATCTACCGCCACATTTCTGAAATGACAACTATGCCAAGGCTTAAAATGGGCTTATATAAATACCAGTTCCTGATTTTTTTCCCTTTTTCACTGAAGCAAAAAATGCATTAGAACCATAGAACAGTACAGCACAATACAGGCCCTTCGGCCCACCATGTTGTGCTGACCTTTAAACCATGCCTAAGACTATCTAACCCCTTCTTCCCACATATCCCTCTATTTTAAATTCCTCCATATTCTTATCTAACAATCTCTTGAATTTGACCAATGTACCTGCCTCCATCACCGCCCCAGGCAGCGCATTCCACGCCCCAACCACTCCCTGGGTAAAAAAACCTCCCTCTGATATCTCCCTTGAACTTCCCACCCATTACTTTAAAGCCATGCCCTCTTGTATTGAGCATTGGTGCCCAGGGAAAGAGGCGCTGGCTGTCCACTCTATCTATTCCTCTTAATATTTTGTACACCTCTATCATGTCTCCTCTCATCCTCCTTCTCTCCAAAGAGTAAACCCCTAGCTCTCTTAGTCTCTCCTCATAATCCATACTCTCCAAACCAGGCAGCATCCTGGTAAATCTCCTCTGCACCCTTTCCAAAAACAGAATAAAAACAGAAAATGAATGTAGGAGGTTTGAACAGCAAGTTCACAGATTGGTGCTGTTGATAGTGAGGCATCAGAGTCATACACCACTGAAACAGGCCCTTCGGCCCACCATGTCCGCGCTGACCTTTTTGCCTTCAGCTACAGGATGATATGGATGAGTTGGTAAGATGGGCAGAGCAATGGCAAACAGAGTTTACTCCTGACGTGTGTGAGGAGATGCATTTTGGCAGCACTGACAAGGCGAGGACGTTCACAATGAATGGTAGAACCCCAGGGAATACTGAGGACCACAGGGACCATTATGTACACGTCAGAGGGTGGCACAGGTAGAGAAGTTGGTGAAGGCGGCACAGGGGTAATTACCTTTATTAGCCAGGGCAAAGAATACAAGAGCAGCGGGGTTAGAGTCAACTATTTAAAAGGTTAGTAGGGCCACAGCAGGGACCTGATTCAGGTATATAAAATTGAGGTGTATAGCTAGATAGTAAGGAACGTTTCTCCAAAGCAGATATTGCGAAAACCAGAAGACGCAAGTTCAACGGATCAGAGGAAGAAATTATTTCACCCAGAGGATGGTTGGAATCTGGAACGCACTGCCTGAGGAGTTGGTGGAGGCAGAGACTCTCACACCACATTCATGAAATAGCTGGATAAACACTTGAATTGAGAAGTTCCAGAGAATGGGATTAGTATAACTGCGGACATGAGCATGGATAAAGTGGGATGAAGGGCCGGTTTCTGTACCATGTCTCCATCAGATGCAGGTCAGACAGCATCTGCTGAAAGAGAAACAGAGTTAGTCTTTCAGGTCAAGGACACTTAAAACTGGGATAAAAATAAGTTAGTTCAGGGAACCAACATGTTTTCTCTCTTTGAATTCTGATGAAGGACCTTCAACCTGAAATGTTAACTTTGTTTATCTTTCACCGGACGCTGATTGACCCACTGAGTACTTTCAGCATTTTATATCACAAGACAAGGGAGCAGAAGCAGGCCATTCGGCCCATCGAATAATATACTATTATTTCAAATCTCTAGCATCTGTATTTTTTCAAATTTTTATTTACCAGGAATTGAGTTATTATTACAGGCTGAATTTAGTCATCTCAAGTGTTAGGATTAGGGTCACGTGCACATCCAAGAGGAAAGTGCACGGACAGGATGCTGGGGCTGAGGGGGTGGGAGGCAGTGTAAGGAAAGGTGCCACCTGGTGACTCCTCTGCTTCATTACTTCCAGTGCACTTTACAGGAGTGATGACTAAACGCAGGAGGCTGGTGAGAAATATTATTCCCATTCATTCTCATGTATGTCATGGTATTTATAAACTAAAATGGATGTCCACTTGGCTCATGAGTGGGTAGCACTTTTGCTTGTTCGAGATGTTGCATTCCAATCACACACCATTACTTCAGTGCATTAGCTAGATTGAAGGAGTGCTGCTCTATTAGAAGTGGCTTCCTGCAGATGAGATATTGAAGTCCAATTTGCCTGACTGTGGATTTAAAAGGTCTCAAGGCATCATTGAAAGAGGGACAGAGATTCTTTTCAGTATCACAGTCGATATTCCTTAATCAAAAATACCAGGTTAATCGTTTTTGTGGGAACTTACAGCAAGAACATATTGCTTGTTTGGATGAGGGGGGGTAAACTAATTGACCCCAACACCATGGTACAGGAAGCCACTGAAGTGAGGATACAAACAAGAACGTAGTGGTAGTAAGAGGCAGTAAAGTGAGGGGACTGACACAGTTCTCTGCAGCAAAGAGCAGGAGTCCAGGTTTTGTTGGCTGCTTGATGCCAAGGTTCGAGAGCTTACAGTGGGAGACGCAAGATCTGATCACCATAGTATATATAGGTACCAACAACATAGGCAGGGCAAGGGAAGAGGTTCTACATAGTCAGCACGAGGAACCAGGCACAAAATTAAGAAGCAAAAGGTAGTAAGGTTTACCCAAGCTACATGCAAAGAGGCATCGGGCAAATGAGACAAGAGAAATGAATGCGTAACTCCAGGACCTGTGCAGAAGTAAATTATTGTCTATGGGCACTGGCACCAATTCTGGGGAAAGTGGCAGCTACACCCAAACCATCCTGGGACCAGTGTTCTAATGAGCCAAGCAACTAGGGAAGTGCAGAGATTTAAAACTAAATAGTGAGAGTGAGATATCAAAGTTGGGAAGACGTGGTAAATCAAAGGGTGAGACAAGGCTAGAGAGAAAGGTATTAATATTGGAAATTACAAACAAACTGTGACGGGAAGGATTGGAGCACAAATCAAGGCTAAAATCAGCAGATAAGTAGAGGCTACAATAATAATGAAAAGACAAAATTGGAGGCTGTGTACCTGAATGCAAGTAGCATTTCTAACAAAACAGATAAACCAAGTGTGCAGACAAAAATAACAAGGTATGACCTGATAGTCATTACAGAGATGGGACTGCTGGATGGCACAGCTGGGACCTGAATATTGCAAGGCTAGGAAACCAGGAGAAGGTAGTAGAGTGGTTCAGCTATTCAATAGTCTTAGTGCAAAAGAGAGATGACTCAAGTTCAGGAAACCAGGATATGGAAGTGGTTTGTGTGGAGATGAGAAATAATAAAGGGAAGATGTCACTTGTGGGAATGGTACACAGGCTGTCGAAAATGAAACCACGTAGTGGAATGGCGTATAAAGAACTAATGGGAACTTGTCAGCAAGGTACAATGACAATTGTGGTGGATTTTAATTTACATATAGATTGGAAAAATGAAATGGGCAAAGGTAGCCAACATGAAGAGCTCAACTTTCAGGGTTGTTTCTTAGACCAACAAATTCCAGAGCTAACTAGAGAGCACGCTAAAGATGATCTGGAATTGTGCAATGAAACAGGAGTAATCAATGGCCTTGGTGAAACTGCCCCTCGGTGGTAGTGATCAGAATATGATTGCAGTTTACAGTTGGTTAAGTAATCAGTTAATCAAGAGGCCGTACAGACATTTAAGGGGACTTTCAGAATGCAAAGAATGGATAACACTCCAATGAGAAAGAATAATTCCAAGGGAAGAACCCACTATCCATGGTTAACTAAAAAAACAGTTAGGATGGCATGCCACTGTGTCAGACAATTGGACAGAATATATAAAAAACGGACTAATAAGGTATAAATTAGAGCAAGAGGCAAAGCTAGCAAGAAGTACAAAGACAGATCGTAAGTGTTAATAGATACTTGAAAATAAAAAGTTAATAAGGTTCTTCGGAAGTTATCTGGGGAACTAATAACAAAAAAGATTCACTATGTAGGAGAAGAATCACAGAAACAAGTACAAATTAGGAATTGGAAAGTAGGGAGGACCTCAGGGAGAACTACTGAAGAAATTGGTGGTCTGTGGATTGGCAAGTCCCCAGGTCCTAATGGATCTCATTCAAGGACCTTAAAGGAAGTCACCAGCGTGATTGTTAATCTGTTTACTTTTAATTTTCCAAAATTCACTAGGCTGGGGAAAGGTTCCATTTGATTGGAACAAAAAAAGGAAAATAGACAAACTAGGGAACTACAGGCTGGTTTAGCTGAACTTACTTCATTGGGAAAATGTTACAAGCCATCGTTAAAGACATATCAGGACACTTTAAAATTCAAGGTAAATCAGATAAACTGAGCATGGTGTTGTGAAAAGTAAATCATTTTGGTAAATTTATTGGATTTCTTTGAAAAAGTTAACACCTGCTGTGAATAAAGGGGGAAGCAGTGTAGAATTCTAGGAGGCATTTTGACAAAGTGCTGCATTAAAGATTGCTGCAGGAAATATAAGCTTGTGGTGTAGGTAGTCGTAGATTGGCAAGGACAGAAGATTGACTGGTTAACAGGAAGCAGAGTAGGTATAAATGGTTCTCTCACTGGTTGGTAAGATGCAACAGGTGATACACCAAAGGGATTAATGCTGGAGCCTCAACTTCTTACTATTTACGCAAGTGACTTGTATGAAGGCACTGATGGTCTGGCTGCTGAAGTTGATGACAAAAATAGATAAGGAAAGTAAGCTGTGAAAAAAACACGAGGCTAGAAAGGGATGCAGATATGTTGAGTAGGCAAAGGCCTGGCAAATGGAGTGCAATGTAGGAAAATGTGAAACTCCCTATTTTTACCGGAAAAATACTGCAGAGCTCTGAGCTGCCAAGGGATCTGAGTGTCCTAATGCACGTTTTGTTAAGGGTGAGTACACAGGTAATTAGGAAAGCTGACAGTGTTATTGTCTGTTGCTAGGGGAATTGAATACAAAAGTAGGGAGGTTATTCTACAGTTGTATAGGGCATTGGCGAGACCAGATCTGGAGTAGTGTGTACGATATTGCTCTCCTTGTTTGAGGAAGGGCATCAAAGCATTGGAAGCAGTTCCAAGAAGATTTAAAGACTGATGCCAGGAATTGTCTTCTGAGGAAAGGTTGGGCAATACAAGGCTTGCATCTGCTGGAGTTTAGAACAGTGGGAGGGGACCTGTTTGAGGGATTCTGACAGGATAAATGTGGAGAGAATGTGTCCTCTCATGGGAGAATCTAGAACTGGGGTCAATGGTCAAAAATAACACAGAGACAAAGTGAATTTGTTTCTATCGGAGGGATAAACCTTTGGCGTTCTCTTCATCAAAAAGCAGGAAAAGCAGTCTTTGAATGTTTTTAAGGCAGAGGGATTTAGATGCTTGATAAGCAAAGAGATAAAAGGTCATTGGGGATAGGCAAGAATGCGGAGTTGGGAAATGCAATCAAATCAGATGTTATCCTATTGAGAGGCGAAGCAAGCTTGAGGGGGTGAGTAGTGTGCTCCTAGTTTGTATGCATTGAGATGTAGTGCAGCATACTGCAATCTCTGCCCTAAAATTGCTCATCAATTCAACAACATCAAAATAAAAGATCCTACACCATACAAATGAAGCTTGGGCATCGTGGTTCAGAAAGCAATCCTTGCAGCTGACATTCCTCAGTTGGAGCAATTGGTGTCACAGGTTAGTCCCTGACCACTTGTATCTGGATCCAAATTCAGGTCAGAATCGGAATCAAGTTTATTATCACTGACTTATATGACGTGAAATTTGTTGTTTTGTGGCAGCAGTACAGTGCAAAGACATAAAATTACTATGAATTATGAAATAAAAATTAGAAGTCAAATGATAGTTTAAATTATTCTTGGTCTCTCTGTGCAAGGATTATGCTATAAATAGGGGTAGCCACTATCCAGTTTCAAGTGCATATGGTTCCCCGACTGGATTAGTCCCAATTGTCAATGGAAAAGCTTCACAACAGTGCAGTTAGGGCAACTCTCTCGACCAAGAGACATATACTCTGCAATTAACTGTTGTGGTTTGGGAATACTAGAGGCCAACAATGGGTGTGTATTGCAAGCATGCACCTCAATAACACCCACGTATCACAACTTTAGTGTAATATAACTGGATCACTCCCTCCACCACTGACAGAGCGAAGTTAGTGTAACCAATCTCCAAGATGCATTGTTGCAACTCGCTAAGTCTTCCTCAATACTATCCACCAAACCTGCAAACTCTACCATCCAGGAAAGCAGCAGGCCTGTGGGAGCACCACTATGTTTGCTTTGAAGTTACAAACCATCCTGATTTAGTTGCCAAGTCAAAATCTCTGGATGCCCTATCTGACAAAACCATGAGAGCAAATTCACAAGAACTGCAGCCGATTGAGGCAACGGCTTGACACCCCATTCTCAATGGGGACCACAGGAGGGCAATTGTCATTTTAATTTTCAGTGACAGTCCGAGCAGACTCATCTCAGCTAACACACATTGGAAGTGATGGGCAGCAAACAGTAAGCTGATATAAATTATACTGTGGCTCGTACGACAAGCCATGGGTAAATGGAGCATGTGCTGAGCCTTTCAGATCAGGATAGCCCCTGGTTCATATTTTATGGGGATCTCAGCCACAGGTGCTACAACCGGATTGACTGCCACTTGGCTGAAAAGTAATAGAGAAGTGAGAAGTCCACACAGGAGCAGAGGGGGACAATACAGACCAGGTTAACTTTGGGTCCTTGCTTCAAACAGCTTCATTCCAATAATCATGGCTGCAGAACCCAGGCTGCAGAAATGAAGGACCAGTACCATGCAATATGCCAGACTGAACCAAGTCAACTCGGGATCATTTAGTACCTCTAGCCTGCGCTGTTTCTCGGGGTCCTCCTCGTTCATGATTCGTTCTTTCTCTGCTCGCTTTTTCTCCTCCCTGCGGATCTGAGCAGCTTCCTGACGTTGTGCATGCGTCATCTTTAGGAAGTTCTCCTCCACGCGAGCACGATTTTTATCGGCTTTCAGCTTACCCTGTTTTGGCAGAGGTGGAGAAGTATGAATGACTCAGTATGCTGCCACCTGTACAGTCACTCAAACATTGAACTGAAGACTGAGGGGAAGAGACACAGAGGGCAGGGAGGGGGGGGGAAATCAGAGGAGAAAAGAGGAGGGTGAAATGCAGTTGGAGAATTTTTCATGGCAATTGGATATAGTCACACTTTCAGAGGTACAGTGTGCAAAAAGGCCATTTAGTCCACCATGTCCATGCACTATTTTGCTAATCACAAAAAAACCCTATTTTTAAATCACATCTCTCTGCTATTTGCCTACATATCTGTTCCTCTATCTCTTGTTGAATGTTGGGAGGTCTATAATACACCCCCAAAGTGATAACACCCTTTTGTTCCCAATCTCTACCCAGATAGCCTCAGTTGAGGGGCTTTCTAGGTTATCCTCCCTCAGTACTGAAGTAATGCATTCCTTGATTAACGGTGCAATGCCATATCTTTTATGTCCCCCATCGCACCTGAAAATTCTGTACCTGGGGATACCGAGTTCCCAGTCCGCGCCATCATTTAACTATGTCTCAGTGATGGCAGCAGCATAGTAGTTCCATGTGTTAATTAAAGCTTCGGGTTCATCTACCCTACTAGTTAAGACTCCTTGCATTAAAACAGCTGCAACGATTGGCCATTGAGCAATTTTGATCTACAGATAAACCAGATACGAGCAAAGATGATGCACCATGCTCTTACCTCTCTGTTGAGACGATACTTCTTTGCCTTGTCAATGCTGTAAATAACCATATTCATTAACGGTAGTAGGGACTCCATGTCCTTTGGGTAAGTGTTGCCGATTCCAGGCACTGCAGGGAAGTAGAGATACATAACCTGATCTCAATCATGTTACGGATACTAAAATAACACATCAAATACGTAAAATCGTCAGATTTAATCTCTGGCCAAGAGGAGCTTTCCTCATTCTTCTAAATCACTGGCTGAAATGTCAATTTTGCCAACAGTTCGTAAAGTTAAATTAAGATGACTTCTTTATTTATTTTAATAAATACTAATGCTTTAGTTAATTCATCAGGCAATTGTTTCTAAATTAAAAATTAAAGTATTTTTAATGATTTAAGTCTATTTAATCCATTTTTAAATGTCATTTTAAATCTAGAAACAGTTGAAAACACCTTTGGCAGTGTGAACTGTCAAAACACCATTAGGACAGTACAGCACCAGGATGGCAGGATCAGCTACCCAGGGCCCAGTCGTGCTTCACAGGAAGGCTGTGCAGACAGGCCTGGAGCTTGATTAGACACATGGGCAGCAAAAGGTTATTGCAGCTGTGGGACTGCACTTGCATTGGGCAGGAGTTGTAAATGCAGGGCTTGGGCCGGGACCAGTGCAGTGTCTCCAGGGTACTACCTCTCAATGAGATGATGCATGCTGCTTCTCAGGGATCTGACATCTCAGTTATTATTCTCTATGCCACTTTATTTACAGGATGACCATCTTCAGAGGTTATTATACCCAAAAACTCAGCTGTTCCAACCCATTCACAGGTAATATAGCTGTGTTGACAGTGGTCTGGAAACACAATGCTCATCAAGCATGTATTTCACCTCCAGATCCAAGGGAGCATAGAGGCTCATTCCCAGCTAAGTAAATCAATGGGAATAAAAATTAACCCTTAGACTTACCATTAAATGTAAACAGTAGTGTCTTTTTAGTGTCAGGCAGCTTGAGGGGTTGACCCTCTCTGCACAGAAAGAAAAGAGACATTCAGCAAACTTAGGAGGGACCATCTTCACCAGTTTCCTTTTAACTATTCAGGCATGCAAGAAATTAAGCACTACAGAGTATTTTGCAATAACAAGGAATAAACAAATGACTATTAAAAGTATTGATTTTAATTTGTTCCAGTAGAAATCCACCTCCTCTTCACTCCTTCCCATTCCAAAACTTTAAAAATCCTACTTGAACTGGTTTTTTCCTACTGAGGCCATCATAATAAGTACTGCAGCAAGGGCTTAATATTCTACTTTTTGTTCAAAGTTGGAGTCTGAGGAAGTTTAGTCCATGTCATTGTTCCCAAAGGAACGTATGCTTCCTAACTCTCAGTTGCAGATTTCAGACAAACAGCATACTCCTGTACTTCATGTCAGTTCAGCAGCATATCCCGAAATACAGAGCATCATCAGTTTATGGGTTGGATGACAGCCAAGCCCAACTCTGACAATCCAGGCACTCACCTGGCGTCACTGGGAACCTAGATTTTTTTTACAGCATGGTGCCGTGATTGCCGAGCATTAGTTAAGTTTTTTTTCAGCCCAGACATTGCATCAGAGACCAATGTTACGTGACTGGTATAAATTGTGCACCCTGGACTCAGCAACAATCATGTTGGGATTCCAGCATCCATGTCATGTAGTGCCCAAATACACATCATTAAACTCAGAAGTTATTGACACCAGCAATTCTATGAGGGAGAGGCGATATCCATAAGCCAGAAATGTTCAGACAGAGGTGTAGAGATCATGGAAGGCAGCTTTACAAATGTGTGTTCTGGCAGCTTGCCAGACTATTGTCAAACCCACAAGCTGGAAAAAAACTAAACCTGGGCTCCAAACAAACCCCCCTCCAGGGCTCCAATACATATAACTTTCCCTATTCCAGTGCCACACCACACCACACCACAGGTTCTAACACAGAAAAGTCTTCCCTAATTAATAGTCTGAAAAACAATCTTTGCTGAAACAGGATTTCCAAAAACAACATTTGATGATTACCAAATGTTACAGTTGAGCACAATTTGTCATGCAGATGTTAGTGATACTTACTCTTGCATAATTTTCACCCCAGAAAACTGGTCTGAGAAATGAACAGACTCGATCTTGTCGGCGTGATTTGATAGGAAGTGCACCATCTAGGTTCAGAAAGAAAAGACGTGTCTAGGTATTTCAGCAAGCAACACTTCACCCAAATCCCTCCTGTAAACATCTGAACTGAATTGCAACAACAACATGCAAACACAACCTCCACTATATAAACAGAGGCACATGGATGGAATGGTGACGGATTAGTTTTTTTTGGGGGTGTTCAGAAAACATGGTTGATTTAAATTTTGATTGTTAGACAGTAGATTGGATGCTATCCTTTTAAGACTGTCACATGGCAAAATTCCCATTCAGTAAGATGAGATCTTAAGTTGATTGCCTAAGTGCAATTTCCCATCCAATCCCCAGAACTCTTGATTCCTGGTCCCGAAACGTAAATGGATATTAACTTATTCTCAATGACTTCAGCATCCACTGCCCTCTGGGATAGAGCATTCCTAAGTGCAGAAATTCATCCTGAACCCTGAACCTGATACGTTCACCCAGTTCTAAACTCTACAATGAGAAACTACTGTGGGATTAGTGTCCAGATTGGTGTTTTGCTTTGCTTGCGCTGCTTATATGCTTGTATTATCATCTGTAAACTTTTAGTAACTTGTAGCATATTTGGCTCGACACATCTGTAGTTTCTTTGTCTGTTTATCAAAAATCACTTACCTTTGCCTTGAAGGCATTGCTTAAAGGCACTGCTTCCACCACCCTTTGGACAGTTTCAATGACACACAGCCTCAGAGGAAACATGATCTCAGCTCCGTCATAAATGGGCAACTACTTGCAATTTGAACAGTGGCCCCTAGATTCTTTCACTAGGAAGCATCTCCTCCAATTCACCTAGCCAAGACCCCTCAGGATCTATTCAAAGCACCCATCACTCTTTTAAACTCCAGAGGATTCCAGCCAAACCTGTGTAACCTTTCCAAGACAACCCATACTTTCCAGGTATTAGTCTAGTAAACCTTGAGTTGCTTCCAATGCATTTACATCCTTCATCAAATAAGGAGACCAATATTGTACATAGTATTCCATACATTCTGAGCTTTGCATTCAAAGTCACTGATCTGTTAAGCCCCATGTCAATTTGTGCATGGCTCAGGCAACAATTCAGACATTATTATGAAGGTTCTGTATTCCAAATTCAAAGTCTAACTCCCCAAATTCTCTCCACAGAACTATATTCCAGTTCTACCCATGCTGTCAGTTTGAACATAGATCATGGCATGCAGATTCTCCTCTTCCCACACTCTGTTCTCTGGCTGCAAGGAGCCATCCTTAAGCATGTGGTGGTGAGTCACTTTTCTTGAACCATTGCAACTGTTTTTGAAAGTACTCCCAGAATACTATTACATAGGAAATACAAAGACTTGGACTCAGTAGTTGTCAAGGATGAACGGCGTGGAACAGAGCTTGGAGGCAATGTTGTACCTACGTACCCATCTAGAGGGGGGCTTGGATGCAGTTGTTACAGTATACCTTGCAGATGGTGTACATACTGCAGCCACAAATGCTATACTTGTGGAGACGGTGAAGAAAGGTGGGATGCCAATCAAGCTAGCCATTTTGCCCTGCATAATACTTTGTTAGAGGTCTGACCCGTTCCAGGACACAGGTCTTCAGTATTACAGTTTGGGATATTGACAAAGTCCATAGGTTGCTGTATCTAGTCCTCTCAGGAGTGAAATGCAAAGTGTGGAGTGAATTAGAGAGTTAGGGTTGTAGTCCTAGGGTTGTACAGCATTGGCCCACCTCGTCTATGCCAACCATCATGCCTATCTATACTAATCCCACTTGCCTGCATTAATTCCAAATCCCTCCATGTCTTGCTCATTTAAGTACGTGTATAGATGCCTCTTAAATGTTGTTACTTCCACCACACCTCCTCTGGCAGCTCATTCCAGACACGAACCACTCTGTGTGAAAAGTTTACCCCTCAGATTTTCTTTAAACCTCCTCCCTTTCACCTTAAACCCATATGCCTCTAGTTTTAGACACCACTACTGTGGGAAACAGACACTGGATATCTTCCTTATGCCCCCAATAATTTTACATACCTCTTTCCTGTCACCTCTCAGCCTCCTGCACTCCAGGGAAAATAGACTCAGCCTATGCAATCTCTCGTTATAACTCAAGCCCTCCAATCCTGGCAATATCCTTGTGAATCTTTTCTGCACCCTCTCTCCCTTAATCACATCCTTCCTATAATGTGGCAACCAGAACTACACACAATACTACAAGCGTGGCCTAACCAACGCTTTGTACAACCATGACACGAGGTCCCAACTCTTATATTCAATACCTCGGATGATGATGGCAAGCACACTATAGGCCTTCTTCACCGTCCTGTCCATCTTTGTTGCCACTTTAAGGAACGATGTACTTGTACCCCAAGGCCCCTCTGTTCAACAACACTCCCCGGGGCCCTGCTGTTCACTGTCTATGTCCTGCCCTGGTTTAACTTCCCAAAAATGCTTCACTTTGCACTTGTCCAAGTAAATTCCTTCTGCCATTCCTTGGTCCACTTTCCCAGTTGACCAATATCCTGTTGTAACCTTGGACAGCTTCCTTTGCTGTCCACTGCACCCGTCCAATGCAGTAGCGATTTAAGACCCTGCCCATTTCCCTTAGCTCCATACTGATCCTTAAGGGGACCTACTCGCTCTCTCACTATCCTTTTGCTCTTCATATACTAGTAGAATCTTTAGAATTCCCTTTATCTTATCTACCAGGGATATATCATGGTCCCACTTTGCCCTCCCAATTCCTTTCTCAAGTTGTACTCTTACATCCCTTATACTCCCTCAAGGGACTTGCTTGATTCCAGCTGCCTATAGCTGACATATGCCTCCTTCGTTTTCCTGACCAGACCCTCAATATCCCTTGTCAATCAAGGCTCCCTAATCTTGCCAGCCTTGCCCTTCACTCTAACAGGAACGTGCTGGCCCTGAACGCTTTCTATCTCACTTTTAAAAGCCTGAATTGAATTGGTTAGAGACTAGCTTCACCGACGGTAGAAACCTCAGGGGAAAGTGGAGATGGATATCCAGTTGGCACCTCTGGCTAAAGACACAAAGCTTCACCCTTGTCTCATGTAATTGTGCTGAGCATCAATGGAAAATATTTAATTCACTGATTCCACATACACTTGAACACAGACGTGTACATGTATAACTGAGTGCTCACACCAATACATGCAGTCACAACCTTTCATGCATGATTCCTCGTACTGAGGCCAATTATGTTCTTCTACCATCAGTGTTGGCTGAGATCTGGTAACTCAACATGGACCAGCAGCTTGTTACATGTAATTTTATAATATGAACCATCAAAGACTGTGAGGCTTAATCTGAAACTAAGACTGAGTTTGATATGAAATTCTGTTAGCTTTTACAAATTCAACTCATTACCCAATTCAGCATACTCACCCTATTGTCCAGTATTCCTTCTGTGACCTCACCCATTTCAGACAGGATGGAGAGTGAATCAGGAAGCCCAAATTTAATCCCTGACTTGGGCTTGTCACTGCAGAACTCACTCTAGAAAAGAAGCAGATATTGTATGTAACTCCATGACCCTGTGTGCAGTAAACAGTGCCCTAGTTAAAGATCGGAAGGTCAGCAGTTGGTCTACGGTAAGATATAGATCCACTGAAAAACACTGGAGGTTGCATATAATCTGGAATGTACTCACACCACCCACTATGCCCTCCATTATTGAAACGCCGGCATCAAAGGCCAGAGTTAAATTCAGAGTTTTATTTCCAGCAACAGTTACAGTGTGGCAGAGAGCCCTTCAATCTATCTGTTACACCTGTACCTTTGCATGTATTTAGCTGCTATAAGCAGAAAGAGTTGAAGGGCAGCTAGCTCAATGATCTCTATCATCTCCTTCAAAGGAAAATATTTATAAACTTGGAAACCTGCTAAACCCTTGTTAAGCAGCAATGTTAAGAGGTGGTGACAAATCAGTCCCTCCCACTTACTTTGCTATTCAATTACACAGATTTTACAGCATTTACAAACTATAGGAAAAGAAACAGAAAAATAGCTCAGTACCATATTTCCACTCTCCCCCATACCCTTTGACACCTTTCGTGTCCAGTAGTTCATCAACCTCTTAAACATATTCAGAGACTTGGCCTCTTGTCTCTATGGTAGAGAATTACACAGATTCACCATTTTGTGAGTGAAAAAATTTGACCTCAGTCCCAAATGTCTTATCCCACATCCTGAAATTGGTTCTGGATCTCCTATCCAGGTGAAACATCTTGCCTGCATCCAGCCAGTTGAGCTCCCTGAGAATTTTGTACATTTCAACTAGCGTGAGGACCAGAATCAGATCTATTATCACAGGTATTACCCCACAGGTATTATTATAGGTTTATTATTACAGGTCCAATCGATCCAATCTTTCCTCATTGCAGGAAACTGTCCGGTGGCTTCTTTTGCACCTCCTCTATGTCAAGTATATCCTCCTAGATATGGAGACCAAAACAGCACATAATATTTGGACAAAGGATTTTCAGCCTGAAACATCAGCCCTGCTTCTCTTCCCACAGATGCAGCCTGACTGCTGAGTATTTCAAGCACTTTGTTTTTATTTGATTTCTAGCATCTTCAGTTTTGTTCATTAAAACAATATTCCAGGTTGGTCCTACCAAAGCCCTGTATAATTGTCATAGGACATCCTTGCTCCAGTATTCAAACCTCTTGCAAGTAAGGTCAACAATTCATTTGCCTCCATACCTGCACGTTTCCTTTTGGTGACTGGATTGATTCGGTGCTCAAGATCAGACCATGACTGATTCACATTTCAACTCAATTTATCTACCTTTGATCCACATCTTCAGAACTGATTGCATAGATCAAAAATCCAATTATCAGAATCTTAAAAGCTGGCAAACTGAATGTTAGTAACAGTGTACCAATTTGTGCACAGAACATCAGGTAGTAATTCTTCACACAATAATGACAATCTGATCGCCTGGCCAAGGACCATACTAAGCAAGATGATCACTAAGAGTGGCAGCCATTGGAACTGGCCTCCATGTGCCATTACATACCAAATCCTGCATTTCCTTCTGCATCCGGATCATGGCTTTCCGTGACCCAATGGCAAACACGTAGGTGTCCATGTCTTCCTCGTTCATGGTTATTTTGATTTGCTACAGAAAGAATCACAACAAACTCTCACTTCCATTCTCAAAAGCCAAAATTAGCACAATAAACTGAGGGGAAAAAAATGGGAGAAATTTGGAACACGGGATTGGAGAGTTAATAGTCATATTGCATCTGCCTTTGTTCAGGAAGAAACAATTTTCACAAATTACCACAAGTAATGGGAGATTTCTTTAAGGCAAAATAATAATCGGGGTTAAAGTACTTGCCCACGGGTTTTAAAACAGGCAGAGACTTAAATAATGACAAAAACAGGTGACAGACATAATGGGATTAACAAAAAGCAAATACTGCATTTGATGGAAATCTTGAAATATCTGCAGATAATGAAGCAGACACACAGCACAGAAATGTTCTATGGGCTTTGGAGAGTTTGTAGAACAGAGAGACCTAGGGGGGTACCAGTACATAGTTCTATGAAGGTGGCAACACAAGCAAACAAGGTGGTGAAGATGGTGTTTGGCTTATTTGCCTCATTGGTCAGGGCATTGAGTACAGGAGTTGGGATATCATGTTACAACTGTACAAGATGTTGACGAGACCACACGGAGTATTGTGTGCAGTTCTGGATGCCTAGCTATAGGGAGGGGTGTACTCAGCTGGAAGGGGTACAGAAAAGATTCACAAGGATGTTGACAGGACTGGAGGGCTTGAGTTACATGGAGAGACGAGAGAGGCTGGGGCTTTTTTCTCTGGAGCCTAGGAGGCAGAGGGGTGAACTTATAGAGGTTTATAAAATCATAAGGTATTGTCACATGTACATCGAAACACACAGTAAAATTCATCTTTGCGTAGAGTGTCTGGGGGCAACCCGCAATTGTCGCCACACTTCCGGCGCCAACATAGCATGCCCACAAACTTCCTAACCTATACGTCTTTGGAATGTGGGAGGAAACTGCAGCACCCGGAGGAAACCCACGCAGACACAGGGAAAACGTATAAACTCCTTACAGACAGTGGCCGGAATTGAACCCCTGCTGGCGCTGTAATAGCGTTACGCTAACCGCTACACTACCGTACTTGCCAGTCATTCTTAAATAAAAGGACAACATTAGTTATTCTCCAGTCTTCCTGTACCTCACCTGGGGTTTCCCAGGGCAGCAGTGTCTAAAACTAGAGGGTATAGGTTTAAGGAGGGACAAGATTTAAAGGGGACCCAAGGGTCAAGCTTTTCACAGAGAGGGTGGTGAGTATATGGAACGAGCTGCTAGAGGAAGTGGTAGAGGCTGTTACAATTACAATGTTTAAAAGACATTTGGACAGGTATGTGGATAGGAAGGGTTTAGAGGGATGTGGGCCAAATGCAGGCAAATGGGACTAGGTCAGGTAGGCATCTTGGTCGGCTTCAATGAGTTGAGCTGAAGGGCCTGTTTCATGCTGTATAACTCTGTCTCTATAACTCTGGAATGAGCTGTCAGAGGAGGAGGTGGAGGCAGGAACAGTAAAACATTTAAGAGGCATCTGGACAGGTACCTGAAGGAGCAGGGCACAGAGGGATATGGAATTAATACAGAGCAGTGGGATTAGTACAGATAGGCATGCTGGTCAGCATAGATGTAGTGGGCCAAAGGGCCTGGTTCTATGCTGTACGTTACTAGGACTCTATAACTCCATGGATAAAAATGCTCCACACCACTACTGGTTCTTTCCCTAATCAGTTTAAATCTGTAGCCTCGGCTGAAAACTCTCCTTAATTACTGCATCAAAACTATTCAAGATTTTGAACTCTTCAAATCTCTAATCTTTCTTGCTCTAATGAAAATAACTCTAGTCTGTCCAAATATCTGTTCCTTTTCTCTTGGTATTACTCCAATAAATCTCTTTTGCTTCTTCAAGGCCTTGGCATCCTTTCCAAAGAGCAGTACAGTACCCAGAATTGAACATAAAGCTTTCAGTTATTTAGCATAATTGCTTTGCATTTGTACTGTATGCCTCTTTATCAAAACCAAAGATCCTAAGCACTTCTTTTCCCCAAAGAGGGAATTGCCTTCTCAACTTATCCTGTCATTTTCAAAGATCTGTGCACACACAAGAAAAAAATTCAAAGATTTCTTGGTTTAGCAGTGGTTGGGGAATAAGGTGATCGTGGTTTAAAAAGCAGTATATTGTCAGTGGATGAAGCAGCTCAATGGGCCTTGGAAATCACTGTTCTTTGGGAGATCTAGAGAAACAATTTGTGAATGGAGAGTTGGAATTAATTCAAAACCTAAGCTACTGACAACAGCAGTTTCTCTAAGTTCAAAACTTTTAGGAGACTTTGAATTAGACTTGCCTGCCTCTGTGTTACAGATAAACCATAATCCTGGTCATTAATGTTATACATACCACTTGGTCACTGGCAGGCCTCATCATTCTTGCAAGAACATTCAGGAGATCCTGCCGTTTCAAAAACTAAAAAAAAAGAAATCCAAATGCCAAACGGTTACATAAGCATGCAGCATAATTTAGGAAAAAACACATTCCCCACATTTAAAGTTCCTTGTGGAATTTGGAAATTGGGATCAGTACCACTTTAACAATGAGATGGATCTGCCTTCAAGGCAAACACCACAAACAATTGGAATCCGTGGGGAGTGGCCTGTGCAACTTGCTTCTCAATTTACGAGGATCTTTGCAGTCCAGATTTTCTCTAATCACGTTAGACATCACTGGCTTCGGACATCAATTGATTGAAGTGGAATGCTAATGATTCTATCTGCAAACCTAAATGTTGAGGTCCCAGTGTATTCTGTCCTTATTACAGACTGCAGCATTTGCAGTCGTTTGTCTGTTCCCTAACAAACTGATACTTCATACAGAATTGTCCTTTTAACAATTTAGAATGATTTGGCCTTTAACATAACAGATTCAATTGGATCCTTCCACTCAGTTGTCTGGTTGTTCATCATCTCTCAGCCACCTCTGACTGTAGTCTGACAGAACCACATGCTGCAGTGAACTGATCAGCATTCTATCCTTTCACCACAGCCGACTTCTTTCAACAGCTGACTGCAGCCAGCCCTGAGGGATAAAATGAAAACCTCCTCTCCCGGGTCAGGGAAATAGTCCTAGGCTGGCACCAGTACTACTGTTGAGATGGCAGTATTCTTTGTTATGATATATTAAACTGGCTCAGTCTGTTCTGGTGGATTTTAGATGCCACAGGATTATCTGAAGAGCAAACAGCTGGCCTCTTGTCCTTTTCAAACACTTCCACCAAAATAGCAATCTTTCCACTGCTTTTTGGATACTTCCCACATGATTTCCTGCACTTTAAAACAATAGACCAGTATGCACCTACTTGAAACGTTGCCAAGAGGTCTGATATATAAAGCTATGCAATCACAATGCCATCTTTCTCTAACTGTTGCCCAACTCGACAGGATAGTTAGAGTGCAGAGTGGCTGCTGCAGTTTGACAACAGACTTGAAGTTCCAACACACGCATTTTGAATCCAATTTTAATTGGTTCTCCACATTCAGAACTTATCAGCACACCCGGAATGTCACAATGTGATTTGTTTGAAACAAATGGGTATGGTGTCAGAGGTTTATGTTAAGGCATTACTCTGAATCTATCCCGTGCTGTAGCTGCCCTAAGTGGGTTTGATGGAGGTATACAGGGAGATTACTCCATCTAACCTTTGCTGAATGTGCCAGGGGGTATTGGTAGGACAGTGTCGAGTGTCCTCAGCTTTCTTCAGCACCTCCCTCTTTGCACATGACCATGCTGGATTTGCAAGTTCAACACTTAACACATTTAAAGCCTGGCAGAAAATAATAACTTTTAATTTGTGAATTGTCAAAAAAATATCAGTTTAAAACATACAAAATAATGCAATGGTTTATTCACAGATTATTCAAATCCCCAAGTGAGATTGAATTTAAGTAGGGTCCGCACCTTTAGCTGAATTAGCATTCCCTCACAACATACTCTCCCTGAGCACCACAGATTGTAGATGTGCTCATTTTCCTGGTTCAGTTTCCCTGTGCTGGTAGGGTTCTTTATTAATCCCATCATCCCTGCAGATAAAAGAAATTACATTAGCTGCTGCATCTCACCGTACAAAAACTGTTAGTGCCAACCGTTTACCACTGTAACCAACTAAAACTAAACCAACTGCCTGCTTCAAGTGCGTAAATGACGAGTCATTTCACCCAGTATATCACTGAATCACACAGGTCCAGCAGTCTGGACTGCGCAGAGTCGTGTCTGTTAGGATAACAAGTGGGAAGGCAATGTAGATGCCAGCATCCCTGGGCCATAAAAGGTATTTGGGGGCAGGGGAAATCAGTCATGGTTACTGTTCCTGACTGCCATTAAGGTATCAGCCTGGATCAGTTGATATCATCTCCCTGGGAATACTGTGGTCCATTGCTCTCCTTCTGGAATACAAGGGAGTCAAAGAGTATGGAGAGAGAGCAGGAAAGTGGGGTTGAACACAAGATTGGATCAAGCCATGATCTTACACAATGGTGAAGCAGGTTAGAGTTATTATGAATGCTATGTCCCAGTGTCCCTCCCAAACTCAGGTCCTCTTGCGGCTTCTTGCTTCTTCACATGATGCTTTCCCAGTCCCGCGTAGCAAGTAATACATACCACTAGGATACTTAGATAGCATAGGAGAGACGGAGGAATGTGAAAGTGTCTCTTTTTTTGCTTCATCATTGTGACTTCAGAATTAGACGGTGGTGGGTTTCCAGGATTTTGCAACATCATCTTGAATAATTTGAAGGAATTCTACATTGCTTGAATAAATGCCACGATGCCAGAGATCCTTTCTCAATTACTAAACTAGTTGTTTTCAGCCTGCACACATAGATTAGATGTGCCCTTGGCACTGTTTGAAGAGTAAGAGGGCTCTATGGTGTTTAACCATATTTATCCCTCAGCCATCACCAGAAAACAGGATCTGTTTCATTTGTTGCTGTCTATGGATCACTGCAATATGAATATCGGCTGCTGTTACTCCTTGCACTACAAATATGTCAGCTATAAGGTATTTTGGCATGACCATAGAGCCTAAAAGGAGTAATAAAAATGAAATACTTTCTTCAGGGGGAACATGCTGATTAATTCTTTGGAGTGTGGTGGGGGTGGAGAGGGGGAAGATGTGGAATGGGGCAATGATGATTTAGATCCGAAAAATAATGCTCACAACATGATATAATTGTAAAGTGGGCTGCTGAAATAATGATTGAAGAACTGAAATGCACAAAAGTTGAACCTCGATCTTACAATGAGGCAGATCTTCGCTGTCCTGAGTTCACTGCTCACTTGCCCCTTTATCATGCTGTGTATTTCTATAGTCGGGGACAATCTTCTGCTGGGAGGCCAGCAGCCAGTGACCTGAGTTCAATTCCGGCCGCTGTCTATAAGGAGTTTGTACGTTCTCCCCGTGTCTGCGTGGGTTTCCTCTGGGTGCTCCGGTTTCCTCTCACTTCCCAAAAGGCATATGGGTTAGGAAGTTATGAGCACGGTATGTTGGCGCTGGAAGTTTGGCAACAATTGAGGGCTGCCCCCCAGAACACTGTACACAAAAGATGCATTTTACTGTGTGTTTCGATGTACATTTGACTAATAAAGAAATCTTATCTCATCGATTATTCTCCTATAGGTCTACAGAAATGATGGTAGGGGTGGGGAGGGAAAAAATGATGTCATGATCCAGAATTAGATTCTTTTTTCCCCAGAAGATAAACACTATACATTGCAACTAGAAATAAACTCCAGTGCAACCCCCAACTTTGAAAAATAAAGATAGTTTAGTAGTTTCATATTCAATTGCTTTAATATGCGAAGACTAGGGCTTGTGAAATGACCATAGTAGCAGGCATAGAGCACAACGAATAAAAAGTATGGACCAGGGACCTCGGACACCATTTATTGAACAAAGCTCAAAGCAAAGAGTTAACGACTCAGGGACTCACCAACCAGGGAAAAGTTACCCTCCAGCAGTTCCTTGTGAGAGTTGAACCACGCAGCAGCCAGCCTATTGTTTTTATTTTTACCGATGATGTAGTTCATGATGTACGCCAAAAGGCCTGTCACCATCAGAATCTCCATGTAGTAGCTCTCCCAGCTGTTCTGTAGGTGATGGGGAACCTAACCAGAGTTGGAGAGCAGGCTGTCATAAACTTGAATTAATAAGCAAGCTAAAATGAACCCAGTGTTATCAATATAACATCAATGACACTATGATCTTCACTGGCTTTGCGTTACTACCTCAATTAACTGCATTTTCTGCACATTACAACACACCCCATCGCAATCGCTCCTCGACATAGGCAGGCGTTGAAAGAATTCTTGTAGTTTCAGTCTTTCCTTGGGTCTGAAGAACTACAAGACAGGCTGCTTTCTCCCAGTCTTTACCTGCACTCAAAGCTGAGCTTGTATGAACAGACTGCTTCTTTCTGAGTAGTCTAACCCTTTCTAATTTTTAAGGGTCACCAATCCAACAGGATCCAAGGGGCCCATCCCACAGCTCCTCTCACCCCCAGCCTCTAAATAGCCCTCCTCTTGGACCTAGTATTTTCACTCTTGCTGCTTGCACCCTGAGAGTGTGGGCCTTGGGGCTTCCTGTCCCCGGACTATGCTGTTTCTTTCAGAGTGGTCCAGAGCACAGATTTCCACTGGGAGCCCAGCTACCAATATCCTGCTGCTACCACCACCACCACCAAATCCTTAGTACGGCACTGCATGCCCTCCCCCCCTCCCCCCAGGCTCTCAGCACAGCTCCTCGTACTCTGCACAGTGAAGAAAAAGAAAATGACTTTCAAAGCAGGGGAAAGTTGGGGAAGGTAGGAGAATTCTTGGCTACTTTTCCCCCTTAAACTAACTGCCCCAGGATGAAGCTGCTGACATATTGGGAATCCAACTTGAGCACCTCCCAGTTGCTGAGATTCAGTTCCACACTGAATTGCAGATTTGTCTCTCAAGTCATCCAGGGGCCACGTCGGAATTTTGTAAGCAGGGAACAATGTAGTGCAGTTACTGCTCGGTGCTTACATTAACAATTTTAATGGGATCTTTGCTTCTGCTGGAAGGTCTGTCTGCTTCCTCATAGCCTTCAAATTCTTCATCATCGAATGGCTCTCCTTCTGCATCTCCTTCCTGTCACATATCGAACATAGGAGCAAAATTTGTACAATGCAAATGGTAACAAGTCAAACCCAACAAACAGTGGAAATGATCTGAAGTGACATTATATTGGGTCCAATGTTAGTGACTGATCTTAAGTGATCTAGCTTCACCATGGCTCACTGGTGGCTCTCTCCAGAGGTAGGTTGTAGTTTAAATCCCCCTCCAGAGAATTGAGCACATAATTCAAACTGACAGTCAGTGTATTACAGAGGGATTACTGTCTTTTGGAGGATAAGTTAAACAAGACCCCTCCTGTCCTCTCATATGGATGAGAAAGCCCTGACGGCACAATTTCAAAGCACAGCAGGCAAGTGATCTGCAGCGTCAGTGTTTATCTCTCAGCAGGCACCTTGCTGCACACAAATTGGCTGCCGCAATTCCTGCATGTCTAAAATCATCTGGACCCGATGAAGGGTCTCGACCCAAAATGTTGCCTGCTTCCCTCTCCAAATGTTGCCTGACCTGCTGACTTGCCCCAGCATTTATTTAACTTCTTACTTGGACTGTGATTCAACACTTGGCACAATCTGAGCCAGTTGCTGCATACTTCTCCTCATAGATCCCATCCCTCATGTGAAGCAATGAAGCTGTTTGATCATCACTTCCACAGAAAATCTGCACATGCTGTTCAAGCAAAGCCCGAGAGTTTGCAGGGCAGTTATAACATGAGGGCCAATGGTTTACTTGGTCACTGCCAATGTTCATCTGCCACATAAGCCTCCTTCCACATGACTGCATGCAACCATCAATATATTCTCCTACTCCTTTTTGTCATGTACATCTAACTTCCATCTGTACCATTTGTTTAATCACCTGAGTGACACTGAATTCTCATCAGGCTCTGGGGGGAAAGCTCCTCCTGGTCTCCTCAATGGATGTTTTGTTTACTGGCTTACATGTCCTGCATGTGGAAACATCTCTACAAACCATCCTATTAATAAACCTTATCATTGTTTTAAACATCTCTAGCAGAGCACCCCTCAGTCTTCAGCTCTTTAGTGAACAGATATGCAGTAATATTCAGGAGACAGTAAAGCGTAATGGGAATGATGATTTTTCCTACTTCCAGGTATAGGTATGCAAAGGCCAACTGCAGAACTATTTCTATCGCTGCTGCCAATAAGATCAGCAACTGGCTCTTTTCCTGATCTGGTTCAGCATCAAGCAATGGAAAGCCACTGCAGGCCGTTTCCTTATGTTGCAGTGAAGTTTGATCACAAGCTGATTGTATGTGCCATTAGTGAAACCCTTTCTTCCCCCCAATGCCTGTGTGTTGTTCACAAGGTGAACCCAGAATAAAACTGCCTTTGCACTGTTCTAGCTTCAGGTGCAAGGTAAGCTTATGCAGACCAAATTTTCCCCTACACTGCCTCATCTAGCGTCCTCGCTTCTGGCACTTCACAGGCTTGATGCTGACCAAAGCTCTCTGTAAACGATTCTGACCAATCAGTAACAGCACAGATCAGAAGAGCTTCAGACACATTTAGCGCATGGTAGCGTAGCAGTTAGCGTAACGCTATTACAGCGCCAGTGACCTGGGTTCAATTCCCGCCGTTGATTGTAAGGAGTTTGTATGTTCTCCCTGCATCTGCGTGGGTTTCCTCCGGGTGGTCCGGTTTCCTCCCACATTCCAAAAACGTACGAGTTAGGAAGTTGTCGGCATGCTCTGCTGGTGCCGGAAGCGTGGCGACACTTGCGGGTTGCCCCCAGAACACTCTACACAAAAGATGCATTTCACTGTGTGTTTCGATGTACATGTGACTAATAAAGAAATCTTATCTTCCTGGCTTCATCCCCATAGGGCTGAGTGGCTACTGAAATTTTAAAACTGAAATAAGCAAGTTTGTTGTTTCCTTGGAGCAAAGGTGGGATAAAGGAGTTCACGTTTAGATCAGTTCTGATCTAAACGAACGGAGGAACATGTTTGAGGGGTTTAATAAATGACTCTAATTCCTGTCCTCAGAATGGGCAATGCAATTTGATGAAATGTTGTTGCTGTGAAAATGTTAATGTTATTGTAATGAAAGAATAATTGATGAATCTAATAACCTGAGAGGTCAAGAGTTACTTTATATTAAAATGATGTGGGTCAGCAATCAGCGGAAAGATTGTTCATGTGAAAACTCCAGAGTAATGCACAGAAAATAACCTCCAAAAAAAAACCCAGGCATCCAGGGTATATATACGAGAATGTCAGAATACAAATCAGTTAGTGAAACAAGGCTACAGACAGGCCAGGCAATTAAATATCACAGAGAGATTGGAAGGAATGAGTGGAAGGGAATTCGAGAGAAAGTGATTTAACACCCTAGCAATAAGAACCTAAAATAGATAAAAGGTCAACTCAGAATCTCTTTTGTGTTGAGCTGAGCAACAAATGGTCACATTACTGGGACTATTTTAGGCAGAGGATGCATTCATTGTTTTTTTTAAAAAACAAAAAGAGCTTGGATGCCTCAGGAGTTCAAATTATAATGGGTTACAAGGCGAAAAGTGACAGTTCATTTTAAATGTCTTCAATAGGAATATCTGTTTAAAATAAGCAGAAAGAAAAGGTTAGATAGGATTTTAGCAAGATGTTCAGTCAACATGTATAATTCTCTGTCACAAGCCAATGTTGAAAGTGTTCATAAGAAGGAACCCGATAACCGCTTGTGTGTTATGGGTGTAGGGATAGATGGGATTAGACCAAGTAGCTAATATGGATAAAAATACCTGGGGTGTCATTATAGGCAGAAAGCTGAATTTCTGATGTGCATCTACAGTACTGCTCACAAAACTCCTCCAGTTCTCCCCATCATATTCGACCAAGTGGCCAGAAGAGGCTCCTGGAGAAACAGAGGTCTCCACTCCTACCCAAGATGGAGATATACCATTAGCTGGGTGTGGAGTAGTGCCACACTTACTCCGACTATATCTGGGTCCTCAAAATCCTCCTGATTTTCATCTTGCTCCTCCAGCTCCACAGTCGCCTCCTCCTCATCATCTTGTACAGTAGTGACTTTTTGCAGGACCTCCTCGGGGGCATCGTCGTTTGTGTCTTCAAACTCTGCAAAGTCATTGTCGTCGTATTCTACGATGTCATCTGTGTCGTCGAAGTCATTGAACTTGCCAACAGCAAGGCCACAGCCCTGGACGAGGAGGAGAAACAGAAGGTAGAACCGCATAGTGCTTCAGCCTGAAAGTAAATAGAACATGATGAGAATAAGTGTATAAAAGCACTGACCCTTCTGATCCACTTCATCTTTGCTGGGGACCCCAAAGCCTATTCTACTATTCAATTAGACCTTGGCTGATCTATAATGCAAATCCATTTACAGGCCCACACCACCAGGTTCAAGAACAGCTACTTCCCTTCAACCATTTGGTTCTTGAATCAACCAGCAAAACCCTAATCACAACAGTTTTGCAACACTATGGCCACTTTGATCCCTTAGCATTAAAATGGACTTTGTTTTTTTTTCTAATTGTGTTCTTTCATGTAAAAATTGTGGATAACATGTTTAATTTATGTTTTTCTTGTGAAGACTGCTTATATGATGCTCTGTGCCTGTGATGCTGCTGCAGGTAAGGTTTTGACTTACACACATGTACTTGTGCATGAGACAATAAACTTCACTTTCATTTAGTTCAGTAACCCTTAACACCCCTACTTAACGAAACCACATCATTCACATTTTTGAAATTTTCAGAAACACCCTGTCTGAACATCACTTTAGGCAAAGAAATTTTACTTTTCCGCTATTCTTTGGTGAAGGGCGCTGTAACATTGTTCATTGACGGACTGACTATAATGGTAAGATTAGGTCCTTCAATATCTCTGCCATTTCCTTATTCCCCATTAGTTACAGCTTTTGGGGACCAACATTTACTTATGCCACTCACTTCCTTTTTATATTTAATACTTGCAGTGGAGAAAGTGCAGAGAAGATTTGCCAGGATGTTGCCTGGACTGGAGGGTTTAAGTTAAGGGGAGAGCTTGGCTGGCTGGGTTTGTTCTCCCTGCAGTGAAGGAGGCTGAGGCGTGGCCTGACAGAGGTACACAAAATTATAAGAGGCATCAATAGGAAAGATAGTCAGGATCTTTTTTCCTACGGCAGAGGTATCAAAAACAAGGGAGTATAGGTTTAAGGTGAGGGGAAAGTTTTAAAGGTGGTCTAAGGGGAGAGTTTTTTTGTTTTTACACAGAGAGTGGTTGACATCTGGGGCATGCTGCCAGAGGCGGTGGTGGATTCAGATACAATCACAATGTTTACGAGACAACTACAGACAGGCACTTTAATAGGCAAGGTGTAGAAGGATTTGGACATAATGCAGGCAAGTGGGATTATTGCAGGTGGGCAAACAGGTCGGCATGGACGAGATGGGCTGAAGGGCCTGTTTCTGTGCTGTACAACTCTATATGCTCGTAGAAGCTCTTACTGTATGTTTTCTTGCTCGTTTACTTACAAACAGGAATTATGAGCAAGAGTAAGCCTTCTGACCCCTCAAGCTTGTTCCTCCGATTAACTAGACCACGGCTAATCGGATCCAACCTCAACCCCACATTCCTGGTTAGTGCAGTAAACCTTTTACCCGCTTTCTTTCTACTCCCAACATTCAAAGACTTCAGACAATAAAGCCCATGACAAGACACTGGGAAACATGGACCACTCTGCATGTCCTGCAAGCCACCTCTCAGCAAAGGCAGACATCGGTGATAAAATTCACCATCACCTTCACTGTGCCAGCACAGCCTTTGGCCATTTGACAAAAAGTGGATTTGACAATCGAGGCCTCAAAAGCAACACAAAACTCACAGAGTATCAGATAGCAGTGATCCCTGCCCTCCGGGATAGGCCTGAACTTGGACTATTTACAGCAAGCATCTCAAAGCAAAGGTACCTCCAACACTGCCTCTGAAAAATCCTCCAAATCCACTGGCAGGATAAGCAAAACCAGGTTTGTGGCTTTTCCTAGGCAGAGAGTCTAGTTATACTCAGCCAGCTCCACTGGGCACACCCACCATCGACATGCTGAAACTGTGGCTCTTGAAATAAACATTAAAGGTTCGCAGCAAGACCCCGGAAAATGTGAACCACTAAGACCTTAAGTTCACATATCAGGAGCACACAGAAGTCCAGTATAAACAAGAGAGAGTACACCAATTGGGGCAGAATCTATGGACCCCACACTAGCCTCATCAGCCACCTTGGAACCCACAGGACTGGACTGACAGCAAGTCATCCTCAAACTCATGGGACAACCCTATGCCTCCCCCACAAAGAGTCTGCATCACCAGAGATTGAACAGCTTTCTTCTGAGCAGAAGTTTCTATGAACTTGAGGGCACATCGGGAAAGTCTGTGGGACACAATATTTAACATGATGTACATTATAGTCCGCAAGCCATTTTAAATGTGCACGTATAACAAAATGCTAAAAGCAACGCTTTAGTAAAAAGGCTAGTGCAGTGGGTAACAAAAGTGGTTTGGACCAAATTAGAATGGGAGATGGTAGGTTCAGCCACATTCTCAAACAAAAGGCAATCTAATTATTGCATTTAGCATTAACAACTGAAGGAAGAGAGCTTGAAGTAGATTGACAAGGCACAAGTCTGGGTCAATGAGAACACCTCCGCTTCACTCGCCAATTCACCCTTGTCTGCTCTTCCCATTCACACCAGTCTACAACTGGTGGTCTCTGAAAGACAGATTAATCCATCAGACCTCAAATCTTCCTGCTGGAATACTGACGAAGCCGCTTGTTCCCTTGGATCAGGGCCTATCAACAGAATATGCAACAAAACACAGGAAAACAAGAGTTCCTGAGACAGCACCATCACTAGCACTTCACAGCAGCGATCTGCAGTGATTCTCTTTCACAATAACATCAGGTGAAGGAGTTTCCAATAGCTGTCAAGTATCCCTCAAATTTATGTATTATATCATCTGTTTCAGCCGTAAATAATGAATATGCTGGATGTCAAATACAAATTACGCTGAACTGCTGCTGTCGTCTAAGAAATACAGTGAAGCATAAAACAACAGCAGTGTAAAAGTACAGCATAAAATTTAGATACCATGACTATCAAACTTAACACATGACTGAAACTTTGTCCTGTACAACACACAAGTGCTGCTAATTAGTGCAGCTGGCGATGTTCAGATAAATTTGGGTTCAATATGAGTGCCATACAAGCACTTTTAAAAGTCACTGACTAAACTTGGATTCTCCTCACACTATACAACACTGCGCACTAAAATAAACCCAGCTATACGCTGAATGACAAATCAGCTGGTCCGAATGTGGAAGCAAACACTGCACATTCTCTCAAACCATTTAAAATGAACACAGCTGATCACCTATCTTAGTTTTTCCCACCAAGCCCAAATCCCTTGATACATGTCCAAAAATCTTTGGACTTCAGTCTTGAATTAAGCTCCATGGCTGACCAGCTGCAGTCACCCGGAATAGATCATTCCAAAGATTGGCAACCCTGAAAAGAGAGTTCTCATTAGTCCTAAAAACTGTATGCTGCATTCCAGATAGGTACACCAAAGCCCCAGGAATCTTACTCACAGCTGCATTCCAAGGTTCACATAAGACCTGCTTTCGTAATTGCTTGGTGTATCATCATATTGATGACACAAACCCCTCCAAGTATCACCACTGGAGGGTCAGCTTTTTAAGCACACGATGGTTCATATTTCTCTACATTCCATCTGCAACTTTCTTACCCACTCTTGTCTTTGCAGCATGCATTTGTGCAGCTTATTTCCCGTTTAATTTATATATCCCCACAAACATGGAGGAACTACAGTTTCATCATCTAAGCACAGATTTTGATTCATTCCAGTGGCTACTCCAATCACGCAAAGACAGCTTATTGCATTCTGTCCATTAACCAGTCCTTGACCCAGTCCCACAATCTCCAGCCTTGTGCAGCTATATCATGGGGAAACCAATGTAAGGCTTTTTGAAAAGCAATACACCACATCTACTTTCTATCCAGTTAGTTAAACTTGCAAAAAGGATTTTCCAGTGCACATTTTCCTTTCATAAAATCTGCCCAACGTATGATTTTCAAAGTGTCCACTCATCATCAATTAATGAGATATCAGTTGAATGTCCAACCCCACAAGGTCAACACAACTTCTGGCACAAACAGTTCACTTTCATGCCAAAGCCCATGAAGATAGGCAAGAGATTCTGCTCAAGGCTGCCCTTCAATCTTATGCTGTGCTCGGGTCCTCTGTGGCTGCTGAAAGACTTTTCTGAGTGTCAGCTAAAAAATGATGCAACAATGTCACAGTCCCTTAGTGCTCCAGACAATAGGAATTGACTGGCCCCAAGCTCCACATAAAGGGTGCAACTACAGTCCATGATAGCATTTCACCCCCATCAAACACCAAACCCTACTCTCATTTCCCCAATTAGAACTGACGAAGGGTTTTCAAGCTAAAACGTTGACTCTGTTCCTCCTTGTGCACATACTGCCTGACCTGCCAAGTGTTGCCAGCACTTTTTTTTTCTGATCTCCAGCAACTGCTGTTTTCTTTTGATTTTCAGAAGAAAACTGGGATGAGAATGGGTGGCTGCTAGAGATTGAGATATGAGATAATACAAGTATTAAGGAGTATAGAGAGGTCGGACAGGGCAAGTGGATTTGATGGGCTGGTAAAATATGGAGAGTGAGAAAAGTCCAAATGTGGGATTAAAGGGGGATGGGGAGTAGGATTAGATGTGGTTTATCAGGCAGAAAAAGCACTTGGCACAGACGAGATGCTGTGCTGTCGCATTCCATGATAACACAAAGTCGAGTTGGCCTTGGGCAACACATTTTTTTATTCGCAATTGTTTATAAACTAGTACCACACAGAAAGGCTTGTGAATCACTCACATATCACTAGATAAAACTGGCAAACAGCTTCTTCCCAAAACAAAACAGATCCATCAAATAAGAAACTAAGCAGCGTGGTACCTGACCTTGGCTTTAATCTTCCAAAGTTGAGCAGATTCAGGACAGGTTCTGTTACATTTGGATATGGACACAAAGCAGGAAATTACAGCAACACACACAAAATGACTGGAGGATCTCAGCGGGTCAGGCAGCATCTACGGACATTTCGGGTTGAGACCCTTCATCAGGACTGGAAAGAAAGAGGGCAGAAGCCAGAATAAAAGTGTGGGGTGGAGGGGGAGGAGCACATGCTGGTGAGTGATAGGTGAATCCAGGTGAGGGGGGTGGGAAATGTGGGGGGGAAGAGTGGGAGTGGTGCAAGAAGCTGGGAGGTGATAGAAGGAAGAAGCAAAGGGCTGAAGATGATGTAATCTGACAGGAGAGGTCAGTAGACCACGGAATACAGGGAAGGAGGTGGGGAACCGGAAGGTGTGAGGTGCAGGAACTTACAGGTAGCTCAACATAAGTCATTTGGAAAATCTTAGAAAAATTCAAGGTAATCTAAAACAATGTGGATTATTTGAAAAGGAAGTCAGATTTGATCAATTTATTGGTTATCTGAAGAAATAACATGCACTGTGGACGAGGAGGAATCAGTACTAAGATTTCTAGAAGGCATTGGATAAAGCACCACGTCACAGGTTATTGCAGAAGATAAAAGCTCTTGCTGTAGCGCAAGGTATTGATGTGGATAGATGATTGGCTAGCTTACAGGAAACAGTAGGCACAGTCTTTTTCTAGTTGGCAAGATGTAACAGCAGTGTGCCAGAAGGATCAGTGCTGGGTCCTCAACTTTTACATGACAATTTATATACTGACTTGAATGAAGGCACCTAATGTATGGTTCCTAAATGTGTTGATGACATATGCAAAAAGAATAGGTGGAAGATGTGAAGTTGTCCACTTAGCAGGAAAAATAAAATTATCTAAGTGGTGGCAGATGGCAGAACTGAGATGCAGTGGGATCTGGGTGTCCTGGTTCATGACTGGTCAAAGATAGGTACAGAGACAGCAAGTAATTAGGAAAGCAAATACAGGCTCTCTCCAGCTCACGAACGGCGTCTTACGTACAGCCCGTACATACCAGCCACATTGGGGAGACAAGCGGGATTTGCTGGCTGCTGTGGGGCTGCCACGTGGGAACTTGGTTTGTGGCCGCACTTCTGACTCACAAGGTTGTGAGCAGTTCACAGGAACGGAACCCTATCATAACCCGGGGAGGGTCTGTAATGTTATTTTATTGCTTACCATTTGGGGAATTGAATACAAAGGCTGGAGATTATGCTTTGATTACATCAAGCATTGGTGAGACCACATCTGGCATACAGTGTACAGTGCTGGTCTCTTTACTCAAGGAAAGATGTTAATACATTGGAAACAGGTCAGATAAAGTTTAGAAAGCTGAAACAGATTTGGCTTGTATCCACTGAACTTTAAAAGAGTGAGAGGTGACATCTGAAAAATAAAAGCTCTTGAAGGGTTATGACAGTGTAGATGTGGAGAGGGCATTTCTTCATATGGGGCAATGTGGAATCGGGGTGGAGGGGTCACTATTTAATAATAAGAAATTCCTCGTTTAAGACAGATAAAGTGAAATTTCTTCTCAGTGGGTTGCAAGTCTTTGGAACTCTCTTCCTGGAAGATGGAAACAGAGCCTTTCAGTATTTTTCAGGCAGAAGTGGAAAGATACCAGATAAGCAAGAGGGTCAAAGGTTAGCATAGGTAGACGGGAATGCAGAGCCGAACATATAATCAGCTGTGGTCAGAGTAAATGATGGAGTAGCCTCCGAGGTCTGAGTGGCCAGCTGCTCCTTATTCATATGTTCGTATGAACTAATGATGGACTCATCTGCTACCAATATAATTTCTAAAAATCAATACTGAGACACAGGGAAAGAGTAGGCCAATTAGCCCCTTCAGTGCTTGCATTCAATGAGATCATGTCTGATCTGCAAACAATCTCCATACATTCCCCCATCTCACAATATCTGTTATTCAAAATTCTGAGATATAATTGATATTATGTCACATTATTTCAACAGAGGTTTCCTAATTTTCATCACATTTTGCATATCTGTTTCTTAACTTCCCCGTCAAAGCTCCAGCTATAATTTTTACTATCATGAGATACAAATCACAAAACTGAAAGCGTTTTCAATCTGACCTTCAGTTCAGATTAATATTTTTCAAACCTTTTAATCTTCTAAATTGCTTGGAATACAATCCTTATTTGGGAGAATTAACCTTTAAATTCCCACCATCACTCTGATCAATCTGCATTTCTCCGAGACCACGACCTCCTCCCTACCAATGGCACTGAAGATTACCTTAAGCTAGGTAGTTCCTTCTCTTGGTTTGTAACAATGTCAAAAAAACCTACCACAACGACCATTTGGTTAGAATGGCAACCAAGGTTCTATGTAACACATTCAAAGAATTTAGTCCTTTCAACTCTATAATCATTTGTATAGAATGAAACCACTGCCATTGCATCATTTGAGCAGAAAACACTTGTTACAAAATCACATTAAGCAGCCAGAAATCACTTTTTGGGTTCAGTCGTAAAACCAGTCAGGTGATGGAAGTCACTAACTGGTTCTATACGTATCTGCAAATTAAGAAGACAAGTTTGGAAAGTTGACACACTGGATCCAGCTGCCTTGCAGGCATATTTGAGTGGGTTTGTGCAAGACTGAGAGAATCTCAGAAGAAACCTGCCAAGAGAAGGAGCCACACTAACAACGTTAACCTGCTGGGAAAGCAAGAATATTACAGCTGGCCGACTCTGTGCTGAAAGGACAGGGTTTCATTCAGTGAAGGAATTACAGCATCTGGTTAGTTTGAAAACAGAATCAATGACCACGAAGCATGAGGCTGCTCAGAGCAGCGGGAAGGAGGTGAGCCCACATTCCCACAGTGCTGGAGCACTGAGGAAGGGGGCGGGGGGGAGGGAGGGAGGGAGGAGGGGGGAGGGAGGAAGGGGGAGGGAGGGAGGGAGGGAGGAAGGGGTGAGGGAGGGAGGGAGGAGGGGACGGAGGGAGGAGGGGGTGAGGGACGGAGGGAGGAGGGGGTGAGGGAGGGAGGGAGGAAGGGGGAGGGAGGGAGGGGAGGGAGGGAAGGGGGAGGGAGGGAGGGAGGAAGGGGGAGGGAGGGAGGAATGGGGAGGGAGGGGAGGGAGGGAGGAAGGGGGAGTGGAGGAGGGAGGGAAGGGGGAGGGAGGGGAGGGAGGGAGGGAGGGAGGGGGAGGGCGGGAGGGAGGGGGAGGGAGGGCGGGAGGGAGGGGGCGGGAGGGAGGGAGGGGAGGGGGGGGGGAGGGAGGGAGGGAGGGGGAGGGGGGGAGGGAGGGAGGGAGGGGGAGGGGGGGGGGGGAGGGATGGAGGGGGGGAGGGGGGGAGGGGGGGGGGGGAGGGGGGGGGGGGGAGGGGGGGGGGGAGGGGGGGGGGAGGGAGGGGGGGGGGAGGGGGGGAGGGGGGGGGAGGGGGGGGGGAGGGAGGGAGGGGGGGAGGGGAGGGGAGGGGGGGAGGGGGGGGGGAGGGGGGGGAGGGAGGGGGGAGGGGGGGGAGGGGGGGGAGGGAGGGAGGGAGGGGGGGGAGGGAGGGAGGGAGGGGGGGGAGGGAGGGAGGGAGGGGAGGGGGGGGAGGGAGGGAGGGGAGGGGGGGGAGGGAGGGAGGGGAGGGGGGGGGGGGAGGGAGGGGGGGGAGGGGGGGGAGGGGAGGGGGGGAGGGGGGGAGGGGGGGGGAGGGGGGGAGGGGGGGGGGAGGGGGGGGAGGGGGGGGAGGGGGGGGAGGGGGGGAGGGGAGGGGGGGAGGGAGGGGGGGGAGGGAGGGGGGGGGGGAGGGAGGGGGGGGGAGGGAGGGGGGAGAGGGGGAGGGAGGGAGGGGGGAGGGGGGAGGGAGGGAGGGAGGGGGGAGGGGGGAGGGAGGGAGGGAGGGGGGAGGGGTGGAGGGGAGGGGGGGAGGGGGGAGAGGGGGGGAGAGGGGGGGAGGGGGGAGAGGGGGGGAGGGAGGGGGAGGGGGGAGGGGGATGGGAGGGGAGGGAGGGGGGGAGGGAGGGGAGGGAGGGGGGAGAGGGAGGGGGAGAGGGAGGGAGGGGGGAGAGGGAGAGGGAGGGGGGAGAGGGAGGGGGAGAGGGAGGGGGGAGAGGGAGGGGGAGAGGGAGGGGGAGAGGGAGGGAGGAGAGGGAGGGAGGGAGGGAGAGGGAGGGAGGGAGGGAGAGAGGGAGAGGGAGGGTGGGAGAGGGTGGGAGAGGGAGGGTGGGAGAGGAGGGAGGGAGAGGGAGGGTGGGAGGGGGGAGAGGGGGGAGGGAGGGAGGGGGAGGGAGGGGGGAGGGAGGGAGGGGAGGGGAGGGGAGGGGGAGGGAGGGAGGGTGGGAGGGGGAGGATTGTGTGGGGGTGTGGGGTGTGGGGAGGGGGGGGGTGGGGGTGGGGGTGGGGGAGGGGGGGGGTGGGGGTGGGGGGGGGGGTGGGGGTGGGGGTGGGGGGGACCCGGGACCGGGGAGGCTGCCGCCGCCGCCGCCGCCACTTACCTGACGCGTGCTCCGCGAAGCTCGGCCTCCAAGTCCCGCCCTCGGCAGTGACGTACGGTAAACATCACCGCCGGCGCACGTCACTACCGGTGCCCGCCTCCAGAGCGGGAACGGCGGCTGCTGGCCCGGCCGGTCGCTTCCCTCAGGGGGTGTCGGTGACCGGCGACCGGTACCGGCCCCGCCTCCACCTCCCCGCCGGGTCCGTCGAAGGGAAGCAGCTGTTCCTGACCCTGGTGGTGTGGGGCTTCTGTGCCTCCTGCCCGGCGGGAGCTGCGAGGAGACGGTGCGGGCCTCTGCCGACGGACGTCGCCTGCCTGAGGCAGCGCCTCCTGGAGCTGCTCCCGACGGTGGGGCGGGAGGTGCCCCTGATGTGTCGGGCCGAGTCCGCTGCTCTCCGCAGCTGCTTACCTTCCTGCGCCCTGGAAGCGCCGTCCCAGACCGTGATGGAACCAGTCGGGATGCTCCCAGCAGTAGCCGTTGGTTGGTGTTGGGCGACAGGCCGAACCTCCTTCACCTACTGAGCAGGTACAGGTGCTGGCGCCCCTGCCTTGTGTTTGCCCGGCCCAGGACGGGTCGTCCGCTATGTCAACGCCCAGGAATTTAAAGCTGCTGACTCTCTCCAGTGTAGACTGGCGCATGTTCGCCCTCCTTCCCATTCACTCTCACCCTGTGAGGCACAGGCCATTTGGTCCATCCACCCCACCCCACCCCACCCCACCCCCACCCCTGGGGTCACACTGATCCTGCCCAGCTCCACATCTGCACAGTCCCCACATCACGTGACTCACTTCATATCCACAAACCCACCCAGCTGTTTTCAATGTGATGACCCACAATCTCCATGGCATCCCAAAGGACGGGAGGTTCTCCTCAACTCCATGCTAAATGGCCTATCACTTGTGTTTAGATTGTGACCCCTGATGGTAAACGTTCCTGCCAGAGCTAACCTCACAGTTCCTTTTATATCTCAATGAGGTCACCTCTCATTCTTCCAAACTTCAGAGAATCGAGAGCCTCCTGTTACAGACCTATCATGACCATCTGTGGCACATCTGGTGGAGCCGCTGCCTCATTGCTTCTGAGACCTCAGGTTCAATCCTGATCTCAGGTGCTGTTTGTGTGGAGTTTGAACGTTCTCCCTGTGACCAACTGGTTCACACTTACAAAATACATCAAATGCTTCAGAGCAAGACATTCCGCAGGATGATTCTATCGTTCTCCCTATTCACCTCATCCTCCTTTGGATGGTAACTTGCTGATCTGTCCGCAATCATAGTTCCATTGTGGAGGGAGTTGAAGTTAATGAGGGGCGAATAAGGAATGTGATTAATGTAGGATTAGTGTAAATCTGGGTAAGAGGCAGGGTCAGTGTGATCCTGGGTGAGGGGTGGAATTAGTGTTGATGGTTGGTGTGGGTTTGGTGGGCTGATGGGCCTGTTTCTGTACTGGATCTTTTTATGATTTTAGGGATCAGTCTGGTGAATCATTGCCGCACCCCCTCTTTAGCAAGTATATCCTCTTTAGGTAAGGAGGCCAAAACTGCACGATTTTCCAAGTGCAGTCTCACCAAAGCCCTGTGTAATTGCAGTGCACCTTTACTGTTGTATCCAAATCCTTTTACAACAAAGACCATTTGCTTTCCTAATTGCCTGTTGCACCTGCAGGTTACATTTCAGTGATTTGTGCAGAAGGTCACCCAGGTTTCTCTGAACAGCATTTCCCGACAAACTACCGTTTAAAGAAATACTCGGTATTTCTCTATTTTTCTATTAAAGTGGATAACCTCACATTTCCCACATTGTATTCCATCTGCCATGTTGTTGCTCACTCACTTACCTTGTCTTAAAGCTTCTTTGCATCCTCATCACTCTCATACCCACGTAGTTTTATGTTATGTTATCAACAAACCCAGAAATGTTATATTTGGTCCCTTCAGCCAAATCACTGATATAGATTGTGAATAGTTGGGGCCCAAGCACCAATCCCCACAGTACCTCACTGGTCCCAGCCTGCCAACTAGTGGTGAAAGAAAGGACCCTTTGCTTTCCATCTGTTGGACAACTGTCCGTCCATGGGGGAATATTGTCCTTTAGCCTTGTCCTCCATGCTCTTGTCTGGGACCTTACTGGAAGCTTCTGAAAATCCAAATACACTGGTTTCCCTTACTCTACTAGGTACATCCTCAAAACAACTTCAATAGATTAGTCGTGCAAGATTTTCCATTCATAAATCCACTTTGACTCCGCAGAATCATGTTGTTATTTTTTATTATTATAGCCACGGCCAAGAAAGCTCACCAGCGCCTCTACTTCCTCAGGAGGCTAAAGAAATTCGGTTTGTCCCCTTTGACTCTCACCAGCTTTTACTGATGCACCATAGAAAGCAGCCTATCTGGATGTATCATGGCTTGGTACGGCAACTGCTCTGCCCAGGACTGCAAGAAACTGCAGAGTCGTGGACACAGTCCAGCGCATCACGGATACCAGCCTCCCCTCCTTGGACTCTTTCTTTACCTCTCGTTATCTTGGTGAAGCAGCCAGCATAATCAAAGACCCCACCCACCCGGGTCATTCTCTCTTCTCTCCTCTTCCATCAGGTAGAAGATACAAGAGCCTGAGGGCACGTACCACCAGATTTAAGGACAGCTTCTATCCCACTGTGATAAGACTATTGAACAGTTCCCTTATATGATAAGATGGACTGTGACCTCACGACCTACCTCGTTGTGACCTTGCACCTTATTGCACTGCACTTTCTCTGTAGCTGTGACACTTTATTCTGTACTGTTATTGTTTTTTCTACCTGTACTACCTCAATGCACTCTGTACTAACTCAATGTAACTGCACTGTGTAATGAATTGAACTGTACGATCAGTATGCAAGACAAGTTTTTCACTGTACCTCAGTACAGGTGACAATAATAAACCAATACCAATAGCATTAAGGGGCATCCGTGGCATATATTGTGTGTACACCTTTAAGGGTTACACATTGCAATGTGCTTAATCATTGGTATTGGTTATTATTATTAGAACATAGAACCCTTCCGCCCATGATGTTGTGCTGACCTTTAAACCTCGCCTAAGACTATCTAACCCTTTCCTCCCACATATCCCTCTATTTTAAATTCCTCCATATGCTTATCTAACAATCTCTTGAATTTGACCAATGTACCTGCCTCCACCGCCACCCCAGGCAGCGCATTCCATGCACCAACCACTCTCTGGGTGAAAAACCTCCCTCTGATATCTCCCTTGAAGTTCCCACCCATTACTTTAAAGCCATGCCCTCTTGTATTGAGCATTGGTGCCCAGGGAAAGAGGCACTGGCTGTCCACTCTATCTATTCCTCTCAATATTTTGTACACCTCTATCATGTCTCCTCTCATCCTCCTTCTCTCCAAAGAGTAAAGCCCTAGCTCCCTTAGTCTCTCCTCATAATGCATACTCTCTAATCCAGGCAGCATCCTGGTAAATCTCCTCTGCACCCTTTCCAACACTTCCACATCCTTCCTATAATGTCAATATATAATCCTCTTATTGTCACTTGTGTTTAATCATTGATACTGTTAGTTGGGGGTTGTTCATCAGTCTTGTTGTCTGCCTTAATGAACAGCAATATATAACCTACAGACACTACATTGCATTTGAGGCTGGGATATTGTAGTTGAGGTAGCTACAGGCCAGCAACTGAGAGTAAAGGGAATGGTGTCTGATAGCAGGCAGTGGAGATGTCATATATGTTGGTGAGCTGGGGAAGTAAGAGACGTCGCAGCCATTTGATTGTGTGTTGAACAGGTGAAGAATATTCACAACTCAAAATTGCCGGACAATGACCACCTCTTAAAAAAAAGTCTGACAACTGAACCTTATCATTCACTTGCATTACCATTGCTGAGATCCCCCACCAACACCCCGGGCATCTGATTTATATGAAATGCCGGCTGGAAGGAGCAGATAGACTGCAGTATTAAACGTGACTTGGATTTATACACCGTCTTTCACACACCTCATAGAATTATAGAAACTTTATATTCAGCAAGGCCATTTGGCCCGTCGTGTCTGTGTCAGTCCAAAAAAGTGCTCCTCTGCTTAATCCCACCTTCCAGCACTGGGCCCATATCCCTGCAGGTCACAGCTCTTTATGTAAACATCCAAGTATTGTTAGTGAAAATCAAATAAACTGCTGGAAACTTAATGGGTTGGGCAATATCTGAGGAAGGAGAATCATAATCGGAGACCTGAAACAGTAACTTGGTTTCTCTTTCCACAGATGCTGCCTATCCTGCTGAGTGTTTCCAGCATTTTCTGTTTTTACTACAAATACTCTGTAAGTGCATTAAGGGTTTCTGCATCTACCAACCTCTCAGTAGTGACTTCCAGATCTCCACTACCCCCATCTCCTCTCTATTCCTTCCAGTTTAAATATCTGTCTCCTGGTTTTTGACCCCTCTGCTATGGGAAACAAGTCCTTCCTAATTATTCTATCCAGGTACCTTATAATTTTATACTCCCCTGAACCTCCTCTGTTCCAAACAACCCCCAGTTTCTCCAACATTTCCTCATAGTTGCAGCTTTCCAGCCCTGGCAACATTATTGTAAATCTCCTCTCACCCTCACATTTTTCCTGTAATGTGGTGGCCAGAACTTTATACAAACTCAAGTCGTAACTTAACTAACTCTAACATAACCTCCCTGCTCTTACATTCTACTCTTACGCTACTAACCGATGCATCCCATAGGCTTCTTAACCACCTTCTTGAACTGTCCTACTACCTTTAAGAACCTGTGGACATAAACTCAAGGTCCCTGTTTCTCCACATTGCTCAGTATCCACCCATTTACTGCATCTTCCCTTGCCTTGCTGCACCTCTCCAAAGGCATTGCCCCACACTTCTCTGTATTAAATTCCATTTGCCATTTTTTTGCCCAAATGACTAAACCATTTATATCTCCCTGCAGTCAAAGGCTTTTCTCTTCACTGTCGACCACACAGCCAACTTTTGTATCATTTGCATACTTCATTATGTCCTCTGCTGTATTTATGTCTATGAGTAGTATATATTGTACATAATGTGTTCTGGTAATGAGTTTTGAGGTTCATTGATGCACCCTACCTACCATCCATCATCCCTTGCCTCCTGCACCTGAGGCAGTTTTGTATCCAATGCACCCCTCTGCCTGTAATCCCATGGACTTTTATCTCTTTGACCAACTGCAATCTGGGACCATGTCAAAATCCTTCAGAAAACCCATGTAGATTACTGTAAACACATTGCTCTCATTGACCCTCCTTGTTATGCCTAAAAGACCCAAGGTGCTTTACAATCAATCATGTTCCCTTATTTTGAAATATAGTGATATGGGAAATGCACAGGAGAATTCCTCAGACAGCAATACGTGATGATAGGTAAACTTCTTTGGTAACATTAGTCGAGGTAGAAATATTGGCCACTTCTTTATGAGTGGTGCCGCAGGACTTTTACAATCAAGAGGCAGGTGGGCCTTGGTTTCACGGCTCAGTAGAGGGTCAGCTCGATTTATTTCTGCACAGATCTCAGAGTGGGGCTTGAATCACAGTCTTCTGACTCAGGAGTGTGTGCCACAGCCAATAATTTACAGTAATCAACAGGCCCTTTACAGGATCTTCCAAACCAACGACTATTTTCCCAAGTTCTCAACTGATGGGTTTAAAATTTCAAAAACATAAGCAGTTTCAATCCACCAAGCACTAAAGAAGGAAAAAGCAACGAGGGCTAATTGAAAGCTCCTGGTGTTCTACTGGTATTGACAATGAGGTTCCATTTCATAACTTGATAACTTATTATTGAATGTGTGGCTTGATGCATTTTAGTTCAAAGCGAGAATGCTTAAACATACTATTTTACAGTTAGCCGCACCAGGCAGGATTCCATATGTGGTGAGGCAGAATTGAGGCAGAAGCATCTTAAAGCCACAAATTGACTAAATAGTTCACTTTCAAACTTGTACAAACACTCTGCCAAAAATGTACCATTTGACCAATCTATTTTAAAACATCCAGGAATCGTTGTTTACTTTAACCCCAAATGAAAAAGTGTAAATCTAGACCTGCAGATGTGGACAGAAGATGCCTATGCACACTGTCTCTGGTGTCATTCCTATAGAATATAGAACAGTAGAGCACAGGAACAGGCCCTTCGGCCCACCATGTCTGTGCCGAACACAATGCCAAATTGAACCAAATCCCTTCTGCCTGCACATGATCCATGCCCCTCCATTCCTTGCATTATTTTAGATAAAATCCTCTTACACGCATCTGTTGTAGCTGCTTCCACTGCTATCCCTGGCAGCCCGTTCCAGACACCTACCACTCTGTGTAAAAAAAATTTGCCCCACACATCTCTTCAACTTCCCCCCTCACCTTAAATGCACGTCCTCTAGCATTTGACATTTCTACCTTGGGAAAACGATTCTGACTGTCTATCCTATCAATGCCTCTCATAATTTTATAAACTTCTATCAGGTCTCCCCTCAGCTTCCGACGCTCCAGAGAAAACAATCCTAGTTTGTCCAACCTCTCCTCATAGTTTATATCCTCCAACCCAGGCAGCATCCTGGTAAACCTCTTCCGTACCCTTTCTTAAAGCTTCCACATCCTTCAGATAATGGGGCAATCAGAACTGCAGACAATACTCCCTAACCAAAGTTTTATATAGCTGTAACATGACTTCCTTACTCTTATACTCAATGCCCCAACCAATGAAGGGAAACGTGCTGTGTGCCTTCTGTGTGCCCCAAGATCCCTCTGTACTTCAATGCTGTTACGGGTTCTGCCATTAAACTGTGTACTATTCCCTTACGTTTGATCTCCCAGAATGCAGCACATCACAATTGCCCAGATTAAACGCCATCTACCATTTCTTTGCCCATGTCTGTAACTGATCTATATCCTGCTGTATCCTTTGACAGCCCTCCTCACTGTCCATAACTCCAGTGGACAGTGAGGAGGGCAACATGTTTAACAGTGATTAGTCAGCAGAGAACTAGCTCTATTTGGAGCTTCTAGATCACTCAGTGGTCAATACACTTCCAGGAAACTCATATCAATGTTTTTATTATTCAGTGGCTTGAGAAATGCAGAAATTGTACTTCACAAGTTATAGGAAAATTAATAAATTATTGGCTGCAATGGACTTCAGAAGTGAGAATAATTTGAGCAGTCATCGCACCTCAGGTGATGTCCAAGCTCAGAGATTACAAGCCAGAGTTATACCACTCCATTCTCATCACTGCACCATTCACAATTCAGCTTCTCTTTAGGAAGTAAAGATTATAAAGTGAGAATTAGAGCAACTGTTGTTTTGGAAAGCCAATCAGATTTTCAGATATACAACTAAATTCTGAATGCAAAGAAGATAGTTTATTTTGATCGGGGCTGCCATAAGCATAGATTAAAAAGTCTGCCAATTAGTACTTAACTGAATGGGTGCAGTAGGGAAAGGACGCACATGCAAAATGTCAGCATTCAATTGAAAAAAACAACTGTTTAGAAATTGTAAAGATGGACACAACAGCAGGGCACCACCCACCATTTTTGAGGCTGGATGTCCAGTGGAAATACCAGCTGCATCCAAACCCCAAGGGATTGAGATCTGGTGATGTGGCTGTTCAGCAGTTACCTTCCACCAGAACTGTGCCATGGGGCATCTGGAGAGCTTTGCCAGACAATGTAAGGGCAAGACGGAGGACATCAGTTACGTGGCTTTTACTACCATAACTCAAGATCGATAAAGTCACGTGGAAAGGGGAATTCCAACCAGCTTCCTTATATAATTTTATAATCTTCCCTTGCTGCAGAGAATGGATCACTGAATCCTCAGTGTGAAAGGTACTGTGTAGTGGGTTCGGACCTGACTGAAAACTGGAGGCAGTTGAGGGTCAATGAAAGGGAAAAATAGTGGAAGTGATCAATCGCAAGTAGCACCAGGCAAGGCAGCAAAACATACAGAAACCCAAGATGGAAATAAAAACACAAACAACAGGAACAGCTGGATATCATTTTTTTTTCTATATTTGTAAAACTTTTTAAAAACATATATAATGCTACGTACAAGCATCAATAAACAAATGTATAAAATACTGCAATCAGGGAATAAAACATTAAAAACTATATTACACCAATACAGAATACTGTTCAATTTATACAGTCATTTTAAATGCCAAATGTAAGAGCTTATCAAAATAAATTGCATTAGTATATGTAGTGCATATATTAGTATGCAGAAAGCATTTTTTTTAAGAAAAGGTATCAAACATACATTTGCTGTAATGTGGGTCACACTTACAAAATACATCAAATACTTAAGAACAAGACATTCCCCAGGATGATTCTATCATTCTCCCTATTCACCTCATCCTTCTTTGGATGGTAACTTGCTGATCTGTCTGCAATCATATTTTCAGTGTTAGTGGTTTGTGGTGTTTTGGCATTAAAGAAAAAAAAATCGCTAGTTGTTAACATCATAGGGTGGGGACCTCATTCCTACAGAGACCCTTCTTCAGATGCTGATGAACTTTTGCACAGGTCTGGTATTTCATGCAATTTTTCTAAAATTTACATTTCCAGCATGTGTTTCTTTTTAATTTTAATCTTAACGATCCTGTATTTGGTTTAAGATACTGGTGAGTCCATGAAGTTGTTCCTCTTTTTGGCCCCAGCTGCAATATAATTGCAGTAACTTTTCCTTTTGGAAATGGAATGGGCAGACAGAATTTGAAATCTCTTGGTTTGCAGTCCACACTGTAGGAGTAGTACAAAAGGGGAGATGCACACTCAATGAGACCAGCACGAGGCCAAGCTCCCTTCCACAAAGTGCATACCTACAGCTTAAGACTTTCACTGATGCGCCAATGGCATCATGTTCCACAGGGCGGTATTGAGGGTTCTCTGCAAATTTGCTGCAAACCTCTCCCCCAATTCTGTCAGCTTGAAATGGGTAGAGGCAAGTTCCAAAAGTCACTGAAAGACAGGAGTGCTTTGCAAAAGTCGGTTTCAATCACTGCAGAGTCACAAATTGGCCCTGACCACCCCTACCTCCTTCCGTTGTTACCATGCACCCATTTGTACACATTGAGCCCAATCTTAAACTAGGAATTTGAATCCAATTATGAGATATATTTCCTTTCCTTCCAACATTGGAATTCTGGATGAGTTTTGTACTGAAACTTGCCTTGCTCAGTGTACATTACTTTATTGGAACGTGGATGTCACTGACAAGCACTCATGTGCAGTCTGATGGAACGCTAAGTGTGGGATTAAAGATGGAATGGGGAAATGTTCTTGCAAATAAACCAGAAAGTCAGCATCTACAGTGATGTCCACTGTGTAGATGGAAATTCAGATCAAGAGTTCAACATTGTTTCACAGATTAAACTATACTGGCTGCGTGTTTAGGTTAGCAGACAACCCTGGTGCTTCCAGCACACCCCACAGGGAATGACAAGGTTACGTTGGTCATGGTGGGTGGATGAAAGCCAAGGTATGATGTACATTGGTACAACAAAGATATGCAGCGGGCTGGCAACTTAAGCATTACTGCTGTTATTGCTCAGTCTTCTCTAAAGCTTTAGTAATAACCCCAGTGGAGGAAAAATGCAAGCGATTACAATTTTGTTTCCAATTTTTAGTTTGAGCTTGCCAATCAAACAGTGGAAAACAAACACACAATCCATTGTGATGGATAGGAAATGAGAAGATGATCTATCCATCTCAATGGAGGTGGACACTTGCCAAATAAACCAAAATCTGGACTAAAGTCCAAATGACCATTATGATTCCATCAGCCGTTAGGAGACCGAGAGTCCAATCTGTAAAAGCTGCAGTGAAAAACTGCATTGTGGAACTTCATTGTACAAATATATAGAACTGTACAAGCATATATTCTGCAAAACAAAATTTATAACTATATACACCAAAGTGTCAAACTATGGCAATCTTTCTCCAGCCTGGGAGTTGGCAATACGCAAAGGTTCTCTTTCTGACAAACAATACTAATTTTTAAAAAAACTTTTGTGAATAGTATTAAATAGATATTTAACAGTGTTCATTTCTTCATTTCTGTGACCAAGAGTGCAAGCGGTTTGAATAGAGTACATCATGGAGCAATTTTCCCCAAGAGGGGTATGTATGACACACAGCTTAGTTTTCCATTCTGGAATGCAGTAAAAGCACACACAAGTGTGCTGAATCACATGTCCATACATCTAACACTATACAGAAATTGTATATTCCAGGGTCACTGCACCCTACCAAAACCGTGGCAGATTTTGAGAGGTGTGTGTGGGTTTCTCTCTACCAACTACTTGTTACAGGTAAGTCTGATGAGCAAGTACATCCAGGTGTTGTGTTTGAATATTTACATGTTTCAGCTTCAGGTGATTCACACTTCGGTTAAAGATTTGCCAGTCACGTTGGAACAAACCTCTCCAGGTGCAGACCGTTCTTTTCCATGGGGTAGAAAGGAGAAAATGGGAGGATGGCTCTCAACTTTCTCCAGTGAGCAACCTACCTGTAGATATGCAAAGTGCCTAACCCACTCTACATTTAGTACACAGGGTGGGGAATGAAGTCAGGAGAGGACTCAAGCCACGTGATTCCGAACAGTTCAGGCTTGTTTATGCAATAATGTCTTTGGCTTTGGGATTATATATTTGGGTACCACAACAGCAGCACCACCTGCTGTTGGCTCTTCTAAACCAGGGCACTTTTGGCATTAAAATATTCACTGAGAAGTTCACACAACAGTTAGTCAGAAGTGGGCCTTTGAAGGCACATGATTTCTTTGTAAATTTGTAATTTACTATATATTATGGTCATTTTACTTTGCAAAGTGAATATTTCAAATTTTTTTTTGGAGGATGGCAGTTTTGATTTGCTTCCCTGGGTCAAACAACACATTGTGGCTGTGAGGGCAGATTTAATGTCTCTCATCCAGAATTCTGCAGGTCTTTGCCCAGCCAGCTATGCAAGAGATTAATGTGGTGACTGCCCAACTTTTCACCCTAAAATTCACGTGGAAATGCCTTGCTCCTGCTCAGCCCATTCCCACCAGCATAAACTCTGAGGGGATTTGTGGGCACTGGGTCTCTGCATTCAATGCTCCAGTGCTAGGGTCGCACTGTGCCACACCATCCAGAGAAGCTTCATCACTAAAGTGGCTCAACAGATTCTCATCTCAGACTTTGGTCCTGCATGGTGTACTAAGCAACTGTCCAACACTGACTGAAGCACAGAGTTAAATGAAAATGGCATATTGATTCAGATGCTCAAAATCACCTGACATCTGCTTCTGTGAGCCTTATGTTTTTTGTCTCTGGTTGCCATGGGCTTGGGATTGTAGAAGGAAGCTCCGATTACACAAACCTCTAGGTACCCCAACAACAAAATATATCTGTGCTGGGCTGCAGAGCAATATGTTCATAAAATTTCCTCTACCTGTGACCTGTTGGGCTAAGCCAGTCCCAAAACTGACCTCCAGCTTCTGTTGCCTCAGAAACATTTTTTTTAAAATCAGAGACATCCAGACAGTGTGGCTGATGATTGCTCCAAATGTTTAAGTAGTTTCTGGACCTGAAGTGCTATGAGGGTTCAAAGATCACAGGTCACAGTTTGAGTGTGCACGAGCCTGCGGTTTGGCAAGCCCCCTGAAAGGCAGCTCTGACAATCCAACTGAAGAAAACCTGGACAGCTGAACTAATGTCTCACTTAATATGGACACTTGCTTCAGTAAAGTTATGCCAGAGAGGAACTGGTGCCAAAAGGTTAAAGGAAAGTAGACCAACTTTGGCTGTCCCTATTTTCAATGAAAACATTCAAGTATCCTGAAAAATAGTCATCTGGAAAAAATTAAACTGTATAAATGTACTTGCGCTTATTAAAAATATGAAAAATGATGTGGCATTATTTTAAAAAGAATGGAGTGGCTCTGCACTGCAAGCCTTTTGCGCTTCTTTGAGTCTGGCAGAGGTCCCTGCCATGCCCATGCGGTTGAAGACTTTATACAGAGGTTCTGTACAGACCAGTGTGTGCGCTGCCAAGTGCCAGGAATAAATCACTCCCCTTTCCTGCCAACAGCTGTTGGGCATTACTGGGGGGGGGGGGGGGGGTAGAACAGTACTCAACCTTTCAAAACCCCAGATACATCAGCATTGTACTCAATTTAAAAATTCTTTAACTTTGAAAAATAAATAAAAGCCTGGAAGTGGTGGGTTTTGCTGTTTGATGGGAAAGTCCAGTAAGAACTGTTATGAAAGATTGAGTGACTGTCTTCCTGCTTCTTCAATTCTTAATTGTTATTAGCCTAAATTGTGCACCTGTTGGGTGGCTTAAATGTCACAAGAGACATTCTGGTTTGGTTTCATGGGGATTGGAGGTGGAACAAATAGATATGAGAAAAGCAAAAAGACATCTTCCCCTGTCCAGCTCATTGCTCTGCTTCAGCTTCTGATGTGCAGAAACTGCTTTAACATGGGAGAAAGTAGTGGTCAATTTGTGTACAGCAAGCTCACACAAATATCAAAGTGATAGTGAGCAGATGATGTAGATTGATGGGAAATATTGGCCAGATACTATGGGTAATTCTTTGCGCTTCTTTGAAGTAGTGCTCTGGAAACTTTTTATGCCCATTTGAGAAAGCACGTTTAACATCTCGTCCAAAAGACAGCATCTCGAACAGTGTCACACTCCTGGCTCAATTCTTTGGAGTTGAACTTAAATCCAAAAACTTTTTTCTTGGAAGCGAGCACACTACCAATTAAGCAAATCTGCAAATGTGGAGATAGAATAAATGAAAAAAAAATGCAGATTCTGGAAATCTGAATTATACACAGAAAATGCTGGAAAGACTCAGCAGGTCAGGCAGCATGTGTAGAAGGAGAAATAGATTTAATGCTTCAGGTGAACCCACTGAGTGTTGCAAGCATTTTTTTGTTTTTTTTTGTAGACAGGTTAATAAACCTCTGAAATAATTATAGATGACTTTGGACAGGTCTTGAAGGAATTTTTGAAGTCAGGAAGATCTGTTTTTACAGGAGAGAAGGTAGAATGAGAATTATAAAGTGTGGGTCTGGGATAGCAGAACAGTTACTGAAGGAAACAGGCCAATGGAGAGATCAGTCACATGTCTAGAGAGATCACTGGAATCAAAACACTACAGCAAGCCAGTTTCATAGTGAAGTGGACAAAGAAAGCTGTTCATGCTGGTATCATTACATGAAAGACCATCTATCATCTTACACTGATCTGTTGATGGATAGGCTTCTGAAGACACAGTGAAAGGATACACTTCCATCTGTTAACTGAGAGCTTCCCGTGATCAGTTTCAAAATTTCTACTCTCGTATTCCCATGGCATGATCATTTCTAATTTTCATAACGTGCTTATTGCACTGACAAGTTAACACACTACCTGTCTGTACAAGACTGCAGAAACTTGTGCTACTACCACACCCTCAGCTTCTCTCCCAATCTGGTGAAAATTACTTCACAATATGTTGGGCAGCACAGAATGTATTTAAAGTCTCCTGCCAATATCTGCAAAACCAGCTGCTTTTTCTTAAAGGCACCATATTTGCATTAGATTTATGCAACAGTCTTGAGTCTTTTATATATATGTATATATAGATACATATATATACATATATAAAAACAAATAGCATCTCTCATAAATAAAAAATAAAATAAAAGTATAGAGGCATAAATTACATCAGCAAAGAGAAAGTTAAAAAATAAGTTCAGTACAAAATACATTCAAGAAAGTGCATCTTCACAGAGCTGATAGCAGTTGATAGCCGCCTTATTCAGAAAATGGGAGAGAGTTCTCTGTCCATTTGTTCTATAACTCTATTTTAAAACCGGTTCTAGTGATGAGCAACATCTCCGGTACAATCACGATGGGAATATTTTGGACTGAGCAGCTACAAATAACGGAGAACTGGATATTTAAATGGAGTGGTGGGGTGGGGGATGTTGGGGCTACGGGCCACAGAACTGGTTTGAAGAAGTTGCAGTCTCTCTCTGAATTCATACGCAAAGCCTCCAACACAATTTTTAAATGTGATCAACCGATGATGTCTAGTATTAAGTTTTATGATTAAATGGAGATTACAGAGCAAATGTTGACCAGTGGAGATCTTGGGATCAGTTATTTTCAAGAAAATAATCAGGCCTGGGACACTTTCCTTTAAACAATAGAAATATATCTAAATTGTGTGCAAGGATTTTCCTCAAACCTGGCTGTTCAATTGCCACAAGGGTCCCCTGAAGCCTGGCTAAAGGGACCTTCATTCTACTTGATCACCACGTGCAGGGGAGATTACATCAGGAATAGAGTCCTGACTAACATCCTTCTGATGAAAATAAAAACCACAGTGTGCAGATTTGAAAGACTCAACAAAAAACTGCTGGAAGAACTCAGCAGGTTGAGAAGCATCTGTGGGGGTGGGAAGAAACCGTCAACATTTCGGGTCAAGACCTGGCATCAGGACCGAGAGCGAAGAGGGAAGATAGCCAGTAAAAAAAAGAGGGGAGGGGCCAGTAGGTGATTGGTGGACCGAGGAGGCGTGAAGGATGATGGGCAGATGGACCCAGACTGGGGACAGAGAGGGAGGGTGATAGGTGGGGACACAAAGGCCACCAGTGCTGGAACCTGATAAGTAAGGAAGGTGATAATGGGAACCACTAGGGGAGAGGTGAAGGGCGGATGGAACCAGGTCTGGGGAGGGGATCCAGTGGGTGAAGTGTGTGGATGGTAGGTGGATGAAATCAGGAAAGGGAGGGGAATAAAAATGGGTGATTGGGGGTGGTTGGAGCTGGATGGGGCGGGGGGGTATGGGAAAGGGGACAAAGTGGGAAGACTGGAGGTGGATCAAAGGGGTGGTGGGTTGAATACACAGGAGGTAAGGGTTATCTGAAATTAGAAAATTCAATGTTCATACCACTGGGTTGTAGACTACCCAGGCAGAATGTGAGGCCGTGTTCCTCTAGTTTGCGTTGGGCCTCGCCCTGGCAGTGGAGAAGGCCAAAGATGGGGAAGTGAATGTGGGAAGAGGAGTTGAATGGTATGCAACCAGGAGCTTGGGATGGCCATTGGGGACTGAGTGCAAGTGGTCTGTAAATTGGACGTCTAGTCTGCGTTTGACAAAAGGCTGCCAGTCTCAGGTAGAAATAGGTCAGTTCCATGGCATAGTTGCCACATTAAAGAGAGAAAGCCTAAAACTCAAATAAGCAATCATCATGGCTGTCACTTCCATCCTCTGTGACACTGCACTTATTAACCGGACAAAGATTGGCATTTGTAGTGAGACTATCAATGGCATCAAATCAAGACCACCTGGACATGCTAGGAATAGAGACCACACACTCATTCAAAGCACAATAGCTATGTGGAGAGAGTGTCACTTGCCATTATTTAATACTATTGTACAAGTGCTGCAAGTACCAACTCAAAGTACTTTCCAGCGTACTTATAGGATTGTAACAGCCTTGGCTAAGAGTAATGATGGGTCAATAACAGGGCATCACAGAGGGAGATCACAAGCACATGTAGGATTAGGAAATCATTGCAGATTATCGTTTACATGATTTCTTAGCTACACCGTGGGAATCCTCAATATAAAACTGCAACACTGATTGCACCGTCAAATTGCCCATCACTAACTGCAGATACCAAAGAATCACCAAAACCCTGTCAGCTACACACCAATGTTGTAATTCCATTACACAAAAAGGCAATACTTAATGAGGTTACTGCTCCATTGGTGCATGGAGTCATTCAACAGTCTCAAGTTCCAAAATTAATTTCAGTGTCATTACTTTGTTGAACTGTAGGATTCACTGGCAGATCAAAAAAGTAAGAAATTACAATAAATTATTTTTTCTTTTTTTTACAGAATAACCTGAAGGCACAGGGTGAAAATTGGGGGGTAAATCTATTTCTTTCAGCTTGTGGCAAATTAGCACCTTTAACATGTGCAACAAATGAACTGCCCCTCTCACCCACAACATGGAGACTGAATACATTGTTAAAAGCACAATGGATTCGACAATTGTTGAATTCTATAGGCTCCAACCAGTTATTAGACGCTTGGCAACCACAGTATGGTTTAACTTGATCTAAATCTCATCAGATCAAGGAGGACATTCAAGGTTAGGCAAAATAGAACAAAAATAATCAAACTTTGGTATATATATTATGTATGTACATGCATATGCACTTGTGTAGGGTGTGTGTGTATGTATGTGCATGCCAGCCTCACACATACAACCAGCGTACACAAACACACACAAAGAATACATCACCTCCTTTAGAAGCACGAATTTGACAGAAATAGGCAAGGTGGAATTTCTGTAGGCTAAGGTCTCATTAGAATACCTAAAGTCTGACTCCTGATGGAAGGCTCTGTCTACAACGAAGAATTCTAGCTGAAGACAGGTGGACGGAGAGTTGAAAATGCAGTTTTATAAGATACTCCGGAATTCAATATATTGCTCGGAGAAGCTGCGTGACTTCCACTATGCACAAGGATCTAGCATATTTTGTACGACAGCTATACTCTTTAGCTCTGTGTAATACCACAAAGTTTAATTGAGCTACTCCAACGCTCCGTCCAAATGCGACCCTCCATCCAGCCTTTCTCTGATGAAATGTAGTGCTGAGAGGTGATTCTCTGCTGAACACTGGTGTCCACAGATGCATCAAGAACCCTGCAGATGTCCAGTTACTCTTCACGTTCACACTATACTCACAGGACTGAGCTGTTACCATGGGCACAGGCACCCTCATTATGATTGGAGTTACTGAGTATGGTAACTGAATAGAGCGTGAGGCATAACAACCAAAAGATAGTTTTTTTTCAAAACAAAAATCCCAGTTCCAGACCCAACTGCCTCCATCAGTGAGTGAGCTGCACAAATGGGTTTCTGAACAGCTCCTCCGCTGATGGTCTTTGCTTGGCATCCACAAATATTTTCTTCAGGAAGTCCTTGCAGTGATCTGAAATGTGAGGAGGCAGCTGGGGATTGGTTGGCTGAGTGGCAATTTTGAAAATGGCAGCCATTGCTTCATACTCTGCCCAGGGAGGTTTCTCTGTGAGCATCTCCACCACTGTACACCCCAGGCTCCTGGAGAGAGACAAACACAAAGGCAAACTGTAGTCAAGTCAAAATCCCAAGACTGCAATGTGTCCACACACAGAGTGAGATTGTTCGTCCTATCCTCCCCCCCACCCTCTCTGCAACTTAAAACTAACCTGTTTTCTCTTTCCCAGTTCTGACAGAGAGTCTTTAACCTGAAACATCAACTCAGAATGTTTCAGATTTCCAGCACGTGCAGTTTTTTGATTTTCACCCAGCATTGCAATATTCCAAAGGTAGCTGCTATGCACAGAAAAGGCAATGTTGTATGAGGTAACTCATACAGTTACGAATGGGCTACTGAGCATTTTACAAAACAGTCCAGTCCTGCACTGATTTGGATGCCAGCTGTCACACACAGCAAACAGCTTGTGGCTTCAGAAGACAGGAGGGGAAGCTGCCTGATGTGCAGGAACACTGAGCTACTATTCTCAATCATGGAAAATTCCTCCCAATAATGCAGCAAAAACACCATGTTAAATGTCACTTGGAATAACAAAGTCATTTGGCACTGCATCCACTTCACTGCCACATTTCCTTTTTTCTTCACTGTGCTCCCAGATCGTAGCCTGTGAAATAGGAAAATTCCACCCCATAAATAGCCAGCACACTGTTCCCTCCTGACTGGTTGCCAGACCCAAATCTCCTGATGAGAAATCTACCAATCCACCAAGGCATTACACAAGGAACAATATCAAAACAAGCTAACCAAATGTGCAGATCAACCAGTGTGTGAAATTACACAGACTACACCAGCTCCTGGAGACGGGAGTCTCTTCTGTTGCCCTCCCAGATTCTGCAAGTTCAGTGACACCAGGGGCCATACCAGGCAGGCTTACAAATTTTGTAGGCAGTAGTCAACGGCTGCCTCCCTCATTCACTCAGATCAAATCATGGTTATGTCATTCTCGCGTGAGAAGGGACATAGACAGAAATGATTTTATACTGCCCAGCAAACATCTGCTTTGTGTTGAAATCAAATTGGACTGGATTACTGTGTTCAGTATTATTTCAGATTATTGTAGCAAATTTACAAAATGAGAGTTATGCAACAGAATGTTCTCAATACACATTTTGATTATCCAGGTAAATACAAAGCTTGGGTGAAGTCTCTCACATGCATGTGCACTGAATACATATAGAATCACTTTCAATCTCTGATCTAACTAAAAGCCAGGAGCTTCCTGGTAATGAACTGTAACACACAAGACTGCAATGACATAGATACAATGCAGCAATACAGCCCCATTATTCAACGTACTTCTTGAATCATTTTAATAATAGCCATCTAAACTGAGTTCAGGATATCTGATTTTGCATCAGAATGATTCAAATAAGATATCTTCATTAATCACATGTACATCAAAACACACAGTGAAATGCATCTTTTGCGTCAAGTGTTCTGGGGGCAGCCCACAAGTGTCGCCACGCTTCCAGTGCCAACATAGCATGCCGACAACTTCCTAACCCGTACATCTTTGGAATGTGGGAGGAAACCGGAGCACCCAGAGGAAACCCACGCAGACATGGGGAGAACGTACAAACTCCTTACAGACAGTGGCTGGAATTGAACCCGGGTCGCTGGCGCTGTAATAGCGTTACGCTTTGGTTCATGCCATTTAAATTGGTAAATTGGAGTTTATTATTGTCGCATGTACCGAGCTACAGTGAAAAACTTTGTTTTGCATACCATCCATACAGATCATTATCACATTAGTGCATCAAGGTAATACAAGGGAAAACAATAACAGAATGCAGAATAAAGTGTTACAGTTACAGAGAAAGTGCAGTGCAGGCAGACAATAAGGTGCAAGGTCATAACGAGGTAGATTGTGAGGTTAAGAGTCCATCTTATCGTACTAGGGGACCAGTCAATAGTCTTAAAACAGTGGGATAGAAGCTGTCCTTGAGCCTGGTGGTACGTGCTTTCAGGCTTTTGTATCTTCTGCCCGATGGAAGGGGGAGAAGAGAGAATGTCCAGGGTGGGTGGGGTCTTTGATTATGCTGGCTTCTTCACCAAGGCAGTGAGAAGTGTAGACATTTACATTCTCCAGGTGCTCTAAAGAGCTTTACTCTAATGTTGTGCTATTGGAATTATAGTTGTAAAACAAGGAAACAGAGTGGCTTATTTGGGCACAGCAAGGCCGCACAAAAGGAAACTTAATAAATAAGCAGATGATTCATTTTATTGATGTAGGTGTGAGATTAATATTGTCCAGAAGACTCGTAAAACTCTGAGAAAAGTACCAGAAAACCTTTTACAACCGTTCAGCAGGCACAGGAGGTAATGTTTAGTATCTCATTAGTACTGCAGTACATCTTCAGAAGAGCACTGGGACATCAGGCTAGCTTAGGTTATTTCCCCAGGGTGAGTTTGAACCTACAATAATGTGAAGATATGGATATATACTAAAACGTCTGCATGACCATGGGGAAAATGCAGTGAGGTTATGCCATTTGATTCCAGGCAAAATTTCAACCACTGAATCATTGTGGAACATGATATGCAAATTGTCCAGATATCCTTTAGTAATATCATAATTGTCTCAAATAATGCATAGCTCTGCTTCAAAGTCAATACATTATCGATTCAAGCATACTTTTTTAATCAGGCAGCATCTGTGGAAAGAGAAGCAGTTAATGCTTCAGGTCTGGAACCCTTCACTAGAACCCGGAAAGAGAGAACCAAGTTAGCTTAGGTAGCAAAGAAGGTGGGGAAAGTGCTTCAGGTTTCTGAGTTTTACTGAAACAGCTGAAGTAATATGTAGACACAAGAAATTCTGCAGACGCTGGAATCTGGAGCAATACACAAAAAGTGCTGGAGGAACTCAGCAGGTCAGGCAGCATCTATGGAGGGAAATAAACAGTCGATGTTTCGGGTCAAGACCCCTGTTAACAAAAGCAAATGCTTATTTGTGCAATATGTACAATATTTAGAAATGATCTTATGCACCATATTCATTGCTTGGACTAAAGAGAGGAGTTTTAGATTGCAAATCCAAACCACCATGCTGCTATTTGGCTGCAGTTTCATGAAACTCCTCTAGGTGCTGCTCTAACACTAGGAAGTACAGGGACATGTCAATGAGGTAAATATCCATCTACCTTCTACAAGGCCCAGGACTCGTCAGTCGTCACCAAAGTGGGAATTCTTGACTTGTGAACTGAGAAACTGTGCAGCAACTAGACATTAAAGTACTGAATTTCATTGTTTCATCCAATCACAATTAGTAAAGCATCCCCTTTGATATCTGGTCTAACTTCCACACATCTTTCCAGACAGGATCTCTTGATGGCAGTTAAAGAGCTGACCCTGCATCTTATTTTCTCTAGGCCATCTGAGGTTCAGCTTGTACTATTCAGGGCTGAATCCTCTGATTACCTGACCAGCGGGTATCTAACTGTTGGTACTTGCCACTTTCTTCCCTCACGTGGAAATTGGCCAGCTCACCAAAACCCTAGGGAGGTCAGCCAGAAGTCCAGTTCCAATTAGCTGCTCACCAGCTAAGAGTATCCCTCAATACGCCACTGAGGGTTTAATCCCCCCCAAGCCTTTGGGTAGGCAGGTGGCTTCCCCTGTCAGTGATCCAGCTCCGTTGAGATATTTTAGCGGACTTGGATCACTGTAATAGGAGACACCAGAGGGCAGGGCAAGGGCCCCCTATGCTATGGTGAGGGACCTCCAACTGCTTGAGACCATTGGGAGGAATCGGGTCTCTGGTTGTGGGTGGTGAGATGGGAAGGAAGCTCTAGGGGGTGAATCTGAGCAAGAGTCTAGAGGAGGGGAAAGAATGCTTGATCTCATGGTGGGAGAGGAGGGATATTGATGTGTTTTGAGAGTAAAACAGGCGCAAGCTTAATTTTTATTTTAAAGTACACTCTTCTTTGTGGGTGATTGTCGTAAAAACAGTGATGTTTCTCGGCTATGTTCACATCAGGGGTGGGAGTTGGTTATGAGGACCCTCCCCATGCCAAAAAAAGCACACAACTGAGAAGTATTTGTAGTGTAAAAGGCATGGCTGTCATGTGACTGTGACAACACTGACCGCTCTGGCTGGGATGACACCATTGAGCACATGGCCGAAAGTGACACCACTGTCAATCAAGGCCTGGCCCCACCCACTCATTAGTACACACCTTGACCACTGGGCCTATGTAAATACCTGTCGTACCTGGCCACGGTCTATTGGACATTTTTGAATCACCTAGGCAGGGCTCCACCCAGCTCCCCAGCAGTATAAGAAGCCCTGCATGTGTGCGGCTCTCTCTGTCTGTCTCCGAGGACGTTGAGGTAAGCTGTGCACTACTTCACGGCAGATAGTTAAGGACTCCCGAGACCAAGGAGCCAACGTTTGTCTAGAATCAGGGTGTTCAAACATTGTATTGTTTATTCCTTGTAACTAGTTTGTTTTGTGTGTGTGTGTGTGTGTGTGTGTGTGTGGGTGCGCGCGCGCATGTGCACTTCACCCGTTGTGACTCTCCCCACGTTTTGCGATCACCTGAGTGCGAGTGTGCATTTGTTCCTTCCCATTCTGTCCCTGCGTCTGGCTTTGTAAATAAGATTCTCCTTTTTAAAGTACAAAGACTGTGTGTCCAGATACCTCTATCTTTAAGATCCAAAAGAACCTCTCTCGTAACAGTATTATCAAGGCTTTCCTTCTCAATCACCTGGGAGGACGAAGTGGTGTGGGTCCTTAGTGCGTGCAGGGTCTCCCTGTGGTCCGACACTTCATGCCAGGGCATCAGAGGCACAGTCTGCTGAACTCAGTCAAGAGCTGCAGTCACAAACAATGCACAGGTCACAGGCAGACTTCCATTACTCACCAAGCCACCAGGACACGTTCTGGGATGTGTGCGATTCCATTGCGCCACAGTATTTTGTAAAGTCTTAAGACTGCAGCCTATATTTCAATCCCAAGAAACAGATCCCCTGATCATTGAGAGCCAAAAAGTGGCCAAACAATTGTGGGTTTTACATTTATTTCTTCCACAATCACAGGGCCTGACTCGAGTAGTGTGAAGCTTGCAAGCTATTAATGAGATGAAACAATGTGTGCCTATGTCACCCAGTTTAGCTACATTTTTTCAGTATTCCCTATAATAGTCTTTGTGGTCTTGTTTTAGATGGTTAAGTGTGTGATAAAAATAGAAGTTCGAAGAAAGAAAATTTCGTCTTGGTTTACAGTTGATAATTGAAGACATCTGAAGAACTGACTTGCACTTCAAACCACAAGAACAGTTGCAGAACAGAAGGAGGCCGTTCAGCCAGTTGAGTCTATACCGGCTCTTTAAAAGGATTCATGGCTAGAAGGCATGGGGAAGACAGGATTACACGTAGTTATAACTCAGAAAGCTATTAAAACAGTGGGCCAGGGAGAGCGGTGTTAGATTGATAATGTTTCTGCTATATAAGAGTGACAGATGACAAGTTCACATCTACTTACCAAACATCAGCTTTCCTTCCATAGCCTTCGCCACTGATAACCTCTGGGCTCATCCAGTACGGTGTCCCAGTGACTGAGCGAATCCCTGTCCCTGACATGCATATCGTCTGTAGTCGTTTGCTTGCTCCAAAGTCGCCCAGCTTTACATTTCCTGCAGAATCTCGCAGGATGTTGGCTCCTGGAACCAGATTGGAAACACTGAGTGCCACAGATGGAGAGAGAACTCAAAAGAAAGAAACAGGACCTCAACAGACAGTTCAGGGCTACACAATGCACCGTTATAGCTGTTTCACAGCATCAGTTTCCCGTCTCACCCTTTCACAGTGAGGGGGAAAATGAAAGTCACCGTACACAGGTGGCATCTGTTTGGGGAAGTTGCATCTGTGCCCATATGGGGAATGATTTGGGAGAGAACAATTTCCATGTATTCTGGAACAACTTCATTAGTTTTAAACATCACATGATGATAGAAATTATGACACAGGATGCCATTTGGCTCATTATGTCAATACCAGTCAGTGCTGCCTGGCCAAGTCCCACCATCCTGCACTGAGTTCCAGCCCTGCAGGTCACGGTCCTTCCAGTACGTATCCAAACACTTTTTAAACGCAATGAGGGCTTTAGCTTCTAACAGCCTTTCAGGTAGTGAGCTCCAGATCTCCACCACCCTCTAGCTGAAAAGATATTTGCTCGGTGCCCCTCTAATCCTTTCGCTGATTACCTTAAATCTATGTCCCTAGCTTTAGCCTCCTTTGCAAAGGCAAAGAGGTCCTTCCTATTTACTCTCCCTCAGCCTCACAATTAAGTTTTCTTTCAGCCTCCTCCGATCTAAAGAGAACCCCAGACAATCTTTTCTCATAATCACAATTTTCCAGTGCTGGCGATACCCTCCTGAATCTCCTCAGCAATCGTATCTTTCCTGTAACATGGTACTCAAGCCATGACTTATACAGTTCTAGCATAACCTATCTGCCTTGCTCCCAGTCTTGTTGCACCTGTCCAAATGCATCCTCTCTCAGTTCTCTGAATTAAACTCCATTTATCACTTTTCTGGTCAACTGACCAAACCATCTTTATTGTCCTGCTGTCTGAAGCTTTCCTCCTTGCTGTCAACCACAAGGCCTGTTTTTGTATCAGCTGCGACCTTCCTTATCACACCTCTATAATGAAATCATTAAATGTATTACAAAGACCAAAAGACTGAGTACTTGCTCCATGGAACCCCGTTTGTTACAGCCTTCCAGTCACTAAAACACCTATCCAGCATTAAAGTCAAACTTGAGCTTATTGTCATATGCACAGGTGCAATGAAAAACTTACTTGCAGCAGCATCACTGGCACAAAGCATCATATATGCAACATTCACAAGAAAAACATAAATTGAACAGAAATTATACACAATTCTTACAAGAAAGAACACAACTAGATCAAAACAAAACTAAGTCCACTGTAGTGCAAAGTGGTCAAAGTGTTTCTATACTGAGGTAGCGATTAGGGTTGTGCATGCTGGTTCTAGAACTGAATGGTTGAAGGGAAGTAGCTGTTCTTGAACTCTGTGTGGCACTTCAGGCTTCTGTACTTCCTGCCCGATGGGAGCTGTGAGAACATGGCATGGCCCGGATAGTAGGGACTTTTGATGAAAGATTTCGCCTTCTTGAGGCAGCGCCTCCTGTAGATACTCCCGATGGTGGGCAGGGATGTGTCCGTGATGTATTGGGCTGAGTCCAATACATGACAGGCACATCTCTCTGCAGCAGCTTACATTCCTGTGCATTTGAATTGCCATACCAGACCGTGATACAACCAGTCAGGATACTTTTAACAGTACATCTGTAGAAGTTTGTTAGAATATTTGGTGTAACCTCCTTAATCTTCTAAGAAAGTAAAGATGCTGGCGCGCCTTCCTTGTAATTGCATCTACGTGTTGGGCCCAGGATAGGTCATCCCTTTGCTTCCTGCCACTAAGCTGATTCTCCCTTGAGTTCCAGGAGCTTTTATAATTTTTTGACCAGCCTGTCACATGTCTTGACAAAATCCATGTAGATTACATCAAATGCATTGCTTTCTTGGCCTTTCTTGCAACTTCCTCAAAAAAAATTAGTTTAGTCAGACACAAATCCCTGCTGATCATTTATTTTTCCAAATGAAGGTTTACACTGTCCCTCAGAACTGAATCCAATAATTTTCCCATCACTTAGGTTAAAACCAACTGATCTGTAATTAACTGGCTTATTCTTCCTCCCTTTTCAAATCTTTTTTGTACAGAATGGCGCAACGTTATTACCCCAAAGCAAAATACTGCACGTGCTGGAAATTGGAAATAAAAACAGAAGATGAACATGCTCAGGATGTCAGGCAGGATGCAAAGTTTCAGATCAGTGACCTCTCTGGCAAATCGTCTGGCACCACCCCTGCAGCCAGGGAGGATTGAAAAATGACGGGCAGAGCCCCTGCAGTTTCTTCTCTTGCTGCTTTTAAATAGCTTAGGATAGACTTCAAATGGGCCTGGTGATTTATCCACTCTGAAAGACACAAAACCTTTCTTACTATTGCATATCTTGCCCAATATTTCACTCTTTACCACAATTTTGGCAGCTTCCCCCTCTTTTGTGAAAACATCTGGTTTCCTCCCACATCACAAAGATGTGTGGGGTGGTGGGTTAATTGGATACTGTAAATTGCCCCTAGTGTGTGAGTGGTAGAATCTGGGAGGACTCGATGAGAAGAAGAAAATGGAAATAATGTCCGCTTGGTGTAAAATGGGTGGTTGGTGGTCAGCAGGGACTCGGTGTCTGCTCTGTGCTGTATCTCTATGACTATGACAGCTACAAAGTATACATTTAAAACCTTCCCATAACCTCCAGCTCCACACACATTGTGTTTTTTGGTTCCCAACAAACTAGTATTTTCCTGTTTTATTAACACTTTAAATGCCTGTGCTTTTTTTTTCCCCACACGCCTCTTTGTTTTTCTAATTTCCCTTTTAACTTCACTTTCACAAGACTTTATGCATATCAAACTCAGGTGTCCGTTTAACTTCCCTTGTTTACCCTTTATGCACCTTATAACCCTGGGGGACTCTAAATTTCACAGTCCCACTTTTAACTTTGTCACAACATGTTATCCAGAACATGCTAAGTTACCTCCTTAAACGCTCCCATTGGTCTGAGACTGATTTACCTTCAAGCAGCTGTTTCCAGTCTGCTTTTGCTGAGTCACTTCCAACTGTAGTAAAATTGGCCTTACCCCAACTTAAAACATTTAATCTTATTTCACCTTTGTTTTTTTTCCATAATTTTGCAAAGTCCAACTGAACTATGATGAATACCTCAAAAGTGCTCTCCCACTGAGACTCCTTCCACCTGCCTAGTTTCACTCCCTGGAACTAAATCCGGAATTGTCCCCCTCTTCTTGGGCTTGCCACATTACTGGTTGGAAAAAGTTCTCAAATATAAATAAGAATTCTGTTCCCCCTACACTGACTGCATCCTATTCCATACTTGGGATAACTGAAATTTCCCATAATTACTGCCCCAATGCTTTTGCTCTTTGTACCACCTTTGGATTGTTTGAAGGTCTATGGTCAAATAAGTATGGCTGTAGATAAGACCTTAAACTAAATAGGAGTGGGTGGGGGGGTGTGGAGATAGTGGGAGAGGAGCCTTAGGGAAGGTGGAATCTAAAACGTTAGAGGAACGTAAAACAAAATAATAGTGCAGGATAGCAAAACGGACAATGGTAAAATAAGATTAAATGCGTTAGATTGGGGTAGGCCCAGTTTGATTATCAGGAAGGAACAGTGCAGAGAAAGAGAATGGTATATTTGCTCTTTATTGCGAGAGGATTTGAGTACAAGCATAGAGATACTTGGTCGTTTTATTGTATAGAGCCCTGGTGAGCCAGCATCTGGAATGCTGTGTGCAGGTCTGGTCTCCCTACCCAAGGAAGAATATACTTGCATTAGACCGAGTGCAGTGAAGATTCAGCAGATTGATTTCTAGGGTGATATGTTTGTTACACAAAGAGATTAAACAGACAAGGCAGCTTGTACTCCCGAGTTTAGAAGAAGGATTTCATTGAAACGTACAAAATTCTTACAGACCTCAACAGGGTAGATGTGGAGTTAATGTCTTCCCTGGTTGGGGTCTTTGGAACCAGCGGTCAGAGTTTTCACCAAAAAAAAAGGGTCATCCATTCACAGATGAGAAGAAATTTCTTCAACTAGTGAACCTTGAGAATTTATTAGCCAAGAGGGCTGGAGGCTTCAGCAACTGAGCATGTTCAAGAACAGATATTGATCGGTTTTTAGACATTAAGGGAATCAAAGGATATGGGGTTAGCACAGGGAACTGGCACTGAGATAAAAGATCGGCTGTGGTCCAACTGAATGGTACAACAGGCACCAGGAGCTAATCCTCTTATCATCCCCTCTCACAGCTGTGATTGTTTCATACCAATATTGCTACTTATACACTGATTTTTTAATCTCCTATCTATCTTGTCTGAGAGCCTAAAAACCAGGAACATTACACTACCTCCTCTATCACACTAAGACATATTTCAATGATGGCTAAATTATCATCCTTCCATACATCCACATCTGCACTCATCTGCCTTGTACACCACACTTCTTGCTTTGACCTGTGTACATTCAGCACTACCAGCCTCCTCGTTGTCTACTTTCCGCAGTCCGGCAGCGGCGACTCCCGCAGCCCCTCACTGGTTTTTTGCTTTCCTTCTGCGGTTCAGCTTTACCACTTCCGAATCTCTGCTCAGCTTCCCAATTAACTGCTAAGCTAGCTTAAACCCTCCCAAACCTACCGTCAAGGATTAAAAACATATAATGCTGGAAACAACAGATCAGGCAGCACTTGTGGAAAGAGAAGCAGAGTGAATATTTTGGATTGAAGACCTCTGATCAGGACAGGGGAAGAGAGGAAACAGTTAGTTTTAAGATGCAGTGAAGGTGGGGAGGGAATGAAAAGACAAAGGGAAAATCTTTGATGGGGGAGGCCAGGGTTGCTGTGGGGATAGGTTATAGGGGCCATTGGTTAATAGGGGCAATTAGAAAAAGCGAAGATGAATAAAAGCTCTGAAATGAGTGCATTTAGAGTGAGAAAACAAAGGAATGTAACAATTGATGAGATACAGATGGCCAGTGGCTCAGACTGTGCTAATGAAGAGAGGAGAGTAAGCCAAGACCACAGCTGGAAGAAATACAGCAGAATTGACCGGTTGTAATACGGAGAGAGAAAACAAGTTACATGAGGTTAGAATCTGAGATCGAGTCCAAAAGGCTGCAGTGTGCCCAGACAGAAGATGAAGTGCTGTTCTTCAATCTTACCTTGGGCTTTGTTATAACAGTGCACAGCGTGGAAGTGGGATTAAAATGGCAGGCAACAGAGTGCAACGGCATTCAGTCCCCAGGGGTGACCCTGAGCCACCCATTGCCTGTCAGTTTAATTCTCCATTGCTGCCCTGCTACCTTTTGGAATTTGTGGACCCACACTCCAAGATCTCTTTATTCCTCTACACTTCTAAGTATCCCAGTATTTAGTATATTCTCTTGCCTTGAAGTCCCTGCCAAGTACCTGCAAATCACCCCCACCCCACTTTCTACCCCAATTTCTCACACCCCATTTGTGTTGCCTCACAACTCTGGACTGAATTTCATTTGTCAGACCTCTGCTGACCTAACCAGTCCATTGTTAACTTGCCGAGGTTTGCAGCTTTCTCCCTCATGATCACCACATGGATCATTATAATATCACCAATTTTTTTTTTAAATCATGCCTCTAAATCTAAAACAGTGATATCCATCATAAAAAGCAGATGTGGTCCAGAAATAAGCCCTGTGGAAGACTCTTTGTTGTAGAATTCTACTCATAATTGTAGTAGAATTCTAGTCTACCCATTGACAATTTTCCTGCCACTGGATCAATTTTGCATCATCCAATGTTTCACTTTCTGATCAGTTTTGCCTTGTGGGACCTACTCAAAAACCTTGCCAAAAATTCACATAGACTTGATTAAAAATGCCATCCTCAATGACCATCCAAGATCCCCCTCAAAATAGAAGCACAATCAAGTCAGTCATAAACGTCCCTCAACAAATCTGTGCTGAATATCCTGGATAAATCTATGTCCTTCACTGAAAAAGAAGTGAAACTTTTTAAAAGGAAGTCTGATAGGACCTGGGCAAAGGGAACCACTTCAGTTTTCATGGAGGACAGGGATCTCAGTTTGGTGCTCAGATGTTTAATGGGAATGGGTTGAGGTTGGAGTAGGTGGTTCCCATGAGCACAGGGCTTGGAAAGAACATGGAGATAAATAGTGAAGGCTTAGGAGGGGTAATGCCGAGGGACCAAGTGTTGATTTAAGCTTTGGCACATTGGGGAAAGTAGCAGAGACAGGCAAATGGGTCTTCATTACCTTCATAATATGGAAATCAATGGACTCAGATTTTTTTTATTGGAGGTGAAGGTGGAGAGGATTTTAAAGAAAATGGTTGCAATGGAAAAAAGACATTTGAGGTAGCTTTGATTTCTTGGGCCATCCTGGAGCTGCATATGGTTTTGACAAAAGAAAGCAAAGCCCAATAGATCTGAATGCCCAGGCAGATCTTGTGAAGATGGCCAAGTGGTTGTACGTCAGACACTGGCATATCAGTCCCTTGAGGAAATGAGGGACCTTTCCAAGAAGAACAACCAGTGTGGGAGTCAGTAATAATTGGGCTTGAGAGAGATGTTAGTATTAAATTTACAAAGAAAAGATTGTAGATAGCCTAGTCAATAATTTAGACTACAGGAATAATTTGGGCTAAAAAACTTTACATAATCAGGAGAACTTGATCAGTTTAGACATGGTTGTGAATCTCAATAGAATTTATTTGGCAGCATAGAGTTATGAATGACAAACAAGTACCAAATTCTGAGAGGCAACATGCAGTTGATTACAAGCATTTTAAAGGAGAGATGGATGAGATAGAATAGAATAAGTTGCCAAAGGGTAGCCAAAGAAGCAGGAGAAAAGGAAAAAAACAAGCCATATATAAAAATTGTAAAATGTCCCAAGGCACTTCACGGAAGCATTATCAAATTAAAATCTAACTGAGGAATGTAAAGGATATACACGAACAAGACTTGCTCCAAGAGGTAGGGTTTATAAAGTGCTTTAAAGAAAGAAATTGAAAGAGGTGGGGGGAATGGTGCAAGAAATTCTAAAGCTTTAGGTCTGGCAGCTTAAGGCACTGCAGCCAATGAGAGCAATTAAAATCAGAAAAATTTAAAAGGCCAGGGATGGAAGAATGCAGAAACACCTCAGAGTCGTGGACTGGCGTAGACTATGTAGACAGGAAAAGATGAACCACGATGGGTTTAAAAACAAGAAAATTTTAAAAACAGAAGAGTTGTTTAATGGGAAGACCACACAGGCGAGGTGCACATGAGGACATGAATAGCAAAACTTTAGAGACTAGTTCAGCCAGAAGCTTGTTGGAATGGCCAGGTTTGAAGGCAACAAGAGCTTGGATAAGATTTAGTAACAAATGGACTAAGGCAAGGCAGAATCAAGTGATCCGAAAGAGATGAAGCTCCTACTAACGGCACATATAGAGTTTTAAGCTCTTCTTGGAGTCAAACGTGACACAGAGATTGCAATTATCTGGTACAATCTCACGAAAGGAGGTGGAGTAGGTAGCGATGGATTGTACTTTTTGGTGGATATTGATAATTATGACTCTGGTTTTCCCAATACTTAACTGGAGGCAGTTTCCAATTACGGATCCTGCACAAGCAATTTCACGCATTGGAGATAATGGAGGGATCCAGAGAGGTGGTGGCGAGGTGGAAAATTTGTTTCACTGATGTACATATGGAAACTTGCAATGTTTCATCAATGATGTTGCTGAGGACTGCACATATGAAGATGTAGTAACCAACAGGAATTCCTTCAGAGACACCATTGGTGCAAAAGAGGGAAAAGAAACTAATAAGATTGAATCTCTGCCTATGAATAGAGAGATAAGAATGGAACTAGAGGAGCGCAGTCCCACCCAGCTGGACAACAGGGGCACTGGAGTCACCTCAAAGACCAGAGACTGGTCAAGGATGAGGAGAAATGCTGGAATCAGTGGGTCAAGCAGCATCTGTGGGCTCAAAGGAATGGTTGACACTTTGGGTTGAGAACCTGCAACCTGACCACTGAGCTCTTCCAGCGGTTTATTTTTTGCATTCATAATATCTTTAAGTTTCTTAGATTATCCAAAAGTGCTTTAGTCAGTTAAATGATTTAAGTATACTCATTATTATAAATATAAGAAATGCAGTAATCAATCTATGCAGAGCAAGATCCTACAAAGAGCAATGTGATAACAATCTAATAACCTGTTCTTGTGATGCTGACTGAGGGATACCAGGGAGATATTTCAGTTTCAGTACAATATCATCTTTTATGTTCGCATTGGAGCCGTTCGTATTAGTTCAGCTTATCATTCCAAAGATGACATCTCCAACAGTGCAGTCCTCTAACCCTAGGTTGAGGTAGCAGCCTAGATTTTTGTACTCAGGCCTCTGGAATAAGACGCAAACCTACAAGCTTTTGGCTCAGAACTCTACAAAATTTCAGTCAAAGCCTGATCGCCAGTGCAGTTATCCACAAATATGTTACATGGTGACAGGCTGGCAAGAGTTTAAGGGATGAATGGTGAATGAGTTAAAAAGGTGGAAACTGGTAACTTTAGCTTCAATGGGAAGGTTGGTGAGAGGGAAGAACTGGGGTGTTGGGGTTACTGATGTAAGCTGATAGCAATGGAAGCCTGGTTGAGCGCCTTTGAAAATGTTGAGAGGAACACAGAGCAGCCATAGACTTGGGACAGATTCCTGCTTGGAGGGTAGCAAAGCAAGGGGTGGGGAGAAGCGAAGTGATTTGGGGGCGTATAATGGGGTCAAGATACCCTCAAGAAAGCAGCATCTATCATTAAGGATCCTCACCATCTGAGACATGCCCTCTTCTCGTTACTACCATAGGGGAGGTGGTACAGGAGCCTGAAGACCCAAGCTCAACAATTCAGGAACAGCTTCTTCCCCTCCGCCATCAGATTTCTGAACGGTCCATGAACATTACCTCATCATTCTTTTTTTTTTACTATTTATTTTTGTACTTTATAGATTGTCTTTGCAATGTACTGCTGCTGCAAAACAACAAATTACACGTCATATGTCAGTGATAATAAATCTGATTCTAATTCAGAAGGGAAACAATCTCAATGTGTCATGGCAGAGGACAGGATGGATGGAAGAGGTGCAGAGAAAGAGATGACACAGAATTAATGGGCTGGAGTCTGAAACTTCTGCCAAAGGCTAAACAAACCAAAGTTAAAGTTAACTGTTTTTTTGGTCACATTAACTCAAACTGTAGAAAGTGAGAGTCTGTTTAAAGTCTATACACAGTTAATTGTAAATAGAACATGGTGTTTGGAGTTGCTAATGGGTGTTAGCAGAAGAGGGTGAGCGGAAGACCTGGTTGATGTCATGCAGTGAAATCACAGGACATCACTAAAGGCAACCATGTACAGTGTTTATCTAAATATTTGAGATTACACATCGATGTTAACAGACCAATTGGAAACATTCTGCAAATGTGAAAAGTGCTATTTAAATGCAAGTTTGCTTCTTAACAGTTTATGTATGAACCATGGTAAGAGACAAGTTTTGCCCTTATGCATGTTCTTTCCATGAGCATTAATACCAATGTTGGTTAAGATGAACAATTGCAGAATGGCTCGGTGTTAGCAGTGACCCTGTGTGGTAGATGGCCTTCAGTCAGCAACACTGTTACATGACCCCTTCTTCCTTTATACTTAACAGGTCAAGAGTTCTCTGTGCACATATCTTTCAATCTGTCATTACCAAGGGTTGATGAATTCTGGTTCATTAGTCAAGGCTTCCATGACAGGAAATGCACAATATCTTGGAATTTCACCTGCTTCCCAAAACCTTTCTGCACAGTTGTGGGACACCGCTGGACTCCTAATGCCAATTAACCATATGCTTCACATATGATTTTGAATTTACCTGTCAAGTCTATTCCCAAATTTAAAATATTATCCCAGGATTCCATCCAGTCAGATCCTGGAATCTCACATCGTTTTTATCTTAAAATAGAACCTTCCTCTTACTCCCTTGGCCTCCTCGAGATCCTCTTTCTGAACTCCAAATGGACACAATGCTTTGAGGCAGCCCAGCAATAGCTCAGCACAGGAACATATTTCTTCTAAACCTCCCCTCCTCTCACCCCCGAAGCCACTAATGACCTCTGCCACTTCCACAACATTCCTGCTTTGCATCTCTTCCAGCTTTGACTGTTCAAACTGTTTCCTGCGCCACTGGCTGTGTACTCCCACCTCCTCCACCATCTCTATTTCCCCTTCTCATGATCTCAAGCAGCACATTCTTTACCAACTGAGATGTTCTGCACCATCTTTTCTCTCCTCGGCTGCTCCAGATAGTGGATGTCGAGAGTGCAGTTATTCAATGGTTTTCATGGAGCTGATTTGCACTATAGCTCATAAAATTGAATAATTCAGCAAAACAAACAATAAATCCAATTAAATACCACAAAGTGGGATGCAGGTTATTAATAAATTACTGACAGACTCTTAACAAAGAGTACATATTATCTTAAATAAATCCTTTTGACTGCAGTTTTGATATTTAAATTGTTTTTCCTTCTGAAGGTGCTGATATTCTAAACAAGAGTTCCACTGACGTGAGTGAGCTCCCTAGTTTTGTAACTCAGCAAATCTGTCTGGTTTCTTCCTGGTTTCAGTCACCCTTTGCAAATACACCAGGGGCACAGAGGTTGATGTCGTTCCCCATCCAGCACTATTCGTCTTCAGCTCCACCCCATAACACCCCCACAACTCCAGACCCCATTGGGTCCATGATCACCAATTTCCCGCAGCTGGCCCTCCAGGTAAGAGGCAGCTAAATTGGTAAATTAAATTTGTAAATTGGTTTATTATTGTCACATGTACTGAGATACGCGAGCTAAGAAAATGGCCAACATTTGGTATGTTGAGGCTTCTAACACAACCGAAGACTTTAGCCTAGAGCCAAAGACCATAATGGTCACTGGTACTGAGCTTTTCTGCTATACTACTCTGCCTAAAGGAGCACTAGAACTTCTGGCAAGGACTCTTAAAATGCAATCCAGAGAACTTCATCAGTATATAGCAAGCTCAACAAGACCACATCAGTATTTTGTAAAGGCATTGCTTAATTAAAGACAATCACCGTGGATTTGTTAACGCAAAGTTGTGCCTGATTAACTTGACTGGATTTTTGGAGGTGATAATAAAGTGTATTAATGAGGGCGAAGTATTTGATGTAGTTTACATGGATTTTTAGAGAAGTGTTTGACAATCTCAAGAAAAAGTAGCAACTGGATTTAAAAATTGACTCAGTTGGACAGTTCCGAAGCGCTGAGGATCAGGTCTTTGCTTTTTGTGATGCATAATGGTTGACTTGGATCGAGGTGTGGCAGTTGTAAGTTTGCCGATGACATCAAAATTGTTCATATGGTTAACAGAGAGGAAGGTTGTGCTTGGCTGTAGGAAATCATTTTGGATTGGTCAGGTGGGCACTTTTTTCTGATATAGGAGAACATTTGGCCCATGTAGTCTGTCTGCTCAGAGCAACGCCATTCCCCCACTTATTTCCCTGCAACCTATTCTCTCTCACATGCTGACTAACTCCCCACTGATTCTCCCACCACCACAGTAGCCAATTAACCTAGCAACCACCATGTCTTCACGATGTGGGAGGAAACCAGAGCACTTGGAGAAAATCCACACAGCCACAGGGAGAACATGCAAACTCCACACAGACATCACTGGGAGTCCGGATCAAACCTGGTCTTGGAAGTTGTGAGGTAGCAGTACTACCTGCTGCATCACTGTGCTACAGAAAAGTGACAAATGGAATTTGTTCCAGAGAAAATACAAGGTATGCATTTGGGAAGGGCAAACCAGGCAAATGAATAAATGATGTGGCAGTATACTAAAAGTGTAGAGGAACCAAAGTGTCCTTGGGAGAAGATCCACAAATATCCCAAGGCAGCAGGAGAGGTAGATAAGGTAGGTATAGCAGCTTACAGCAGACCTGCCTCTATCAGCCAAGGTAAAGAATAAATGTAGAGAGATTATGCTAGAACTGTATGAAACAGCAGTTAGGCCACAGCTAGAATACAGTGGACAGTCCTGTTTACCACACTGCAGAAAGGATGCAATTTTGCTGGAGAATGTACAATGGAGATTTATGAGGATGTCGGCAGGACTGGTGCTGAGAAGAGGTAGAGTAGGCAGGGGCTCTTGCCTTTTAATCAAGATCAATAACATTAATAACGGCTGGACAGGGTGAACAGGAAGGACTTAGTTCCTTTCCTAGTGAGGTCAATAACTAGGGGACAAAGATTTAAGTCAGTTGGTGGTAGCACTGGTAATGTTGAGGTCAGAATCTTTCATTCAGAATAGTGGGGGCTCTGAGTCTGCTGGGTGAGCACTGAAGAGACTCAGAACTGAGAAGTGAGATTAACCTAAACTCCTCTATTTTTTGGAGGGTCTGGACAAAGTGATCTGCTTGTATGCCAAAAATTCTTATGACTACAATCCAAGTGTCCGTCCTTCAATATGTAAACCTGAACAGAAGTGGTGGCTGAATGTCCAGCAAGAAGACAGTAGAAGACAGTGAAGAGTGAAACTGCAATGGAATCTAGTCACAGCTTCCAATACTCAAAGAGAACATTTTCTAAGTTTGAATCATCAGTTATGACTAAGCTCAAATCTTGACTGATTTAACATTCTGCACTACAAGGGGGCTGAAGTTACAAGCAGTGGCCCTATCAACATTAAACTGGCATCAGTGAGCTTGTTAGATCCTGGGAAATTTGTGATTTCTATTGACCCAAATGGCACCCTCAGTTATCACAACACAATCATGCATTGTATTTTCATTACAATAATATGGAGGCTTTCAGATTCCAAGAAAACTCTTCCCGGAATCCATGCTTGGTAAACAACCCAGGTCACAGTAACTCACAAAACAGCACTTACAAACAATTAAGTTGTTCCCTACTCGCTCCAAGGCAGATTGCAAACAAAATGAGAAAGAAATCCAAATTTTTTTCTGGGAGATTTCAACTCTTTCATTGATTGCACACAACTATATCATAAACAATTAAGCAACTCACTCTCAGTTGATTTTTGTCATTTAATTTAGCTTTTAGTCCGTCAATTAGATCTTGCAGAATTTCATTTCCATGTCAATTACCTGACCTTGGCCTGTGGCAGAAGTTGTTCAATGGTGTCTGCTAAAACTAATTTCTTGCCTACTCTGGTAAAGTAAGACCAAGTTTTATCAAACTAGACTACTGCACATTGCCTCAGAAGTACATCGGCTAATTCAGACTTGAGAGGAGAGCAGCTATATAGTCAAATATCCCATTTGGACATGAATAGGTTAAAAAAAACTAAACGTTAAACAGCAGAGTGCAAAGGAAAACTTGTTGTCACGGCAAAGCACTGGACTTCCACTCAGAACCATTCTCTTGGTGATAGCTACACTGCATCTTAGATGCACAAGAATGAGGAAAGTGGGGATGAGGGAACAGGACACAGACCCCTTATCAGACCAGGTTATAAGAAACTAAATGTTGTTGACAGCGGCAATGTAACCAGTTTGCTTGCGATGGATACTTGCATGTCTGTACCATCAACAGATCGTGCTCATCAACAGGCCAATGCGTTCCAGTAAAGAGCAAATGGAAAAACAAATTCCAAGCAAAATTTACAAAACTGCACAAGGTGCTGAAAATAAAAAATATTCACCACATAGAAGTGGCACAATACTTTGATATAATACACCATGTGCAGTGCACTAATATACCATGGCAGTGTAAGAATTTGAATTCAATTTAACAAATAGAAACAAAATAAAAAGTCAGTAAAAATCATCATGAAGTTGTCAGATTGTCACAAAACATATCTAATTCAAATACTTGGAAGAAATAAGCCGGTTTACTGTGTCTAGTCGAACCCATAAGTGGCTCCAGTCCCACATATATGTGGTCAGCATTTAACTCCCCAATGAACTGGTTAAAGCACTCAGATGCACCAAACAGCTACAAACGCAGACCTCAGGGAAGCATGGTATAGCTTCTGGCATTTGGAGGGGAATGGGAGCACTGGGCCTGGCTTCTGATCCTTCCTCCAAATCCTCCCTTTTCCCACCCCTCCTCCCTGGTTACCCTTTTTAATATAAATCCTTATTCTCCACATTGCTAGGTCAGTTTTAGTTTATAAAATGTTTTCGGGACAATTTTCTTGAACGATGCATCGTGGACCAACTAGGGAACAGTTTATTTAGACATCTCTGGATTGGGGAAGTGTTAATTAGTAATCTCATAATATAGGACCCCCCTACGGAAGTGTGGTCATAATATTATAGAATTGTAAACTAAATTTTGTGTATGGGGATGGCGTAACACAGGTGAGAAAAAGGGAAATTTAAAATGTTAGCAAGGAAGACAAGGTGATGGTGCATTATAACAGCACGGGTAATGATTAGCTGTGTGAGTGAGCATACAATGATAATAACACAGCAGCAAACAGTGTCAAAGGAAAGAGAAATTACAGGCTCTTTATCAGAACACTTGTAGCAAGAGAGATAAATTAATGTCACCACTGGACATACTTGGCTATTATCTCTTAGATATGTTATTGCAAGATGACCAAGACTTGAATCTGAATACTGTAAGGTATTTAAGATTTCAGAATGAAAAACAGAATGGAAAAGGTGGGGTGGACAACTCTGAAAATAATGACATTAGGTCAGCAGTGAGAAAATAGTCTGTAGACTATTCCCATTGCACTATTTCATTTTTTCTACCTAAATTTATTCAACTTCCTCAGCATCTGAACAAAAACTGCAGATGCTGGAATTCCGAAATAAAAATAGAGAATGCGGGAAAAACTGAGCAGGTCAGGCAGCATCTGTCGAAAGGGAAACAGAGTTAGTGTTTCAGGACAATAACCCTTCGTCAGAACTGTGCAAGAAAGATAGGAATGATGAAAGGATAATTTCTGAAATGTTGAGGCCAGGTTGCCAAGGGTGACAAGCTATGGATGACAATATCTGGTTGATGAATCAATGAGAGCAGTTAGGAGGAGAGAAAATAAGGAAACATACAAGAGCTGTGAAATGCAGGTCAGAGCTGTAGGAAATGTCCAGCTGATCAGATCAGTGGAAAGTGACCGAATATTACGGATGGATGACCTAATGTGGAACTGGCCTGTTCTGATACAAACATAAAAAGCAAGTTACCCCAAACCATTGAATTGCCAAAGGCTGCAACGTGCCCAGCAGACAATGAGGTGCGTCTTATTAAAACACTGCAGGAGTCTACAGACAGATAGAGCAGAATGGGAATGGGCTAGAGAACTAAAGTGACACGCAACAGGAAGCTTGGGGGTCATCCTTCAGACTGGATGCAGATACTCTGCAAAATGGTCACCCACTTTCCCTGATGAACGAATAGACTACACCATGTCCATCAGATGCACCAAAAGGAATGCTTGGGACCCTGGATGGTGGGAGAGGCAATAATACCACAAGTGTTATATCTCCTGACGTTGCATGGGAAAGCTCCGAGAGAAGGGAATTGGTTGGTGGAGATGAAAGAGTGGACCAGGGCTCACCATCCAGGGACCAAACAGTCCTTTCAGATGAAGCAATGATTCACTTGCACTGATTACTGTCTACAGAGTACTGCATTCAATGCTCAGGATGTGGTCTCCTTTACATCGGAGAAGCCAAATGCAGATTGGATGACTGCTCAGCAGAGCACCTGTGTACAGTCCCAAGTTTCTGGTTGTCTTTTACTTGTATTAGAGCCATAGAGACATACAACGCAGAAACGGGCCTTCAGCCCATTACGTCCACACCAACTATTGCACCCATCTATACTAATCCCACTTCCCCACATTTAGTCTGCAGTCTTCTATGCCTTGGCGATACAAGTGCTTGTCTGGATGTTTTTTAAATGTCGTGGAAGTATCTGCCTTCATCACCTCCTCAGGGAGTGTGTTCCAGATTCCAATCACTCTGTATGTAAAGAAAATCCCCCTTGGATCCCTCTATATCTCCTACGTCTTATCTTATAACTATGGGGAAAAGATTCTTATTATCTACCCAGTCTATCCCCCTTATAATTTTGTATACTTCCATCAGGTTTCCCCTCAGCCTTCTCTGCTCCAGGGAAAACAAATACAACCTATCCAATCTCTCCTTATAAGTTAAATGCTCCAATCCAGGCAACATCCTTTGTATCTCCTATGTACCCTCTCCAGCATGATCACAACCTTTCTATGTGTGGCGACCAGAACTGCATACAATACTCCAACGTTTTATAAAGTTGTAATGTGATGTCCCAAGCGCTCATATTCTGTCACGGCCGATGAAGGCAATCACCCCACATGCCTTCTTCACCTGTGCTTTACTTTCAGAGATTTATGGCCTTGTACCCCGAGGTCCTTCTATTCATCAACATTCCTACCATTTACGGTATATGTCCTGCCCTTGCTTGCCCTCTTAAAATGCATCAGCTTGCATTTATCAGGATTATATTCATCTGTCACAGCTCTACACAACTGTCCGGCTGAACCACTGGTCATGGACTTCCAGTCAAAAAAAACAACTTTCCACCACCATCCTATCTCCTATTATCAAGTCAATTTTGGCAGCTTGCCCTGAATCCCATGGGGCCTAACCTCTTGGATCAGCCAACCATGTGGGACCTGGCCTTGCTAAACTCCATGCAAAAAACATCTACTGCACTGCCCTCATCCATAGGCTTAGTTACCTCTTCAAAAAATTCAAATTAGTGAGACAGGATTTCCCTGAAAATGTCTTCCAATAGTTTTCCTACCACTGATGTAAGAATGTAGTTACCTGACTTCTTCAACAAAAACATTTGCTATCCTCCTGTAACCTTGTACCTCACCTGTGGATAGCAAATATGCAAAAATCTCCATCAGGGCCCCAGCAATCCCCTCCCTGGTCTCCCATGGCAGCCCAGGAAAAATCTCATCAGGCCCTGGGGAATTATCTACCTTAATGTGCTCCAAGACATCTAGCATGTCCTCCTTCTTAATGCTTCGATGCTCCAGAATATCACTGCCCCTCTCCCTGAAATCTCCATCTACCTTGTCTTTCTCCTTAGTGAATGCAGATGAGAAGTATTCATTTAAGACCTTGCTCACATTCTTGATTCCACGGGTAGATTATCTCTCAGGTCCCTACTCTTTCCCTGGTTACCTTGTTGCTCCTGATAAACTTACAAAACATCTTGGGGTTTTTTGTAATCTTGTCTGCCAATGATATTCTGTGCCCCCTCTTTGCCCTCCTAACTTTAAGTACTCTTCTACACACTCCATATACCTCAAGGAACTCTCCTGTTTACTGTTGCCTACACTTGTCACACGCTTCCTTTGTTTTACTTCACCAAACTCTCAACATCCCTCGTCATCCAGGGTTTCCTAATCTTGCCATCCTTACCTTTCACCCTCATGGGAACAGGTTGGCCGTGAACACTCACTATATCTTCTAAAAGACTGTATCTTTTAACTTTCCCCACCTGAATGCCTTTATTTCAGTACAGCTGTTTGTCTAGTAGGATTGCCCACGTATTGACTCAAACAAAAAAAACTCCTGGATGCACTGGACAAATTCCTTCCCATCCAAGCAGCTTGCACTAAGGCACCTCCTGTCAATATCAGGGAAGTTAAAATTCCTGAATACTATAACCCGATTGCTGCGTATGGTTCCCCCACCCCTCCAATAACTAAGTATACGAATAACTAAGGCCGACGCTGAATGATAGTCAATTTTTCAATAATTGGATACTGGATTATCACAGTCTCACTCTGCATTCCACTGACAAGTAAAGACTTCAAGGCAAAATTAATAATATCCTTAAATTTAGTTAGTCATGGATCTATTGAATTGAAATCAAAAGCTTATGGAGTTGCTAACAATGCCTGTGGATTCAATAAATTTTACAAGCCAGCAACAAAAATGACCAAAACAAATTGATACAGGGAGGTAGCAGACAAAACGTTATAATCGATATTGAAGAAATACACCAAAAATTGCAGGTTCTTCCATATGAATAGAAAAGAGTAAAAATAATTCTGCAATCCTTAAATGCCAAAGACAGAAGGAATTATAAAGGGGTAATAAAGAAATGGTGGAGGTATTAAATATTTTTGATTTGTTTTGTGGCAGAGGACAGATTACATGTAGTGGAAATACTGGAAAGCCCAATATTAACTAATGTTAATAAAGTGAAGGCATTGGAGAAATTAAGGCTACTGAAAATCTGACCAAATCCCAGATCTGATGGGGTTCTAAGAGATAGCTGCAAATATGCTGCATGCATTAAATGATGTTCCAAAATTCCATACATTGTGGAATAGTCCTGGCAAATTGTAAAGTAATAAATGTAACACTGCAAATCAATAAAGGAGGCAGACAGAATGTAAAGTACTATAGCCCAGATAGCTTGATACTGGATGTTGGAAAATTGCTGGCATTTATTGTTAATATAATAACAAGGTCCTTAGGAAAAATATAACTGGATTTGCCAGAGTTGATGTAGTTTTATGAATCAAAAAAATGTATTTGGCAATTCTAAGAGCTTTTGTACATGTAACAAGCAGAATGAATAAGGGGAACAAGTGGATATATTTTATTGTCTATTTTGTTTTCTGATAATACCATGCAATAGGTTGTTACCTATAATAAGAGCATGAGTACAGGATCGGTTAAAGATTAGAAGACGGAATAGCAATGACCAAGTCTTCAAGCTATCAGTGGAGTGCAAGTGAGCCATTCTCAATTTATATTAATGAGAGGAGAACGGACAGTCTAACATAGCCAACGTTACTGATCATACAAAGCGAAGTGAGAATGAGAACTTTGAGAAGGCTGCAAAAAGTTTGCAAATGAATAAAGACACATTAAGTGGGCAACTAAAAGATGGCAGATGGAATATTATCCTGGAAATGTTATTCACTTTGGTGGAAAAAAACCAGTAAAACAACACATTTTTCCAACCTGGAGAAACTAGTAATTGTTGGCAGACTATGCTCACTGGGGTTTAAACAAATGAGAGGTGATCTCATTGAGAAAAAAAATCTGGGAGGGAATTTTAAGGTTGATGTGTTGATGTAGGAGGTTGTTTCTGGAGAATCTATAATGAGGTTGGTCTCAAGATAATGGACTGGTTATTTAGAATTGAAGTGAGAAAATTCTTCAGCTCAGAGCAAAGTAAATGTTTAGTCATCAAGTTCATTAAATACTGAGTGAAGGTGGATGTGAAAGCGGAGGAGGTACAGGACAAGAGATGACTATTCGACGATACAGCAAGCTATGTGGCCTCTTCTTGCTTCTATTATGTCCTAATGGTTCAGGGAATCCACCCATCGTCACATACTGAGAGTAATGAGGTACAGCAATAAATTATAGCTTCCTCACTCAGGATGAGAAAACACCTGGTGGAACACTCACCTTTTATATCCCGATGTACAATCATGTTACTGTGGAGGTAGGACACCCCCTCCAGAATCTGCCTGGTGTATTTTCGGGTCACATTCTCAGTCAGTGCTCCATATGCCTTCAATTGGTCTTTCACTGAACCCTAGAAACGACAAATAATTTTTAGATTCAGGAGGATCATTTCAAACTTGGTCTGGAATATAGGAACAACAATTGTAGGCAAAATCAACAATTAGCTGGCAAAGCTAGAGGCCAAGTCTAAAACGATTGTTACTATTAAACACAACATGCTTCTAACCATTTTAGTTTTCTTCCCATCTTTCCAGGGTCACTTTGGTTCATTTGCTTTTGCCTGCAGGAATTCCCTGGAAATGTGGAGCAGCCAATATTAATGAGTTAAGGAGGGGAAAGCCAAACTGGAAAATGAAAGTAATCTGAGAGTTACAAAAGTGGCAGATTTTACTTATGCAAGATGGTGATTGATGTTGTGAAGGGAAAGACATATTAAATTTCACCTATCATGACTCCAGGACATACAAAAGCACTTTGCAGCCAATGAAACACTCCTGAAATGTATTTACTACTATAAGAAAGGTTTGTGCATAGGTAGGTCTCACAAACAGCAGTGAAAGAACAAACAGACTTTGGCTGAGGTTAAATACTGATCAGATAAATATTGGTCAGGTCACCAGGCCGACCTGTCTTGTTCTTCTTCAGAATACTGACACAGGATGTTTATACAACCACCTAAGAGAGCAGAGGGAACTTTTGTTTAATGGTTCCTTCAAAAGACAGCATCTAACCACATTGATCATGAACATGCTTATGACCTGAAATGTATTGACAGCAATACCATTTCAAGTCATAGCATGGTCATACAAAGCTCCTTCTATAATAAGGATATCCACAGCCCACAAGCTTCTACAGGAGGCTTCTGACAGATATTCAAATAATTTAAAAGTTGCCTAATGAGTGCAAGATTTTTCTACAATTGACTGCAACTCTCAGGAAGAATGCAAATGCACTTGGAAAAATTCTGTGTGCAGAATGCTCCAATTCACCAAGTTCAAAATACTTAATTTTACTGTAAACTTTGGACAGCAGTAGAGCAAACTGCAGAGTGAAAATGTCAGTGAAAGCAAAAGCAAGTGGAACAAGTAGTGCCGGATCAATCCAATCTTGAAGAGTGTATTTAGGGACAGGATCAGGCCATTCAGCCCCTCAAGCCTGTTCCACCATTCCAAAAAATTATGGCTGATCCAACACTCCTTGTCCCTTTCCTGCCTTTCCCCTGTAACCCTTGATTCCCTTACTGATTAGAAACTTATCTAACTCAGCCTTAAAAAAAATCACACAAGGAATCTGACCCTACAGTTCTCTGTGACAAGATGTTCTAAACATTTACAACTCTCTGAGAAGAAATCCTCTCTCTTCAGTCTTAAATGGGCGCCCCTTATTCTGAGACATTGTCCTCTGGTTTTGGACTTGAAATAAGAACCAATATTCCATTAGTCTTCCCTGCGACCTGCTGCACTTGTGTTTTGTGCGGAGAAAACAATAACTGGAGCTGTGATATGGGGCAGAGGGCACCCATCAGGAATATAAGGAATTTATATAGGAGTGAATTCCCACAAGTGGTTGATTTTGTTTAAATATCAGTAATACCATAGAACCATACAGCACAAAACAGGCCCTTCAGCCTACCATAAATGAACCATAATGAACGGTATTATTTAGTATCCTAGGTCAGATGCTACCTATGGAAAGAGCTGAGTGGAAAATTGATTTTGCTAGATGTGGTCTTTAATCAGGATTATTGCCTGAGCCAAAAATGCATTTATTAAGCATTTCAGAAGAAGCTGGATTAGCACATTAGTGAGAAAAGAATAGAGAATGCAGTTGCAAATAAGCTTGACAAAGATGCTGCCAGTATGGAAAATGATAACTAAGGAAAAAATGGATAATCTGGTGTAGTTTTCTTTGGAACATTGAGAGCTTGAGGAGAGGCAAGTGAGTTATAAGGGGCCTAGGTAGACTAAGTAGGATGGAAAAATTTCCCTTAGCAAAGGAGTTAAAAAAACAGGGAGCACAGGTTTGAAGTAATTGATGGAATGAGGACACAAAATTTATGGTACAAAAACTGCTAAACTAGTCCATATTGGTGATAATGTTCTTGGCTGATAACGTGTAACACATGGACAAGTCACTGAATATAGCAGAGATTGATATCAAAAAGTTGAAGACTCCTTTAAGCCCCTAGAACAGTTCCAAACTCAGCCTTAAATAAGCTCTTCCTTTGCAAAGTAAAACTTCTAATACCATCAGTGCCCCCACACTTTTGCAGTTTATTCCACACATCACAAAGGACTTTCAGTGAAACTTCTAGTTCAGTGTTAAATCTTGTAACTTTGTTCAGAAACGGAGTTAAAACTGCCCAAATTCAGCTTATGCCAAATGTCAACAGAAAGTCAATTTTTCACTGCGTCAATTTTGACTGGATTCAAACCCAAATCCCAAAGGAAAAGGACTATGTACTAACATTCTGCACCAGCCATTGCTCAACATGTACATCTGTGTGAATCACCGAGACATAAAGCTGGTGCAATTGATTAATCTAATACAGTTATGAAGAATAGCTAACATACACAAGCAAACACTACAAATAAAAAAAAATCTGGATATAAAACTTATGGCTTAAGCAGGATCAAGCATGAAGATGATGTAGAGTAGCAAGTAGGTGTAAAGTACAGATTACTATAGCCATCATGGAATCATTGTGTACTATATACAGGCAGATTTAAGCTGTGTAATATCTCAGTAAAACACTCTTCCTGTCTGCTGAATCTACTACAAGTTTGTACACAGTATCCTGTCACGTGTCTTGCAGTTACATGGCAAAACTTGGCAGTCATAATGGCACCGGCAATGGAACATACAAACTGCTGTGGTACAAAGCCAAGGCTCCAATTAGGGTTGCAAATCACTATCCTTCCAACAAGTTGATAATAAATTACAGAGAACTTAAAGCAGCATTTTACTTTTGAGGTTTAGGAAACCATGCAAATTAATGAGGCTCATTCTACTGAAGCTTAAATCACCAAGCCTCACAACGTACTCCCTGCTATCTGTACATGTCCCTCATCAGGAATTTTGAAATTGTGTTATTATGAGATGGTAGCACACTTTAAAAATTCCAAACTGCTGGGGGTATTTAGCGTAGACCACTCAGTAGCTACTTCCTCTCCCCTTTATTTCACACACTGAGAGATTGTACAAGTTTTCTTCACAACAAGGAAGGATAATTAAGTAACTCTTTGGGGTTGCTTATGTAAACTTTCTTGCAAGATCAAAAGAAGAAATTACCCTATTTAAATTTTTGCAGTAGATAAATTAACAGTGTGATGTTATCGCAATTGACTCGACTAACATACAGCAAATAAACATCAAAGCTAATCCAGAAATCCTTTCTCCACTTTGTACCTTAAAGGGACCTTTTAGTCAAACCAATATAAAATTCAGTTCTCCCAAAAGGCACAGCCATTGAGACTGACTTACAGTGGCAACCATTCTGATGGTAATTCCTAGCTCCAACATCTTAGAATGATGCAAACAGAGTTGCCAACTATCCCCACTTTGGCTGAACAGTCTGGTTTTGATCGAAATGCTGAGATATTGCCAAAATATAAATCAGATACTAAGAGTCCAGATCCTGCAATGAACTGAGATTTTTTTTCTCTCCAAGTGTTTAATAAATGAAAATAGTCATTTCAGCAATCAGAATCAGCCGAGAATTCTCCTTCCACCCTATTAGTTATCTTAAAATACACTTGGAAAAAGTTGGGAAGATTACTGGGTTGGCCATTTGGCACAGCTGCTTGAGTCTTGTGACCAATTCTGTCACAGGAGCATCTCCCCATCTGCAACAGAACATGAGACTGAGAGGTGGCTTCTCCGCTCAAATGCTTATTCCCCCCACTCATGAATATCCACAGTCTTGTATTGCACAACAGTAATCAAGTATTGCAAGTGTGCATCATTTATGTTAACTTGTTTACGTTAACTAAGGTTTGTCATGTACCGTGCTACTGTTGCAAAAAGCTAATTTTCATAGCATTTATACCCTATGTGTGCCTATGACAATAAACTTGAACTCATTCCCCAAACTTATTTTCTCCCCATGAATACAAATACCTGCCCATTTGTTTTCCTTAGACTTGGATGTGATTAAGAGTTCATTATATGATTTCGCAATGTCCATCCTCCCTCTCTATTCATCATCTCAGCAGCTATTGTAAAGTGCAGAAAAAAGTTAGTGAAAATATTTGGTACATTCCAGTTTAATCTGAAGTCCTGCCAATAACTATAACATTATTCTGTTTAATTGTTTGGTTGGCAAGGTAGAAAGGGCCAATAATGGACTTGTGTAGCTGTAACAGCATTAAGTGCCAATTTCAAAAATTTACCAAAGGCCAGAAAGCAGCAGATTGGAGCCAAGACTTATGACTATGCCTCAATAATTTTCACATTTACTCAGTGGAACACAAATGACCGCATCACAATAAATATAACTGTTGGTAGGTCAAAATGGTTCAGCAAAAAGCTCCACACATAGAACTACTTTGACTGGGCAAATTTTGCAAAACCTGGGGTTAGGCCACTTATCTCCACTAGGACAAGGAACGTTCGGGCTACTGAATGAGGTTTAGAGGGAAAACAACAGCAGTGCTACAGAATTGTGCAATGTAGAACAGACAGACCAAATACCATAGAAAATGATTCATTTATTTAAGTCTGTGGTTCACTTCTGTAATACTGTGCACATAATTTGTGTTAAGATCTAGTTAGTATAAGTACTTATTGTGCAAGTATTCACACTATGCTCTAACACACTGTGCCAATTAGAAGATAGTACCTAAGAACACAAGAAATAGGGGGAGTTGGCCTCCTGACTTTTCAAGCCAGCTCCACCATTCATTATCACGGCAGACCTTCTACCTCAGTGCCATTTTCCTGCCCTACCACCAGATTGCTCGTTTCCCCTCATGTTCAGAAAGTTGTCTGTACATTGAATGAACAAAATGACTAATCCTCCAAAGTCCTTCAGGGTAGAGAATTTCAAAGTTTCACCACCACTAAGTGAAGATATTTCTTGTCATTTCAGTCCTGAATGGCCTATTCCTTATTTTGAAACTATGCTTTCTGATCCTAAGCTCCTCATCCAGGGGAAATATCTTCCCCACATCCAGCCTGTCAGGCCCTTTAAGAATTTTTAAAGTTTCAGTATGACCTCCTCTCATCCTTCAAAATTCGAGAGGACAGAGTCCCAGTCTACTAAATCCCTCCTCATATTGCAAACTTGCTGTCACTTGAATAGTCTAGTGAATCTTTGCATCACTCCCTCAATGATTGCTCTGGTGGGATTTGAACCCAGGCCTCTGGATTATTTTTAGAGGTAACTTGACCTCTGTAGCACCACTGTACCCTACTTCATAAACAGTTGATTCCTTTTAAATAGAGACCTTTGCCACACAAACAAAAATGACATACAATTTGTGGATAAAATAATTCCACAGATACTAGATGAATGAAAAACAATATATTTTCCTTTTTTCAGAAAAAATGATGGAGCAATAGCTGTGGAAATAACACTTACTAGGAGTTCAAGAGAAAACCAAACTCCACTTCAAAGTGTGCAGTCATATGTTCACAGCAGAACGGTGCACCCTGCTTTGATATCTTCTATGAAAAACAGTACTTCGGTACTGTACTGCAGATTATGTAATTAAATTAGTATGGGGATTGAAATGCTAGTTTTACAATACAGAATTTACATTGCTAACTACAAAGCTAAACTGGAACTTGTGAAAAAGGCACGTACAACATTTGCTGTTAAAAGTGTTGCACATTGTTCATGTGAACTTGTGGTTCCAACAGAGTCAAGTTTAACAATCCACTCCATTGTCTACTAGGATATCCATTTAGAAAATGCAACTTGCCCTAACAGCATAAATGTATTTAAGGGAAAGCTAATTGACTACATGAGGGAGAAAGGAATAGCAAGATATATTGTTAGGATGAGATGAAAATAAGAAGGGAAAACGCTTGTGTTGTGATCTGAAGGGCCAAAGGGCCGATTTCTGTGCTATAAATATTTTATGATATAAACTGTGGTTAGGGGAAGCAAATAATACCATCCATCAGAGATTGCTCAACAAACATTCCTGTAGCATTACCAAAACTTCTACTTTTATATCTATACATTTTTCACTCAGCTAACCTGCGGCTGAGACTCATTTTGATGCCTTTATCACTTCTCGGATCCTCCACTGGCCTGCTAAAAAGCATTCTCCATGATCTTGAACCGATTCAAAACTCGGCTGCCCTAATCTTAACACAAACCAATTCTCATTCACCCTGAAAAGACTCTTCGGCCCAGAGACAGTGCCGACCATCAAGCACCCATTTACAGTAACCTTACACTAATCCCAGTATTCACTCCACATTCCCATCAACTCCACCCAGATTCTACCACTCACCAATATGCTTGGAGTAATTTACAGTGGCCAATTAACCTTCCAATCCGCACATCTTTGTGATGTGTGAGGAAATGGAAGCACCCAGAGAAACACGTTCATGCGGAGAACATGCAAATTCTACACTGATAGCACCAGATGTCAGGATCGAACCAGGTAGCTGGAACCGGGCAGCAACAGTTCTGCTAGCTGCGCCACTGTGCCATCCGTACTGAATACTTTGTCTCCCAGTTTGACAATGCCTTGATTTTAAAATTCTCATTGTCGTTTTCAAATCTGTCCATGGCTTTGGCTCTCCCATTTCTAACCACCTCCAGTCCTCAGTCTGCCCCTTGTGGATCCCTGACTTTAACCTCCAATCGTGCATGTTGCTTCAGCTGCCCATATTTCAGCTCTCTAAACCACCCCCATTCCACCAATAAACTCACTACCACTGTCTCCTTAATTAATATGATCCATAAAATCTACCCTCTAGCTAAAACTTTAGATTTTCTTTCATAATACTTTTGCTTGTCATTGTGTCAAATTTTGAAACCTTCCTGTGAAGCATCTTAGGTGTTTTTCTGGATTAAAGGCACTTTTTAATGTCAAAAGCGCTGTGGGTTTCATGTGTGAACCAACAGCTTTTATGAGCCAATGATGGGGTGCCTTCCTAGTTCCATCTGCTTGGTGATAAAAATAAAATTAGAAGATTACCAACTGAGAAAATATTTAGATTTCCTCAATACCATTGGCCTATAGCAAAAGATCTCTTTTGATAGGCCTTTTGACAAACTGCCTTAAAACAAATGCTGTACAAGACACCAAATGTCCTGGCTGAATGGAGATCACAGAGTTATTCCTCCATGAATCACTATTTGAGACAGCTCTCCTGTAGTAACTGGATTGCTTTTATTATGTATTATGTAACTGTAATATAGTTTGTATTGTGTAACTATTTGCAACAGAATTTTGTTGCAGCAAATATTCATGCTATATGCATCCTATCTGGATGTCTCACGGCTTGGTACGGCAACTGCTCTGCCCAGGACCGCAAGAAACTGCAGAGAGTTGTGGACACAGCCCAGCGCATCACAGAAACCAGCCTCCCCTCCTTGGGCTCTGTCTTTAACTCTCGTTGTCTTGGTGAAGCAGCCAGCATAATCAAAGACCCCACCCACCCGGGTCATTCTCTCTTCTCTCCTCTTCCATCGGGTAGATGATACAGGAGCCTGAGGGCACGTACCACCAGACTTGACAGCTTCTACCCCATTGTGATAAGACTATTGAATGGTTCCCTTATACAATGAGATGGACTCTGACCTCACGATCTACCTGACCTTAGACCCTATTACACTGCACTTTCTCTGTAGCTGTGACACTTTACTCTGTACTGTTATTGTTTTTACCTGTACTATATCAATGCACTCTGTACTAACTCGATGTAACTGCACTGTGTAATGAATTGACCTGCACAATCGGTTTGTAAGACAAGCTTTTCACTGTACCTCAGTACAAGTGACAATAATAAGCCAATACCAATGTAGTTTGGAGATTCAAGTTGCTGCAGGTTCAGTCATGAGCAGAGACTCTACTGCAGCTTTAGTCAAAAACTTGGAGATTGTTCAGCGAATAGTTTTCTGTAGTTTCAGTAAATTAAAACCACAAATCTCAGCACCAACTCATTGGCACAGATATTATCCACTCTGTAAATGATTTGGCAGCCATCTCTCCCAGTTCTTCTGTTTAACAAACCCTCATCGTATTGCAATGGGGAAGTGCCAAATGTTACAGGTTTCATGTGAAAAATCTCTTGTAAAAGTCTAAAGATTTCAGAATTCTTGTTATTTTAAGTTTCGAAAATAACTTATGGGAAGTTTTCTGCTTTGTTTTGCTTCTATGTAATATGTGCCTTGTTGTGAACTGTAGAAGCATGAAACAAAATAATACTTCTAGGGTGGAGTTGATGGGCATGAGAGAGAATATTTACAGGGAAATAAATGGGGCAACGGGAATGCACAGAGCCAAAGACTCGGTGCACTGAATGGCCTCATTCTATGTTGTGAGAAATATGAGAATATGCATTACAGTGCTGCTTTGAGCACGAATAAAGAAGCCTGAAGGCTAAATACACAAGGATGCTGCAGCTAATTGACAAATGAAAGCTCCTGGGGTGAATAGAACTAGCATGAAGCAAAATAACTTCCTATTGAAATCCAGTTTTGCCTCTGAACAGCAAACTATCACAGGTTAAAAAAAACTGTACAGAGTATAATGACGTCAATAATATTCACTTTAGGTGATGAGAGATGACTAGACTTTGCTGACTTACATGAGTTATTAGTAACACTTACAGACAGTGAACCAATTGCAAGGAGTTGATTTCCTTAAACAAATTGGCCTTTTGATAGTTATTTTACAGAATTTAAAGATATTCTAATTAGGTCATCCAGTGTTTAAAAAAAAACAAATTGAGCTAATTTCAGCTGCAATTGCTTTGTTAAACAACAAAAAACATCCCTGAATGGCCCAATGAAAAAATCTTAACCTTTAAATCTGAATGATCCAATAGAAAATGCTTTTCCTTTATTATCTTCATTGATGTAATATTAATTTCCAAACAAATCAGAATCAGGTTTATTATCACTATATGTCGTGAGATTTGTTGTTTTGCAGCAGCAGTACAGTGCAAAGACATAATAAAACTATAATTTACAAAATAAATAAATAGTGCAAAAAAAAAGCAAAGTAGTGTTCATGGACCATTCAGAAATCAGATGACAGAGGGGAAGAAGCTGTTCTTAAATTGTTGAGTGTGGGTCTTCAGGCTCCTGTACCTCCTCCCCGATGGTAGTAACATGAAGAAGTCATGTCCCAGATGGTGAGGGTCGTTAGTGGATGGATGCCGGCTTCTTGAGGCACCGCCTCTTGAAGGTGTCCTCGATGGTGGGGAAGGATTGTGCCATGATGGAACTGGCTGAGTCTATAACACTCTGCAGCCTCTTGCGATCCTGTGCATTGGAGCCTCCATACCAGGCGGTGATGCAACCAGTCAGAATGCTCTCCACCGTACATATATAGAAATTTGCAAGGGTCTTTGGTGACATACCAAATCTCCTCAAACTCCTAACGAAGCAGAGCTGCTGGCATGCATTCTTCATGATTGCATCAATGCCTTGGGCTCTTTTCCTTCATCCCTATCTTTCATTACTGTTTCAGAAAATGCTTTCTAATTAGTCTGGTGTGAGCTTTCTCTCATAAATCCAGGTAAACCTCTCCCAATTACTTTATATGCCTCAAACCAATCCTACCAGCTATAACCTCAATAACGTTGCTTTATTAAAGTAATTACTTTATAAATACACAAATACTTTTAGTTTTCTTTTCAATAAGGCAGGCCTTTTTCTCATGTCTGATATTTCCCTCTCTTTCAGTGGACCTCTGAAGATCTCTGCCAGAGGTATTCCCACCTTATTTTTTGAATTCCTTCAGAACATTTCTCCGTATTCATCTAGCCTAGTTGCTTTTTTCACCTCATCTTATTCATGTATGGAGCTATCAGCTCAGGAGCAATGTTACACTTGCTACAATTACTGGAAGAAACATCCAATTGCCTCCTGCCTCATACTTTTTCCAATATACTCAGTTTCCAAGAACTCGTTTGAATTTTCGGCCTCTTATCCCTTCATTAATCTCAATTGGTTTCTGTCACTGGTGGATCTATTTTTTTTTTAATTTCTTTTTTCCAAAATGTGCCTCCTTCACATTTCTAATATCATTTGGCTGCTTTACTCTCCAATTATTTTTCTTTCACAGCACCTCCAAAGCTCATGACTTCCATCACACGGAAGGATAAAGGCTGCAGAATCATGGGAACATCACCAGTAAGTTCCCTCCAAATCATACATCACTGACTATGTAATGTCTCCCTTGTCATCCCTGGACCAGAATCCTGGAACACCCAACCTAACACCATTATGAGAGTACCATCTGAAGGGATAAGTATTAAATGATGGCCTTGTCAACAATAGGCTCATTCTGTGATTGGAAGAGAAACTTAACCTTCACCAATTTGTTATTGCGATTACTGGTAGTGAGATTTCATATCCTTCAACTCAAACACCCTTTGAAAATAAAGAGAGTAGTGATGATCACAAATACAAACTATGTCCAATAAAATCCCCTGAATGAAAAAAAACTACTTACTTTGTGGTCTATCAGATGGAAGAACAAAATTTGACACTAGGCCAAGATTTGGTCGAGGATGCAATTTTAGAAAGGACACACAACAACTCGAGCTTTCTCGATCATAAGCAAGGAGAGAGGAGTGGAGAGGTAAAGAGGTTTAAGGCGAGAATGACAGAGCCCAGGGCCTCGAGAGGTGAAGACGCGAAATCTGGCCTGCTGAAGGAGCCAATAATAGAGAAACGTGGTACTTTTGGAGTATAAGAGACCTGAATACAAGCTGAAAGTCAGCAGAGTATAGAACTAGTTGCTTTAAAATAATGAAATAATCACTGATCATGATATGGAAAACATGCATACCATGAGTACATCAAAATGAGATCATGTAGACATATTAGGTGCAGGAGGTGGCTGGACGGCCCTCAAGGCTACTCTGCAATTCAATAAGATCACAGGTGATCTGACTGCTTTCTCACCTACTTGCAGTAACCTATCTTATCACTTGTAACAACACAGCAGGCAGCCATTTGGCCCATCTGGTCCATCTTGGTTCTCACAGGAGCAATCACATTTCACCTCTCCTATTTTCCACTAACCCTATGACTCACACGTTTTACAACTCCCCTTTGATACATTTTGGCATTGGAAAGAAATTGGGGTCCCAGAAGAATCCCACATGGTCATGGACAGAATGTACATAGACAGCAGCCGAGGTACCTTGCTTGTCAAGAATCTGTCTATCTCTGCCTTAAAAATATTCAGACTCTGTTTCTACTGCCCTTTGAAGAATAGAGTTCTCCTGAGAGAAAAATTATTGCCTCCATCTTAAATCAGCAACCTTTATTTTCCGAAAGTGATCACAAGTTTTAGAATCTCCCACAGAAGGGTGTTATGTCTTTCAATCAAATTGTCTCTTACCTTTCATGAGTTCAGTAGATGCAAGCCTAGCCTGTCCAACTTCCCGTCACAAGGTAACTTGGAAGCATCACTTATTTCCCTGTAAAACACTGTCTTTCATCAACCCATCAACTCCCCCCAATTCTTCTGTTATCACCTACACTAGGGGCAATTTACATTAACTTTTGATACGGGAAGAAACCAGAGCACCCAGAGGAAACCAATGCAGTCATAATGAGAACATACAAACTCCATCCAGAGAATTGAAGTGAGATAAGTCACTACAGTGGCATCAGCACCATCCACTGCGCCATTGTTATAGTCTTGCTTGGACCCATGTTCCATTCCCACACACCCTTTAGAAAGATGCCATTTAAGTTGCAGAAATGGGGAGAGATGGAGAGAAAATGGGAATGTCTGTAACTCGGTAGAGACCAAGGTTGGCCAGGTAACAATTACTTTTATTGTCATATAGTTAGTAGATAAATCAGGGCAGGTAGGGAGAGAAGGAACAAAGACACATGCTGGAGGTACGAGAGACAGAGAACAGCAGTTGCTGAAAATACCCAAAAGATCAGGCATCTATGAATAGAGAAACTTTACACGAGAAGTGAAATTGCTGAATTTAATGAGTGCTAAGAGATGGAATATCCCTAAATGGAAGATGAAATGCTGTTCATCAAGCTAATGTTGTGTTTTGTTGAAACAACACAGGAAGCTGACTCTCACCAACTTTTACCGATGCACTATAGAAAGCATCCTATCTGGACGTATCACAGCTTGGTACGGCAACTGCTCTGCCAAGGACCGCAAGAAGCTGCAGAGAGTTGTGGACACAGCCCAGCGCATCACGGACACCCTCCTTGGACTCTGTCTTTACCTCTCGTCTTGGTGAAGCAGCCAGCATAAATCAAAGACCACACCCACCTGGGTCATTCTCTCTTCTCTCCTCTTCCATCAGGTAGAAGATACAGGAGCCTGAGGGCACGTACCACCAGGCTCAAGGACAGATTCTATCCCACTGTGATAAGACTATTGAACGGTTCCCTTATACGATGAGATGGACTCTGACCTCACGATCTACCTTGTCGTGACCTTGCCCCTTATTGCACTGCACTTTCTCTGTAGCTGTGACACTTTACTCTGTACTGTTATTGTTTTTTACCTGTACTACATCAATGCACTCTGTACTGACTCAATGTAACTGCACTGTGTAATGAATTGACCTGCACAATCGGTTTGTAAGACAAGCTTTTCACTGCACCTCGGTACAAGTGACAATAATAAACCAATACCAATACCAAGTCAAATACAGAGGGGTTAGAGTAGGAAAAAGATGGAGAATTAAAGTGATAGGGAACAGAAAGCTCAGAGTCAACCTTGCAGACAGAACTGAAGGGTTCTGCAAACACCTAATTTGTGTTTGGCATCTCCAATGAGAATACCACTACACTGTGAGCACCACATGTAATATGCTAGAGTGGAAGTGCAGGTAAGTTGCTGCTTCACTGGAAGGACAGCTTTGATCCCTGGATGGTAGGAAGGGATGAGATAAAAAGGCAGGAGTGGGAAAAGTGCTGGAATGGGAAAACGCCAAGAAGGGGAGCAGAGCAGAGCAGCAAACCAGAGTTTTGCAAAAACAGTCCATTATGAATGCTGAAAGGGGAAGAGAGCAGAAGATGCGTCTGGTGGTGGAAGTGGCAAAAACTACAGAGGATGGTTTGGATAGAGTAAGAGAAGTTAGGAGAATGGAAAGGAGTCCATACAGAAAGGGTTGGAGGAAGCATAGTTAGTTGGCTGTGGGAGTCTGTGGGCTTGTAATGGTACTGGTCACAAGCCTCTCTCTGAAAATGAAGATGGAAAAGTCAATAAAGATAAGCGTCAGATATGGACAATGAGAGCAGGGTGAAAAATGGCAACAAAAGTAATGAATTTTTCAAGTTCAAAGAGTTTAGGAAGGAACATTATTAGTTGTCAACGTCCTATAAAAAGAGTTGAGGGATGGACCCTCAGCAGGACTGCTCAAGGTATTCCACAAAGAGACAGGTATAGCTTGGCCCATGCAAGCTTCCAAAGCTACACCTCTCTGCTTTCTGACCTCAAGCCAATATATTTTTCTGCCACAGATTCCTTTTATTGCATGGATCTCAATTCAGTTAACTGGCCTTTTGTTTGTGACTTTGTTAAACATCTTTTGAAAATTCATATGGACAACAGTGACTGCAAATTTCCTTTCAAGTCACACCTCACCCTGATATGCCATTTTCCAGTACCTCGGCTGTATCAAGGGCATTTGAAAGACTGTGGCAAGTCCTTCTGCAATTTCCATCTCTACCTCTTTAAACTACTTTGGATGCAACTCAACAGGACTAAGCAATTAAAGCGCAGCTGGCCTTTCTAATACCTCCCCTTTATGAATCTCTGCACCTTCCAGCATCATTGTCCTCCTTGGTAAAGACTGATCCATGCACACCCGAGGTATGCCAGTCTGGACCTCCACCCCACACACAGACTGCCTTCATTGTTCCTAATCGGCACAGAAATCCTACCCCTTGCTTACCACTGCCTTCTACACTATTTCTCATTACCAGTCTTATTTTCCTTATCATTTCTTGTCTCAGCTTATTCAGCCTGGTCTCACTTAAATCATTGACACATTCATCCACACATTTTTTTATTTCATCACATTCTCCACCTCCTTTGTCATTCAGGGGACTCTTGCTTTGCTATCACTAACTTTCCCTGCTCTGGGGAATGTTCCCTGCCTCTACTTGAAACACCTTCTCTTTAAAGGTCACCCACTGCTCTATTACACTTTTAGTGGTCAGCATTTGATTCTATTTTATACTGGAAGATCCCTTCTCATCCCATTGAAGTTAGCTTGCCTCCAACTGACAAGTTCAACTTTACATTGCTCCTTGACCTTCCCCAATACTAGTCTAAACCTCATGACATGGGCAGGCACGGTAATGTAGCGGTTAGCGTAATGCTATTACAGTGCCAGCGACCCGGGTTCAATTCTGGCCACTGTTTGTACATTCTCCCCGTGTCTGCATGGGTTTCCTCTGGGTTCCTCCCACATCCCAAAGACGTATGGGCTAGGAAGTTGTGGGCATTATACGTTGGCACCAGAAGAGTGGCGACACTTGCGGGCTGCCCCCCAGCACATTCTCAGTAACGCAAAAAGACACATTTCGCTGTGTGTTTCAATGTACATGTGACTAATAAATATCTTACATCTTACATAGTAATTGCAGTTCCTCAGACATTCTCCCATAGACATGTGGCCTGCCTCAGTCTGCAGAACCAGATCCATCAACACCCCTTTCCACCTTGAGATGAAAATATATTTACCATGGAAGGTCCTTCTCTTTGCCCCTGGCTATAATGTCATCCCAATCAATAACAGGGTGGCCTACACGGCATGTCAGAAGCAAAATGGAACACTCTCTCATTGTTTGGATAAATGCAGCTCTAAAAATTTTCAAAAAGCTCAACCCTATCCAGGACAAAGCAGCCTGCTTGATTGGCATCCATCAACCACCTTAAACAATTATTCCCTCTATCCCTGGTGCAGAGCGGCTGCAATTACTCACCTAGGTTACTCCAATAGTAGCTCCCAAACCGGCAACCTCTAACAGCAAGGAGGACAAGGGCTGTAGGACACCATCTCCTTAAGTTTTCCCTCCAATTCGCACAGTATCCTAACTTGGAAATATATTGTCAATCCTTCATTGCTACTGGGTGTAAATCCTAAAATCATCTTACCAACAGCACTACCTTTACCAGAAAGACTACAGTGGTTCAAGGCAGGAGCTCCACACCACCTTCTCAAGGGCAATAAATGCTGGCCTTGCTTGTAATGCCCATTACACAAAAATAAATACATTAAAGTCCCAATGTCACCACTCCACAGTTCTTGTGCATCCCAATAATTTCACTACTGATTTGCTCTTCTACCTCTCAAAAACATCCTCTCCCACCTGCACAATTCCAGTAATATGGGCATAGTGTAGTGGTTAGCGTAACGCTATTATAGCACCAGCGACCCAGGTTCAATTCTGGCCTGTAAGGAGTTTGTACGTTCTCCCCGTGTCTGCATGCGTTTCCTCCCACATTCCAAAGATGTATGGGTTAGGAGCTGTGGGCATGCTATGTTGGCGCCAGAAGCATGGCGACACTTGCAGGCTGCCCCCAAAACATCTACACAAAAGATGCACTTCACTGTTTCGATGTACATGTGACTAATAAAGAAATATCATCTTATCATAATGTGTCTCCACCTCCCTTTTTTCCCTCATCTTATCTGAACTTCTATCCAGGAATGTTATATGCCCAGTCCTGTTCTTTTTAGCTAAGTTTTAATATCACCATTACAACATAATCCTAAACAGCTCTTTGTGCTTGCAGTTCATTTACCACACTTTGTGCTTTTACACACATGTATTTATGACCTTTCTTTGTCTGATGATGATGATCTAGGCAAGTGCTTTGAGATCACTTGAATAATGGACACATTTCACAGATGTTACATGGATTTGAAATTATAAGACAAGATCTTTATTTTCTCTACTCACCCCAGGCATATACTCCATGAAAATCGATAGAGTCCTCTCTGCTTTTTCACGTAGGCAGCCGTAGTATTGCACTATCCGCTCATGCTGCAGGTTCTTCAATAACTGTATCTCACACTCCAAAGCGCTTACTTCCTAGTGAGGGGTTCCAAGCAGAAACCATGTCAAGGCTTTGTGTGCTTCCTTAAACCAGAGTTTTCATGAAGTTGCCAACAGAACTTCACTTAATTGTGATGTGGAACAGCTATACAATATCCAAATGGACTGCAGAAAAACTTCCAAGAGTGAAGTCAGATGCGAGATTTGCTGATATGCACAAAAAGAATCTCAGCTGTGTAGCACCAGGGTGAACATCCCACTAATTACAGACTTGTTGCATGTGGTCATTGTTGTGCCAATGGCGCTGGAGCAGTTTGAGAGGATCAAATTATGAGTAACATACAGAAAGGGTACAGTAAATTTAGACGTTTTGGCACAAATATAAATTATATATATATATATATATATATATATAAATAATATATATAAATAATATATATATAGTCCCAACAAGATTGCCTCACCCTTTAACACTACCATATTATTTCAGCATTAGAATCTGAAGCAATGCCAAAGCTGAGATTAAATATCTCAGCACAGCTCGAATGTTATTGAAGGCTTTTTAAATCCGATTTACATTTGGATATTGCCAAAGCAGCAATTAAGTCTGAATTCAATATGAAAATACCCATCCCCATGACAATGGACAAGGAGGCACTGCTGCTCACCTCCTCATGCATCTGACCAGCAGAATGTGGGAGTTTGAGAACTACGAGACTGCCCTAAAGAAATACGGCTACAGTAAGGATCTCCACCTTGAAGCTCCAGACCTCAGTCATGACACAGAGGGGTGCAGATCAGAACAAGAGTTTTTAAAAGATCCTTTTTTAGAATGTGGGCTTTGATAGCAAGGTCAGGATTTGTTGATCATCCCTAACTGCCATTGGGAAGACAGTGGTGAGCCACCTTTTGGAACCACTGCAGTGCTTCTACTGAAGGCATTCACGTTATGCTATTCCAAGATTTAAATCCAGAGACGGATGGAATGCTGATATATTTCCAAATTAGGAGGGTCTGTAACTTGGAGGGGAACCAGCCATTGGCAGTGCTCCCACATACCTGTTGCCCTTGCCTCCTTGGTGAAAGATGTCATAGGACTGGTAGGTGCTGCTGAGAGGTACCCAGGTGAGTAAGTGCAGTGTATTTTATAGATGGTACACTCTGCAGCCATGGCATGTCACTGTTGGATGACGTGCCAATCATACCACCTTCTTTGTCTTAGATGGTACTCCGATAGCACTCCACTACACTCCTGACTTGTCAGTTTCTGATCAATGGTGACTCCAGGATTGAGGAAAGGTGGCTGGACTTTGTTGTTTATGATTGTAATTTCCATGGCACTTTGTTCTGTGAATTGGTTAATAGACAGAAAATAAAGAATGGGTATTAGCATTTTTTTTTCAGGTTGGGAGGCTGTGACTAAAAGAAAGCATCCTATCTGGATGCATCACGGCTTGGTACGGCAACTGCTCTGCCCAGGACCACAAGAAACTGCAAAAAATTGTGGACGCAGTCCAGCATGTCAAGGAAACCAGCCTCCCCTCCTTGGACTCTGTCGTTACCTCTTGCTGCCTTGGTGAAGCAGCCAGCATAATCAAAGACCCCACCCACCCGGGTCATTCTCTCTTCTCTCCTCCTCCATCAGGTAGAAGATACAGGAGCCTGAGGGCATGTACCACCAGGTTTAAGGACAGCTTCTACTCCACTGTAATAAGACTATTGAACGGTTCCCACATACGATGAGATGGACTCTGACCTCACGATCTACCTTGTTGTGACCTTGCACCTTATTGCACTGCACTATCACTGTAGCTGTGACACTTTAGTCTGTACTGTTATTGTTTTTACCTGTACTATCTCCAAGCTCTCTGTACTAACTCAGTGTAACTGCACTGTGTAATGAATTGACCTGTACAATCGGAATGCAAGACAAGTTTTTCACTGTACCTCGGTACAAGTGACAATAATAAACCAATACTAGTGGGGTACAGTAGGAATCAGTGCTTAGGCTCTAGCTGTTCACAACCTATAGCAACAATTTGGAGGACAGACAAAGTGCCACATTTCCAGACACAAAATCATATGGGAATGAGTCAGGAGGAGGACATAAAAATGATTTCAAGGAGATATGTTCAGGTGAGTGAGTGGGTGAGAAGATGACAGATTGAATAAAATGTGAAAAATGGGAGGTCATCATTCTGGTAAACAAAACAGAAAAAAATGTTTTTGTTTTAAAAAGATGGAGAGAGATTGGGTGGTGTTGATGTTCAAAGGGACTTAGGACAAAGGCACTGAAAGCTAACATGCAGGTGTAGCAAACAATTCAGAAGGTATATGGTATGTTGACTTTTATTATGAGAGGATCTGAATACGTGAATAAAGATGTCTTAGTTTAATTACGTACTGCCTCAGTGAGACCATACATGCAATATTTTGTAGAGTTCTGGTCTCATTGTCTAAAATAACAATCTCTTGCCTTAGATGGAATGCAACACAGATTCATTAGATTGGTTCCTGGGAATAACAGGTTTGCTAAAAGAGAGATAGAGTAGACTAGGCCTGTATTCTCTAGGGGTTAAAAGAGTGAGATGAGTTCTCATTGAAGGTTAAAGTTCTTAAAGGACCCGAAGCGTGGATGTAGGGAGCAGTCTCAAACCGGGGTCACTGTCTAAGAATAAGGGGTGGATCTCTTAGGATTGAGATGAGGGGAAATGTCTTCACTCAGAAGGTGGTGAATCTTTAGAATTTTCCAAAGCAGAGGGTTGTGATAGCTCAGACATAGAGTTCCTTTGAAAACAGATTTCTGGAATTGAGGTATATGGGAATATATAGTGCAGGAAAATGGTGCTGAGGTTGATCAACCTTGATCTTAGATGGCATAGCAGGATTAAAGGGCCAGATGACCTACTTCTGTTCCCAGTTATTTTTTTAACCCAAGGCCAATACATCCTTCCCAAGAATAACTTCCTACAATACCAGACATGTGATCTAACCAGGGTTTTGCATACATAAGGCATGACCTCTACCCATGTATATTCCAGCCCTCCAGTTATGAAGGGTTGAATTACTTTTTTGGTTACGTTGTGTACATGTTATGATATTTTAATAATCTTTGTACATGAACCCTTAAGTCTCCCTGAACCTTCTCTGTTAGCTATTTAGCACTGAAGTCTATGCTTTGAGTGGAAACTTGAGACCTCATTTTTGCCTGCACTGAAGTTTATTTGGCATAGTTCTGCCTATTAACAACTCTTGTAAATTTGATGCTTTCATTTATTCAGCTTAGAAAATAGTCCTGCATTGTATCATTGTCAAATTTGAAATGTGATTCTCTGTCTCGTCTTAGCAACAGAGAGAGTGCAGAAGAGATTCAACAGATGTTGCCTGGAATGGACTGTAGTTATAAGGAAAGGTTGGATAAGGTGGGTTTATTCTCACTGGAATGTAGGAGGCTGAGAGGTGACCTTATAAAGGTTTACAAAATTATGAGGGGCATCAATAGGATAGCCAGAATCTTTTTCCTAGGGCAGGGGAATCTAGAACAAAAGGGCACAGGTTTCAGGTGAGAGGGAAGATTGTAAAGGAGATCTGAGGGCAGTGAATATTTGGAATAGATGCCAGAGGTGGTGGTGAAGGCTGATACTTTTACTATGCTTAAATGGCATTGGGACAGGAACATGGATAGGAAAGGAGTAGAGGGATACAGGCAAAGGGATCAGTGTGGATAGACATCACAGTCGGTTTGAACAAGGTGGGCTGCAAGGACCTGTTTCTGTGCTGTTCATATCCATGATTTCAATTATGAATATGGTGCACAGCTTTGACCCCCAAAGATAACCAGCATGACAGTGGTTACACCTGCCAATATGAGTACCTACCCATTATTTCTACTTTTTATCTGCTGCCTCTCAGCCAGTTTCCCTCGACTTCAATTCCATCAGAGTCTAAGGTAACAACCGATCAGAAAGGACTACATCAAACAGCATCTGGAAGTCTACATAAATAACATCCATGGACATTTCCCATTTGCAACTTCAGAAAACTCGTCAAAGAATTCAATCAACTACATCAGGCATGATCTATCATTTACAAAACATGCTGACTCTCTTTTATCGACTGTAAACTTTTAAGTTGTTCAGGCACAATCCTTAATCATAGAATAGTCATCTCCTAGCAGAAGATGATAGGATTATTTGGACTATAATTCCGTGCTTTTCCCGTTTTACCTTGCTTACAGTTTCCAATCATCATTGAGAACTTGACAGATAATCTATAACAGGAAAATCTCCCAATATTCTCATCTATTTCCTTTTAGATTCTTGATGGAAACCATCTGGCTCTGTGGACTGGTAAATTTAGTGCCACTAGTTTCATTATTACTGTTATTTTGTCCATGTTGGTTTAGGCAAATCTGTCATTCAGTATTATTTTTTCAGGATGTCTGGGATGCTATCTTGTTCCACTGTAAATACTGATGTGAAGCTACCACTTCCTTATTGTCATTTACAATATCAAGATTATCTTTTGTTCCTTAATATCTCTTTGTACTTACCTTGATATGCCTTGTAAGCTACTTTTAATATTCCATTTTTTGGTTCTCCTTTGCTGAGGAATGCTCCCAATCCTCAAGCCTGCTATTATTTCTGGCAACTTTATAAGCTTCCTTTGATTTAATACCACGTTTAACTTCTCCTGTCAGCCATGGATGAACCACTTTTCCTGTTGGATTTTTGTGCCTTAGAGGAATATATCATATGTTTGCAATTCATGTATTACTCCTTCAAATGGTAGCCAGTGCCTGGGTGCTCTCATACCCTTTAATGTACTTTCCCAACCTGCCATAGTCAACTCACCCTTATACCTTCATAATTTCCTTTGCTTTAAGGATTAGTTTCAGATTTAGCTGTAAAAGTCTACATTATTAACATTCTTCCCTAAAGATCCAAGGATGGAATGGAATGCAGATTTAACAAAATCATTACTGAGTTCCAAGCGTTACAATTTGAGGACAGATAGGTGAACCAACAGGGTAAAAGGAGAGAAATTATTTTCGCTAGTTGGGAAATTTTAGACAAAGGGGTAGAGTCTAAAAAAATAAATGACAGGACAGTAAACTTTTCCACAGTAAAGTTAGGAAACATTTCTACGCAGGATGTTGGAAATTTGTAACCTCATTTGTTGGTAGAAGAGTTAAGTCAATTGTTAATTTTAAGGGATATGGGGAAAAGGTAGGTATATAGATTTAGGTCACAGGCTGGAGGGCTTAATAAACTATTACTACCCCCATGCCATTTTGACTTTAGCTTTTGTTATAAATCAGGCAAGATTGATTCAGCAGCCCATTATAAATCGCTCACGATTTGCTTTCAGCTTATCCTACAAGTTATTGTTCAATGAAGGATATGTATATGGAGATCAAATGAAGGCAATTACACTTTAGCTGCCATACACCATGTTCTGGTAAACGAGACGTTGAGTGCTTGGGTGAGGGTGCCTATCCAATCTTGAACCAGACCCCAGCACGAGTCAGTGAATTTGGCAGAAAAGACAAGTCATCTCTCAGTCAGTATAAATCCAGTGTTTTGACTTGCCAGCTGATAACGTTCACCGACATTCTGCTTGTGGGACACAGATCCCCCACCCCCACACCCTCTTCTCCCTAACACAGGAAGTGCTGAATATTTTCTCAGTTTTAAAAGGAAACAGCCTTCACAAGGATAAATTAGCTATCCCCAGACACAACAAGTGGGCTGATAAATCATAATCATCTAACACTGAAGAAATTAAATTGCAATTCACTAAAATGGAAACTTTTAATGTCTTTTGACCTCTCTACACACAAAAAAACCCACAAAAAATCCTTTATGATATACAGTGTGCGCTTCAGTTTGTTTCTTATTGGGAAATAATCTGCTATTCAAGAATTGCTTTATCACCTATATACTAACTGCTGTCGGGGAGCTAGTCCTTTACAGACAGGATCGATATGAAAATAGCATATTCCCAAGTACAAAGACATAGGAAATTTGATGTTGATGTTCATCATGTTCACAGAATAATGACTGATTGGTATTTGCATGGACAATTCAGTATTTTAATAAACCTTACCCCTCTGGAATATTTGAAATAAGCTCAGAATAATGGGAGGTACTGAGCTCAACATCACAAAAGAGTTTGAGGTAAAGATCGAGGCAGAGAACATCCACAGGTTAAAATGTCTGACAACTGCAGACAGACTGAAGGGTTTGAGAGGAAGTGGGAATTAACAAAAGAGCCTTCGTTCAAGGTTATAGCTAGGAGGGGTATCACAACTGGAGCTTAGGAGGAATAAAAGAGAAAATAATTCGGAGTAGCAGTGCCTATTTTAGTAATAATTAAAAAACAAAGGCAAGGAAGGTTCTAACAGAAAGAGACCATGTAGTCTCAACTGAGTACACAAAAAAGTTGCCTAACCAACTCTCCTATTTTGAGCCTCACCCCCACCCATGCACCTCCCAATAGAAATCATTGGATTCTGATCAGGAATGGAGCTCAGATTTATTTTTTAATCCCTCCTCTAAAAGAAAGGGTGATGCTGGTTTCACCACTTCCAAGGTTATCCTGGTTTGATATTATCTAATGCAGTAAAGATTGAAATCAAAGCTCCAGTTTTCAGCTTGTGTGACCCTGCTGAACAATTAATGGCTGGCTTAAATTGCATCTTACTCTATTGAAATACTAGGATTACAGATCATAGTCTTACCTTGCTGGTCTCGAGGCTGTCAGGATCAAACTGAACTTGTTTTGCAGCAAGTTCCCTTCCTGTGTCTACGTCATAACAGAGGTAGACACGTCCAAATGCCCCCTGTCCAAGCAGCTTCCCTCTCCTCCAGTTGGTAGGTGCACTTGGGGCTGTAATTGAAAGAGGCAAGTAAAACAGTTATATGTTCCGTTGAAAAATTATGTCAATTACAGTGTAGCAATTAAGACATCCAGACTGTAATGCTGAACTGGAGTGGGTTTCCCAATGCATAGCCCTCACACCTGAGGAATTAAGTTGGCTCTGAACATGACTTCTGGCTGGCCATATTGTTATGACACAGTTCAGAACTTGACGTGCAGCACATGGTGTTGGCAATGGGGTAGGAAAATAGCAACAGGAGAACGTAGGCCATTTCGTCCCTCAGGCATGTTCTGCCGGTCAGAGAAATCGTGGTTGTTTTGTGATCTAACTCTACATACCTGCTACCTCTCCTTTGCTTAACAAAAGCTTATTTATTGCATATTTAAAGTTAGTATAAATTGCCATTTGGAGAAGTTCCAAATTTCAATTTTATTCTTGAAATGCCTAGTACTTATGTTTACCAAAGGTTTAAACTCCCCTAGTGTTAAGTGAAGGATACTCGTTTCAGTTCTGTTCATTGAAAATTTAAACTTAGATAATTCACCCAGTTTGAGCCACCATAAGTATTAGAGCATGCTTAGAAACACCTTGTCACTTTTGTCATTTTGCTACCATTTGACCTATCTGGTTAATGCTGCCTCTGTGTTGAGGGATCTATTCAGCACAGTCTACCTAACCTTTCTGCAAAGCCTTGAAATTACTTTCCCTGCAAATGATTTCAAAGATTAATTTTATGTTGCGAGTTTACAGAGGAAAAATATCATGTTTAACAGAGAATGTTTGAGAGAGAAAAGTTTATAATTAATGTAAATGTTTCACTGAGTGCTAGTAATAAATTGTTCTACATTCAGTGCATTTGCCAGATTCTAATTGTGTAATTTGTTCCAATTTCTTCCATGTGTAGCACGATGCATTTAAATCAAGCTGGAATAGCAGCCAGTTCTCTGTTAAAGTCCTACTCTCACTATATTTGCAGAAATAATAGCCAGGTAAAAACAATGGTGGTCTGAAGGATCTCAAGGTGGGTTTTATAGGAGTGGCTGATGAATCTGAACCAATGCAAAAAACCAAAGAGCCAACAGTTCATACCAAATAGGGAATGGTCAAATGCAGCAGCCCAAGTGAGTAACTGGCTTGTGCAGCTCCACAGCAAGATGGGACCAAAGCTGCTTTAAAACCCCAGCCAGCTGACCACTTCAAACAGAATCATGCTTGGAGCAGAGAAATACCCAACTCCTTATTAAAGTTGTCATATATATTCCTTCCCAACAATTTAGAGCACCATTCTGCATTCATCTCATCCAGACTGTTGATTACTTTATACTCTCAGTAAGATCAAAAGTTCTCTCATTTTCCTTCACAGCTGCTCCCTGTTATACTTGCAATGTGTTTATTTGGCCCCTTCTACAAGGCACCGAACAGAGCAGAACACAGCTTTCTAAAGGCATGAACAATGCTGCCAGAAATCCAAATAAAAACAGAACAATACTTGAAATACTTAGCAGGTCAGGCAGCCTCTGTGGAGGGAGGAACAAAATTCTTGCTTCAGCTCCATGACCCTTCATCAGATTTGGGAAAGTGAGAAAACAACTGTTTTAAATTGAGAAGAGAAAGGGCGAAAAGAACAAAGGCAATGCCTGTGACGGGGTGGAGACCTGATTACCGTGGTGGATTTGGTGTAGTTTCAAGGTGGTAAAGGTTTGTTAATCATTATTAACAAGTGTTTAGCAATACTTATATATTTATAGATATACAGAGATATACAGCACAGAAACAGGCTCTTTCGCCCAATTCATCCATGCCAACCAAGATGCCCATCTATGTTAATTCCATTTCCCTCTATGTGGCCCATACCCCTCTAAACCTTTCCTATCCAATGTACTTGTCCAAATGTCTTTTAAACTTTGTAATTGTACCTGCATCTACCACTTCCTCTGGCAGCTCGGTCCATATACCCACCGGCCTGTATGCAGAAAACTTGAAGGTAACACTGAATGCAGCGAGGATGCAGAATGTACTCTGGGTGGGGGTTTCAATCACCAAGAGTGGCTTGGTAGTAACAACACTAACCAAATTGGCTGAGTACTGAAGGCCACATTCACTACACTGGATCTGTAACAGGTAGCAAATGATGCAACACCATGGAGAACTCTACAGTACCTCATCCTCACCAATCTGACCATTGCAGATATGCTTGTCCATGACAGCACAGATTGGACTGATCAATGCACAATCCTAGTGGAGACCATGTCCCACCTTCACACTGAGGACATCCACATTGTGTGACACAATACCCGTGCTAAGTGGCATATATTCAGAACAGATCTGGCAGCTCAAAACCTAGTTTCTAGGAGACCCTGTGGACCACTAGGAGCAGAAAATTGTAATTCACCACAATCTGTAACCTCGTGGACAGGTGTATCCCTCAGTCTATCATTACAATCAAGCCAGGAGATGAATCCTGCGAGATCAACAGCAAACTAGAAGTACAAAAGAGGCAGGTATAGTGGGAGCAGCCACCTTGCAAGTGGCCAGTTTGTTACGGGCTGTGAGGTTGAAGTGCTGCTGTTGAGGTCAAAGTGTGGGCTTTGGTGAGCAACTAGCTTCAGTGGGGAGGGTGAGTAGTGACCAAGTAAGGTGTTTTATTTCTCTCAGTAGAAGGGGCAGGGATAAAGGATATTGAAGCTAGTGCAGTGAGATGCTCATCCTATAGGATGTAGGAGATCTGAGACATTTCCAATGTTCCTGGTGACTATGCCTACAGGATACATCCAGCTGCTGCTCCTATCACTTTACACGGAGCAGTTGGAGCTGTGATTGGACTTGCACTGCAGTATCTGCTTTGCAGAAAATGTGGTAGACAATACGCTTAGTGAGTTGATCATGCCAGGGGTACAGAAGAAAAGGAGTTGGGCAAGCTCCAGGGAGGGTAGGAGGTGCTGGTAAGCAGTGCAGAAGTCCCCTGCAGTCATTTCCTTCTCAAACAGGTATACTTTGAGAAAAGAGTCAGCAGCAGCCATGTTCATGGTATCATAGTTAAATCTGATGCATGACAAGGGAGGGAAAGTCTAGGTGAGCAGTAGTAGTGGGGGATTTGATAGCGAGGAGAACAGACTGGCACTTCTGAGGCTGAGAGCAAGACTCCAAAATGGTCTGTTGCCTTCCTAGTACCAGGGTCAAAGATGTCATGTCAGATCAGGTACAGAACATTCTGAAGGGGGAGGGAGAACAGAGAGGAGAACACTTTGGTACTAAGGACATTGGTAGAGAGAGGGATGAAGACCTGCAAAATGAGTTTAGAGAGTTAGGCAGGTTTAAAAAGCAGGACCTCCAGGGTCATAATCTCAGGATTATTCCCTGTGCTACGTGCTAGTGAAGGCAGAAATGGGAGGATAGGACAGACAAATGTGTGGCTGGTGCAGGAGGAAGGGCTTTAGGTACTTGAATCATTGGGATTACTTTTGGAGCAGGTGGAACCTGTTCAAGAAGGCGGGTTGCACTTAAACTGGAAGGGGACCAATATCCTTGCAGGGAAGTTTGCTCACACTACTCAAGAAGGTTTAAACTAACTTGGCAGAGGGTTGGGAAACAAAGTAGCAGTGCAAGTGGGGAGAAAACTGTAAAGGACAAATCAAGTCAATGGATAGAGGTTGGTGATAGGAGACAGAGGGTAGTGGTAAATGGGTATTTTTCTGACTGGAAGTCTGTAACACAGGAATGGGTACTGGGACCTTGGCTGTTTCTAATATATATGTAAATTACTTTATTGAGAATGCAGACGACATGAAAATTGGATAGCAAAGAAGGTCGTCTGAGGATACAGCAGGACATAGATTAGCTGGAAAGTTGGGCAGAGCGGTGCAGATGGAATTTAATCCACCAGACAAGTGAGGTAATGCACTTCGAGAAGTCAAATTCGAGTAGGACATATAGACTGAATGGCAGGGACCTTAGAAGCTTTGATGTACAGAGAGACCTTGGGGTGCTTCCTGAAAGCAGCAACACAGGGTAGTGAAAAAGACATTCTCCAGAAGTGGGAAAGAGATTGGTTCCAGGCTGCTGTGGGAGGCAAAGGTAAATTGGTTTATTATTGTCACATGTACCAAGGTACAGTGAAAAACCTTTCTTGCATACTGTCCATACAGATCAATTCATTACAACAGTGCATTGAGGTAGTACAAGGTAAGAACAATAACAGAGTGCAGAATAAAGTGTTACAGTACAGAAAAAGTGCAGTGCAAAGTAGAGAGTAAGGTGCAAGGTCACAACGATGTAGATTGTGAGGTCAAGAGTCCATCTTATTGTACTAGGGAACCGTTCAATAGTCTTATAACAGCGGGATAGAAGCTGTCCTTGAGCTTAATGGTACATGCTTTCAGGCTTTTGCATCTTCTGCCTGATTGGGGGGGGGGGGGGGAGGGCGGGGGGAGGTGGGAGGGGAGAGAAGAGGGAATGTCCAGGGTGGGTGGGATCTTTGATTATGCTGGATGCTTTACCAAGGCAGCAAGGAGTGTCCAGGGAGGGGAGGCTGGTTTCTGTGAGCTGTGTCCACAACTTTCTACAGTTTCTTGCGGATATGGGTAGAGCAGTTTCCATAGCAAGCCGTGATACATCCTGATAGGATGCTTCCTATAATGCATCTGTAATAATTGGTGAGGATCAATGAGGACACGCCAAATTTCTTTAGCCTCCTGAGGAAGTAGAGGTGCTGGTGAGCTTTCTTGGCCATGGCATCAATGTGGTTGGACCAGGACAGGCTATTGGTGATGTTCACTCCTAGGAACTTTCAACCCACTTGACCTCAGCACTGTTGATGTAAACAGGAGTGTGTGCACCGCATCCACCCCCCCACCCCTCCTGAAGTCAATGACCAGCTCCTTTGTTTTGATGATATTGTGGGAAGGGTTGTTGTCATGACACCACATCACTAAGCTTTCTATCTCCTTCCTGTACTCTGACTTATCATTATTTGAGATACTGCCCATTACGGTGGTATCATCTGCCTCTGGAAGAGATTGCTCGGGCTCTGGCTAGGATTTTTTATATCTTTGCTGGTGACAAGAGCCAGGAACCCTAAAGCCCATCCTCCTGCCACATATTCATCTGATCTATCACTAGTTCATGGCACCAGAAGCAATCCAGAGATTATAACCTTTGAAGTCCTGCTCTTTAAACAGTTACCTGGCTCCCTTAACTCATGCTGCAGGACCTCATCCCTGAGCATCTAAATAAGAAACAGGAGTAGGTGATTCAGCTCTTCATGCCTACTCCGCCATTCCGTAAGATTGTGGCTGACCCTTTACCTTATTGCCACTACTCAACACTAACAAGGGTAGGGGAGACTAAAACTAGACAGCATAGATTTAAGGAGAGAAGGGAAAGATTTAAAAGGGACCCGAGGGGCAACTTTTTCCCCCACACAGAGGGCTGTCCATAAATGCAATGGTCTGCCAGAGTTTTCCACTAAAGGAGGGTACAATTAGAATGTTTAAAAGACATTTGAACAGATAAAGGTTTAGAGGGATAATGGCTAATCAAAAGCAAATAGGACTAGCTCAGGTAGACAACTTGGTCAACATGGACTAGTTGGGCTGAATGGCCTGGTTCTGTGCTGTACAACTCTATGACGAACCCCCTATCCCTTGGTTCCCTTAATATGTAAAAATCTAACACTTTCTTTCTTGGACGTGGTCAGTGACTGAGCCCCCTCAGCCTCCTTGAACAGAGAACGCCAAAGATTCACTGCTCTCTGTGTGAAGAAATTTCTCTCCACTGCAAGTACATCCTTCCCGAGGTAGGAAGACAAGATATGTACACAATATTCCAAATGTAGTCTCATCGGGGCGCTATGTAATTGGGATAAGATATCCTTATTCTTGCATACAAATCTTCTTGCAATATAGATGAACGTGCTGCTTGCCTTCCTAATTGCTTGCTGTACTTGAATGTTAACTTTGTTACTCATGTGCATGGACACCCAGGTCTGACTGAACACCAGTATCTTTCATACACCCATCATTTTAGAAACTACTTTTTATTTAATTTACCAAAACAGACTTACTTTTTTCCACATTATATTCCATTTGTTATGTCCTTGCCCATTCACTTGTTCTCCCCAAAGCCTTATTAATTCTGGTCAGAGTCCATACTGCCACACATCTTCACAGAGGATAAGAAAAGGGGAAGCTATGAGAGATACTGACAGTATAATACCACAGAAAGCATATGTGTGAAATTAGAATCAAAGAAGATCCAAAGATGTTTATAAGTACACTTACAGCAAGAAGATAACCAAGAGCAGGGCCTATTAGGGACCACAAAGTTAATCTATGCAGAGGATGTGGGTCAGGTTCATCAGACCATTTTGCAGATGTCTTCAGAAAAGGGGAGAATGATGCTGATGCTGTAGTTAAGGAAGAAGAGGGTGGAAGTTTGGAGAGGATAAACATACTGAGAGAGGAAGAATTATGCAAGTCAGCATCATTGAAAGTGGATAAATCCCAAGCTATTAGAAGCAGCAAAGGAGAAAGTTGTGGAGGTTCTCAATACAACTTTTCAAACTTTGCTGGTTTCTGGAGTGCTGCCAGAGAAGTGCAGAACTGCTAACCTTGCTCTGTTGTTTAAATAAAAAAGAGGAAGGGATAAATTATGCATTGGGCCAGTTAGTTTGACTTCAGTGGTGGACTAATTATTGCAATAAATTCAGGGACCATATAAAATTTAATTTAGAAAGCTACAGATTAATTAAGGAGTCTGCATGAACTAGTGAAGGGACGATCATATTTGACCAATGATTGAATTTTTTTTTGAGGTAGTAACAAGGAGGGTCAATGAGAGTTGTGAGTTTGATCACAACTCTTTCGTCTCGGTCTCAAATGGCAGGCTAGTCAAATAAGTAAAAGCCAATGGAACCCAAGGGAGAGTGGCAAATTAGATCCAAAGTTGGTTCAATGGCAGCAAGCAAAGGGTAATGGCTGATGGGTGACAGGAAGGTTGTTAATAATTGAATTCCAAACACATTCATCTCCTTGCTACTTGTTCTCATGCAGAAATCTGGGTCATTTGCAGATTCATCAGTAACCACACTTACTGCAAGTAAGTGTGGTTTATTGGTACTGCAAGTATGAGTGACTTTTAATGTAGAGTAAATTTAACTTGATGTAAGTAGCTGGAAAGGACAGAAGAGCGAGGAAATAGGAGCAGGGGTACGTCACTCATCTCCTCAAATCTGCACCACCATTCAACGTGATCATGCTGATCAGCCCCTGACCTCTTCTATGCCAGTTCTCCATCACCCTCAATTCCCTCAGTTTTCAGTAATTTACCGACTTCCTCTTTAAATATTCCCAATGATCTAATTGCCACAGCCTGCAGGCAGAGATTCACCACCCTCTGCGAGAAAAAGTTCCTACGCACCTCGTAACTATGTTCCCTATTTGAGATTCTCCCACTAACGGTGACATCTCAACATCTACCCTCTCATGCCGACACCCCCTCAGGAACTTGTGCGTTTCAATAAGATCACCCATTCTTAGAACATAGATAGAATGTAGAACAATTACAGCATAATTCAGGCCCTTCGGCCCACAAAGCTGTGCTGAACATGTCCCTACCCTAGAAATTACTAGGCTTACCCATAAGCCCTCTACTTTACTCAGCTCCATGTACCTATCTAACAGTCTCTTGAAAGACCCTATCGTATCCGCCTCCACCACCGTTGCCGGCAGCCCATTCCACACATTCACCACTCTCTGAGTAAAAAACTTACCCCTGACATCTCCTCTATATCTACTCCCCAGCACCTTAAACCTATGTCCTCTTGTGGCCACCATTTCAGCTCTGGGGAAAAGCCTCTGACTATCTACCCTATCAATACCTCTCATCATCTTATACACCTCAGTCAGGTCCCCCCTCATCCTCCGTCTCTCCAAGGAGAAAAGGCCGAGTTCCCTCAACCTGCTTTCATAAGGTATGCTCCGCATTCCAGGCAGCATCCTTGTAAATCTCCTCTGCACCCTCTCTATGGCTTCCACATCTTTCCTGTAGTGAGGCGACCAGAACTGAGCACAATACTCCAAGTGGGGTCTGACCAGGGACCTATATAGCTGCAACAATACCTCACAGCTCCTAAATTCAATTCCCTGATTGATGAAGGACAATACACCATATGCCTTCTTAACCACAGAGTCAACCTGTGCAGCCACTTTCAGCGTCCTATAGACTCGGACCCCAAGATCTCTCTGATCCTCCACACTGCCAAGAGTCCTACCATTAATACTATATTCCGCCAACATATTTGACCTACCAAAATGAACCACTTCACACTTATCTGGGTTAAACGGCATCTGCCACTTCTCAGCCCAACTCCGCATCTTATCTATGTCCCTCTGTAACCTCTGACAGCCCTCCATACTATCCACAACACCCCCAACCTTCGTGTCATCTGCAAACTTACTAACCCACCCCTCCACTTCCTCATCCAGGTCGTTTATAAAAATCACAAAGAGTAAGGGTCCCAATACAGATCCTTGAGGTACACCACTGGTCACCGGCCTCCACTCAGAATACGACCCTTCAACAACCACTCTTTGCCTTCTGTGGGCCAGCCAGTTCTGGATCCACACTGCAATGTCCCCTTGGATCCCATGTCTCCTCACCTTCTCCATAAGCCTCACATGGGGTACCTTATCAAACGCCTTGCTGAAATCCATATACACTACATCTACTGCTCTCCCTTCATCGATGTGCTTAGTCACATCCTCTAGACTCCTAAGAATATACATCTAATTTCTTTAGCCGCTTGTGAAAGGATAATCCTTTCTTCCCAGAAGTTAATCCACTGAATCTCTTTTGTTTTCTAAAATGAGGGAACCAAAATTGTGCAGTACTCCAGGTGTAGTCTCACCAGTACCCTGTCCAACTTTAACAATACTTCCCTATTTCTAAACTCCAACCCTCTTGCAGTTGAACTGCCTTCCTAACCACTTGTTGCACTGGGCTGTTCATGCACAAGAGCACTTCAATCCCTCTATACTTCACTCATCTGAAATCTTTCTCTATTTAGATAATGGTCTGCCTTTAGATTCCTCCTACCAAAGTGCATAACCTCACACGTTTTCACATTAAATTCCATTTGCCAAGTTTTTGTTCACTCCCTCATATTTATAACTTGTTGCGAAGTCCAAATATCCTCCTCCTGCACATTACCCCAGGAAGCATGATTTTCTCTTCCCTGATTGGATTGCCAGACAAATGGATACTACCTTGGGCCTTTTCACTAACCTTCAGCTAGTCTGCAGGTATCACTAAATTGTGAAATAGGGAAGTTCACATATCAATTTTCGGAAGCTTTTCAAAAACTGGCAGATTGTGAACATAAGACTGAGGCAGACATTTTTGTTGCCAGATATAACATGGTCTTGAATCTGTCCCACTAGTTCTTAGGGAGGTATCACTGAGGCCCACTTTAAACCCAGCTCCAGTCACCACCCCAGGTCAAACCTCATAAAATATGTGAAACTGAAGAACACTCCCCAACTTACCTGATCTCATCCTTCCTGAATACCAAATCTAGTGCCTATCATTATAGCATCTAGCTATTTGTTAAATATGTCCTGGCTTCACTCACCCTTCCTTCCCTAAGTGGGTGTAGCCTGCATCCTAGAATGCTGAGGAAATAGCAGAAGCCCTGACCAGAATCTTTCAGACATCATTAGATACAGCAGCCGTGCCAGAGACTAGAAGCTTGCCAATGTACACCACTGCTCAAAAAGGGAGAAAGGGATAAACTACTTAATTAAATATCAACCATCTTAACACATGCAGGAAGGTTCTAGAAGCATAATGCAGAATAAATTTAACTCACTGAATGAAGCATTTGTTAGTTAACAACCAGCCTTGATTTCACACAAGAAAAATGAGTAGGAATCTTATTTCTCTTCCTCCATTCATAATTCCTGAGCAAATGGAGCCCATACCTGGTGTGCAGCAAGACCTAGATAATTGTTAGGCATGGGCTGAAAGTGGCAAGTGAAATACGCACCACAAAGCAACTTCCAACAAGAGAGAATCCAATGACATATCCATGATGATCAATAGCATTACCAGCACTTAGACACCAAAATCATTATTCTGGGGGGTCACCACTGATCAGGAACTCAACTGGCTATCCATGTAAATACTGTGGCTAAAGGAGCAGATCTTACTCAGGGAATAATTACTGAAGTGAATTTACACCTACTAAGGCATGGATGTTATCCTTCGTTAAATAAGGTGTCTAAAGCTGCATACAGTACTCTCTACAATCTCACCAAAACTTTTTATAATTGTAGCAAAACTTCCTTATATACTCTTACAGCCCTTATAACAAAGGTCACCCTAACATAGAAAGAAGAGTAGGCCAAATGGCCCCTCCAGTCCACTGTCGTTTAAGATCACAGCTGATTTCATCTTGGCCTCAATTGACTTTCTTGCTGAATCCCAATAACCATCTATTTCCCCAATTGTATAAAAATGATCTGTTTAGTCTTGAATGTATCCAATGATTCAGCCTCCATAGAATCACAATGTTCAGAAATTTCTTCTCACCTCAACCTTAAATAATCACCCTTTTCTTACTCTATACCTTCTAGTCCTAGATTCTTGTCAAGCTCCCTCAAAAATCTATCCCGTTGATCCACAAAGAAATTTTTATGTCAGTAAAACTATTTCTCATCTTCGTAAACTCCAATAAGGTCAAATACTCAAATTGTTCCTCTTAAGACACTGCTTCATCTCAGGAATCATCCTAGTGAACCTCCGTTCTGCCTCCGCTGTAAATACATTGTGTTAAAGGAGACCAATGCACTATGACTCCCTTAGTTACTCCATTCCCCTTGCAATAAAGGTCAATGTTCCATTTGCTGCAGCTACACGCTCGCTAGGATACCCAGATCCCTTGCATACAGCTGCAATCTCCTCTCTCTGTATTTAACCAGTCTTCTTCCTGCCAAAGTGGATAACCTCACATTATCCAACTTTATGCTCCAACTGCCATATCATTTTGCCCAGTCACTTAACGTATCCATACCCTTTTGTGGATCTCGTCCCTTCCACCTACCTTGGTATTATTAGGAAATCGTAGTCATGGCCCCAGCATTGATCCTTGCTGTATTCCACAAGTTGCAGAAAGCCAACCTGAAAATGACCTAATTACCATGACTGCTTTCTGTCCCAATGCTGTGAGGTTTTATGTTGTGAAGTAACCTCACTGTGGCACCTTACCAAATCCAAATACACGACATTTACTGGTTCTCCTACATCCACCTGTTGGTGACCTTGAATATAGCTTTGGTCTTCTTATTCAAGGAATGGTATACTTGCCTTGGAAATGATGAAGAACAACTCCTTATCTCAAGTTATAGAGAGACACAGCAAAAAAAAAAGCTCCTTTGGTGCACCAAGTCTGTGCCGACCATTAACCGCCCATTTTTATTAATCCAACATTAATCCCATTTCTTATTTTCATCAACACCCCCCCCCCCCCCCCCCCCCCCCCCCCAGATTCTACCACTCCCTAAACACTAGTGCAGGGTGTCCCAGTTAGCTAGGCTGATCACTGATCACCAAGCTAGCCAGTAACATCTAGACTGCCTGCTGGTTGACATATGGGGTCCTTTGCCACATTACTGAGCTCCTATTGAGGACAGGGCAGCTATTTCCCATTGTCCTTGTCACAGATTTTCTTCCTGCCAGTCCCATCCAGTCATCACTGAGATCTATCAGTGTATTGACAGCAGGAAGGATGTAAATGGATTGCCTTCCCTAAGCATCAAGTCTGATGTGAAGTCCAGTGAAACTGCTTTTTTTAAATGTTTATCCAGGATGAGCCCCACACAAAAGAGTTACTCTCTGATGATTGCAGGGACTGCTCTCTGAGGGGTATACACACTCATCATAGAAAAATACTGAAAGTACCTTCAAACCAATAGATCAAATATTACATTGTGAGGGTTATAGTCTAAATTACCAGCCTCTGGGTGACAAAAGTGACATCATGTCATACGAGCTGAGTGACCTTGTCTTGGTAATATTCCCACCCCATGATAAACATTAGTCACAGAATCTCCTGGATACTGATTGCACATTATTTCACCTTAAAATGTCTGGATGCACTGCACAACAGGTGCAGTGGGGACATGCCTTGAGGTAGCAGTGTCAGTGGAGAAAGGATTACAGCACTACAATATGACAAAGACGTGCCCAAGAATATCCCCATATTTAGTAGATTGTAGCCCATCCATTGGCTGGATGACTTTAGATATGATTATCCATTGTGTATTATAAGTCAACTTAACTTCAGATAGAACTGGACCTGTTAAAACGTCCTTGTATCTGTATGACATGAATCCTCATCGTTTTTCAACACCAGTCCAGTTGGATACATGCAGCCAGACTTGGTGAGTAACTGGTAACTTGAGTTGAAAGATGCATGCAAATACTACACCTCGTATTCAATTACATCTACCTTCCAGGATATACTTTGAATGTACACTGTTAGGAACACATGGCCTCACAACCTCCATCCTGTTCACACCAGTTTTTCCCTGGAGTAAATATCAATAATTTAATCAGGTTTCAGAAGTGAGTCACGTACAAGCTCATTGGAACAGGGCAGAAATTCACTAATGCTACAGCACATTTCACTTGAACAGTGAACACGGGGAACAAAATCAGTGTTGGTCTCAATTTAGACTGGAGTGAAAAAGGAAAAAAAATTGAAAATTACAACACTAGCGTGACACAAGTTTTGCTAGTACAATGGACCACTGAACTCCATTGGGACTTTAGCAGGGGTATGTTGGAGAATGCACGTTGTGCTCAAAACTGCAAGGAAAAAAGTTGCTGAGCAACAGATCAGGCTCATTATGCACACTTGAGGCCAAGATAGTGTGTGTTTTGGACTACAAAGAAATCAATGGCTTCCTCCTGCTTCTGCTTCCTAAATTCCTGCATATTATCTGTAATCTTGGTTAAATTTCACCTCAGCTATTGATTTAAATTATGAATAGCTTCCCAACTTGAGAATGACCTGCAATTCCCACTCTCTTTTCTGATGCTGATGTGTTATCCCTGTCCTGTGAACTCTTATTTTATACCACAACTAATCTAATGCTCTAACAGACGTCTTGAAAATCCAGATGTATTACTCCACTGGCTCCCCCTACCCTTCTGTAGTTACATGCTCAAAACTTTTTATTTGCAAAGTGACAGCTGACAAACGTAAAAGATATCTCTAGGGAGAGTACATACTTTAAATTTAGATTTTTAAAAGATACAGCTATTGGGGAGGAGAGGGTAGGTTTGATAAAATGAAGGTAGATAATATGTAAAGTAGGTAAGATAACTAAAGGAAAGTCAAAAGCATTGGATAATACATGGTTCTCAGACTGGCCTTCCTTGGGAATCAGCGGTCATACTATTTCTCTTCACAAACACTAAAATTTATGTCTTGGGCTTGAGAGTTGGACAAACTGTGAAAAGGACTGTAAACAATGGAGAAAAGACCGATTGATAGATTAAACAGGGACTCCAACTTAAATTTAACAGGGATCACAACAAGCTGATACACTTTGGGTAGACAAACGAGGAAATATACACTAAACAGCAAAATTTCCAAGGAAGCAGATTCTTAGATTCAGACATGCAAAAACAATTTGGGATCTAATTTAATAAACTGGGTTACAGAATGCAAAAGTAAGCAATACTGACACCAACCAGTAATGAGACTGCAATCAGGACACTGTCCATTTTGGACTCCCTACTTTAGGAAAAGTGCTGAACCTGTACAGTGATGATAACAAAGATAAACAAGAAGCTTCAGTCATGTGGAGAGATTACAGAAACTCTCTCAATTAGAAAAAGGAAAATTAAGAGGAGACCAGAAAGCAAAATTATGAAGGTCTGTAAAGAGTACAGGAAAATTCACACCCCTGGTTGGTACCAGGGGCCTTTAGATTGTGAATAAAAGAATTAAAAGAATTTTGCGACAGGAATTGTTGGGGCACAGTACACCATGCCAGAAACTGTGGTGAAATTATATGCTTTATCGCTCTTAAATCAACAGTGGAAAAATGTTACAAGCAGGAGAAATTTGTAAGGATGTGGGGAAACAGGCAGGGAAATAGGATGAAGTGGACTGATCTTTCATGACTGCACAAACACAAAGGGCAATAAATACTGACCTTATAGCATTGTCTGAATTCTGTAAAAGACCTCTTCTAACTGTAAAACTGATTCTAGTCCATCCCCTGCTGTAGCTCACCCCTTATGGAAACAAGTGCTCATGTAACCTAAACCTACCCTTGATAAACCCCCTAGAGTTGTGTCCATGTCCATATAAGGGCACTCAAAGACCAATGGAAAGTAAAACAGACTTGAACGCACTCTGTGCTCGCAATATATTTACAAAGCTTTCAAAGCAAAATAAAGAGTAGCCTACATTTAGTGGAAACATTCCTCTCTTGCACCGAGAGTGTGCTTTCACTGTCCCCGCTGCGGATTCTCCCTCGGCTGTCCATGTACTGAGCTGCTAAACCCATGTTCTCTCCATTTGTACTTAGCGACCGACTGGATGGGACGAGAGTAAACAAGTTCCCCTGTTGTCGGCGAATTCTCGGGAACGTTCTCCGCCCTGAAGGATAAAATGAACACTTGTCAACACAGTCCATGATGCATAAAATGTGTCCATCTGTAAAAGCTAGCAAAAATCACACTAGATTTCAACTGTTAAAGCATGAAGCATTCATGTAGGTGTTAAATATCTTACTCTCCACAATGGCACACGATTCCATGTAGTTCCACATGCATTCTGGAACATCACATTTAGTGGCTGAATGACAACACTGGCAGATTATTCATCTCATTCGCAGTCAGGCCTGATCCTACCCTCACCCAAATTTTCTCAAATGCTGATTTTTCACCAAGTTACCAACAGTAATTGGGAGGAGGCGTGACAGCCAACTCCTGTGTCGGCTGAAATCCATTAACTCAGTGGAAGCCCATAATCAAGGCTGGGATCTTCCTGAATTATGACTCAGATCCTGATGACTAATTCTCTGTTACTGTGCCGCAATAGGCCTCACCACTCTGGAATGAATTATTGAAAGTTCTTATTTATGATCACTATCCACTAACTCTTTGCTGGGGAAAGTGATTTAATCTTGTGGTACAATGCTGAAATTGAGTAGCAACTCAAAATACAAGAAATTGTCATTTTAAACACAAGATTATTGGACAAATTATAAAACTATTATAGTCCCATGCAAGAACGAACAGAAGTAGCCTAGGCTCAGTCATCTGGTGAGTCCTGTGTTAGTTGATTTTGGGAAAGGGCAGTGCAGCTGTGAAAAGTGGTTTTGCATGAGTGAAGGTACGCCAGCATCCGTGACTCTGTCCTGAAAACAAGGTGCATGGGTGGGAACTGCTTCTGTTCAAGCTGAGCATAAATGGTTGAAAGAAGGACATAATGCCCATATGGAAATACATTCTAGCATAAAGCAGCAGTGAAGAGAGGCAGAGTTAACTACTATATCCAGTATAAAAGCAGAACATGGGGAAAAATACTCAACAGGTCAGGCAGCATCTGCTGAGAGAGAAACAAAGTTAATGTTTCAGGACACAACCTTTCTTTGCATTCTCCACATGACCTGCACTTGAACCATCCCAAAGAGGCCCAGACCAGCTATTAGGAGAAACGTGACAACAGTTTTGAGGGACACAGTCTTCCTCTGGCTGGAGACATAGTATGTGGTTGGCACCACCTCCAGTTCAACAAGTGGGGAAAATGCAAGTGGAAACCCAAAAGGTTGTAAGCTTACTTTTACTCATTTGGGATTCCAGCAAAGGTAAGCACTGAAAATCAGGTGCATCCGGTGACACCTGTTACTCGGTGCCTCCCTCCATCCAGTCAGCATTCTGGGAAACTTCAGCTATTCTCCAGGGAGCTGGAAGTCCTAATGCAGCTAACAGAAGATCCAAGTGGGAAGGGGAGAGTTATAGGGATAACTGCAAGTGCTATGTCAAATTCGCCACCTCTTTTTTTGGATTCAGGTATCCAGATACTGAGCTTTAGAGGTTTTAAAGTTCAGTTGTTGTAGCTGCAAAAGGCACATCGATACAAAATCAAACATTTTCAGAGCCTGGGATTCCATCATTTTATTTGAACATTTATAGGCAAATGTTCAGTCCAGTTTATACCCTTTTTGTCAGGAATGAACAGAATGAATAAAATGATAACTGCTTTATGCTGCTCAACTTCAGAGTGTGGGGCATTTTCTGTTTTTGTTGTAGATTTCTAGTATCAGCAGTATTTTGCCCGTGGTATAATGCAATGGAACATGATTGTAAGCTAGCCACCATCAGGCAGATCTGCTGATGCTGTCCTGAGCCAGTTGAAACAGCTCAGATGGAGGAACAGCAATGCAGCCCAATTATTTATCCTACAATAAAGTTACACCATAATGCAAGATGAAGATTGGAAACCAAGGATTTAAAGGGTGGAGAGGAAGTTTATTTTGATCTTTAGATTAAATTTTGAAAGTACAGAACCCACTGTAGTTAAACACATATTTAATCTTACTCCTGCAGCTCATATATAAAGGCACTCGTCTTTGTGAAATTGTTCCACACACAATGTTTTAGCAATACAGTGTGTCCACTTCTTCATACTTACCATCACCATAATCCTTCTGGTGTAGTGGTATGTGGAAATGTCGGGGATAGGTCCCTCCTTTTCCAGCCTTATCGGGGACATGATTTTCGCGATCTGATGAGAGGAAGGAATATAAAGGCAGCAACAATTTATGGCTGCAAATAAACTTCTTAGTGACCAATTCTAATCAAAACCGTTATATACAATTCTGTATGCAGTGTGCTGGAGACACACTGAAACCCAGTGACAGTTTTAGTGTGGTGCTGTCCTAGTCTCTTGTTTGCCCCATTTTCTCCCAAGTCATCCCTTATGGCACTCACTGCAGTGTGGTTCTTTGCATGCTGCTCTCCAGTATCTGAAGGGATAGTCTGTACAGGCTGTTGGAATGGCCTCCACATAATTCAATCTTAAAAGTACAAGCTCAACAACCACCTCCCTGCACCACCACATCTCACCACCCACGCCCCCACCTTCACCCTCCACCCAGGTACTGCAGCATTACCATGTGTCTTTCTGATGAATACATCACATCTCAACAGATCGTAGCACAGTGGTGCAGCTGGTCAACCTGCTGTCTCTCAGCTCCAGTAACCTGGGTTTAATAATGACCTCCCATGCTGTGTGTGTGGAATTTGCAGGTTCTCTGTGACCATGTGGGTTTCCCCTGGGTGCTCCGGTTTTCCTCCCACATCCCAAAGATACAGGTCGGTTGGCTGCTGTAAGTTGCCCCTGGTACGTAGATGTAGTGGCAGAATCTGGTGGTCATTGGTGGAAATGTGGAGAGAATAAAATCAGTTAGTGCAAATAGGTGCTTGATGTTCGGTGTGGATTCAGTGGGCCAGGGTGTCTATTTCTGTGGTGTTTGTTTCTATCCAAGATATCACCTTATTTAAATCCCATCAATAAATCTGTGCTTTGGGTTGTCAGCCAGGAAACTCAGTGCCCGGTTCCTTTACAGAACAAGATCCATACTGTGGCTGTCAAGTCTGTAACTAACCTGCTCGAAGAGTGTCTCAGAAGTCAGTGTGGTGTGGGCCTTACACTGCTTATGTTAGGTGGGTGGAATGTGTACAAATAACTGAAGCAGTGTTTGCTACCCATTCATTGAATTTTTGAGATCATGGAGATATCAAAGGGCTCTTTAAATGAATGCTGGCTTGTTAATCCAATGCTAGTGATTATGCACAGAGTGTGACCTGCCATGTTCAAGTGCTGGGAAATGAAATACGATCCCAAGATAGTGCCAGGACCTAGTGATCATAAGATAGAAAACACTGGTCAGATGCTGGAGAAATCTCCCTTTAAACTTTTCATGGAAGTACTCCCACAATGCTACAACATAGGAGGGTGAAGCTTTCTCCACTGTGCTGAAGTGCCTTAACCACACCTTCGAAAATACTGCAACCCTCCCCCTCCCACAGCAATGTGACTTCCAATACTCATAGTAGTCACCTTTGCAACTTTATTGGAGTGAACGTAAATCAAGTTCTCAAAAATAACAAGGATATTGCAATAGTCCATTACGCTAACATTCAGTGAACTCTTCAGTCTGTTCTACTCAATCTACAGTTGTAACACTTTGAAGCAGCAATGATAGGTGTTTGAACTGCAAGCTCATGATATAATCCCCAAACCTACCCAGGTAGAGCTGTCTGTTGTCAGGGTAGCTCTGCGCTCTGGACATACGAGACTTCCGATATGATGGACTGTAAATTAAAATGAAAATGAAAATAACAATGTCAATAACACAGCGGCTGTGTCTGTTTCAGAAGCCTGGTGCCAGGCATACCAGTGACACAGTTGGCTCCAATGGACAGACTGAGTGCAATAAGAGGTCAATGCTGGGGCCATTGACTTAGGAATAGGTTCACCTATCTTTCCAGTGGATTAGTAGACTTTGCAGAGACTGTGTTGGTGGCATCTTTCAAATGCCCACTCTCCAGTCCAAGTTTCAGAAGTGGGCAAGAATCACTGTTAGACCATGACTTGTCTTTTAACCAGTATTTAAGTCTTGATCTTTAGACACCCTTTTCCTCAAATGACCAAAGGCTGCACTGGTACATTGAAGGCGATGGTGACTTTCATCAATGTCTGCCTTAGCTGAGAGGTGTCACCCAATAAAGTGAAGTGGTCCATGTTTTCCAGGAACTTGCCATAAACCTTCTTATCAGAGAGCAGTGTTGTACCGCAAGGCAGATGGGTAGAGGACCTTTGTTTTGTGGATGTTGGGTGCAAAGTCATTTTATACTCAGTGAACAAGTCAGAAGACTTGGAGCTTAGCCTCTGAGTGAGCACAAGTGCAAGAAAAGTAAATGACACTTGAAGTTGTTGCGTGATGAAAATCACGTCCAGTGCCTCAGGTGAATTGAATCCACACTCCAATCCATAGTTCAGCCATTGGAAGATGGCTGAGTGGTTGAGGAGGACCTTGGCAATGACTTTCCCTGTGGCGTACAGCAAGGAGACCCCTCTGTGGTTTCCACAATGTAATCTACACCGTAGGTTTCACCTCGCTTAAAAGATATTGCACTTTAATCTCCCCATCTCCAATAGCAAATGCCACTGAGATCTGGGGAAATGACTATCATTTCTGTATAAGCAAGAAACATCTGAAGCAACATATGGACACAAGACTAAAAAGCTGCTTTTCTTATTTTTTTGGTGTTCCTTTGCAACCCACATCACCCAAGCAAGGCTATATATGTGCAAAACATTGGCTCAGAAATAGTAACACTCCCTGGGTTTGAAAGAGGATTGGCAGGTATCAAATCATGGCCCACCAATCTGCTTTAGCCACTGACAATCCATACTGGGACAAGTTATCTCTTATTAGGATAAGAGTGCATGCAGCTGCTGGCTTTCAAGCAGTGACCAAGAGCTCTGAGCAATGCAAATGACGGAATGGCCTTTGTCATGGTGTCACTGACCATCACTGAGTCATTGGTTCAGACAATGGATGGTTGTCATAGACAAACTCTCACAATCAGGACTGCCCTGTCTGGCAGACGGCAATAGTTAGAAGAGACAACTTCAACTTTTAAGCTGCCAAATTGAAAGGTTTTGATTTTAGCAACAGTTAGGTGCATTGTGACCTTTGAGCTGCTCACAGAAAAGTTCTCCGGAACATGTGTTTTAAGTTTTCAGGTGATGCAAATTCCCTTGGTGACCAAAGGTAGTGAAGCTTGCTGGATTATGGTTTCACATTACTAATTATGCCCCAGCCAATGCTGTGTATTCTTGCAATGAACTCTTGCAATGTCACCATATCAGCAAGAAAAATTATTCATAGGCTGACAGAACTGAATAGAGAGGCAGCTTGTCACTTACACTTACCTATCCGCTCGTCTATCCAAAGACTGACAACTGTTTGATATGGAGTTTTCAGTACTGCTCTGGGGCTCGTATATCTGTAACAAAGTACACACTGATATGAACCTAAGATTGCTATGGGGCAAGCAATGCTTTTAATAATGTTAATAATTTGTGCTTTTGAAAACAGTGATATAGGCTGTGGTGAAGGGGAGGCCACCAATACACCTTGGGGACATGCATCAAGTGGAGTGGAGTTGAGTCGAGGTAGGAGAAAAGAGGCCTTTGGGAAATACACACCAGAGACAACAACCATCCTCCTCTTCTCCAATCAAAATTTGGGAACCTTGGGGGTGGGGGGTGGACTTTAGAGGTAAGGGGAGGGGATAAAACTGACATTGAGTAGCACAAGGACTTGTTAGACAAGAAACAGTTTTTTAGCAACAATACTTTTATATTTGTCAACCTTTTATGAGCTCATCATATATTCAAGAGATGTTAAATCATTAAGGAATGCATCTAATCCTTCAGATATTTGGTTGTTACTCAGAAAATTGAAATGTCGCATTAACAGGCAATCAGATGTCAAAACTACAAAAAAAAAACAGAACTTTATCCAGATTATTAATTAAAATCTGCAAAAGGAACTTGTGTTGACAAGTTTTATTACTTGTGTGCTCTTTATTCATACTGTTGATGTTACAGAATGTTATTAACATCTCCAACATTCCAAGTATATAAATTGGGTTGACATAAATAATTGCAAGTTTAATTATGGCTTTGGTCAATACTAAACAATAATGGAACACCAATATTTTTGAGCAACAAACAAATCTGTTGGAGGAACTTAGCGGGTCGAGCAGCATCTGTGAGAGGAAAGGAATTGTTGATGTTCTGGGTCAAAACCCTGTGCCATTCCTTGTAACTAAGTGTGGCACTTCACAGCTTTCTGCATTAAATCCATCTTTTAAGATCCTACACTTTTTCCAAGTTTTGAAAAATCTGCAAAATCTGAAATTGTGCCTTGAAATCTGGTCATTAGTATATCAAAAAGTACCAAGGAGATTGTTGAGTGTTGATTTTCAATGCTGTCTTTTACAGATAGCTTATTGGTTCAGTGTCCAGTCTAACATTAAATAAAGAATGGCTATCTTTTGTTAACTTTATCTTTCATGTGACAATTTTGCCTCTGATCACTGTCTCTAACTTTGCCCAACACCAATATTAGAATCACTAGCCTATGTTTGCAGGTTGATCCCTCTCCCTTTTTTGACCAGGTGAGTAACATTTGCAAGCCTCCAAACATCTGGTGCCATTACCTTATCTTCATTATCTCCATTTTTAGCCACCTGAGAAATCTAGGATTCAGCCAGGGTTCCTTCTCTACTTTGACTATTAAGAACCATAAATACCTACTCGAATATTGAGATACTGTTACCATTCCTCCTTTATTTTAAATGGAAGACTGATGCAAAATACCCACCTACTACCTCAGCCTCATGTCTGCTTCTACAAGAATCGTTTTTTTGGCTTTTGCTCAACTCCACTCTTTTATTATCTTTACATTATTTATATGCTTAGAAAATACTTTGCATTTCCTTCTATGCCACCAATGAATCTGGTCTCACACACCCTCACTGACCCTCTTATTTCCTTTTACAGTTCATTGTACTTTCTATATTCATTTTAGTTTTCCTTTTACTGATTCACTTCACTCAACTTAACCAGGAAGCTCTAGTTGTGAATGTCCTTCCTTTACCCCATCTATGGGAATACATTTAATGTGTATTCAAAATACCTCCTCTTTGAAGGTCTCCATTTATTGGCCATCTTTGGATTTCACACTTTTAAATGGGATCTTAACCACTGAAATTTGATATTTAATCCAATATGACTGTTCTTTGTCCTCTTCCATGACCACACTGGGAACAATGAATATTTCCTCTAATCATGAGTAAATCTCTGCACATACCGTGGATCTACCACGTGGAACATAGCTGTGCATATGGCTGGTTATATTTGTACAAAATTTAAAAGCAGATATTTCCATTGTCTTGATTGTGCTCCATTATGGTCTACAGCTAATTCCACCTAAAAACAACCTTGCTACCATATCTTTTCTTACAGCTCTAAAAACATTAAATTGCTGTCCTTTACAAAAATTGACGTATACATTCAGCAACTGTCATTACAAGGTTAAAACGGTGCTCAAAGGAATGAAGTGTTTTAGGTGCAAGAGGGAAAGACAATTCCAAAGGATTCTTCAAGAGCTCCAGGTCTGCTGAAGACACCACTAATGATGGGCATTATTGTATGTGCACTACAAGAGACTACTGAAAGAGCAGAGTGTTCCTGGCATGCTGCACGGCAATCTCCCCTTAATCGATGCCAACAAAACAAAACTAGCTGTTACTGGGATTTTGTTGTGTGGAGATTAGCCAACTAAAAGATAACAGTGACTAAACTGTAAAAGGTTTTTGGTGTTAAATGTTTTAATGTATTCTGAAGATGAGACCTGTCATTTGCTTTTCATGAAGTGTCAGCCCTTAAGAATGGCTATCTTCTGTTAAATTTATTTTTCATGTGACAATTTCGCCTCTGATCACTGCCTCTAACTTTGTTATAATGTTATAACACTCTTTGGAATCAACATCACAAAGCAGAAGGGCTCTCACCAATGCCCTTACCACCTTCATGACAGTCTCCTGGCTCCACCCCAGTCAATGTACTGCCTGATGATCCATTTTTCATAATATGTGTTAAACTAAGGTTCTGGCTGCTTCTGCCTATATTTAATGTTTCACAAACGTCACTGAAAGATTATCTAGTCTCAATTTCATTGCTGTTGGTGGAACTTTACTGCGCATAAATTGTCTGCTGCATTTCCTAACTGGATTTCAAAAATAGTTAAAATAATTCAGTAACTCTGATGTGGTTCAAGGCAGCTCAAAGTAATGAAAAGGCCTGTGCTAATGCAAGTTCTGGTTTCTAAAAAGGGCAATTCCTTCAGGAGCCTTTCCTTCAGGCACAGACAGAGCAAATAAGTTATGCAGAAAGAATGAAAAAGTATACGTGCTTTCAGTGAGGTAAAGAGCAGCTGGTGAGTCACTGAGGTCAGCTCTGGCACAACACCACCACCCGCAGCACAAGCAGAGACCTGGGAGCAGATGGATTGCCTGTCTGCGTTCTCTGCCGAGGAATGTTACAGGAAGTGAAAGCTGTGGAAGGTAATTTGGATAAGCAAGTGCTTCGGCAATACATCAGAACTGTGGAACTGTAGGTGCCTTCACATCAGACAGATAGACTGCAGCCTTTCCAGTAAATTTATGGATACAGTGGGGGATTTAGATTACAGGCGGCCAGTTTATGGTGGTTAGGAGACAGAAGGCAGATTCAAGAATGGGAACAAGTCTACAAGCTCTGAGTCAATGTGAACTGCATGCTATTCACAGCAACTGAACTAGCTGCTACTCCACAAGTATAAATGGGAAGAGCTGAATATGGTAATATGAGTGGCTTGCAGTTGTCATTGATTCAGTAACCATGGAGACAGCCTCATAAATGTTTGTTCTGGTGCACACATTGGCTTCCACAGCCTTTATACACTGATCTGTCTCATCATGAGCAACAAGCATCCACTGAGAAATTACTCAGCTACAAGAGGAACAAGCAATTATGGAATTCTCTGAAATCAAATGAGAACATTATTGGCATTCAGGGATCTGCTACACTTTTATTAAAACGCTGCTCTTCCCAACTGTACAATTTTGTTTCCATTTTTAAGACTGTCCTGCAGCTGATACCAACTGTATGCTGAGAAGTTTTGAAGATTAAGGCAGATATCTGAGGCCTAACCTGGGATGATTCACCCACAATGGAAAGTTCTTCACGCTCCTAGCTCCTACTTGGGAAACAGCAGAAACTGCACTTTAACTTCATGGGTCTTGGAGGATACTTCCTTCCTGCCTTTTAAGGGGCAAATAGTGCAGATAATCTCCGTGTACCCATTCCTCACTTTACATAAGAGAGCCTTTTCTGGAAATGTTTTAATGATTTTTTTTAAATTGAAAAGGTTGGGTACCGTGCATTTTAAGACCAAGTATTCAATGGACTGAGAGTGTCACCATGTATGTTATAGTGAAAATAGCTTTGCTGTAAACAATGTGTAAACCAAACAGTTGTAAATCGAGGAATTACTGAATAGAACAGCTGCAACTAGGACACCATGGACACACAAACTCTGCAATTGGCCATGTGCATGCATGAAGCACTAACAACATGGCATCTAAATCTAAATACTAACATTAAGTTGCATCACACAAGTTACCAGAATGCAATTACTGTGACTGATAGGATGGTAATTGGGGGAAAAAAGACCTAGAAAATAGTTGACTATTATTATTCTTTTAGAAGATATACTAAGTTTAAGTTGCATGAGACTGGCACATCGGGATCTCATTCCAGGAAACATGTTGATGAATTTGGTTTCCTTTTGGCAGAGTTTTTGAAAGTGATAGGTAGAATCATAAATTGTATCAAAGGACTGAAATTAAAGCAAAGGTAATAAGGACTTTTTGACGAGACTGGTTTGAGTAATCCTGGCTGTGTGATCCATAGCACAAGGAGCAGAAGTCATTAGGAAGGGGCACACATCCTCAATACACCTGGTAAAAGTCTTTGAGGTGTCAGATCTTGTGAACAAAAACTGTGGACGTTACTTTTCTAGGTTTTTGACAGGTCACATAGGATTCAGATTTTCAACTCTCATGCTTTAGGTTAGAGCCTCTTAAAATTGGCAACTCCTTCCCTGAATGGTGCCTTCAGCTATCTGGTTGATTAGTGCTTTGACTTTCCTGCCTGTGCATCTAAGTGCAAAATGAGGTGAATGATGGTGAAGACAGGAATGTAGGAAGAGGTACATACCAAGGAATTAGGGAAAGGATCCAAGTTATAACTTCTATAAAAATCTTCCTGTATTGCATGCAAGCCCAATGAGTGGCTGGTGATGTGCTGAGCTGAGTTTAGGATAATGTGTCCTCCTGTTATCCTACATGTAAACTTATATTGAGGTTGGTCTACAAAAACAGGTTTTGATGTATGAAATTCATATACAGTTCTGACTGAAGACCCAGTTCAAAGTTGTAACCTTTACACAGGAATTCAAATCAGAATACAAGGAGCTAGAGAGAGAGAGACCAGGCCTGTTAAAGTGGTATAACACAAGATATGTACATTATACATTAAACATAAATTAATGATTTGTCCTGTACATTAATGATTTGGATATGAATACTGGAGCTATGATCAGCAAGTCTACAAATGACCTGAAAATTGATGGTGGTGTTAATGATGAGGAGGGTTGCCTTAGGTTACAGAATAATATTAATCGTATGGTAGGTTGGGTGGAACAACGTCAGATGGAAGTTAGTCCAATAAGTACAAAGTGATGCACTTTGGAATGTCTCATATGGATAGGACTTATACCATGAATGGTAGGATCCAAGGGAGTACTAAGGAACAGAGGGATCTTGTTGTACAAGTATATAGATCCCTAAAGTTGGCAGCATAGGTAGATATGGTGAAGAAGAAATATGGGAGTCCAGTCTTCATTAGCTGGGACGTAGAATGCAACGGCTTTATAGAACACTGTGTGCCACACCATAGAAAGGATGTGAATGCAGAGGTGATTTACCAGGATGTTGCTTGGGATGGAACGTTTCATTTATGAAGAGAGACTAGATAGGCTGGGTTTGTTTTCCTCAAGGTGGAGGAAACTGAGGGTGGGGGGGGGGGGGGGGTGAAACCTGATAGAAACATTTTTAAAAATGAGGGGCATAGATAAGGTGAGTAATGAGAAATGTTTCCCCATATCAGAGACATCTAAAAACAGAGGGCATAGCTTTAAGGTGAGGAGTAAGAGGGTCACGTGATCCGAGGCATTTTGTTTTTCACTCAGAGGGTGGTTGGAATCTGGAATGCACTGCCCGAGAAGATGGTGGAGGCAGGCTTTCACAACATCTAAAGTGTCTGGATGAGCACACAAATCACCAAAAGCATACAGACCAGCACTGTTAAATGGGATTTGTATAGATGGGTACTTGATGGTCAGCACAGACATGGTGAGCTGAAGATCCTGTTTCTGTGCTGTATGACTTTATGACTGGATGCACGAGAAGGCCAGTCAGGCCCTTGTTGCTACTCTGCTATTCTAATATATCATGATTGAACTTTTACCTCAGTGGCACTCTTCTGCACTATCCTCATTATCTGACATACCCAACAATTGAGTTTCCATAGGCCTCCTAGCTAATGGCAATTTTTTCTCTGCTTATTCCTGAGTGGTCAACCTTGTATTTTGAGACAATGACCTCTGGTTCAAGACAAACAAGTCAAAGGAAACATCGTCCCTGCATTTACCTTGCCAAGTGCTGAAAGAATTTATGTTTGAATTGGATCACCTCATTTCAAAATTCTAGAGAGCTTAGACTGCTTAATCTCTCCTCACAGGACAGGACAATACCCCCATCACAGGAGTCAATCTGGTTAACCTGCATTGAATCTCCTCTATCAGAATATCTTTCCTTTGGTAGGAAGACAAAATCTGTATATATATTCCAGGTGTGGTCAAACAGAACTTGCTGGATAATATTACTGGAACAAAACCACTAAGATAATGTAATAATATATCATTGTGGATTCAACTTTTAAGGTAAATGTAGTAATGCCTAGAGAAGTCATGCAATCAGATGTAAAACTGGCAGAACATTACAAGATCAACCTCCAGAACCCTTTTAACTAGAGCTGGCAAAACTATGTAGGAGGTTCATGTATTGAAGATATAGGTATCATTGGAGGTTAGTAACTAGATGCATCATTTGAAACAGACATCAGTTTTGCATGGGCAATTCTGTAGTACCCCAACAACCAACCTTAATGGATTTTGCTGTAGATTTAGAAATGGCTACAGAGATAAGAGGCAATAAGTGCACTAATGACAAAGGCTTGGGAAAGAGGGTGCATGCAATCAAGTGTGATCCACACATCTTTGATAATTTGCTATTTCTTAGTCTAAGTAGGTTCACTGCTAACAAGTGAACAGCGATAATGTGACTTAAGGAGAATAAATATTGGAGCAATCAACAGGAAAACATAATGAGGGAGATTGTAGTCAATAAAGCTAGCTGCAGTCTCAGTGGCAAATGAGGTAAAAAAATCGTTGACCTACAGAACATAGAACGTGATACTGTGCCTTTTCAGGGACGATCAGCCATGCTCTGTTGATAGCACTTTTGACTTTGAGTCACAATTCATCCCAGCCCAGAGAAGCAAGCATAAAAAAAAGTCTAGTCTGATACTTCAGTGCAGCACTAAGGAGGGCAGAGGGAAGGGAAGGTTGAAAGAGAAACTTAAAAAGAAAATCGACAATTTGAAATTCTCATTACAATTCATTATCTGAAGGAATACGACTCACATTGTTCCCTTTGCAAAGCTGGACAGACTCTTTGGTATCACAATAATTATTTTGATAAAAGCTATTAATTCTTAATTTTCTGCAGCAAAATTAATGGTCACTCATATACAAATCCAGCACAGTTTGAAAATGGGACATGCTATGTGAAGCAGTGGAGTGGGGTAAATTGATTAGCAAGTTCTGGCAAATCCAGCATAAATCACTCCGTGGCTCAACGTGGAGAGGCAACCTGTGAGGGCAAGTATTGGGTGTGACGTGGCTAGCCACACTAGCCACCCTGGTAGCACAACGTGTGTGTCCATTGCAGGGGTTAGCTGCGACCACTCCATGTATTAACAGATACCCCTGGATTCTACTGTCACTCTCATCACATGATGGAAGCTGCTGTCTCTACCTCTCTCTGTTTAATTGTTCATAGGCCAGCAACCAATCTGGACCTTGTTACCATAGAGATATATCTGGGCTGGGGAGAACTGTGCAACCAAAGGCAGGAGAGTGAGCAGCTTCCATCACATCCAACAGGTGGTGATGAGAGAGACTGTAGGATCTGGGCCAACACATGGAGATGCTACTGCCTGCTATGGCCACACTCACTGTAACAATGAGGGTGAAGTGTGGGGTCCTGCATGTTGAGCAACTGCACTGCTTGCCCTGGCCCACCCAACATCATGTCACAGGCAGCCTCTCCATAACGAGGTATGGGGCAATTCATGGTTGAGAGTGCCCTGTTGGCAGGGATTCATACCAAGGTCCAGGCACTCAGGCTTAGGGACAACAATGTGAAGCAGTGGAGAGTGCAAGGATTCACACCCTTGTTCATGGCACATGAGGGTGCACCCTGAGTGTATGGTTTTTTTTGGAAGTACAAAAGGGTAGATACTTGTGAGCATTCAAGCTCCAGGAGCATGAGCGGTATAACAAATCAGTGCTACATGGAGCAGTGCTAAGCAGGTACCATGGATTCAAGGGAGGCCTTTAAAGTTGCACAGGATTGAACTCATAATTGAACATATCATATACAAGCCAAGAATGTACATGAAAAACATCATTTATTAACATGAAAACAAAATGTTGCAGATGCTGGAAATATGGAACAAAACAGAAAATGGTAGAAATACTCAGTGGATTCTGTGGAGGGAGAAACAGAGTTAACCTTTACGATGATGAATTTTCATCAGAACTGTTATTAGGCTCAGTTTCAATCTTTGTTGCCTAAGCTCCTTGGTAGAGATTTGTTTATACAGATGTAGAGCCCTAGAGCCATGCTAGGGCTCTAAATCTTTGAGGTCAAGTTTTGTTTTGCTGCTACGATTTTTCTACAGAGATTTTTTTTCTTTACTGAATAAAATGACAAGATATAAATGCCATAGAAGATGCATTAGCTGGGGTTGATGTGGTGGCCTGAAAACGCAGAGTCAGAAGTTTTGCAGATGTCCTTGGGCATAATCTGATGGAAATACCAATACACATATCCATGGATACATCCAAAGCATCATGTCAACCAACTGAGCTAGAGCTTGTCTGGTTGACAAAGAGCTAGCAATCCAGCATATACCAGTAGTTAATTCCAACCTGGGGTGCACGACCTCTTTACTTGGGGGAATGTTGCAGCAAAGATTACAAGGACTTTAATAATTGAGATAATTTAGTTAGAAAGCTAACTATAAAAGTACACATAAAAGCATACTTGACACGCTAGCACCTCCATCTGTGGGGCTGCTAGCAGTCACCGGGAATCTCCAAAGCAGCCTCAACTCTATAAGAAGGTGGGGCTCAAGACATCATTGAGTTGTTTTTGAGGTTGAAGAGGTACTCATACTTTACATGTGAACAAGTGGATCTTATATTTAAAAAGATTAGGAATCAGTGATTTACTGTCCAGTAACCTCAAAAGGTAAAATATTTGCTGGAAATCCCATCTTTTGTTCCTTGTATTTCAGTGCACATTATTGACCAAAATCTTTACTCACACACTGTTCCATGTTCTCAGGGATGAACTCCCCCTCACTATGAATGCTGGTGTAGGACCCTTGGCGAGCTATCCGCTGTTGTCGCTCTGGAACATATCCTGGGGGCGGGGAGCTTCGACCAGTGTTCTGAGAACCTGCAATATAGAATTATTTTACAGAGTAAAAAAAGTCAAAATCCAGAGTATTTATTAATTGGTCAAAGATTGAAAGATTATTATTCAGAGGGATCTCGGTGTTAATGCACAGGTACAATAGGCAATTAGAATGGCAAAAGATATGCTGGCCTGTATTGCAAGAGGATTTGAGTACAAGAGTAAAGATATCTATTGAAGTCGCATAGGACTCTGGAGAGACCACACCTGGAACACTATATACTGGTCTGCTCTTCCTGCACTCTGCAAGGAAATAACAGGGGGAATGGAAGGAAAATTCACCATGGGGCTTGACTTGGAATATGCAGGGATGCTGTTTCCGCTGACTCAAGTGTCCAGAATCATGAAGGGGATGTCAATCTCACAAGGGATAAACTCTTAAAGAAAGAGTTTAATGCAGTCTACTGATTGTGAGAGAGTAACTGACATCTACATAAGCAAATTTTAACTGCCAATTGTATGATTTTGCTTTATAATTTTTCCCATCACCCACCTTTACTCATTATGATCCTCCTGCAGTTTCAATTGAAAGCCAATATACTCCCATTAACTTCTCCAGTGGCCTTTTTACTAAATAGTCAACATCAGTGTAGTATTCCACTATCTTAGATAATATAGGTCAGACCAATTCTTACTAGCAATCACATTTCGCTGTCCACTTCCTGCTGATGCAAGGCAGTATAGTGGTTAGCGTAAAGCTACTACAGCACCAGTGACCCGGGTTCAATTCCAGCCACTGTCTGTAAGAAGTTTGAACATTCTCCCCATGTCTGCATGGGTTTCCTTCGGGTGCTCTGGTTTCCTCCCACATTCCAAAGACGTACAGGTTAGGAAGTTGTGGGCATGCTATGTTGGCACCAGAAGCATGGCGACACTTGCGGGCTGCCCCCAGAACACACTACACAAAAAATGCACTTCACTGTGTGTTTCGATGTACATGTGACTAAGATATCTTATGCACTGCCCATTTCTCCCACCCACCCCTCCCCTTACGTCAAGGATGGCAAGATCTGAAAACTGACACTCTTGATGATATTTGTTAACAAAGGACAGAGTGATTACTGAACTACATGGTGTATCTTTGACTTTACCACCATGTCATCAGACATACTTACTGGGGTAGAGTGACCACCAAGGTAAAGGTAAAAAGTGAACCACTGCCTCCCCAGAAGCACACGCAAACTAAAGCTTTCTTAATTATCTTTGTCTAATGAAACACTACTCCTTCAGATGACTGTACAGAGAGCTAAAATGTCAGATAACAACAATTACTTGAATTTCTACACTGCATAATCATCAATCCTTAAATCTAAGTTCTTTGCTTTTGCAGTTGCACATTGACAAAAAAACAGCAGAAGTTTGGGTAGCCCAAGATCCTACAATGTTAGTGAACGAATTGTTGATTATAGGCTTGCCCGTGTCAGAAAGTTCATGCTTCAAGTTCTGCTAGAGGCAGGAGTGCAAAAAATTAGACTGACATGCTAGTAAAATACCGAGAGAGGATCTGCTCTCTGACGGCACTAATTAAACCCAGTATCCCAAAACAGAAAATGCTAGAAATACTCAGCAGTTCGGGTTGTATCTGTGGGAAGAGAAACAGTTAACATTTCAGGTTGGAGACCCTTCATCAGAACTAAAAAGGATACAAAAGGGCGGTGTAAAGCTGCAGGGAGGGTGGGGGGAGTGGGACGTGACCTTGGAAATAAGTTGTGAACAAGGTTATCTGGTCAAAGAGTGAACAGGACCAGATAGAGAGTGAGAACATTGACAAAAGAACCTAGAATATGGGAGTTGCAAAATGGAAAGCAGGAGAACAAGCCCAGCTGGTCAGGTTGGCATGTCCTCAATTCCCAGAGAGGGAAGAAAAACAAGCTCAGCCAATAGCACAAATGGATGACTGATACAGACTGAGAAATCAAGCTCCCAACTTGTACAAATGCAATATTCAGTCCAGAAGGCTGCAACGTGCCCAGACAGATGAGGTGCTATTGCTCAAATTTTTGTTGGGTCTCACTGTGACGTTGCAGGAGGCCATAGAATGATAGGTCAGAATGCAGAATTAAAGTGGCAGGCAAAGGGAAGCTCAGGGTCACTCACCCCTGTGGACTGAATGCAGGTGCTCTGCAAAGTGGACACTCTATCTGCATTTGGTTTCTCCACTGTTGAGGAGACCACATGTGAACACCGAATGCAGTACATTGGAAGAAATGCAAGTGAACTTCTGCTTTGCTTGGAAAGACTGTTTAGGTCCCCGGATGGTGAGAAGGGAAGAGGTGAAAGGACAAGTGTTGCACCACCTGCGGTTGGAAGGGAAAGTGCCATACGAAAGGGGGGTGGTTAGTGGGAACGGAAGAGTATGAACTGCTGTGAACTGATTTTCACATACCCAGTGACCTGGACAATATGGGGCACTTTCTTTTATTTATTTGTTCGTGGGATGTGGGCATTGCTGGCATTTATTATCCATCCCTGAACTGAGGAGACAGTTAAGAACCAACCACATTGTTGAGCCTGGAGTCACAAAGGCCAGAATGAGTAGCAACTGCAGGTTTTCTGCCTTTCACAGAACCAGATTGATTTTTACAACATTCTGGTAGTTTTGTGATTATTGTTACTACCCTTTTCTTTAAAAAAATATCCAGATTTATTGAATCACTTAAATTTAAATTCCCCAGCTCCCACAGCAAGATCTAAACACGTGTCTTTGGTTCAACAGTTTAGAATGCTGGCTGCTTGCCTAGTAACTTAATCACAATGCATTAGTACCAAGCATTAACAGCTATCAGTTTATCTATTTTAGCATTACTAAAACAAATTAACTGGTCCTTTTCACATGGCTATCTGTGGGCATTTAGTGTGCACGGATTAACTGCTGCATTTTTTATATTACAACAGTGACTACACTTCAAAATTGCTCCCTAGGTTGTAAAGTGGATTGGAATACCCTGAATGGAATGAAATGCATGTTATTTGTCTTAGAAGCTGGGAAGGGACTGTTAACGAATTTGAAGAACTTTCCTGCTCTTCCTTGAATAGTGTAATAGAACAGATTATCTCACACAGCTGCACTTCCCATGTACTCGGGTTCTAGACTGGCTAATAAGCACTACTCACCCAAGACAGCAGGATGCAGATTCACGTCCAAATCCAGGACACAAGCATAGAATCTAAGCTGAGATGTGAATGGATTTTGAGGAATCTTACACCTTTAGATGACACATTGACATTTTGGCTGTTATGACAGTTCAGGCCATGCCACAATGTCCACAGTTAACACCATTACCCAAAATTTGGCTGCACTGCTGCTGGCAGATCTTGGTGAACATATTTACCTGCAGAATATAAATTACTTTTAAATGCAGTAATGGTGATGTGAAGGGCCTTGGAATATTTGACAGACGAGGTTTACAGAGATGTCTTTTTCCTTATTGTAGACTATATACATCAAAAGCCTGATGTGGAATTTGAAATCATAGCTTTCTTTTCTGTGATTTGGAAAAATGGCAATTTTTAAAAAATGAAACAGATCCATAATTTTTTTCCTAGCTTGAGATCTATTTACACGAATGAAACAGTACTCCTTGAGATGAGAGGCATCAACACAGCCCAGATAAACAAAAGATTTACTTCAATGTTCTCATTCTCTTCCAAATGAAACAAGCCAACATGATAATTTAACATTTGGGTTCAAATGCATTACTAGCTCCCCCTCAACTTTCACTTTTTCCAACACATCCCAAGCACTTCTTCACACAATACTAAAAGCAGTCCTTATCTGATTGGCCAGCCTCCAAATGCTATTGTGGAAACAACATCTCGCTAACAGGAAGGGGAAGTCGCGCAAAGCCATGTATATCAAAGGAAGTGGATGGAAAAACAAGAGCATTGAGCTCTGGACCATTTTCATCCTGCCTGATTGCTATCTCTCCCACAAATACAAATGCAGCTAAACTCACACTGTGTGACAGATAAACACACAGCTGAGTAATATGTTATTGCTGCATCACAGGCATTTACAGATCAGTTCTAAGCACACTACAAAGCATGTGTGACATCCACAACTTGACTCCGTATAAACCACTTTCTGGGAATTCTCAATCCTTATTGTTGATCAAGTCCACCAAATGCAACACAAACACTAATAGTAAGATACTTTCAAAGTCTGGAGATAATAAGAACAGCATCAAAAAGGCGATACTATAGTATTATTGCTTTAATATACTCTGCACACTCCTCTTTTAAATCTGGCAAGGTTCCATGCAAGATCCTTCAAGAGGTGAGAATCCCCCTATAAATGTGCATGCATCAAATATCACACTATCCCTTCTCTATCACTCTGCCAAAAGCAGCCATACCATCTGACTTAAAAAAAAGCCAGCTTATTTTAGTTTGACTGACTGATCCTACAACAGCTGGAAATGCAACTGGGCATCAATTTGGCAAACACACTGTTTGCAAAAAGAAAGAGCTCTTGGTCTTTCAGAGCAGTTTGGAGGTTACAAAGTCATTGGTTGATGATGGAAAGCATCCAGCTCAGAACTTGCATTCTTGATGTGTTGAGGGGAAAAAAACGTCTTTCAATAAATAATAAAAATTAATTGATTTGAAGATTTTGGGGAGATATGAAACACAAGAGGTCTTATGAGAATGGTGTACAAACCCCCTAACAGTAACTGCATGAAAATGCGAGAATAAGTAACGGAAGTTTCTCAGAAAGACCATTATCACGCATGAGTCCAATCGACATATAGACTGGAAAAATATCAGATGAGCAAAGGTAGCTTAGGTATGGAATTCACGGAGTGTTTTTTGGGATAGTTCCTTAGCATGCCTGGAGTTGATCAGATTACACTATACTAGACTTGGTATTGTGCAATAAGATTGGATTAATTAATGACCTCACAGTGAAGGCACCCTTAGGTGGCAGAAATCATAATATTAAGGAATTTTAGACGGTATTTGAGGGAGAGAAGCATGGCTTCAAGACTAGCATTTTAAACTTAAATAAGGGTAATAATGAGGCTAACTAAAGTGAACTAGCAAATTAAGTTAAGAAATTAGTCAATCTAGATGGAGAGGTGGAAATTTAAGGGGATATTATGTCATTGATATAAGCCAAACAGAAAAAAAATTCTCACAATTCGTGGTTAACTAAAAAATATAAAGACAGTATCCAATGTAAAGATAGGGCTAAAAATGCATGAATGCTTATGACATGTCAGAAGATTGGACAAAACATCACAGCACCAAACAATGACTAAAAGATTAATAAGGAGCAAAAAAAAAAATCAGACAAAGCTAGCTAGATATGTAAAAGCAGATAGTTAAGTTTCTACAGATATTTAAAAAAGATTAATGAAGTGAGTACCACTGTAATAGAAAGTGACTCTGGAGAACTAATTATGGAAAATAAGGTAGTGAAATGGATTAATCAGAAATTTCACATTAGACAGAATGCAAGTAACATTCCACAAATAGCTGTAAATAAGAAATTGAGATGGAGGAACTCAGGAAAAAATCAATCACCAGTGCTGTGGTATTGAGTAAATCGTTGGAGTCATAGGCTGACAAGTTCCCTGGACCTGAAGAACTTCATCCTTAGATCTTAAAGTGGCTGGCAGAAAATTGATACACTACTATTAATTTACTAAAATTCCCTAGATTCAGGAAAGATCCCATCAAATTGGAAAATAGCAGAATATAACTCCTTTATTCAAAAGGGGAGGAAGACAGAGCAGGAAACTGCAGGCCAGTCAGATTAACATCTGTCATGGGGAAAATATTAGAAGCCATTATCACAGACATAAAAGCTGGGCACTCAAAACAAAAGATGTAATCAGGTATGGAGGAAATAAGGAGGTTAAGAAGAGATAGATACAAGTTAAATGAGTGGGGAAAGATCTGTCAAACAATATAATGTTTGAAAATGTGAAATTGTCGCTTTTGGCAGAAAAAGTACAAAAGAAGCATATTATAAAAATGATGCAAGATTACAGGCTGAGATGTGGGGGAATTGGGGTGTTCAAGTACATGACTCATAAAAGGCAAGGATGCAGGTACAGTTAGGTAAGGTAACAGAATGTTATTGCAAGGGGAATTTAACACAAAGTTTGGGAAATTATGCTTCAATTATGTAGGGCATTCCTGAGACTACCTCTGGAGATTTGTACAGTACTGGTCTGCTTATTTAAGGAAGTATATTAATACACTGGAAGCAGCTCAGAAAACATTTACTGGACTGATACCTAGAATGGTTGCATTGTCTTATGAGGAATGGTTGGACAGACTACACTTGTACCTACTTTAGTTTAGGGTGAAAGCAGACTTGATCGAAACATACAAGCTACTGAGGGTTCTGACTGGGTGGATGGGAGAGGATACTTCCTCTCCTGAGGAAATCTGCACAACATCATGGGCCGAAGGGTCTGTTCCTGTGCTGTACTGTTCTATCTAGAACTAGGAGGTCACTGTTCAAAAGTAAGGGGCCATCCATTTAAAACAGGCAATTATGTTTTTACTCTTGGAAGGTCATAAGTCTTTGGAACTCTCTTCTCCAGGGGGCAGTGGAAGCAGAGCCTTTGAATATTTTTAAGGTAGAGGTTGATAGATTCTCTATAAAGCAACAGGGTGAAAGAGCCAGGAATAAAGTTGCTGTTAAAAAAAATCAGATCAGCCATCGTCTTGTTGAATAACACAGCAGGCGAGAGGGGCAGAGTGGCAACCTCCTGCTCCTAGTTCATATGTAAATAACAAGTACTAACTCCACTCCTTTAACTGCCTTCTTTCACTCTGACGCCTTAACACTATCTGCTCACTCTGCAAGTTACTTGGACTGATACCTGTGCAATAATCTGGATCCATTTTGGTTGCATCAGAATTTGGTGCTTGATAGAAGATGGGAGGATACTCCTATCTAACACTTGAAATGGATCAATAGGCAGGGAGGGCAAGGTTTGCTCACTGACCTTTTAAGATGGTGTTCAGGTGAACTATGTGGGGACCAGGAGTAAACTTGTGAGACACTAGACTTGTGTATTGAAGATACAAATGCACATTAACTTTCATTTTAGTTTGCTTCCAAAAAGTTCTCAAATTAGTAATCCTCGACTTTTCATTGGAACTGAAACTCTGTCATTAAGATGGCAATAGCAGAAATGCCATAAGGACTACGACAGTTCAAAGCAGCACTCACTTTCTTAAGGATAATTAGTGATGTGCAGGAGCTAACAATATCCATATGTCAATTATGAATTTCAAAAAAGTAGGAATGCTGGAATACTACCGGGCCAAATAATCCAGGACCCAGGGCCTGAGCAGCGGTAGGTGTGACAACAGGTGCAACAACCATCCTGGTACCCCTGGGTTACAAAGAAACTAGTTGGTTAATTTGCAACATGAGCAGCACAGTCTGATTGGTGGTAAAAAAGTGGGATAAAAGTATGCCAGAACAGTGAGAGGAACTGGGATCAGGCTAACCCTAACATGGAGTGGTTAAAGTGTACAGCCTGTTTCAGTAGAAGTTTTCTTGCCAGAATCAGAAGGTCATGGGTTCAAGTCCATTCCAGAGATTTGAGCAGAAAAACTGGGCTAACATTTCTGAACGACAGCAAAAAATCTGCCTCACTGTTCATTTTTAATCTCTAAAATTCTGCAAACATTCTATGTACACCCTTCTTTTGTTTTGCTTCCATTTAAGACTTATTTTTAAACCACTGTATATTTCTGCATTTAAGACCATTTTATTTGAAGACAAGTTAAAGTACAGGCAATATAAACGTCCACATGGAGAAAATGACCATTTCACACAGTGGTCTCAATATAGCTAAAACCCTATTCAGTGTGCGTTCTGGAATTAAATGTCAAAACACCTTTTGTATTTTGCAACTGGACAGTCAACCAGGACCAAGACAGTCCAGAGTAGGACCCATTTTCCACCCTAGAGGAAACCATAGTGGCACAAGGGTTGTCTCTGAACAAGGTTGCCTTCAAAATCAGACAGAGGCAACACATGGCATTAAAAAAATAATCAGCCGCCATACAAATCCTTTGATTGTGTTTTCAGAAACTCTATTCAAAGCATACACAAAGTCTGAAGTTTAGTTCTGAGAATTCCCAGGTGTTCATGCAGGGGACTAGACTGCCTGGTTCAAAACCAGAACTGTGGCTACCAAACTTCTGAAAGAACCACAATAATCTGGCCCTATTGGGGTATATGCCACAAATTGGAACTTCCAACACATTTCAATCTTAGCACTTTTGGAATATTTAAGAACTCATTTCAAAACCCAACAGCTTACCCAAGCAAGGTGGAATCAGGACCCCAAGACTGTCTATATTGATAATGTCCCACAGCAACTCTACTTAACTTTGCAAAAGAAACAGATCTGAAAATTATTAAATAAATAGATCCAATGCAAGACGGAGCATTCCAACAAACAGTTATAAAGTGTTTTTACTACCTTTTCTGCAAGACCCATTTTAATATTCTTTCAAATTAGTGAAGAGCAAGTACTCACCGACAGAGAGATGTCTGCCGCGCGACTCCGGTGGCTGGTAGATGGTGCTGAGAATGTCCCCAACAGATTGAGAGGCCTTAATACGGACCTGTTTTGTAACAGCTGAAGGCGCATGTGATGTCTAAAATTTGGAAAAAAGGAATCAGGTATGCACAACTGAAGCTTATAACAGTGCTAGATTACCTGCAAATCCCAGACTGATGGCTGCAGGAGGGTATAGCATGAGTGGGTAATGCATGTCACAAGGAAAAGACATTACTGCCTCTCAGTTCACTGCAGTGCAGTATGGTGGTGCTGCATGGTGAAGCTGCCAGGCTAACAATCTGGAAACTCGAGTTCAAATTCCACAATTGTGGTTGTGGAATTTAAATTCAATTATTCTGCAATGTCATTTAATAAATTAGAATAAAATTGCAGTAATGGTTTACTATTGCCCTTCTGGGGAGGAAATTTGAATGATTTAAGAGGCTTCAAATCATCATGCCACTTGAAAGCTATGTTTAGTCTCAAATATCATGTCTTTGATGGGGTTTGTAACCTTTAATGTTTTAAATGCATTTCTCAAGATTCACTCATTAGTCCTGATTTAGTTATTTGCATGACATCAATGTTGTATTTTACTGACAAAAACAAATCTGATATTAAACCTCCTAACACAAGAGAAAACGAGAATCAACAGCAAGGAAACACTACTGTGTATTCATTCCTACTACACATTATTTCCTTAACTTGTTTTTATTCCACCAAAAAAAAACTTAATATATCAATGAAAAAATGTTTAGTCAGCAGACATTGGTGATGTTATGCAGGGGCTTACACAGACGGCCAACAGAATTTACGCAGAGAAGCTTAAAATAAAAAGCACATCGCAGTGTCCCAATAAATTTCTGTGCTGAACAGGAAATGGCAGCTCACAGAAGAACAGTGATTTCTGTGAAAACCTGCCATGTGTTTCTACATTACTCACAGCACAAGGAAAAAACAGCCAGCAATCTGAAACAAAAACCCTTCTCACATCTGGCATTGACCAACCTGAGAATTCTGAAAGAGAACAACAGGATCAAGTAATAAACCCTCGACCACTGCTCACAAAAACAAATCTCATTTTGTTAGAAAGGTAAACATTAACTGTGTTCTGATGGACTTGAGTGGAAATGTAAACATCTGCTGTAAAAAGTCAGTGATATGACCATGTGTAACACTCAGCAATACTGCTTTTAGTAAAGAAGGGTTTAATTCCTGAGGGTTTTTTAAGCACTAATAGCCATTATGCTCATAGCCATTCATGTCACTTGGCATGAATTTTGCCCACTTTCTACCAGGACCCTCAATGGAAATTAGAGCTTACCCATAGCAGGGAGGGATAGGGCAAGGAGAGGGAAAATATCACACAGAATGCATTGTTACCTTTCACACAAACCTCATTTTACACAGGTCACTCAGCCCAGGTGGTCTGTAGGGTGTTTACACTCTACACAAACCCAAAACGACATTATTTAATCAAATTAATATAACCCTTCTCCTTTAGATATCTTCCACTTAAATCTTGTGAGATAAGTCCCACTTTTCAACCATTCTCTGTGGAAAGTTATTCCTAAAATCCTTGCTGAGTTTTAGTGATATTATATTTATATTTTCTCAGCAACAGGCAGCCACTTGATGACAAATCATTGAGTAGATGGAAACGTATTCTTAATGCAAATGAACTTTGGTGGAGGACTTGCGTTAGGCAGAGGCTGCCATCTGGAAGAGTTTTGTTAGGGCAGAGAAGCTTTTGATGGAAAAGCTTGTAAGGTAATTGCCAAAAAAAAGTGGTGATGAAGGAGAAGTTCTATTAACACAGTGATTTGTTATGCTTTGGAAAATGCTGCTCGAGCAAGCTAATTATGTTGCCCCTTCAAAGAAATAGGACAGGCATGAAGTGCCAGGTGAGCATTACATTAGCACTGGTTGGCAACTGTTTGTCAAACAGGTTGTTCACTCTGAAGGTTGCTCAATTACTCATTTCACATCAATCTAAAAGGCAGGCACATGTAGCCAAGCGCTCATCATCTTCAATATGCACCTTGCATTTGGGGAAAAACCTCATTATGTGAAGTTTTACAGGCAGCCATTGAGACTATGGACAAACCAGTGAATGCAATCTTGCACTCAGGAATCATGGTGGTATAGCAGACACCTGAGCAGATTATCACCAAAACAGGACAATTCTGGTCATCTCCCATGCTCAGTTCCAGCATTGCTCCAAAATAACAGGTGGGGTGGCAACAAGTTGAATGATGAAATATTTGAAGTAACTTGTTTGCAAGTTTAGCTAAAACCTGAATTAACTGGGATCACTGAAACTGGTGAGTGCTTTTAAAATACAACCAAGTTATTGATGAGATGTCACAAAGAAGCTTCAGATATTAGGGACTGGGGGGAATATGCCAGTCAAGGCTCATGCTTGCAAATACACTTGTGCATTTGTCTGGGAGCATGTATATAATTATACAGAAACACATGGAGGATAATAATGAGGGGTGGCCGTTGAAGACAGAAGCAGATGGTAAAGGTGGGACAGGAGGATATACTACCATTTGAATAAACCATTGACATTCTGGCTCTGTGCTTGCTGATTGACATTAGCTCCTGGATCAGCAATGGTTCCATTCAAAAGTTCACATCCTTATGTTCAAACCCACTGCATGCTGAATCCTTTCCTACTTGTTTAATTTCTTCTGGTCATTAACCCAAATGAGGAAAAAAAAGGAGATATATCCAAATTAGGATTGTGTGCAGCCTGGGGGGCATTCTGCAGGAACTGACGTTCCCATGCACTCCAAATATTCCGGCCTTCTATGCATATCTGATCTTAATCTTATTAACACTGGCACCTCCATCTTCCTAAACCCAATGGCCTGGAATTTCCTCCCCCTAAGTCACTAAAACTACCCAAAACTATGCTTTGAGACATCTGTTCTAACATCTGCACAGCTCAGTGTTGAGGTTTGCCTCATTGCATTTTTGTGTCTTTGGACTTACTGCCACATTAAGGGAACTTCATGCAGGCTGTTGCTATCCAAGTCTAAACTCACATAAAAAGTAGCTACCTGATTGTGTTTTGGAGGACCTGTGGTCTTTAATTAAACTCACTGACCAGTAAAAGTCGATGTTTCATAATGTATGCACCAGTAACGTAGGAGATTTGGAGGAACAAAAAAAAATGCATGTCTAATCATTGCTGGTTAATGACCGAGCAATTTGACTCAGTCACATCACTACCTACCAAGTTGGTCGAGTACTGAACAACACTATCATCAGCCTTCAGCAGGAAATGAGAGAACCAACATGAGGGAAGTGCCTCCTTGATCTTGTTGTCATTGACCAATGCATCAATGCCCCCTTTTATAAGACTCATGGAGACAAGGTGTCATCTTCAAATCTGAGGATTTTCAAGGGATATACAAAGAGATTACACAGCCTAAAACTGGGCATATTTGAAACACTGTTGGCATCAAATGTGACATAATTGCATTCATCCATAATCAAAACTTGTTGGTAGTTAATGGGAATGCACAGGATAGAACTGATTCAGTGAGCAGTGTAGAACAGCACGCAAGGAGCAACGCCAACATACCTAAAAATGAAGTTACAACATTGGACTTGGACTAAATCATGGGAACTGTGTGCTACAGATCCCACAACTAACAGAACAAGTCAAACTCTAGATTGCCACATGCAGTAAGAAATCATGGCGGGCAACTGAACAACAAGGTAAGGCGGCTCCACAGCTACTGTAATTTCTAGTGAGGAGTAGCCCATTCTATGATCACCAAAAAGGCTGAAGCATTTTCAGCTAGAACTAGGATGGATGGTTGATCTCACCATAAGGTTCCCACCATCAGAGAAACCAGTCTACAGGCAATTCTCTGTATATGATATCAAGAAACTGATGAACTAACTTAATGGTTAAATGCTATTGGACCCAGACTATACACTAGCTGTAGTGCCAAAGATTTATGCTCCTAACTATCTGTACCTCTAACCAAGCCATTCAAATATGGCTACAACATTAGCATTTGTCTACCTGTGCAGAAAACCCAACATGCATGACCTACCCACAAAAAATGATAAATCCAACCCAGAAAACCAATTTTCAGTCACTTGCCAGAAACCTACTAATCAATGCTCAGTTTAAGTTCTCCTGAACTCCTTACTGAATTGGACCAAATATGAAGATATAAAGCTACACGTCATCTTCACCAAATCAACCTACAGAAGATGCATGCGTTTTTGACAACACTGCTGCATGTGACTATCATGTAATGCTCGCAGAGATAAAGTTCCATCTTCACACAAAGGACAGCCTTCATCTCACTGTAAAACACCATCATGTTCAGAGGATAGACTCAAAAAGTGATCTGGGCGGTGGTTTGCCATGAACATCAGAATTGTATCCCATGACAGGTCCTGCATATTCTCTACTCTTTAATTACAATCAAGCCCTCAAATCAATCCAATGGACTGTCATTTTAATTCTCCATCCCACTCTAATTCTGACCTCTCAGCCTTTGACTGCCAACACTTTTCCAACAAAGCCCAAAGTACAAGGAACAACACCTCATCTTCCGGCTAAGCACACTACACAATTTTAGATAAACAACCTTTGTCACTTGTGTCAGGACTGGCCAGTTCTGATGGAAAGTCATCTATCTGTAACATTAAGATGCTGTCTGATGTGCTGAATATTCACAGCATTTTGTGTTTTTATTTCCAGCAGCTGCCGTATTTTTGCTCTACAACAGTCGGACTATACCAAAGAAATGCAATTCAGATCTGACCATGCTTCTTGCCAAGTTGCTTTAGTATGTTAAAATACTGGCACCTACCAGCAATATGGAAATTTGGCTGGGTTATGTACCGACTAAGTAGTGGCAATCCAATCCAGTTAACTAGCACCTAATTAGCATGTTATTAATCAGCAAAGTAAATAAAGGTGTCATTGACAGTGCTATCAAGTGCACTTGTTCATCAATGCTTAGCTTAGGTTTCAACAGAACCACTTCGTTCCAGACTTCACTTCAGCCTTGACCCAAACGTAGACCAAAGAGCTGAATTCTAAGGGAAGGTGAGAGTGATCACTTTGATCGTCATGGCAGCATTTCACCCAGTGTAGCATCAAGCAACCAGGGTAATGGGCATATGGGCATCAAGGAGAAGACACCCAATGACTGGAATAATACCATGCACAAAAAAATGACTGTTATTGAAGATCAACCCAGCCCCATTATATGTAGGAGTTCTCCAGAAGTGTCCTAGGCCCAATCAACGGCTTCAAAGACCATATTTCCACCAATAATGTCAGAGATGGGAATGTTTACTCATGATTTCACAATGTTCAGCTTCATTTTCAACTCCTCAGCAAATGATGTACCTCACACCTGCAGAAAGATGACCTCAAAGCTACTTGGGCATGGACTGATAGGTGGCAAGTGATATTCATGCCATGAAAGTGCCAGGCAATGACCACATCCAACAAGTTTAACCACCTATCCTCAATTATTTCCATTGCTGCATTCCTCACCATCAACCTGGGATGACTATGAGCAGAAACTCAATGGGACCTCTGACCAACAGCAACAGGCCAGAGGTTGGGTCTCTTTCATCATGTCTCACTTTTTGTCACACCAAACCCTTTCCACCAATTACTAGGCACAGCTGGAGAGTCTGATGAAATACTCTCTGCTGGTCCAATAACACACACGCAGTTCAACAGCATCCAGAAAAATGTGACCGACTTGATTTGTACTTGCCACCACCCTAAACATTCATTGTCTCCACCAGCAGCTCCTGGTGGCTGTACTGCATACCATTTACTGGATTCACCAACATAGAACAGTAGAGCATAGGCACAGACCCTTAGGCCTGTCATGTCTGTGCCGACCATGATGCCATTCCCACCTACCTGAGTATAGTCCATATCCCTTTATTCCTTGCCTGTTCCTGTATCCGTGCAAATGCCTCCTAAACATTGCTATGGTATCCACTTCTACCACCTCCCAGGTAGCGTGCTCCAGTCATCTATCACTGTGCAAAAAAAAATCTTGCCTCGCAAATCTCCTTCACACGTTCCTCCTCTTACCTTAAATCTATGCCCTCTAGTATATGATGCAGCCACTCTGGGGGAAAAAGACAATGACAATCTACCCCATCTGTGCCTCTCATAATTTTATAAACTTCTGTTAAGTCACTTCTCAGCCTCTGACGTGCCAGAGAAAGCAAGCCAAGTTTGTCCAATTTCCCCTTAAAAGTTAATACACTCCAATCCAGCTAACATCTGAGTGAACCTCTTCTGTATCCTCTCCAAAGCCTCCACATTCTTCCTATAGTGTGGCAACCAGAATGGCACACAATATTCCAAATGTGTCCTAACCAAAGCTTTATACAGCTGCAGCATGACTTCCCAACTTTTATACTCAAAGCCCTGACCGATGAGCATGCCATACATCTTCTTTACCACCTTATCCGCTTGTGTTGCCACTTTCAGGGCACTATAGACTTGCACACCGAGATCCCTCTGGAATTTAGACGGGCACATGAACAGGAAGGGAATGGAAGGATATAGACCGTGCGCAGGCAGATGGGATTAGTTTTGATTGGCATTACAGTCAGCACAGACAATGTGGGTTGAAGGGCCTGTTCCTATGCTGTTCCTATGTTCCAAGTCAGGTACGTGGAAGACCACCTTCCACATGCCCAAATAAGCATAGCTCCAACAGCACATGCGACCCAACATCAGGTAGGCAAAGAGGCCTAGCTGATCGAATATCTATGATAAATGAGGTACCAGTCACTCCCTCCATTAGCGCACTATGGTGGCAATCTATGCCATCTACTAGGTGCACTACAGCAATTTATCAAGATTTCTTTGACAGCAACTTTTAAATCCATGGCTTTGATTATCTAGAAAAGCAAAGGCAACAGGCATGGTGGAATACCAACATCTACATGATGCCTTCCAAGATACACATATTCCTAAGAAATAGGAGGAGGAGGAAACCACTTGGCCCTTTGTGTCTCCTCAGTCATTCAATATGATTACGGCTGATCTTTTACCTCAGCACCATTCTCCTGCATTAACTCCACCTCCCTTGATTCTCTTAATATCTAAGCATCTATCAACCTCTGCCTTGAATATAGTCAGCCACTGAGACTCCACAGTCCTCTTGGATAGAGAATTCCAATGACTTATTATGCTCAGGGTGAAGAAATCATTATTAGGTCACACACAAACAACTCTTTAAAACCATGTAATTTGTAGCTATGTGCTTTAAAATGTTTATTTTTATTCTGAATTATATTCTCCAGAATGAAGTTTTACAATGCATCACTTGAAGTGAAAACCATGGGGCAGTGTGCTGGGAGCCAAAGCGAGAAAGCTCCAGATCATGTTTGTTACCCTACAGACAATTTTCTAGCTCTTGACTTGGAACTAGATAGCTGCACAATGAAAAAGTAAGGCTGGTAAGGGAATAAAATACACCATCAGCCAACGTATCTTCATACTAGTTTTTTTTTGGTTCTTTTAGAACCTACAAGAAGTGGAGCACATCCAATGTAAAAATAAATTCCACGAACAGTCAGGGCAGGAGAGAAGGGACCAGCTTGTGCCATTGCAGGATCTCAATCCGACAAAGTTCCTTGCCCCCTCCATAGATGCTGCTCAACCTGCTGAGGTCCTCCAGCAGTTTAGGTTTTTGCATTCCATTTAGAACCCCTCTTCAACTACAATGCAGATCAAAGAGAAAGGATTAGAAACTGCATGACTTTAAAAAAAATTTTGAACGACCTGTGAAATGCATGACAAACCTGGATGCACCTGCTTGCTTACTTGGTCAGTATAAGGGCCTATAAAATTATTGAACAAACTGAACTGAAGCATTCTCAAGGGATTTGGGTAGCTACATTGCAAAGGTTCTATCATGCCACTTTCTCAGCAATTCACTGCACGTGCCTGCCTCTGCCAATCTCTTATATTCTCTGCTTCATCACTCATGAGTCGCTATAGATTGTAAAATGGACAATTTATAACACTGACTTGAGAGATTTCTCAGAAGATTTTTTTGAAAACAGAACTCAAATTACTGGCCAACATTCTCACAAAAGTTTTCCCATTTTTATCAATTTAAAGAACTATGGTCTCCTAAGATAAGCCATTCATCTTGATGATTGGAGAGTACGATCACTTACATGGTTTTTCTCCTGAGCTACAAGTAAGATTTTCAAGCTCTTCATGCTGAAGCTTCGATCAAGTAGATCAATGGCTTTGTCAAGATCATCCTGGTTTCGTAAAGGAATTAGTAACTGGAAGAGGGTAGAGAATCAAACCCAAATCAGTACAGATACATGCAATCATACAAAAGTGAGCCACATTAGTCATGATGAAGCTTTATAAAATTCTAGTTCAACCACAACCAGAATATCCTGGGCACTGGAAAATATATGAAGGCTTGGAGAAAGCACGGAAGAAATTTACCAAAATGATACTAGAAGTAAGGGACTTTATTTGTGTGGAAAAACTAGAGAAGCTGAGGCTGGTCTGGAGAATCCTAGAAGATCTGACAAAACGTACACAAAATCATGAAGAAGAGCTGAGGAATATTGAATGAAGCAAGTGCAAAAGTACCAAAAAAAAAGCAACATGAGGAATTTCTTTGGGTTGGGGTCTGGAATGAAGCAAGTGCAAAAGTACCAAAAAAAAAAAGCAACATGAGGAATTTCTTTGGGTTGGGGTCTGGAATGAAGCAAGTGCAAAAGTACCAAAAAAAAAAGCAACATGAGGAATTTCTTTCTCACCCCTCAGTGAATATTGAATGAAGCAAGTGCAAAAGTACCAAAAAAAAAAGCAACATGAGGAATTTCTTTGGGTTGGGGTCTGGAATGAAATGTCAGGAATAGCAGTGGAGTCAGATTAAATTGAGACATTCATAAGGGTGCTAGATAAGGATTTGAAGGAACAAATTTGCAGGGCTATGGGGAAAGAGCGTAGGAATTTGGGAATATCTGGATTGCTCATACATAGAGTTGGGATGGAATATACAGACTGAATCTATGACCTCTGCTGTAACCATTCTGAGATTCTGTGAAAAGGATGAAATATACAGCAAACTCCAAATTAAGGTACTGTAGAATCTCACTGTTCTACAGTCTCATTACCCTCACCATCATTTATTCACAAAAGCATCTATGGAAGCCTAGATTACATAAACCAGTCAGACACAGTTGGGGACTTGAAACTTGATTTTTCACCCAGCTTTAGTGTTTTGTATCTGTGAATGCAGTAACCAGTGCTATTTACAGCACAGCCCCAGGCTTGGCTTTGGCACAGGCAGTGAGTGTTTCTGACTTGGAAGGCGAGCTACAGAAAAGGCTGTCGGCATTTCTTTTCCCCCAAGAGTATCTCAATTTTAAAATGGAAAAATGTAGGTTTTATCTGCACATACTTGAAGAAATAATCTAAATAGGTTAAAACCTCATGCATTAAACTGGGTATGGGATGGTGTTGTGGTAGAAGGGAGAAGAGAACAGAAACTCTACACAACCTGATTTCTATTCACCAGCTGGATAATCAAGATTTCACTGCAAAGGAAATTCAAGATTAAGAAAACTAAAAAAGGGCAAAAATTACACAACAGCTTAGACAAACGTATACAAATTCCAATTTACTGAAAAATTATATTTGCAGAGAAAGGTACTTTTATTTCTCTAGAACTTCCCAAGTGGTACCTGCTGCCCACATTTGCCACCTATGATCCCCATTCCTTCAAACTTGCCTTCTCCAGAAGACCAATCTTCAACATAACAAGACATTGATTGGTCATACAAGCCGCACCCACAAAATTCATCTGGAAATCTTTGACAGATTGTACAGCTCCGCCTCCAGTTTTACAGCATCAAAGCTGCCATTGTTTTTCTAATGCTTCTAAATACCTCTGATGTTTCAGATACATTTAGACCTGATGATAAACATTTAAAAACTTAAAAATTGTTGTAGGATTGTATTGTTTTAAAAAATTTAAAACCCCTAAAACACAAAAATATCAAATTAAACAAAAACAATAAAAAGTAGCTCGCCTTATTCTCACCCACTTTTCCCCTCAGAGGATCAGAGACCAGATTCCTTAGCTGTGAAATCTCAGCAAGCTCTTGCTCTGCTACTGGATTCCAGTGGCGAAGTTTAGATGGAAAATCAATGGTAGAGGTCAGTCAGCAAGTTCAGAGCTTCTGCATTCAAGTGCGAGCCCTGAAGCCTGCGAGCACCAAGGCTGAGAAATGCCAGCAAGTTTCAGGGCTACCACTGAAATCTGAATTGCAACAAAAAACCCAGATAAATCATGGTCTCAGTTCAACTCTGCAACACCGATTGCAGATGACCATAGCTCTTTAGATCAACAACATTCGCTTCAACACTTCTCTAAGCCCTACTAAACACTCATTGTTATAGAACCAGTGCTTTGCATTCTTATTGCCACCTTCATCTCAATAGCCGCTATACTGGCACACAGTAGAAAGTTTTTGTTTGGAAGTGATCTACTGGACAGCAGTAAAAGGTAGATTTGACATTAAAAACATAAAAAACATAAAAACATTTGACATAAAAAAGTATGCTTCTAGACTGCATCTGAACAAGAAACCGAGAAAATGGAATTGCTGCAAAAGGTACACAAGCAGTACAAGAGCTGAACTGAAGTTGCAGGAAATTATGACTCGTCCAGGACTTCTTGTTGGCAGGAAGTTCAGAGCTGACAAACCTAGAGTCATGAATTGTGAGCAGAGATAAAGTCAAGTCTGACATATTAAAGCAGAGACCACAACTGCAGAAATGCTAAAGCAGAAGAATTACTGAAGAGGAGAGGCCAGAGGATGAAGGTACAGGAAGCTGCCTGAGGAGCTGTAGAAACTGTGCTGGGATAAGGAAGAATGGACTGTAAGGGAATCAGGAGACAAAGGACTGTGGAGATGAAATGGTTGAGGAATGAATGGTCAATATTCTCAAAAGGCAGTGAAGTTCAGCATAACTAGGGCAGTAGGTGGTTGAAGTCACACAGAATGTTGTGGTGGACAACTTTGTCTAAAGTGGATTTTATGTCGTGGGTTATCATTAAATTAGATTACAGGGACTCAAAGGTGTGTGGTGAAATGACCATATGGTCACTTTGTAATAACTCATTCAGGAACCTTGGGAACAAAAGAAAATGATAGCACGAGAGACACATTGTGGCTTGGGAATGTTAAAACACCAAGAATAAGTTTTTTTCAAAGAAGGTGCTTTTCAGAAACTTGAGAAAAGGGAGTGATAGAGAAGGAGAAACTGACTACAAGGAGTCTGAGAGAGCATATGGGGGACTTCACAGAGAAGATTGTTCTCACAGAAAGTGGAGTACAACGGGAGAGGGATGAGAAGACAAAGGCATTAGGTTCAACTGTGGAAATAAAAATTGGTAAAGAGGCTTGAAGATTAGGGATTACCTCATTGTTTGTGTAGTTTAAGTCCATTTGTTGCCCAAATACCGTCTTGACTTTCTGGTGCAGTTCCTCATATTTGACTGGCCGGCTGAACTGTATGATTCTGACAATAGGACAAAACAAAAATAATTCAAGATAGTTGAAACTGGCTGCTTCACTTTCAGCAACAGGTAGCTAAACAGCACTAAGAGCTCTTGGGGGTTAAGTGCACGGGATATGAATGGCGCAAACTATTAAAAGTAGTTCAGTTTCCAATTCTGCATTTCATAATATGCTATTTCTTTAAAAGACATTTAATAATAGGTATACTAGAACATCAGAAATAGGAATAAGGCAGTCATGTTCTGCTATTCAATAATATCATAGCTGATCTTCTACCTCAGTGCCACTTTCCTGCATTAACTTCATTTTCCCTTGATTCCTTAAAGATTGATACATCTTGAATATACTCATAGCCCTCTTGGATATAGAATTCCAAAGATTTATTGTCCTCTGGATGAACAAATTTTCTCTCATCTCTATCCTGAGTAATCAAACTCTTATTTTGAGACTATGAACCCTAGTTATAGACACCCCAGCCAGGGAAAACCTCGACCCCACATCTACCCTATGAAGCCTCTTCAGAATTCTGTACATTGCAATAAGGTCACCTCTCATTCTTTGAACCTCTAAAGGACATTGATCCATTTTGCCTAATCTCTCCTTATGTGATAAGCCTGCCATCCCAGCAAACAATCTGTTGAACGTTTGCTGCAACTCTTCTATTCCTTGGGTAGGGAGACCAGACAGGTACACACATTTCAGGTGCTGTCTTGGCCCGATATAATTGGAATAAGTCATTTTTATATTTGTATGCTGATCCTCTTGCAATAAAAGCTAACTTATTGTTTGCTTTCATAATTGCTTATTAAATCTGCAAGTTAACTTCCAGTGATTCATGTACAAGAAAACCTGGTCCCTCTAAATACCAACACCTTTCAATCTCTCACCATTTAAAAAAATACACTATGTATTTCCAAAGTGGATGACCTCATTTGTTCCCCGACTTTATATTCCACTTGTTAAGTCCTTACCCACCCCTTAAAACCTCTCTGCATATTCCTCACAATACCACCGAGTTTTGCAATAATGAGTAAACTTCAGATAAGTTATGCTCAACCCAAATCAATAATTTGGATCAGGGAATCATGTACAGCTGAAGTTCCAGCTTCAATCCACATTGGGTACCCATTTGTCCTAGCCCTTAGCTGAGAAATTGAACTGTTTATTCTTAATGTTTTCAGTCTGTTAATCAATATATAATCAGTGCAGCACATTACCACCAATATTGTGCAGTCTAATTTTGTTTAATAATCTCTCATGTGACATGAATATCTTCTGAAAGTTCAAATAGAGTATAACTGCTAGTTACAACCTAAAAAAAAGCGTTCATAAATTCACACCAACTCTGCCAATTATAAATTTGTTCCTATTCATCTCGTGGATTAACTCCACACCAAAAATCAAGATGCACAGCATGACCCTAAAAAACACGGGTCCCTGTCTATATCACAAAATGGACAACAATAAAGAATTTATCATCTCCAGTGCATCAGAATAGCTGGCAATCAAATGAAGAGTCTTCAAAGACCAAACCCTCAATCCTTGTATCAAGCTCAGTCTGCCGAGCATCAGTGATACCCTGTATGCTTTGGAGACATGTAGGCACCTCAAAGCACTGGAAACAGCAGTGTCTCTGGAAAATCCACTGGCATGATAATTGAACCAGAATCCTCTCCCCGCCCACCGTTCCCAGGATTGAAGCTTTGGTTCTGATCATGCTCAACGAACTCTGGTCAGCTGGAGATGCTGGAATCTGGAGCAAAATAAACACCAAACTGCTGGAGGAACTCAGAAGGTCAGGCAGCATCTGTAGAGGGAAATGGAAGTCAACGTTTTAGGTCAAGACCTTTCATCTGGACTGGACCTATCAGCAGATGAAGGGTCTCAACCCGAAACGTTGACTATTCATTTCCCTCCACAGATGCTGCTTGACCCACTGAGCTTTGTTTTTTTTTTGCTCTGGTTGGCTGACCACATTGTCCACACAGCTGATAACAGACTTCTGAAACAAGGACTCTCTTGTGATGGAGCTCAGAGTTGATTTCCAGCAGGCTAGAGGAAATGCTTGAAGGATGGTTTCAAAGTTTCTTTGAAAAGAATGCAATATGCTCATCACCATACGAGAATCCCTGGCCATGTTCACTCAAAATGGAGAAATAGTATCTGAGAAGGCACCACGCACCTCAACTCTCTACGACAGGAGCACGCGGAGGACAAGTGAAAAGAATGGAAGCAACATACAAGGTATGAAACAACCCATCTAATCTATGGCAATCTGCAGACATTAACTGAGATCCCAAAGAAATGGAAATAAAAGCAAGTCATGAGGGGAGGGGAGAGGATTAGATGCTTGACCTTTCACTATTAACTGAGGAACTGTCACCTGGCCAATGAGGGGGAAAAGTCAGGGTTGTTCCAACAGAATTAGTTAGGTCAAAGGGTAAAACTGCTTGACTTGGAATGTGACTTAAATTGGCAGATAGGTCTGTAAGGAGCCAGAAACACAGGAAAGGCAATTTCTGCAAGTGTGAACCAGATACATTAATAATGCATGCCCTTCTTAGTCACATTTAAATTATTCAACTGATAAGCATTTTTGTAGAATAAAAAAAGTTGGAAATATAAAGAAAAGCTGAATATATGCAGCAAGTCAGCCAATTTAGTGGCTTCTGGAAAAGAACTTACATCAGAAATTCAATGATCATTAAGCAATATCCATAATGCAGCTGCCCAAAGTAGAAAAAGGGGAAGTGCGAACTGAGATTAGGTGTATGGACAATGCGATGGAATAGAAACCCCAGTGCTTCCTGCCACATTCACAATAACCTCAGTGTGCTCCAGACATCATTTTGCCTTCTTTCCTGTTATGCCCCCACCTCTGCACCATCGTCCACAAATAATTCATCAACTCCGGTGCGGCAGGAGCAGACAATCTCAGTGATCTTGAGTTTACAGAAAGACATAAGAATCAGGAATCCACTCCTGCCTGCCATCTACATTGCTTGAAGCATCTTTCATGCTGCAATTACTCTTACGTTTGTGATCCCTTTATTTAAATACAGTGAGAGTGCCTCTCAGGGTGATCTCTTGCTGCTGTAGTGAATGTATGATTATTGTGGCATATAATCACAAAATAGTAGAAAAAATACCGATGATCATATTGGGTATGCATTAACTGTACCAACCTCACCCAGCAAAACCTCCAATTATTACAAAAATGTTCCTAGCTGATCCCGCACAAAGTGTACACCACAATATTTGCAGAGCTTTCTGATTATACTATATTCCCTCACACTTTCCAATTAACTTGCTTATTTCCTCTCCGGAAGGCATGTAGTATTTTTGAGATGTGTTCCCACAGATTGCTGAGTTTCTTCCAAACAAACATTCCTTACCCAGGAATCAAGAATACTGGCAACTAAAGCATCACAATGTGACCTTATCTTGTACCCATCTAGTAGGAGCATATCCATGTCATTAGAAAATGTCCTTACTGTTCCAGCTTCCTGTAAACTCAAGGTAGTACAGCAGTGGCAAACATTCTATTCTTGACCTTCAGGTATTTCTGAGGCCCACTGCTCATGATGCTATATATTAAAGGTCCAGACTTAGATGTATTGATCACTTCAAAGTTTGTATAGACATAAACCATGTAAGTGTAATAAACAATGAAGATAATTAACTGACTGCATAAAGAACATAGAAGCATGGAAGTTAACAGAGAACTGAAAGATTAATACATTTTAGCAGAATGCATGAAAAACACAATGCGAATTAAGTAAATAATTTTAAAATAGATGCAGGAATAGAGGGACCAGATGCACAATCTTTTAAAATGTTAGAAGATAGCTACAAGCCATCCATGGGTAACAAATGGGATCTGTTTTAAGTCAATTTTGTCCTTAATTCGGAATATACATAAAAATCATTCGATATGGTAATGATACCTCCACAGTATTGTAATGAATGGCATCAAAAGCACAATCTCATCAGTCTTTTAATGAGACTTTTGATAAGAAGGAACAAGTACTAAAAGTAGAGAGAGGGGAAACTAGTTCTGTCATTCCTAGGAAGGAGCATATGTATTACATCAGACTTTTGAATTTAATAATATTATGGGAGCTTGTTCATATGTAGAGGTGTCCATTAGCTGGGAGTTCATAACATGGGGATGGCCTGTACTTTAGTACAAAAGTAGGATATGGTACATTTTATGAAACAGGCTTCAGTAGGAAAACTGGGCACATGACTTTAGGAAGGATACCAAGCATGGGTGCAGAAGAGATCTTTTAGAATTTTATGAGCAGCAAAATATTGCAAATGTTGGAAAACTGAAGGAAATACAAAATTGCTGGAAATACTCAGGCCAGACAACATCTGTATAGAGAGAAATGCCGTTAATGTTCAAGTTGGTGAACTTTCAGAATAAGTAGTTATTGACCCAACGCTCTCTCTTTTTCTCCAGATGCTGCCTTATCTGCTAGGTATTTATCACAGTTTTTATTTTGCCAGAATTGTACTAGTGATGTGGAGAGACGTGTTGTTCAGGTTAGACGTGTTTTAGAGAAGAATCAATGAAGGTGTTCAAAATCATGAAGGTTTTGATAAAGCAGATAGGGAAAATAAAATGTTTCCGATGGCAGGGAGGTCAGCAACTAGACAATATGGATTCAAAGAATTTCGAAAAACAGGTAAGGCAGATGAACTTAGGACTTGGATAGATACATCGGATTGGGACATCATAGCCATTACAGAAACATGACTAAGGGAGGAACAGGACTGGCAGCTTAATGTTCCGGTGTATAGGTGCTTTAGGCAGGATAGATGTGGAGGAAAGAGAGGAGGGGGAGTTGCATTTTTGTATAAGGGGAATGTCATAGTGGTAGTCAGAGACGAAATTACTAAAGGATCATCCAATGAAGCTTTATGGGGGGAGCTGAGAAGTAAGGGGATGATCACTTTGTTGGGATTGTACGATAGGTGCCCAAACTGTCAATGGGAATTAGAAGAAAAAATATGCAGAGAGATTGTGCAGTGTTGTAATAATAATAATAGGGTTGTCATAGTAGAGGATTTTAACTTTCCTAACATATACTGGCACTGCCATACTGTTTAGATGGGGTGGAATTTGTTAAGTGTGTTCAGGAAAGTTTCCTTAGGCAATATATAGAGGGTCCTACTAGGGAGAGAGGGCAAAGCTCGACCTACTCTTGGGTAATAGGGTGGGGCAAATGACTGAGGTGACAGTGAGGGAGTACTTTGGGTCCAGTGACCTATTAGTTTTAAACTAGTTATGGAAAGTGTTAGGACTGGTCCACCGGTTCAAGTTCTAAATTGGGACAAGGCAAATTTTGACAGTATGAGACAGGAGTGTGGAGGTTGATTGGAGTAGGTTGTTTGTGGGCAAAAGAACCACAGGCAAGTGGGAGGCTTTTAAAGATGAGATAGTGAGAGCTCAACATCTGCATGCTCTTGTTAGAGTGAAGGGCAAGGCTGGTAGGAGTAAGGAACCCTGGATGACGAGGGATATTGAGGCCCTAAGCCAGGAAAAAGGAGGTGGCATGGGTCAGGTACAGGCAGTTGGGATCAAGCAAATCTCTGGAGGACTGTAGGGGATACAGAGTGTACTCAAGAAGGAAATCAGGAGGGCAAAAAGGGGCATGAGATAACTTTGGCAGAGAAGATTGAGAATCCAAAGAGATTTTATAAATATATTAAGGGAAAAACAGTAACTACAGAGTGAATAGGGCCCCTCAAAGTCCAAAGGGGACACATCTGTGCGGAGCCCTAGGATATGGGCAAGGTCCTTAATGAATACTTCTCCTCTGTTTTTACCATGGAGAAAGACATAAGGACTTCAGAACTAGGAAAAGTAAATGGGGAGGTCTTGGGGATAGTCCACATGACAGTAGAGGAGGTGCTGGACGTCTTAAAATGTATGAAGGTAGACAAATCTCCAGGGCCTAACCAGATATATCCAAGAACACTGTAGGAGGCCAGAGAAGAAATTGCAGGAGCCCTGATTGAGATATTTGTATCATCGTTAGCCACGGGTGAGATGCCAGTAGACTGGAGGGTAGCAAATAGAACCATAGAACAATACAGCACGATATAGGCCCTTCGGCCCACCAAATTGTGCTGACCTTCAAACCACTCCTAAGACTATCTAACCCCTTCCTCCCACATATCCCTCTATCTTAAATTCCTCCATATGCTTATCTAACAATCTCTTGAACTTGACCAACATATCAGCCTCCAACACCACCCCAGGTAGCGCATTCCATGCACCAACCACTCTCTGGGTGAAAAACCTCCCTCTGACATCTCCCTTGAACTTCCCACCCGTTACCTTAAAGCCATGCCCTCTTGTTTTGAGCATTGGTGCCCTGGGAAAGAGGCGCTGGCTGTCTATTCTATCTATTCTTCTTAATATTTTGTATACCTCTATCATGTCTCCCCTCATCCTCCTCCTCTCCAATGAGCTCCTTTAGTCTCTCCTCATAATCTATACTCTCTAATCCAGGCAGCATCCTGGTAAATCTCCTCTGCACCCTTTCCAACGCCTGCACATCCTTCCTATAATGAGGCAACCAGAAATGGACACAGTACTCTAAGTGTGGTCTAACCAGAGTTTTGTAAAGCTGCATCATTACTTCGCGGCTCTTAAACTCGATCCCACGATTTATGAAAGCTAACACCCCATAAGCTTTCTTAACTACCCTATCCACTTGTGTAGCAACTTTCAGTGATCTGTGGATATGAACCCCCAGATCCCTCTGCTCCTCTACACTACCCAGAATCCTGCCATATACCTTGTATTCCGCCTTGGAGTTTGTCCTTCCAAAATGTACCACCTCACACTTCTCTGGATTGAACTCCATCTGCCACTTGTCAGCCCAGCTCTGCATCCTATCAATATCCCTCTGTAAGCTTCGACAGCCCTCCACACCATCCACAACACCACCAATTTCTGTGTCATCTGCAAACTTGCTAACCCACCCTTCCATCCCCCCCCCCATCTAAGTAATTAATAAATATCACAAAAAGTAGAGGTCCCAGAACTGATCCCTGTGGGACACCACTAGTCATAGCCCTCCAATCCGAATGCACTCCCTCCACCACAACTCTCTGCTTTCTACAGACAAGCCAATTCTGAATCCACACGGCCACGCCTCCCTGGATCCCTTGGCCTCTGACCTTCTGAAGAAGCCTACCATGCGGAACCTTGCCAAACACTTTACTAAAATCCATGTAGACCACATCTACTGCACTACCCTCATCAATGTTCCTGGTCACCTCCTCAAAAAAACCCTATCAGGCTAGTGAGGCAAGATCTTCCTTTCACAAATCCATGCTGGCTGTCCCTAATCAGTCCATGATTCTCTAAATGATCATAGATCCTATCTCTTAGAATGCTTTCTAGCAGCTTACCCACCACAGACGTAAGGCTCACTGGTCTGTAATTCCCTGGACTATCCCTACTACCTTTTTTGAATAAGGGGACAACATTTGCCACCCTCCAATCCTTCAGTACCATCCCCGTGGACAACGAGGACTCAAAGATCCTAGCCAATGGTTCAGCAATCTCCTCCCTCACCTCCCGAAGTAGCCTGGGGAATATTCCGTCAGGCCCCGGGGACTTATCTGTCCTAATATTTTCTAACAGATCCAACACATCCTCTCTCTTGATATCTACATACTCTAGAACATTACCCTCACCAACACTGATGTTGCACTGATGCCCTTTATTTAAAAAGGGCAGCAAAGAAAAACCTGGGAACCATAGGCCAGTAAGTCTAACATTTGTGGTATGCAAGTTACTGGAGAGGAGACTGAGGGATAAGATATATGTACATCTGGAAAGACAGGGTTTGATTAGGGGTAGTCAGTATGGCTTAGTGAATGGGCGATCACGTCTTACGAGCTTTTGATGATGTGACCAAGAAAGTTGATGAGGTCAGGGCGGTGGACGTGGGTTATATGGACTTCAGTAAGGCCTTTGATAAGGTTCCACATGGTAGGCTGCTCTAGAAGTTTAGATTGCATGGAATCCAGGAGGAGCTGGCTAATTGGATACACTATTGGCTTGATGGTAGAAAAGCAGAGGGTGATGGTGGAAGATTGTTTCTTGGACTGGAGGCCCGTAACTAGTGGTGTGCCTCAGGGGTCGGTGCTAGGTCCATTGCTGTTTGTCATCTATATCAACAATTTGGATAAAAATGTACAAGGCACGGTTAGTAAGTTTGCAGATGACACTAGAATAGGTGGTATCGCGGACAATGAAGAAGGTAATCAAAAATTACAGGGGGATCTCGATCAGCTGAGTAAGTGGGCCGAGGAATGGCAAATGGAGTTTAATTCGGATAAGTGCGAGGTGTTGCATTTTGGGAAGTCAAATCCAGGCAGGACTTTCACAATGAATGGTAGGGCCCTGGGGAGTGTTGTGGAACTGAGGGACCTTGCAGTACAAGTACATGGTTCACTGAAAGTAGAGCCACAAGTAGACAAGGCGGTGAAGGCTGCTTTGCTGGCCTTCATAAGTCAGAACATTGAGTACAAAAGTTGGAAGATCATGTTGCAGTTGTACAGGACAATGGTGAGGCCACACTTGGAGTACTGTGTTCAGTTTTGGTCACCCTGCTATAGGAAAGATGTTAAGCTAGAAAGAGTGCAGAAAAGATTTACAAGGATGTTACCAGGACTCGAGGGACTGAGTTACAGGGAGAGGTTGGACAGGCTGGTACTTTATTCCTTACAGCATAGGAGACTGAGAGGTGATCTTCTAGAGGTGTATAAAATCATGAGGGGCATAGATTGGGTGAATGCACTCAGTCTTTTTTCCACAGGATTGGGGAAGCAAGAACTAGAGGGCATAGGTTTAAGGTGAGGGGAAATATTTAAGAGGAACTTGTGGGGCAACTTTTTTTTTACACAAAGGGTGGTATCTATGTGGAATCAGCTGCCAGAGGAAGTAGCTGAGGCAGGTACAAATGCAACTTTCAAAAGATAGTTGGACAGGCACATGGATTGGAAAGATTTAGAATGTTATGGGCCAAACGCTGGCAAATGGGATCAGCTTAGATGGGGCATCTTGGTCAGCATGAAACAGTTGGGCTGAAGGGCCTGTTTCCGTGCTGTATAATTCTATGGCAAAAGAAAACAGTGAGTTACAATATTGAATGCACTAGCTGTCAGGACAACGGAAGTAGATTTGATTATACCAAACGAGATTTGGATAATGCATGATGGAAAAAAAAATTCATAATACCATGGGGAGTGATTTTAAAGAACTGAGACATAAAACAGGCAGAACCGTCTATTTCTGGTTGTATTTCTTTAAGATTTTAGGTTTCTACAGGAAACAATTTTCACAAGCTGCACAGTTCACCACCAACTTTTGCCTAACTCTTGGCCAAAGGTTGTCACTTACCCATTTCTGTCCAACTCTCATCCTGACACCACATAATTAGCTTATGTATCAATGTGGACATATCTTCCACAGGGAGACAAAGTAAAAAAAAGAGTAGTTTGGAGTAACAAGACCCAAGCCATCAAGGATCTCCTCACAGGTGAACAGACTGCATGCATTCTGGTTGGAGGGATATATCGAGAAAACCATAATCTGCAAGTCGGAATTTGACTGTATTCAAAATTTACAAGGGAGTTCTGTAAACACAAGATTCCTTTTTAGAAAATATAGAGATACTCCTCTTTAAAATGCCATTTCTTGCCAGTTTTTCAACCAGTTGCTCCAATCCTTATCACAGTATATTTCAACAGGGAATAAGAATGTTATTATATCACCCGACTCATGCCCAGGCTGGTCACAGTCGAACATTTGAGATCACATGGCTATTATTCACAGATTATTCAAATAAAGGCCAAACAACACAATAAAATTCCATTCTCACCCAATACTTGCAAATCCTATAATCCTGTTCCCTACTCATGTTCAAAACTGCAATGGACTGATCAGCAAATACAGCACTACTAACTAGGATTTATATTGCCTAAGAATTGCAATAAGCTATTACAAGACACTTCATGGGGAAGTTGACAAACAACAAATTTGTCCAGTCTGAGGGGGAAATATTAGAGTAGAAGACCAAAAGCTTACATAAAAAAATAACTTCTAATGCGCAATTTGTAAAGGGAGAGCCAGAACAGTTGTGGCAAGAATTCCATAGTTTAGGGCCTAGGATGATAAATTTATGAAAACTAATGGTAAAGTGATGAAAATGGCATATGGGCAAGAGGCCAGAATCAGAGGTACATACCAAGTGTTGTATAACCAGTGAAGGTTACAGAAAAAAGGCTGGGTAAAGCCATAGAGATTTTTTTTTAAATTTGAGGCACTGTTGAACAGGGAGTCAATGTTAGTGAGCAAAATGGTGATGAGTGAACACAACATTGGTAAGGATTCAAATATTCTGATATATGGTTCAATATCACCATGCAGTTCATTAATCTTCAGACCAGAATATTCTTCCACCTTACTTTCACTGTCAAAACAAAAAGTCTGCTAGCAAGCAAATACTCAGATTGGAAGCATTCCAGTGCCTTTTACTTCTTGTCTGTCAAATTTGTTTTTCAAATCTCCCTTCACGTTAATGTTTTGCATAGTTGATGCAATTACTGATGCAATTACTGATGCAATTGTTTTCAGAACACAAGTTGTAAATGTTCGGAAATGAATTCATGCTTCAGAACTCTAGTGCACAATTCAATGCTGAGCTTTGTTTTTAAGTTCATGTTTTTATTATGCACTTGAGCCCCAATTCCTTCCATCCACCTTACATTTCTGTGGTTGGATAATGGCATCCCTGCACAAACCACAGTGCCTATTCCAAAATTAACACAATGACTGTGGCAATCTGACTCAGCCACCAACTTTACACCTGAATGTCACCAGCCACTGGGTAATCTGTGAACTAACATCTAATTTATATTTTCCCCTAAACAATCTTCTCAGTATCAAAATCACAAACAAAACAACTGAGCAAAAAAACTTGACTATTTTTCCAACCAAGGTATTTCACTTGGCAGGGAGTCAGAATCAAAACTCTAGAAAAAAAATGTGCAAAATGCACACTCTTTCTTAGAGAAATATTTGCAGTTTTAATCCATAAACTATGCAAAATTTAATGCTGAATTGCAAAACATAAGAACATGCACATTTATTAATTGTATTCTGAATATTAAAATTCATTTATACATTTGTTTATGGCAAACAGAATATCCAACGTTAATGTTAAGTCTGCTCTGCTGCTCAATTCAGAAAACATTCAGCTTTGTGATGGTGTGGGTGGTCATTGACACTAGTTCTCACTGACCACCGTATTCCCATTGTCAGCAGACTCTTAAGCCATGACAAAGAATCACAGAATTCCAATCCCATTCAACATTCAAATACTTTACACCAAGATTCATATTCTACCTCTAGCCCCAGCTCAAGGCAAGCCAACAGCAGCATAAACTGTTATACACATTGCTGAGATCATCTATTCAGAGTGGTAATCAAACTCTCAACATCTGAGTCTGTGTAACTTAGTAAGGCATAACGCGATGCACTCAGTGAAATATGAGGGAGGTCAATATTTTACAAAAATAAGTTTTACTCTACCAAAATGGTTGAAATTATACAATGCAGCAATATTAAAAGGCTGCAATTAGCAGGGTAATAAGCCATTTATATTACTTGGCAATGATCTTCGCTGAAAATATTCCTAATAATGGTGAAACACTGAAATTTACATGATGGAAGGAGCACTGGGTCTATTTCTTACGTGCCAGAAATCTGCTGCTAGGCTCTGACTGAGCACCATGTAGCACATTACTGACAGGGTGCATATCATACTTCTGCATTAGGGATTAAGCTGTAATGTTTTTCCATAATCGCATGCCAATATTATCTCTAGTAATCCTGTCACAAAGATCTACTGTGCTCTCAAAAAATTCTTGAGCAAGCAAAATAGGTAAAGACCATTTACATTCTTGAAAAATTAAAAATAAACAGCTTGCATTCTCCTCCCTGATCACACCCCACTAATCTAGCTACACTTGCCCATTCATAATTTTTTCATCAAGAAAACTATGACTTCTTTCACCTCCAAATAATTCTAGCCTCTTTTCCTGCAATCCTTCCTAATCTCACAAATCACAGAAATATGAAGATCAGGTCAGTCACCTCACAGTTCATCCATCCAGAAGGATGTGATGTATTACAGGATCAAACAGTGCAACTGATTGGAGGGTTTATCCTTTCATTATTTGACCCCACAATCCATTTGTGTGAAAAACATAAATTCAAAAAATTTGCCTTTCATTAAAATCTGGTCCCTGCCGCAAATTTATTCCCCTCGCTAAGAGCAGTTAGAGGTTGGATCTCATTAACCTCAATCTTCCTGTGGTGCTCAATCCCAAAATGGGTTTCTGATCACATACGAGCTTCTGACCATATATCCACACTATCACTAGACAGGCGATTTCCATGTCCATAATGTCATTCTCTCCATTCTACCTCAGCTCAACTGTTCCCCAAAGTTTCAAAGCCTTTGGTATCTTGAGACTTGATTAAGCCCATACCCCGCATTGCCCTGCAAGTCAGCCTTGCATCTTGATTTTAAAATTTTCATACACATTTTCAAATCCATTTCTCTAGACTTCTCCATTTCTATAAATATATCAAGATGTCTACAGTTCTCTAAATCAAACCTCTTCTGCCTCCTGAATTTGACCTCTTGTGCCTTCTGAATTTAAACGCCTGTGCATCTATCTTGTCCTAATATTTTCCTTTGTGACTCAAGGTCAGATTTTTGTTTATTAATATCCCCTTGCCAGGGTATTTCTGCCACTTTGAAGGTGTTGTATGTAAATAAAAATGTGATCCACAAATCTAAATTTTCATTCTATTCCTCTGCAAATTATAACATTTTACATGCTTGAAAACTGAAATCCAAATAAACTTAGCCCTGTACCATTACAACTCGTGCAACATCCATCCTGTGCCACAGCAGTCAACACACAGCAAATTTATAACATCTATTCTTTACAGCCTCATATCCCACACAAGATCATTATTAATCAAAGAATAACATTATTGGGGGGAAGAAAACATCTACACAATGAAATTCTGGGGTCACACATCAAGTCACCTATGATTACTAGCTTCAACTCCACATAAATAGTTCCAGAATTTGATCTTAGTATCAAATGTCTATAAACCTCAATTCTGCGACATTGGACTATAGTGATCATTTGGCTGAACAGAATCAAAACTTTGCAATGAAAGCAACATTAGTGGCCTCAACTAAACCAGCTCATAGTAGTAAATGGGGTGCTCCACTTTGGTGGGAATGCTTTACTACAACAATCTGCATCCTGTCACCAATGCTTTTATCCTGTACCTTCCATAGCTGCTGTCGCCATGTGACTGCACTATTAAAAAGACACTTTAGCAAAAGCTTGAGGCCACTTTCTAAACAATCAACAGAATAATTTTGAATAATGATGTTCTCCAAGGGTCAAGTTTCGATCCATTAGTCTTCAAAATTTTTCAAATATCTCAGACCCTGGTGAAAGGGACAACATTATGAAGTTTGTAGATAATATGTAACTTGGTAAAGCAGAGGATATAATGAAGATAATTATAGGCTTTGGAATGACATAAACAAGTTGAATGTGTCACCTTGACTTTTAAGATGGAAATCCATATAACCAAGGAGAAAGGGGTGAAAAGGATTCAGAATTGGTTCAATGACTGGAAACAGAGTTTGGTGGTGGATGAATGGCTTTCCACACATGGCAGAAGGAACTGATAAGTTTTATATAAAAATCCTTTAAAAAGATGACAGGGAATTCATAACGTGATTAATAAACCTTTCGGGTTACTATGGTTTATAATTAGAAGAACAGTATACAGAAACAAAAAGCACAAGAGAGACCGCAGATGCTGGAAATCTGGAACAACATACACAAGATGCTGGAGGAACTCAACCTTTCAGGCATCATCTATGGAGGGAAATGAAGGGTCTTGGCACGAAACATCGACAGAAACAAAAAGATCACATTAGACCTTTACTGTCACTGCCTCCATTTCTTTTGTTGTATTGTGGACAATTCAGAGTATCACACCAGTAAATGCCTCAGAGAGGATTTAAAACAGTAAATATTGGAAATGCTCATGCAGCAGCTGCTGAGAGAGAAAGTATTCATGTTTCAGGGTGACAAAATATCAGAACTCATACCATGAGTATTTCCAGCATTTTGTGTTTTATTTCAGACTTCAGGCATCAGCAGCTTTTCTTACAGAAACAATTTATCAGGCAAAACTGAAGGCCCTTTTTCTGAGTGCACGTAACATGCATAGTAAGTGATTTAATCATACATTCGGAAATAAATAAGTAAATAGGTATGACCTAATAGCTAAAAGAGATTGAAAAGCAAAAATCTACAGATGCTGCAAATTTGATATACAAACAGAAAATGCTGGAAATACACATCAGGTCAGTCAGCAATACTGAATCCAACAATTTCAGATAACCAGCCTTTCAAGTTTGTTGAACAGGTACAATGGTAGGGAATGCCGAGCTTGCTCAGTGAGTTGCATAGCATCGGTGAGGGCAGGTTCATGTTAGGGACACTGATCTTTCATGAAAGGGGGTCATCAACCTAGGTGTTGACTCTATATGCTCTTCTGTAGTGCCGCTAGCCTTCATCTTAAGAGGTCAGAAGTACGAGTAGAGATGTCTTGCTCAAATTATACAGACCTTGGGTGAGAACACATTAGAAAAATTGGGTACAGATCTGGTCTCTCTAATTAAGGATAGACTTGCAAAACGAGTGTGGCAAAAGTTCATCAGACTGATTCTAGGTATGGCGAGTATGTCTACAAGCAAGATTAATCAGACTGAGTCTTTACTCATTTGAGTTTAGAAGAATGAGAGGTGTTCTCAAATTCTTGAGGGTAGAGGTGGGGTTGATGTTTCCCTTGGAATGGGTGTCTAGAATCAGCCTGAAAATAAGTGGTTGGTCACTCAGGAGGAAGATGAAATTTCTTCACTCGGGATTGGGGTGACCATTTGGAATTCACTACCCGGAAGGGCAGTGTAGAGTCCATTACTAAGTACATTCCAAGCGGGCATGATTGAGCTTTAGATATTAAGAGTATCAAGGGCTATGGGTCATTGCAAGAAAGTGGAGCTGAGATAAAGGATTATCTGTGATCTAACTCAACAGCAGACCAGACAGCGACCTCCTCCTGCTTCTATGTCTTATTCGGCTAGGAGGTCAATCAAAGGAAACAGGAAGTTTGGATAAATTCCTTCAGGCAAGTAGGTCAATACCCAAAAGGACATTGGGTCAAAAACAATGGCAAAAAATATGGAGTAGAAAGGCTACATCCTATTCCATAAATTCTATACGGAGGTAGAACAGGAACCATGAATATAGAAATTCAATGGTTAAGGACAACCTTTCTTCACAGAGCCAACACAGGCAAAATTGTCTGAGTAGTCTGTTTTAGCGCAGCAAGTTTCTACAATGTTATTGAAGGAAAATACAGGCATCTACATTCACTGAAGCAAAGCCAGTTATACAAACTGTACTTATCTAATCGGAAGGATATTGGATCAAAAAAAAACAGCCTACCTCGGATATACCAGCAAAATGGAGTAAAAACTAAACTATAACTAATCAAATTCTAGAAGAACTTGGACCATGGGAGTCTCTTCTGCGACGGAGATGACCTGTACAAGAGGGATGGGTTGTATCCGAACTGGAGGGGCACCACTATCCTGACGGGCAGACTTGTTAGTGCTACTAGGAAGGGTTTAACTAAGTGGCAGTGGGGAGGGATCCAAATCAGAAGTGAGGCAGATGGGAGGCTTGAAGTTGAGACAGAATTCAATGACAGCAAGGTCGGTAGACTAGACAGGGAGCAGCATGGCAGGGAGCGAGGAAAGACTGTTGGAATAAATTGCATTTATTTCAATGCAAGAGGGCTGACAGGTAAGGTGGATGAACTCAAGGCATGGATAGCTACATTGTACTGGGATATTATAGCTATTACAAAAACATGGCTAAGGAAGGGACAGGACTGACAGCTAAATGTTCCAGGGTACAGGTACTATAGGTGGGACAGAGGTGGAGGAAAGAGAGGAGGGGGAGTTGAGTTACCCATTTCTGTGTGGTATGACTCAATGACACAAAAGATGGTCTAACCTCATTGATATGATAGAGCCACAGTAAAGGTCTCAAAGCTGAAGTCAGTGTTGCAGAATTGTGCAAGGCAGCAAGAAAATTTCAATTTTGAACACATTCTAATCTCAGAATATGTGCAACCATTCATATGTGGCTCTATCATGGGACAGAGCCAGACTCGAAAACAGAATACATCTCAAGATTCCTTAAAAAAATTTAACCTTCAGGTAGGAACCAACTACGTTTTGCAGGCTCCCATTTAAAATTATACACCAAAAATATTATTCACCAACAGTGACCCTGGTTAATTTTAATGATATTGCAAAATTACATACCTTCTTTCACCATTATGTTCAAACTTTATTCGAACATCATTCTGAAATAAAGGGAAAATGCACTTTAATGAGGGCATAGTCTCCTGAAGTCAGTAAAGATATTGCTTCAATTCAAACCTAACATTAGTCTATTACAGTGAGCTTCTCACCTGCTTATTAGCATGGATGCTGCCTTTGCTCTTCACACTATCGTAGCCGCTCATTCGGCTCCTTCGTCCCATTTGCAGGGCAACAAGGTCCTTCATGATGGACTTTAAAGCTTCCTGCTCATCTGAAAATTCCAAGTGACATCAGATATTTAACACAATCCCAAAAGCACAGCAGATTCTTCCCTCGTTAATAAAGCTAGTCAGTTATGCTCAAACACATTCCCTAGCCCAGCAACTCTTTTGTAGATATGCACGTTTTCCTTTTCCTGGTACTTCTTTTTGAAAGTTAATAAAGAATCTGCTGCCATAAGTAAACTTTTCAAGCAGCATGCTCAGGATCACAACCTACTGTATGAAAATTATCTTCACTTCCCCTTTGGTTATTTTATTAGTTCCCTCAAATTTATGTATACTAATTACCAACCCAATTGCCAGTTAAAAAAATTACTTAAAACTAGCTAATTCAAACACCTCTATTTAAATCAGGCCTTAATCTTCTCCGTTGTAAAGAGAAGCCCAGTTTCTAGTTTATCCACATTCCTCTTCTCCAGTATTATTCTAATAAATAGCTTCTGCATCCTTTCCAAGGCTTTCACATCCTCCTTAAATGTGGTGCCTAGTTAGCAGGTGACAAAACATGCTAACTTTTGCTCTTTGGTTCACATTGAATTTTACACATAGAACAACATATTACCACTTGGCTTGTATCAAATTTTAATGCTTTCCCTTTTCATTACATAAAGCCTTGTAGTTGTTTAATTAGCTTTCCACAATCTGTAGAGCACTTCATAGACTGATAAAGCCAGAATTCACAGAAATGACTTGCAGCAAAGATATTTATGTCAATAAACAGGTAGCATTCCAAAATTGTACACGAAGAAATGCTCGCTTATTGCTGACTCAAAATGCAGATGGATTCTAAGTTAATGATTCAACAATAAAAGAAAACAATGTTCATCATCAAGAGTGGCTTGTTAGAACCAACAGCGATCAAGCCAGAATCCTGAAGGACACAGCTGCCAGACTAGGTCCATGGTAGGTAGAGAGTGAACAAACCTACTTGACCTCCTCCTCACCAGAAGTACATGACATGCTGAGAACAGCACTAGTCATACCTGAAAATAAAGAGCCAATAATCAGGCTATAAGGACTACATCATGCTAAACAGCAAAAACAGTATGCAGCAGACAGAGATGACCAATCTCACAATCATCATATCAGATTGTAGATCTGCAATCCTACTACATGATGGTGGACAATTAAACAGCTGCAGGAAGAGGCAGCTCTAAGAACATCCCCATCCTCAGCGATGGTGGGGTCAAAATAAATGACTGAAGCATTCGCTAGGAGGTTCAGCCAGCTGCTAAATAGATGATCCGTCTTGACTGCAAAGTCTACAAGGCCAGGCAAAGGCCCAGCTGAAAGTTGGGCAACATCTGTACAAAGAGAAACCAGGTTTCAGGTCAAAGGCCTCTCGACAAAACTGATGGAAAAGTGATGGGGCTTCAAACCAAAATATTAATTCTGTTTCTCACTCCACAACTGCAACCTAAACTGTTGACTGTTTCTAGTCCTTTCTGTTTTTATTTCAGATTTTCAGCATCTGCAGTTGTTTGAGATTCATTTCAGCCGTTGTACTCCAGAACTCATTGCATCTCCAGCCAAGCTGTTCCAGTACAGTTACAAGACTGGTATCTAGCTGATAGTATGGAAAATTGCCCAAGACAAACACAATCTGACTAATTACTACCCCACCATTTACCCTCTATCATCAATAGTGCCATTAAGCAGTATATATTCACTGATGCTCATTTTGGCTTTCACCAAGACAACTTGGCACTAGACTTCTTTACAGCCTTGGTCTATATGCTGAAGTGAGAGTGATTGCTCTTGATATCAAGGCACCCTGACAAAACTAAAGCCAACGGACATTTTAAAGGGAAAACACTCCAGAGGTCGGAGTCACATCTCGTACACAGGGAGCTGTTTGTGGTTGTCAGAGGTTAATCTTTCCAACCCTACGATGTCACTGCAGGAGTTCCTCAAGATGGTGTCTCATACCCAATCACCTTCAGCTGTTTCATCAATAAACTTCCTTCCATCGCAAGGTCATAAGTGGGAATGTGCACCAATGATTGCACCATATTCAATTCCATTTGCAACTCCTTGGCAAATGAAGCAGTCCATGCCTGAATGCAACAAGACCTCGATAAGATTCAGGTATGGGTTAATAAGTGGCAAGTAATATTCAAGGTAAGATATCTTTATTAGTCACATGTAGATTGAAACACAGTGAAATGCACCTTTTACATAGTGTTCTGGGGGCAGCCCACAAATGTTGCCACGCTTCTGGCGCCAACATAGCATGCCCACAACTTCCTTTGGAACATGGGAGGAAACCAGACACCCGGAGGAAACCCATGCAGACATGGAGGGAACATACAAACTCCTTACAGTCAATGGCCGGAATTGAACCCAGGTCGCTGGTGCTGTAATAGCGTTACGCTAACCGCTACACTACCTTCATGCAACAAAAGTGCCAGGCAATGACCAATGACAACAAGAGAGAGCCCCACCACCTAGCTTTGACATTTAATGGCATTACCACTAACTGGGTAGGCCACAAACATTGTGGCTACAAGAGCAGGTCAGGGGCACAGGTCAGGGGCTGGGTATCCTGCAGCAAGTGAATCACCTCCTGCCATCACGAAGCCTTTCCACCAAGGCTTCCTCTTTCAGGCACAAGTCAGGAGCATGATGAAACACTCTTCATTTGCCAAGTGAGTGCAGCACCAACACATCTTGAGAAGCTCCGCACCACTTATGACACAGCCTCCCATCAGACATCTGATTCATTCCCTCCACCACTGGCACATAGGATTGAAGTGCATGTTGTAGATGGCATGCACTGCAGTTATTTGCCAGAGCTACTTTGACAGCACTTCTCAGACCCACTGTCTGTGCCAAAAAGGAGAAGAACAGTAGACACACAAGCTCCCCTACAAGTTACACAGTGCCGACTTGGAAACACTTTGCCAGTCCTTCATTGTTGCAAGTCTAAGTCCTGGAACTCCCTGCCCAGCAGCATCATGGGACGACCTTTGCAGCCGTTCAAGGTGGCGGCTCACCAAAACCGACAAGGGCAATTAGGGAGGGACAATTAACACTGGCCTTGCCAGTGACATCTAGATCCAGAAATAGAATGCAAATACAGAAAATCACCATGCTATCTGCAAGTGCTGCTTAGATTCTTCATTGCGTCAGCCTCAGCATTACCCGGAGGGAGGAAGGGAGCAAGGAGTGTTTACATTGGATGGCAGAACACCCCACAGACCCCAGCTGTTTTTAGCCAGCTGCAGGGAAACATGAAAGGAACTTTCAGATGCTTGTCAGATCAATACAGAAGGGAATTCACTCTGTATTTAACCTATGCCATTCTTGCCATGGGAGTGCTTACTGTACTTGCTCTAGTCAATGTGTCCCTTCCTTGTGAATTATCGGTGGGACCTTTGCACTTAACCTGCATTGAAAGCTAATGTGTGCATTTGTTATAATAAACAGCAACTTTGAGTTGTCCCTTCCAGTTCAGGATGGTCAATGAAAAGAGAACCAACTTACATCCTGGTACAACATCACATTGCTCGAGTATAAGATGTAGCTTTGAGGTTATTTGTATTTGTCAATGTGTACACAATAACCATTTTTACAATAGGCAGGATGCACCTTTGTTTGCATCTTTCAGTCCTACTGCTTCACTGGTCTGTTGTTTAGTTCATATTCTACATAGTTTTTAAATTTATTCATTCATTTTTTGTGATCTGAACATTGCTCACAAGCACAGAATTTATTGTCCATCCCCAATTGCCCTTGAGAAGATGACGCTGAGGCACCTTCTAGAACTGCGGCAGTCTTCTGTTTATGGTGCTCCCACAGTATAGCTGGGGCGGGAGCTCCAGTATTTGGACCCAGTGACAAAAAATGAACAGCAATATATTTCCAAGACGGATGACATGTGACTTAAGGGACATCTATAGGTGGCGGTGTTCCCAGTTGCCTGCTGTACTTCCCCCCATCCTTCTTTGCAGTTGTGGTCGCAAGTTTGGGAGATACTATCAGAACTGCCTTCCCATCAGCATCTCAGTGACTCAAGAGTAGATCAAAGAAGATATCAATTAATAGAAATCTGTCCCTTTTTGTTTGTTAATTACAGGATCAGTTATAGAGATGGTGCAGTGTTCGACTACATTAGAATACTCAAAATTTCTTAGTCATCAAAAGCAAAGTCAGCAGTAAAAATTTGCATTTACTTTGGAAATATATTAGCCAGCATTTACAATGGAGTAATGAATACTTTAAGTAAGAAAGAGCAGCAAAAAAAAAAGTAAAACAGAATATTTAATTACTAACACATTAGCAGATCACCTATTGTGCCAAAAAGATTGAGGAAAGAAACTTAGCAAAGAATCAATTAATTATTGTCTGTTCTGCATTCTGTCATCTCTGTAGCTGAGTTTTACCTGCTCAAGACTTAATTAATATCTGGTCTGGTATCTTTAAATACTGAATATTCAATTCATAGCACACTTCATTAATTTGCAATGGATTGCACATCCTGAAGCTTGATTGAATTGCATTGCACCATATTTATTAATAATCTTGTGAAGTGCTCCCCTCAGAGGCCCATTTGTATTTATTCTTGCACATTAATTTAATTGCCCTCTCTCCAAAGTGCGTTTCAAGCAATAATGTTTACAACAATTAGTTTTCAGAAATTGACATTAAAAGCTTCATCCTTTCTTTAAGCATTACATTTAGTGGTGGGAAAGCTAGCTGAGGGCAACACACACTACCTATGGCTGGGAAACAGAGACAAGGGACAGGGGAGTGGGAGAGCAGGGTCAGCACAGTGACACAGCTAGTTCAGCTGCTGCCTCACAGCTTCAGGGACTGGGGTTCAATCCCAATCTCCTGAACAGGCTATGTGGAGTTTGCACATTCTCCCTGTGACTATTTCCACTGAGTACTCTGGCTTCCATCCACGTCCCGAAAATGTACAGGTTGGTAGGTTAATTGCCCAGTGTAAATTGTCTGCAGTGTGTAGAAAAGTGGTAAAATCTGCTGTTTGGTGGGGGGAAAATAGAGGAATGCGAGGAGAATAAAATTAGTTAGGGTAGGATTAGTATAAAAATGGATGCTTGGTGGTTGGCATGAACTCACTGGGCTAAATGGCCTGCTTCCATGCTGGTTCTCCATGACTCTGACAAGTATGGAAAACACTCAAGAAACGGGCATTATGCTGGCATGAAAGAAACTCAAGTAATAACCCCCACCCCAGACAACTGCAGCAGAAGTTATTGTTGACTGAGAGGAGACAGAAGAGACAGCAGATGTTGGAATCTGGACACTGGAAGAAACTCAACAGGTCAAACAGCACCTATGGAGAGAAATGAATAGTCAGCATTTCCGGTTGAGATCCTTCATCTGGACTTCATTCTGATAAAAACAGAAACGCTGTTGCCTCAAAGCTCCAGATACTCAGATCCGATCCTGACCTCACGTGCTGTCTGTGTGGAGTTTGCACACGCTCCCCTTGATCACGTGCATTTTTGCTGGGTGCTACCATTTCCTCCAAAGTACAGAAGACAAGCTGGCAGGTTAATTAGCTCCTGTAAATGACTCCTTGGTGTAGCCAAGTAGCAAAGAGAATCAGAGAGGAATTAATGGGCATGTGAGAGAGAATAAGTTGCAGGGCATACAGGAAGAGCAGTTACTTATGCACTCGACAAATGATTTGTGTAATCAGGCCCCACTAAAACTTCCTATTAAGGAAAAGGATGGAAGCAGGAGTGGAAGAAAATTGTTTTGGAAAACAAATCGGTTGGAGATTACTTTTTCAAACACAATGTAATGTGTTGCTGAAGGCTCCTCACAGGATAAACCAGTCTCCTGTAACATCAAATACACACAAGCAAACACCCAGTCAAGGAGTTAAAATTGTTTGAGGAAGAGAGGTCAGTTGCAAGGAAAGGACCTCACACACTTACCCATGTTTGAAGCAGGCAATGTCGTAAATTCAGTTCACGTCTGTGTAGAAGTTCCACTGTTCAACAGGCATCTATGGCATCTATGAGAACAGACAAGATACTCATTAAACAAACAACAATCTTACTTTTCAAAAGCACATAGCAGGTCGTGTTTCAGTCGATTCATGGGGAATTAAGCAGTTCAATCAATTTACTTTAACTTAATCCTCAAACATTTTTCAGACTTAAATTTATGTACTTCTAGATTAGTGGTGAAAGAAAATTAAACAAAAAGAGCCTCTTAATGAGAATTGCAAAATATGATAAGCGTAAAATTTAGAGTGGTCTATTTCTAGCCTAGTTAAACAGAGGCTATAGGCTGCCAAAATGGTGAGTCAAATTTAGTTAACTACCCAGAAACCATTTTGATTCACTGATTAAAATCTTTCCAACCTGACCACAGGTAAAACAAACACAATCCTGGCTAATCCATACTCAACCCAAGCCCTGATGCAGGGTCTCAACCCAAAATATTGACTATCCCTCTGCCCCCATAGATGCTGCCTGACCCACTGAGTTCCACCAGTAGTTTTTTTTTGCTCTAGATTCTAGCATCTTCAGTCTCGTGTCCACTGTACTCATGATATTTTACAAACATGACCAAACTCGGAAGCATTTGCAGAGAGGACTTCGTACGTCACTATTAATCAAGAACAGCAATACCAAGCAAATCATTCTCACCCGATAAACATACAGAGCAGTGCCAGCACAGCAGAGGACAACCCAACCCAAGCCTGAACGATTCATCAGAATATGCACCCAATCTAAACCCAACATATACAAATCTGGTCCAATTAGGCTTGGGTTGGGTAGCCAGGTTTTACCACTGATTGCTAACAGTGTGTTAGCAAATCCTACCTCTCTATTGTTTTAAATGCCTTTGCTTAACTGGAGTTACAGTCCTAGTCCAAGTTTGTTTCAAATCTTTATATGCCAATACGTTAAAACATTCCATACTATCCAAACCCTAACCCATACCTTACAACATATTATATAAAGTCACTCAATGAGTCTTTGTAAACAATGGCTAATAAAATTAAGAAGAAATGATAAGCTATTTATATTACAGTCCAGGATTCCCATATAGACCTCTTGAGAGCCAGATAGATTATGAAGTACCCTTCATGGTAATATTTTGTATTAACCTGACATACTTTGTTAAATTAAGCCCAAAGGGACTCTTTATACATGGAATCCAGACTGAATAAAACAAATCTGCATGAGCAATTACACAAAGCAGATGCCATTTCATTATTAGCTCTTTGACTCAATCTCCTTCCATGAAGATAGGGAGATCAAGGATTCCATGTAGTATTTGTGTGTTCTGCAGCACATTCAACCCCTTTTCTAATTATAACCAGAAAGTAAAACAAAGTGTGTATAGCAAGAAGCTTGGAGTGGACGATTTCAGGCAACTGCCCTTGTAGCAGTATCTTCTAACTAATGTCAATTTGAAATTAACCGCAGGGAGATACTAACTTACTTCACAGCACAGATTCCATAATTCAATGATCACTGAATACAACCAGGAATAAATCTACCAGATAGGCAGCAGATTAATTTGCAAGTTGGAGAGTGAAGTGCAGCTCTACAGTCCCTATTTGAACATTGCCAATTAAGAGTGAAGGTGGAAGTGTCTCAAAGCACCTGGGACAGATAATTTCATACTAACTATGTGTGTGCACATGCAAAAAAAGGCATTTAGGTGAGAGTACCAGAAAGTAGCCAATCTTAAAAAGAATCAATGCCTCCAATAGAGGAAGGGACAAGATTTGAAAGGGTAATCTACCACAAAAAGGGTAGGAACAAGAACACCAGAAGCATCAAACCTTTAGTGAGAAATTTTTAGTTGATAGAACTAATGAAGCTGTAGTCTTCTTAAAAACTGCTATAGTAAAAAGATTAAAAAAAAGATGAGCAGGATGGTCAGGATTCAGGGCCTTTCCAAGAAAATGCCACAGCCAATGAAAAAATATTGTGCACTTGATTTCAACACTTGTATGGTATACATTTCAAATTAAAACCATTAATGATAATGAGGGTCATAGATTCAGGGAACTTAATAGACAGGTAATGGATAGTATTTAAGGAATCTATACATGAATTGCAATAATTATTCATTCTTGTATGACACAAAACTACGTCAGGATGGATATCTCAATTGTGAATTAGAGGAAATTAGGGATGGTATTAGATATAAAACGGAGAAATATAAAACTGATAGAAAAAGTATCAGGCAAGAGAATTGGTAGCAGTTTAGAATTCAGCTAAGCAGGACAAAAAGATTAAAGTGGGAAGATAGCATATTGAGAGTAAACTTTCTGGGAGCATAAAAACTGACTGTGAAAGTTTCTATATGAAGAGAAAAGGGTCACTGAAGACAAATGTAGGTCTCCTACAGTCAGAAATGGGGGGGAAATCACAACTGGGAACAAAGAAATGACAGAACAATTAAACACAGACTTTGGTTCAGTCTTCATAAAAGAGGACACAAAGAATTTCCCAGATATGTTTGGGAACAAGGATCTGTTGAGAAGGAGGAACTGAAGGAAATCAATGTTAGTAAAGAAATAAGGTCAGGGAAATTAATGGGGCTGAAGGCTAACAAATAACCACAGTCTGATCATCTACATCCCAGAATAATAAAGGAAGTGGCCCTAGAAATAGTCCTTTAGACTCTAGAGCAGTTCCCACATATTGGAGGCCGGCAAACATAACTCACTATTTAAAAAAGGGAGAGAAAGAACAAAGAATCATAGACCAGTAAGCTGAGCATGAGTAATGGGGAAAACACTAATATCCATTATAAAAGATGCATAAACATAATATTCAGAAAGCATTAACAGGATTGGACAAAGTCACCATGGGACCTTGAAAGAGAAATCATGTTTAGTAAGTCGAGATTTAATAATAAATGAAAGAGAACCAATAGATGTGGTGTACTTAGACCTTAAGAAAGGTTTTGATAAGATCCCATGTAAGAAGGAAAATTAAAGCACATGGGACTAGGGGAATATATTGGCATAGATTGAGAAGTGGTTGACAAACAGGAAATGGAATGGGAATAAACTGATCTCTTTCTGGATGGAAGGCAGCAACAAGCAGGGTGCCAACAAGGATCTGTGCTTGGGCTTCACATCCCTGACTGAGGGAACCAAATGTAATATTTCTGTGTTTGGGATGACATAAAGCTTGGGCAGAGGGGAGGGGAGGGTGGAATGTGAGCTGAGAGGAAGATGCACAGAGGCGCCAACGTGAATTGGACAAGTTGAGAAGTGGGCACTTGGATGGCCGATGTAGTTGTACGTGGGTAAAAACGTTATCCACTGGCTCTAAAAACAGAAAAACAGATCATTGCCTGAATGGTGATAAACTGGGAAGAGTGAAAGTGCAACAAGACCTGGGTGCCCTTGTGCATGAGTTGTTGAAAGCAAGCATTCAGGTGAAGCAAGCAGTTTGGAAGGCGAATGCAAAAGGATGTGAGTACAGGAGCAAGGATGCCTTTGCTGCAGTGTCCAGTACATGGAGTTGTGTGTATGCTGTTTTGATCTCCTTTTGAGGAAGGATGTCCTGGTCATGAAGGGAGTGCAGCATAGGTTTACTAGATAGATTTCTTGAATGACAGGCTGACGTACGAGGGGAGATCAGATTGATTAGGACAATATTCATTGGCGTTTGGAAGAATGAAAGAGGATCTGATAGAAATCTATAAAATCCTATCATGACTACACAGACTGGATGCTCCTGATGGCTGGGCAGTTCAGAATAGGGGTCACAGCCTTTGGATGTGGTGAATGCCATTTAGAACCAAGATCAGGATCAACTTATTCATCCAGAGGATGGCAAACATATGGAATTCTTTGCCAGGGAAGGCAGTAAAGACCAAGTTCATTAAATGTATTCAAGGTGGTAGATTTTTTAATGCTAAGGGGATTAATCGATATGGGAAAAGGCAGGAACAGGCTACTGAAACTGGATAATCAAGTCATGACCATTTTGAATGGTGGAGCAGGACCAAAGGACCAAGTAGCCTTCCCCTGCTTCTATTTCCTATGATTTTATCTTCTGTCTATCAATGTTCTTCGAGCATCACAACTGACAGATTACTTAGAAGCCCTCGGTGGTTGGTTCTGATGGCACATCAAATATTCGCTGTATTCTTAAGATGGGACTTGGCTTCTCTCAGCCCACCTGAAGGTGTCTGTCCTGTTAGTTTCTAGCTGGTTATGAACTATGTTCCTTAATTACTGCTGCAGAATGTTAGTCAATGAACCCTTGCCTAGGATTAGAAGGATTCAGGCTCCCCCTGCCCCCACCTCACAGGAGGGGGAGTGGATTGGGGGCAGGGGGACCCTAAAGGAGCATGAACAGATTTACAAAGACACATTTTGTAGCAACATAACATCTCAAAATCTCCCTTCACAAAAGGCAGCTTGTGCTGGTTAGGAAACTGATATATTTTGCGCCAGGAATATATTAAGATCAAGACTAAATGGTACATTTTCCCACCAAAGCCTTCAGTCAGATTTGCCATTTTAATAAAGACAGAATGCTTTCAAGTTTAAATTGAACATTCAGCTGGCTCCACTTCCCCATGGTTCCATCCTAGCTGATCAACATTTCACAAGAGCCCAAAACTTCATTTCACTGTGCATTATGTTCAAACCATCACTCTCCCTGAAAGCAAATAAATACATCTTGTCTGTCTTCAGTACAGCCTAAACATGTGGGTTAGGGGCTTGAAATGGAAGCTGTACTGAGAACTGACCACTCCAAAAGCACAAGAAAATCTGGTAAGATTAAAACAAATTCTGAAATATGCTAAGCCAGGAATAAACAGAAGAGATGCAGAAATTTACACCACTGCAAGAGTCATTCATTTGTCGTATTTATGCTGATTTAAAATGGACCAGGTCAATCCCACTTCCCAACTGTTGGGACATCCCTTATTTCCAAGATTATGGCTCCAAGTGCTCATTTCAGGTATTCTCATGCCGTGAGGACTTCTGCCTCTGCATCCTATCAGGCAGTGAGTTGCACACCCTATCACTGATCGAGTGAAGTAACATTCTTCTCAACTCCCCTCCAATCCCATCAAATCTTCTCCACCACCACCTCCCCCCTTTCCTTCCCCCAGTTTCTTGCGTTGCTAAATAACTCTGATTCAGAACAGGAAACATCCTGAAATCTCCTCTGCACCCTCTCCAGTGTTGTTACATCCACCCTGTAATTTGGAGACCAGAACGGTACACACTACTCCAGCTGTGGCCTAATGTTTTATACAGTTCTAGCACACCTATGAGCTCTTCTATTTATTAAAGGCAATGATTCTGTATGCCTTCTTGAGCAGCTTATCTCCCTATTTTGCTAACTCCAGAGATTTATGGACATGTATTTCAAGATCCCATTATTCCTCTACAGTTCTCAGTAACCTACCACCATATGTTCTATGTATATTCTCACCTTGTTCGTCCTCTGTAACTTCTCCAGATTGAATACCATCTGCCACTTTTGTGGTTATCTACACAGGCTAGAATTTTCTTCCTCACTATTAACTATACTGCCAATTTTGTATCAGCAGCAAACTTAATTACAGCCATCTCATTAAAGCCCAAACCATTTGTACAGAAGTTTAAAAGCAGTTTGTACTGAGCCCTGCAGAACCTTAAGGTATACAGCCCTCCATTCATGAAAATTCCAGTCAACCATTACACTTTCCTTTCTGTCACTGAACCAGTTTTTAAATTCAATTTGTTATTTTCCTCTTGGTCCTGTGGGCAATTTTGATCAATGCATGACTTTGTCAAAACACCCTGATAAAATCCATGGACACCATCATAAATGCTTCTTAATACCACCTCAAAACTTTCAATTAATTTAGTGAGATACAATGATCACAGAACAACACAATGCTGAGTGACATTGATTAACCTGTATCCGCCTAAGTGTTGACTTATGTCATTCTGAACAATTTCCCCAACGCACCGATAACCCACTTAATGCTAACCTGCAGAACACTGGTTCGTTAGAGAGCTCTTATTTCTCCAGTCCAAACACTCAGGCACAAACCCCCAGAGATTTCATGGGGAATTAGGAACACCTCCACTTTTCTTGGGTACTTACTTCTTCTATACATTCATTAACTCCTCTTTGAATGCTTCCCTCTACTCTGACAGATTTCTCTTCATGTAGCTGTTTCTCACCTTAATAAGATTTGGCTGACCCCAATTTAAAACTTTTATTTTCCATAACCACAGTAAATCTAACCGAATGAAGTACTAACTCAATGTAACTGCACTGCATAATGAATTGACCTGTATGAACGGTATGCAAGACAAGTTTTTCACTGTACCTCGGTACAAGTGACAATAATAAACCAATACCGATGTGCTCTCTCTCTGCCACCTCTTCCACTTGCCAAAGTTCATTCCCAAAACCCCAGTCTAGTACGAACCCTTCTTTTGCCAAACTTCCCACAAACCGAATATAAAGAAAATTCTCCAATGTTTTTTGAGAATTCTGCTTTCTCCATGCCTTTTACACGGGTTCTGTCTGAGCTGATATAACAGCAGTTGAAATCTCCATTCTTATCTCATTATTTTTGCACACAGAACCTTACTTGGTGTTCTATGTCCCTTTGATTGATAGGGAGTCAATCATATACATCCCTCAATGTGATTGCCCTTTTTTATGTTCTTGCAGTCAACCTGTGTGGCCTCATTTATTGATCTGTCTCATATAGCATCCATCCTGATAGCTGTAACTGTTTTCTTAAATAATATTGGCATACTTCCTCCTATTTTATCCTCATCTATATCTGCTGAAAGCGCTATAACCAGGAATGTTCAGTTCCCACTCCTACCCATCTTTAAACATCAGATGTCACATATATATGTGTCACCCATTCATCATCTTTATTTTCTAGATTCCTTGTATTAACAAATACACTATAATTAATTACCTGCCAGAAAACTGGTTTCCCTCCCATTTTTTATTTCCTCTACCTTCCAAATTTGTTTACTACATGTTACTTCCCACATCTAATTTTTCCTCGTCTCTTCTGAAACAGCTGTGAAGTTTCCTTCCTTCTGCCACGCCAGTTTAAATACTCCCCAACAGCATGAGCAAACCTCTCCTCAAGGATATTGATCCCAGTCCTTCAGTGATACAACTCATCTGGTTTGTATAGGTTCCAAACTCCTCCCACCTGGACCATCTCTTTACCCAAATGCTCGTTTGCATTACCTTATATTTCTGAACTCACTGGCTTGTGGCATCTGTAGTAATCCAGAAATTGCTACTGCTCAGATCCAGCTGTCAATTTCCTCTCTCTTCAATCTGTATGCAGGATAGATTTTTTTGTTCTAATCATGTTGTCTCTTGTAAAAATTGTGCATAGAAGAAGAACCATAGAACCATACAGCACAAAACAGGCCCTTCGGCCCACCGTGTCGTGCCGTCCATCAGACCACCCTCACACTACCTAACCCCTTCCTCCCGCATATCCCTCTATCTCACGTTCCTCCATATGCCTATCCAACAAGCTCTTGAACCTGTTCAATGTATCTGCCTCCACCACCAGCCCAGGCAGTGCATTCCATGCACCAACCACTCTCTGGGTGAAAAAACCTCCCTCTGACATCTCCCCTGAACCTCCCACCCATAACCTTAAAGCCATGACCTCTCGTCTTGAGCATTGGTGCCCTGGGAAGGAGGCGCTGACTGTCTACTCTATCTATTTCTCTCAATATTTTATATACCTCTATCATGTCTCCTCTCATCCTCCTCCTTTCCAGTGAATAAAGCCCTAGCACCTTAAGCCTCTCCTCATATTCAATACCCTCCAATCCAGGCAGCATCCTGGTAAATCTCCTCTGCACCCTCTCCAATGCCTCCACATCCTTCCTATAATGAGGTGACCAGAACTGAACACAGTACTCTAAATGTGGCCTAACTAGAGTTTTGTAAAGCTGCATCATAACCTCGCGGCTCTTAAACTCAATCCCGCGATTTATGAAAGCCAACATCCCATTGGCCTTCTTAACTGCTCTTTCCACCTGTGAGGCAACTTTCAACGAACTGTGAATATGAAACCCCAGATCCCTCTGCTCCTCCACACTGCCAAGTACCTTGCCGTTTACCCTGTACTCTGCCCTGGAGTTTGTCCTTCCAAAGTGTACCACCTCACACTTCTCCGGATTGAACTCCATCTGCCACTTGTCAGCCCAGCTCTGCATCCTATCAATATCCCTCTGTAAGCTCCGACAGCCCTCCACACTATCCACAACACCGCCTATCTTAGTGTCGTCCGCAAACTTACTAACCCAGCCCTCCACCCCCTCATCTAAGTCATCTATAAGTATCACAAAAAGTAGAGGTCCCAGAACCGATCCCTGCGGGACACCACTAGTCACTGCCTTCCAATCCGAGGGCACTCCTTCCACCACAACCCTCTGCTTTCTACATGCAAGCCAATTCCTAATCCACACAACCAAGCTTCCTTGGATCCCTCGGCCTCTGACCTTCTGAAGAAGCCTACCATGAGGAACCTTATCAAATGCCTTACTAAAATCCATGTAAACCACATCCACCACACTGCCCTCATCAATCTTCCTGGTCACCTCCTCAAAGAACTCTATCAGGCTTGTGAGGCAAGATCTTCCCTTCACAAAGCCATGCTGGCTGTCCCTAATCAGTCCATGATTCTCTAGGTGTTCATAAATCCTATCCCTTAGAATCCTTTCTAACAGCTTACCCACCACAGACGTGAGACTCACCGGTCTATAATTCCCTGGCCTATCCCTATTACCTTTTCTGAACAAGGGGACCACATTCGCAATCCTCCAATCCTCCGGCACCACCCCCGTAGACAACGAGGACTCAAAGATCCTTACCAGCAGTTCAGCAATCTCCTCCCTAGCCTCTCAAAGCAGCCTGGGGAAAATCCCGTCAGGCCCCGGAGATTTATCTGTCTTAATATTATTTAACAACTTCAACACATCCTCTCTCTTGATATCAACAACCTCGAGAACATTACCCCTACCAGCACTCCCTTCCGCATCATCAAGACCCCTCTCCCTGGTGAATACCGAAGAGAAGTACTCATTCAGAACTTCTCCCACTTCCGCCGCCTCCAGGCAAATTCTCCCACCTTTGTCCTTAATCGGACCTACCTTCACCCTAACCATCCTCCTACCCTTCACGTACTTGAAAAAGGCCTTGGGATTTTCCTTAACCCTACTAGCCAAAGCCTTTTCATGTCCCCTTCTAGCTCTCCTCAGCCCTTTCTTTAGTTCCTTCCTCGCTACCTTATATTCCTCACGGGCCCTGTCTGAACTTTGCTGCTTATACCTCACATATGTTACCTTCTTCTCCCTAACAAGTCGTTCCACCTCTCTCGTCACCCACGGTTCCTTCACCACGCCATTCCTTCTCTGCCTCACCGGGACATATTTATCCCTAACATCCTGCATAAGATCCCTGAATATCGACCACATCCCCATGGTACATTTTCCTTCAAAAAGGACATCCCAATTTACACTCCCAAGTTCTCTCCTTATAGCCTCGCAGTTAGCCCTTCCCCAATTGAAAAACCTCTTGTCCTCTCTGCACCTGTCCCTGTCCATGACAATTTTAAAGGTTATGGAGCAATGGTCACTGTCCCCAAAATGCTCACCCACCAATAGATCCTTCACCTGTCCCGGTTCATTTCCTAAAACTAGATCTAACATGGCATTCCCTCTAGTCGGCCCATCAACATACTGCATCAGGAATCCCTCCTGGACACATTTAACAAATTCTGTCCCATCTAAACCTTTGGCACTAAGCAGGTTCCAGTCTATATTTGGGAAGTTGAAGTCTTCCATTATAACAACCCTGTTATTTCTGCTTCTCTCCAAACACTGCCTGCCAATCTGCTCCTCTATATCTCTACTGCTACCGGGGGGCCTATAGAATACTCCTAGTAGAGTAACTGCTCCTTTCTTGTTCCTTAACTCCACCCATACGGACTCTAGAGATGATCCTTCTACAACATTCATCTTTTCCACAGCCGTAACAGTGTCCCTGACCAGTATCGCCACCCCTCCACCTCTTCTCCCCCCTTCCCTATCCCTCTTAAAACATCGAAAACCAGGAATATTCAATATCCACTCCTCTCCTGACGTCAGCCACGTCTCAGTAATAGCCACGATATCATAGTCCCCCATACTTATCCAAGCCCTCAGTTCATCCCCCTTATTCCTGACACTTCTTGCATTTAAGTAAACACACTTCAGTCCATCTACCTTACTACTTTTACAGCCTGTATTCTGCTTCTCCTTCCCCAAAGCCTCTCTGCCTGTTTGATCTAACTTTTCCCCATTCCCTTCTTCCTCTAACCTACTCCTCCGGTTCCCTTCCCCCTCACAAACTAGTTTAAACCCTCCTGTACCACCTTAGCAAATCTCGCCGCAAGGATATTGGCCCCCTTCTGGTTCGGGTGTAACCCGTCCTCTATGTACAGGTCCCACCTTCCCGAGAAGAGATCCCAATCATCCAGAAATCTAAAACCCTCCCTCCTGCACCAACTTCTCAGCCACACATTTATCTGCCACCTCCTTCTATTCCTACCTTCACTATCACGTGGCACTGGCAGCAATCCCGAGATTGCTACCCTTGAGGTCCTGTTCCTCAATTTTCTGCCTAGCTCCCTGAACTCACTCTTCAGGACCTCATCCCCCTTCCTACCTATGTCATTGGTGCCAATATGGACCACAACTTCTGGCTGCTCTCCCTCCCACTCAAGAATTCTGTGGACCCGATCAGTGCATAATTTATGTTTGCGATTTTCCTGTGAATGTTATGTATCTGATGCTGCTGCAAGTAAGCTTTTTGTTGCACCTGTGCATATATGTATTGGGATAAGTTTTGGGAAAAGTTTTCAATAAGCAATAATCGCGCCTCGGGTAAACCTCATCAGCTACGATACTGCCACTGCGCAAAGCATGTACATGTGCATATGACAACAAACTCTATTTTTCTACTTTTCAACTCATTACTCTTTGTAATAGAAGTATTGATGCTGATTGCACCACATGCTCTGGCTGTTCACTCATTTCACCCCTCCCCTCCCCTCCCCACCTCATAAGCTTACAGTTTCTGTGACATCCTTGATCCTGGCACCTAGGAGAAGATTAGTGACCAACTTGTGATCAGACAAACAGAAACTCAAACCTGCCCCTCTAACTTATCACTGTCGCTCTTCTGTCCTCACCCCATTCAGCTAAGTCAACCACAGTGCCAATGGCATCCCTCCAATTTTATTCACTTAAGAAACCGTAGTGTTCTCCAATATTCAGAAGTGAATACTATTTAGGGAGCATAATGCACAAAGGAAACTTCCATTTTGTCCTCTTGCTCTGCCTAGTAGTCATTCATTTCGTTTCTATTGCAAATGTATGGGGTGACCACCTCCTGAAATCATGCTACCCATGTTAATAGATTCATTGAGTAATGGAGCATGGAAACAGGCCCTTCGGCCCAACTTATCCATACCGATCATGGTGCCCACCAAGCTAGCCCCATTTGCCTGTGTTTGGCGCATCTCTCTCTAAACCCTTACTATCCATGCACTTATCCAAATGTTATTGTACCTGCCTCAACCACTTCCTCTGGCAGCTCGTTGCATACACGCAGCACCCTCACAAGTTCCCCCTCAGGTCCCTTTTAAATCTTTCACGTCTCATCTTACACCTATGCCCTTTAGTTTTTGATTCCCTTTCCCTGGGAAAAAGACTGTGCATTCACCCTGTCTATGCCCCTCATGATTTTATACACCTCTGTAAGATCACCTCTCAGTCTCCTACTCTCCAAGGAATAAAGTCCTAGCCTGCCCAACCCCTCCCTATAACTCAGGCCCTCAAGCCCTGGCAGCATCCTTGCAAATCTTCTCCACACTCTTTCTAGCTTAATGTCTTCCTATAACAGGGCGACCAAACTTGTACACAATACTCCAAATGTGGTCTCACCAATATCATGTACAACTGCAACTCCTATACTCAATGCCCTGACTGATGAAGGCCAGCATGCCAAATGCCTCCTTCACCACCCTATCTACCTGTAATGACGCTTTCAACAAACTACATACTTGTACTCTTAGGTCCCTCTGTTCCCCAACACTTCCCAGGATCCAACCATTCATATTACAAGTCCTACCCTGGTTTGACTTTCCAAAATGCAACGCCTCGCACTTACCTAAATTGAAAACCATTTGCCAACCTTCAGCCCACTTACCTAACTGATCAAGATCCCTCTGTAATTTTTGATAACCTTCTTCACTATCTATGATACCACCTATTTTAGTATCATCAGCAAACTTACTAACCTTGCCTTGCACATGTACATCCAAATCATTTATATAAATAACGAACAGAGGTCCCAGCACTGACCCCCTGTGGCACACCACAAGTCATAGGCCTCCAGTCCGAGAAACAACCTTCAACCAACACTCTCTGCTTCCTACCATTGAGACAATTACAAATCCAATTTGCTAATTCTCCCTAGGTTCCATGCAATCTAACCTTCCAGACTAGCCTGCCATGAGGGGTCTTGTCTATGTGGACTTTAGCAAGGCCTTTGACAATGTAGACTGCCCTACCCTCAAGATTTGAACTCATGTCTCTGGATTAATAGTCCAGGCTTCTGCATGCTAAACCAGTAATTTAACCACTATGCTACTCAACCTTCCTCAGCCTCAAAAATCCACTGTAACAAAGCCAAGGGTCACTCAAGGTCTGAAATTCAGGTCATGGACTTCTCATGATACTCCCTAAAATGCAGCATCTGGATTTCCCAGACTTGTATTTATTTATTTTTGGGGATGCAGGAAAGCTGGCAAGGACCATTCAAAGATTCAAATTAGGATCCTTAATTGCCCTGAACAAGCCAGCTTTCTAGGCCATTTCAGAGAACACAAGAGTCCACCACAATGCTTTGGGTCTGGAGTCACATAGGACATACCAATTAAGAAAGTCAAGTTTCCTCGCCTGAAGGACATTAATGAGGCAGAAATGGAACCTATACAAGACAGGCAGTTTCTATCAACAAACACTATTTCCAGAAGCTACCAACTGCACTACTCACTGTAATTCTCTAGTCTCATGTGCATGGCTACTGGCCTAATCTTAGAACTGTATTATTAAAATAGCCATCATTTTCTAACTGCACGAACTATTGCCTCCAATTTTTTTCCATATTGGAACATCATACAGAACCTCATTGCCACCCATAACTGATAAGCAAATTAAATTTACAAACATGCAAAAATATACTGATAATTTAATATATGCATTTTTAAGGGAAGTCACTAACCTATTTCATAACAAGTTTTGTACGAGGTATGTTTAAAAAAGTTTCCCCAACTATAAGTGAAATATTATGAATGCATCTTTCTGAATGCTTCAACTAGCTAATTCAAGTCAGATTGATGACAGCTTTTAAGGCTCTGAAATCATTCATTTTATTTCCAGGATTTTGCCAAAGTCAGCCATGTGAGGAAATAACCAATCACTCTGAGTTTTGATGTACATGTGACTAATAAATATCAGTAAGATATATATCTATATATAAGAAACTTGCAAGTAACAAAGGACACTTTTTAAGACAAAATATGGAGACCCTCCTTCAAATGTAGACATTATGATCATAAAACCCTCAGTTATGTCTGCCAGTACAACTTGCTGGTGTAGTTTACTGGTGTATCAATGAGCCCTCCATTCCCATCTTAGTCCTCAACTATTGCAAAATTCCAAACAAGCTCAACACAAGCTTCAAGAAATGTAACCCATTTTACTTCTGAACACTGTACCCAAAAGAGATGGGGGTGGGGTACATGGAAGTATTGGAAAATAAGGAGCAATCAATCAGCAAGTTCAGAAGTCCTGAGTGAATGCTTCTTGGTGCATCAGAATAAATATACCATAACAGATAGATCAAATATTATGAATTGTAACATCAGATATAAAAAGCAATTCAACAAAACTACATAGAAATCTGCACAGCCACTTACTCTCACACTCCTCTCTTACTCCCCCTCCTCTTCAACTCACGTACCAAACCAATGTTGATACAGTCTGCCTTTCAATCGCTAATACATGTAGCACACTTTACAATCTCACCAACCTCTGAGCAATTAGATTTCTGAGTTGATGTAAATCTCATGTTTAATCTTCTGTCGTGGTCCCTTTGCTTTTGCGCTCCTCCACTTTTGGCTTACCATCCATCCCCAATTTTCAGCACTCCCCTATTGATTATCGAGCCTTCAGCTACTAAAATCCCAACTTTGAACTCCTCTCCAAATCTCTCCTTGTATAGGACACTTCTTCAAAATTAGTCCTTTTGACTAATATTTTCGTCGTAAATGTCTTAGGATCTCCTTTTATGGCCAGTTGTCAAATTTAGTTTGATAAAACTCTTGCCAAGACATTTAGGATATTTTACAATGTTAAATGCACAGCATAAATACAAGGTGCTGTTGTTCCCTTCCATCCACTTTTTAAGTGCGTTGTTCAGTGCTGTTAATGGACTCACTCAGACTCCAATTCCAACAAAATGTTCATACCCAAAATGTTAATAAACTTTCTTTTCCCAAGATGCTAAGTTTATAAAAACACATCAAGCAACTGCACATTGACTTATCATGAATTTGGTACAACATCAATTGATTTCAGATAATGACTTAGTTTAGATTCTGAGAGACCAGTGTCTTTGAGCCAATTATTGGCATTTATTGAAATGAATCCAATTCTTTCACCCCAAATGCAAAATCATAGTGTCAGTTAATCATGGGTCTGCAAGTCTGTCACTTGAACAGAGTTGGATTTAACAATGGAAATAATGGAGCACATTCACAAACACTTGCTAATCAGGAGTGTAGCAAGAGTAGGCCATCTGGGCCTTTGTGTCTGCTCCACCATTCAATACAATCACAGCTGATTCTCCATTTCAAAACTACATTGCTACTCTTCCTCTGTCCTTACCCCTTGATGCCTTTTGTTTCCAGAAATCCATCTACCCTCTTCTTAAATTTATTTAGTGACTTGAGTCTCTATAATGTTCTATGGTTGAAAATTTCACAGGTTTACCACCTGAGTGAAGAAATTCTTCCTCATATCAGTTCTAAATATCTTAAGCCATTTCCTAAACTGTGACCCCTGGTTGTAGGCATCGTAGGTGTACTGTGAAGGGTCATGGTTGTCACGTGACACCACTAACCACATGGTTGAAAGCCACACCACTGTCAATCAAGGTCTGGCTCCACCCACCTATTAGTACACACACTTGACAACTGGCCTTTGTACCTGACCCTGAACCATTGGATTGTTTGAATTACCTGGGCTGGACCACCCAGCCCACCAGCACTATAAAGAATGCCACATGTGCGTGGTTCGCCCTCTTTTGATTGCTCCAGGAATCATGAAACAATGCTGAAGAGATCTTGTGCACTTCCACAAGGGTTAGGAGTGTCCTAAGTAGATTCCCGGTAGCGTAGAGCTGATGCTTGCACTGAAGTCGAGGGGTCAGGCATTGTATTGTTTCTTCTTTGATCATTTGTAACTAGTTTGGTGTGCGTGCATGTGTGTGTGTGTGTGCGTGCGTGCATGCGCGCATCTTACCCTTGTTGTGATCTCCCCCACGTTCGCGATCACCCGTTTGCGTGTGTGTAAGTGTGCGTCTGTTCCCGTTCATCCTGTCCCACGTTTGTCTTTGCAAATAAATCATCTTAACTCCAAAGCCTGTGTCCAGAGTCTTTGCCCTTTAAGACCTCACAAACTTGTCTGACAACATTTGGTGCTGCGAGCAGGATCTTGAAGGTCTTGGCTGGACACAGACGCAGGGAGGATGTTTTGGAACGGGGGAAGGTCAGTGCAGGCACTGAGGATAGGATCCCCGGGTGGACTGATGAAAGTGAGGGATTTGGGAGCTTGGCCAGCATGCTGGCAGACCACGGCAAGCCAGTGGACTGGGATGAGCAGTTAGACCCCTGTGGTGAGAAACTGGGGCACAATGTGGTCGCCCTCCTCCAGAAGTCGGGATTTCCCAGGGCCAAAGGGGTGCCTTCTGGCTACTTGTGTCCCTCCTGAGACACCAGGTCGGGATTACTAGCCAGTTGCAGAATACATGTCTCCAGAAGGAAAGGGAGATAGAGATGCTCCAGCAGCGATGCTGTACGCTGCAGCAGGCAGTTCAGACTGCCCAGACCCGAGCCAGCGACCTTGAGGCCAGGGGTACTGAGGTCACCTGCAGGCTGATTCAGCTACAGCAAGTGCAGGCAGCCTGCCGGTCTGGCTAGCAGCCAGACCCTTCAAAATCCGAGCCTTGGTCCGGCGTGGCAATAGGCTGGATGCATGGCTGGGGGATGGGGACATATGGATGGATAACGATGGGGAGGGGGTACCCGAAGAGCCTGAGTCTCATCACACCCACCCTCCCCCCTACGCACCCGAACCCCTGCATGCTCGACCTGTCGTCATGCGGTCCCAGATCTGCCACAGAAGGGAGGGGAGTCAGGATGGGGCCTCCGCAGGGGAAAGTGCCTGCGGTCCCTCTGAGACCACGGAGACCCGGGACTTCTCCGTCAAGGAGCTTACTCAGCTGGCAGATCAGTACCACCAGCGGTCGGGCGAACAGCTGGCTACATGGCTGCAACGTGAGCCTCTCTCACCAGGAAGCGAGCACCCTACGGAGCTTGTCTGATCAACAGAGCATTAATAACGCTGTGCGGGCGCCACTGGGAGGGATCAGGGACACTGCTACCCTGTGGGATCGGGTAGTGACCACCGTGAGGGCCTGGTACCCTACCCTCCTCGAGTGGGATTTATATGGGCGACCACAGTGGAGCACAGTCAGTGAGGGCACCAGGGTCATCAGGGAATGGGCGCTAGTGACTGGCGTTTATGAGGGGACTGGCGACCAAGCTTTTAGAGAACACCAGGGTGACCAGCGCGCTAGCGGGATGTCTGGTCGCCACCGTGCGCCCTGACCTGAGGCTACGGTGGTAGTCGGGGCAGCCAAGCGGGAACCGGTTGTTGTTCCTCCAAGGTCATCTGCAGTCGACAGTATAGGGTGCCGGGGGGGACACCAAGACATCACAGAGGCCATCCAAGCCCTGCTGCAGGAGGGAGTCATCCAACCCGACATCGTCACTCTGGTGGAGGATATTTCGGGACGCCCAGACAAACCGTGGTACACCGTTGTGGATTTGGCTAATGCATTCTTTTCCATCCCCCTCCATCGCACCTCCCAGGACCAATTTGCATTCACCTGGGACAGGAGACAATATACAGCTGCATACAACATTTTGGGCACCCCTGGTCAAACTTTGTTACTGTGAATAGCTAAGCGAGTAAACGATGACCTGATTTCCAAAAGGCATAAAGTTAAAGATGACACATTTCTTTAATATTTTAAGCAAGATTACTTTTTTATTTCCATCTTTAGAGTTTCAAAATAACAAAAAAGGAAAAGGGGCCGAAGCAAAAGTTTGGGCACCCTGCATGGTCAGTACTTAGTAACACCCCCTTTGGCAAGTATCACAGCTTGTAAATGCTTTCTGTAGCCAGCTAAGAGTCTTTCAATTCTTGTTTGGGGGATTTTCGCCCATTCTTCCTGGCAAAAGGTTTCTAGTTCTATGAGATTCTTGGGCTGTCTTGCATGTACTGCTCTTTTGAGGTCTATCCACAGATTTTCGATGATGTTTAGGTCAGGGGACTGTGAGGGCCATGGCAAAACCTTCAGCTTGTGCCTCTTGAGGTAGTCCATTGTGGATTTTGAGGTGTGTTTAGGATTGTTATCCTGCTGTAGAAGCCATCCTCTTTTCATCTTCAGCTTTTTTTTTACAGACTGTGATGTTTGCTTCTACAATTTGCTCGTATTTAATTGAATTCATTCTTCCTTCTACCAGTGAAGTGTTCCCTGTGCCACTGGCTGCAACACAAGCCCAAAGCATGATCGATCCACCCCTGTGCTTAACAGTTGGAGAGGTGTTCTTTTCATGAAATTCTGCACCCTTTTTTCTCCAAACATACCTTTGCTCATTGCAGCCAAAAAGTTCTATTTTAACTTCATCAGTCCACAGGACTTGTTTCCAAAATGCATCAGGCTTGTTTAGATGTTCCTTTGCAAACTTCTGACGCTGAATTTTGTGGTGAGGACACAGGAGAGGTTTTCTTCTGATGACTCTTCCATGAAGGTCATATTTGTGCAGGTGTCGCTGCACAGTAGAACAGTGCACCACCACAGTCTGCTAAATCTTCAAGGTCTTTTGCAGTCAAACAGGGGTTTTGATTTGCCTTTCTAGCAATCCTACAAGCAGTTCTCTCAGGAAGTTTTCTTGGTCTTCCAGACCTCTACTTGACCTCCACTGTTCCTGTTAACTGCCATTCCTTAATTACATTACAAACTGAGGAAATGGCTACCTGAAAACGCTTTGCTATCTTCTCATAGCCTTCTCCTGCTTTGTGGGCATCATTTATTTTAATTTTCAGAGTGCTAGGCAGCTGCTTAGAGGAGCCAATGGCTGCTGATTGTTGGAACAAGGTTTGAGGAGTTGGGGTACTTATAAAGCTTTGAAATTAGCATCACCTGGCCTTTCCTAACGATGACTGTGAACGAGCCATAGTCCTAACAAGCCAATGAAGGTCTGAAACCTTGGTAAAAGTTATCTGAGAGCTCAAATCTCTTGGGGTGCCCAAACTTTTGCATGGTGCTCCTTTCCTTTTTTCACTCTAAAATTGTACAAAACAAAAATAATACACTAATCTTGCTTAAAATGTTGAAAAGAATGTTTCATCTTTAACTTTATGACTTTCGGAGATCAGTTCATCTTCTACTCACTTAACTATTCACAGTAACAGAAATTTTGACCGGGGTGCCCAAACTTTTGCATGCCACTGTACCTTCCAACATCTACCACAAGGGTACATTCATAGCCCCACAATATGCCACGGGTTAATCTCCCAAGTTTTGCAAGCCATTCAACTTCCCCCAGGGGTGTCAACCGCAAATTACATTGATGACATTCTCATACAAGGGCCGTCTGAGGCTATTGTCTCAGAGGCTCTTGATATACTAATCTCCTCCCTTAGAGAACGGGGCTGGGCCATTAATGTGGAAAAGGTGCAAGTCCCAGCCCGGAATATATCATTTCTCGGGATCCAGTGGCACACAGGCAAACGAGATATTCCTGAAACTGCCCAAAACAAAGTTTTAAATTTTGCCGTCCCCTCCAACAAAACAGACACCCAGAGCTTCATGGGTCTCCTCAGCTATTGGCAGCAGCATATACCCCACCTCACCATGCTCCTGCGACCCCTCTATAGGGTTTCTCGAATGAAGGCCACCTTTTCCTGGGGACCTGAACAGCAGGCTGCCTTTGAGACAGCGAAGCAAGCTGTGGAGCAAGCCCTGCCACTTGCTCCCTGCCAGACAGGGGTCCCCTTCAAGTTACAGGTCTCCGCTCGTGAGTCGGTCGCTGAATAGAGCCTCTGGCAGAAGGTCCAAGGGCGCAGAGTCTTGCTCGGCTTCTGGACCAAATCATTGCCTGAGGCTGCCACTTGCTACAGCCCTTTTGAGCGCCAGCTGTTTGCCTGCTACCCGGTGCTCCTTGCCACTGAACACCAAACCGGCAACAACCCCATGGTCCTTTGCCCCCACCTGCCCATAATGCGTTGGGTCATGTCCCCTGACTCCACACACAAAGAGGGCCGAGCCCAGAGGTCCTCGATAGTGAAGTGGAAGTTGTACATCACGGACCAGGCCAAACCCAGTCCGGAAGGGGTCAGCCGCCTCCATGAACAGGTCAGGTTATGTCCTTCCCCCAGACCCAGGATCCACCCCCAGGCATACCTGAGATCCAGCCCTCCCCCGCATCCTGGGGCCAACCCTTCGACTCCCTCAACCCCGAACAAAAACTGCAGGCCTGGTTCACAGACGGATCCAGCTGCTGGAAAAGGGGGGGGGGGGGGGGGGGGGGGGGGGGGGCAATATTGGAAGGTGGCGGCACTTCATCCTTCCACGAATAAAACCTTGACCAAAGAGGTTCGCGTGTGGCAGATAGACTATATCGGAACGCTCCCATGCCATAATGAAAAGCAATACACCCTGACGATGGTGGACACATACTGAAGTGTCCCCGTGGCGGTGCCCCGTGAGAGGGCCGACCAGAACAGCACCAAAGGATATTGCAGTACCTCTCCTCCATCTATGGAGTCCCATGGGAGGTACAATCCAATCAGGGCTCTCACTTTGCGGGGGCTAAAGTACAGAACTGGGCGGCTGAGGCAGGGATCTCGTGGCTGTTCCATATCCCCTACCATCGGGCCTGATAAAAAGAATGAACAGCCTGCTGAAAGAAACAGTATGCACGCTAAGGCCTTCCCGCACACTGCAGGGTGGTCGGGTGTGCTACAGCAGGCCGTCGACCAGCTGAATACATGGCCCACTGGCCAAGGGGGATCCCCATTATCCCACTATCTGGCACACTCCCCAACTCCTGACTTGCAAGACCCTGAACCACCCCCCCCCCCACCGAGACCGAAGACTCAGAGAGTATGGGTCCAACAGCCACAGGGCCCCCGTCAGAAACACCCATTGGGTGGTGATTCTGGGTCAAACTAACCTATCCTGTCTTCATACCCAACACCTGACCCACCGAGAATGAGAGAATGAGTCTGTTCCTCAACCTCCCGTTCCCCCCCTCACCCCCTGCAGGATGATGGCACTACTCCAGTCATTCCCTCTGCTCACCGCGATGATCAGCATCGGAACGTCTGCTAACACCTTCCTCAGAATCGCCTACGGATTCGCCATCACCTCCAACAAATCAGACTGCTGGATTTGCGTCCGGACCCCAGCACACGCCGGTGAAGCTCTACCACTTACACCAATCCCCCTGGATGATCTTTTTTCTTTTTCAATATTTTTATTAGATTTCAAATGAATACACATAACAATAGTAATTATACACATGGTGCGAAGAGATTGGGATTACAATAATAACAGTTAACATATACAAACACAGGGAGTAAAATATATAATCTGAACCTCCCAATTTCTTACTAAATGAACATGATACAAAAGAATTTGAAAAGAAATTTGATTATATGAAAAGAGAACCCCAAAATTAAAAATAACCATAACAAAAGAACAAACAATAATAATAATAAACAAAAGCAAACCAAAACCTACAAAAAAAAAAGCTGGACTGTCATATTTCTTCGGTTGTAGAACATTATTATGTTGTTAGCTCCGCTCCTCTATATTCAAATAGAAGATTATTGAAAGGGATTCGAAAAAGATCTGCTTACATCATATGGAAATACTGAATAAATGGGCTGCAAATTGCCTCAAATTTAAGCGAAGGATCAACAGTACCACTCCTAATTTTTTTTAAGTTTAAACATGTTATAGTTTGAGAAAACCATTGAAATGTGGTAGGAGGTATAGGGTCCTTCCATTCAAATAGAATGGATCTCTTGGCCATTAATGTAACAAAAGCAATCATACGACAAGCTGAAGCAGATAGATGGCCAGACTCCATCACTGGTAACCCAAAGATTGCAGTAATAGGATGAGGTTGTAAATCAATATTCAATACAATTGAAATAATATTAAAAATGTCTTTCCAATATTTTTACAAAAGAGGACAGGACCAAAACGTGTGTCAGGGAAGCCACCTCCGAATTACATCTGTCGCATACTGGATTTATGTGGTGATAAAAACGGGCTAACTTATCCTTAGACATATGGGTCCTGTGAACCACCTTAAACTGTATCAAAGAATGTCTAGCACACATTGAAGATGTATTAACTAATTGGAGAATTTTCTTCCATGTCTCTATAGGTAAAAGTAAACGAAGTTCTCTTTCCCATTCATTCTTAATTTTATCAAGTGTCTCTAGACGTACTTTCATAATCAGATCATAAATTATTGCCATCAAGCCCTTCTGATAAGGATTAAAACCTAAAATTTTTTCTGTAATTTCAATTTTATATGGTGTCGGAAAAGTAGGTAAAATAACTTTTAAAAAATTTCTAATCTGTAAATATCGAAAAAATGTGATCTAGGCAAATTGCATTTATTAGACAACTGTTCAAAAGACAAAAGACAATTATCAATGAATAGATCACAAAAGCATGTTATTCCCTTCATTTTCCATAAAGAAAAAGCTAAATCAATTCTAGACGGTTGAAAGAAAAAATTGGATTGGATAGGACTTGATAAAATGAATTTATTCAATCCAAAAAAATTTACGAAATTGAAACCATATTCGTATTGTATGTTTAGTTATTGGGTTGATCATTTGTTTACTCAATTTAGTAAGTGCAAAGGGGAGCAAGGCTCCTAAAATAAAAGCTAATGAAAACCCTTGCACTGACTCATGCTCAAGATACACCCATCGGGGATATTGAATTACATCTAAATCTTGTGTCCAAAAAATTAAATATCTAATATTAATTGCCCAGTAGTAAAATCTAAAGTTAGGCAAAGCCATACCACCATCCTTTTTTAATTTCTGTAAATATTTCTTACTTAACCTTGGGTTTTTATTCTGCCATATATATGAAAGAATTTTAGAATCAATAATATCAAAAAAGGATTTCGAGATGAAGGTTGGAACCACCTGGAATAAATACAAAAATTTAGGTAAAATAGTCATCTTAACTGCATTGATTCGACCAATCAATGACAGAGACAATGGGGACCATTTAGTAAGCAATTGTTTAACATGATCAATTAAGGGTAAAAAGTTAGCTTTCAATAAGTCCTTATGCTTCTTGGTAACTGTAACACCCAAATCAGTCACTAATCTAAATAGTAATTGCCTATAGACTGGGATTTGCATATTTAATGAGAAAAGCTCACTCTTATTAAGATTTAATCTATAGCCAGAAAAAGCACTAAACTGAGCAAGCAATGATAATGCTGCAGGAATGGATTTCTCAGGGTTAGAGACATAAAGTAACAGGTCATCTGCATATAATAATATCTTGTGCGTCCCATTTCCACAAGTAATACCAAATATGTTAGAAGAGTCCTGAAAGGCAATCGCCAAGGGTTCCAAGGCAATATCAAATAATAAAGGACTTAAAGGGCAGCCCTGTCTAGTGCCTCGAAAAACCTGAAAAAGGGGGATCTCTGATTATTAGTAAGTACTGAAGCCAAAGGTGTATGATATATCAATTTAATCGTGGATATAAAATTTGGGCTAAAATTAAATTTCTCAAGCGTGTTAAATAAATATTCCCATTCGACTCTATCAAACGCCTTCTCGGCATCAAGCGAGATAACACATCCTGGAATTGTAGATGAAGGGGTATATCCAATATTCATTAACCTCCTAATATTAAAATGCAAATACCGATTTTTAATAAATCCTGTCTGGTCATCAGAAATAATTTGTGGAAGTACATTTTCCAGTCTAGAAGCCAATATTTTGGAAAACATTTTGGAGTTCACATTCAATAATGTCTGTATGATGCACATTCAGTGGGATCTTTATCCTTTTAAAGAATTAAAGAGATAGATGCTTCATAAAAGGATTGCGGTAATTTACCTACTTATAGGGCATCTTTAAAAATTTTACCTAACCAAGGAGAAAGAAGATCAGAAAAAGATTTTAAAAAATTCAGCTGTATACCCATCAAGACCAGGTGTTTTACCAGAATTCATTAAAGAAATAGCTTTCTTTATTTCTTCCTCCGAAATGGGTGCATCTAATATTAAATGTTCATTAAGTGATAATTTTGGAATCTTCAATTTCCTTAAAAATTCATGCATTAACGTAGAATCCTTGGGAAATTCTGATTGATATAAAGAAGTATAAAATTCTTGAAAAGATTTATTAATTTGATCATGGTCAACCGTCCAATTACCATCTCGTTTACGAACTTTAATAATCTGACGTTTAGTTGAAGCAGCTTTCAGTTGGTTGGCCAATAATTTACCAGATTTATCGCCATGTATATAAAACTGACTCCTAGTTTTGAGTAGTTGATTTTCAGATGATCTTCAAATGAACTGCTTACACAGACTTTTTGTGCTTGTCGGGTTCGGTATGTCAGTTTGGGGGCGGCAGCCGGATGGCAGTCCCCCACCACTCCCCTCGCCACTACAGGACATCCCTTCCAGTGATCCCCGATGGGTTGGGTGTTTCAGGAACAGGTATTTCCCTTCCTACTATCATTTTAACTCCAAAGACTGTGTCCAGAGTCCTTGCCCTTTAAGACCTTACAAACTTGTCTTACAACAGTAGGCAGGGGAAAACATCCTCTCTGCAGTCAGACTGCATATTCAAATTTTGTACATTCAAAGACATCTCCTTTTATTCTTCTAAACCCTAGTGAATACAGGCCTAATCAGCCCAATCTTTTCTCATGTGACAATCTTGCCATTTCAGAAATCAGTCTGGTGGTCATCTGTTGCACTCCCTCTGGGACAAATATGTCCATTTATATGTAAAGAGAAAAAAATTGCAGACGATACTAAAGGTATGGTCTCAGCAAGGGCCTGTATAACTACTGCAGAAAATTCTTGCAATGAAGGCCAACATACCATTTGCCTTCTTAACTGCTTACTGCACCATACAGATGAAGGGTCTCAAATGGAAACGCTGAGTGTCCATTTTCCTCCATAGATGCTGCCTGACCCACTGAGTTCCTCCAGCACTTTTTGCGTTGCTGCACCTGCATATTTTCGTTCAGTGCCTGGTGTATAAAGTTACACACAACCCTTTGTACATCAACATTTCACAATCTATTACTATTTAAATAATCCTCTGTTTTTCCCTTTTTCTTACTGAAGTGGGTAACTTCACACTTATTCCACGTTACACTGCATCTGCCATGTATTTGATCACCCATGCAACCTGCTACTTTGCATCGTCTTCACAACACCATTCAGTTTTGTCTTGTTGGTACACTTGTAAGTATTACATTCTGGTCATTGTGAGGGTCCAAAATCCATTTGGACCGTCGGGGTCACCAATGTAGCGGCTGCTACCACGATGCGAAAATAAAGACACGAGTCTGTGAGTTGTAGAACAAGATTAATTTATTTCCCACCGTTCACGGGCTTTTTAAGTGAAATGGTTCCCAGCTTCCAAGAGCAGAAATGACGTACGCGTCACGTCATTAGAGTCTTTTCACGCACGCGGGTTGTCGCTCGGGGAAGACAAAGGCCCAGCGCCATCTTGGGCCTTGCCGCTCCGACGATGCGCGCCCTGACCGTTGAGCCGGTTCGCATGCTCAGATGGTGAGTCGCCACAGATGTACATTATGCCCAAGCACTGATCTCCGCAGTATCTCATTAATCACTGCCTGCTGCCTTAAAAAAAAGGCCCATTTATTTCTACTGTTTCCTGTCTGCCACCTTATTTTTAATCCATGTCAATATACTACCCAACTGTTTTAAATTTACACGCTTACCTCAAGTGGGACATATCAAATGACTTCCGAAAACCCATATGCACCATATTCTCCGGTTCTCCTTTATCTATTCTACTAGTTACATCTTCAAAAAGTTCCAGTGGGATTGTCAAACACAACTTCCTCGTCTTAAATCTGTACGACTTTTGTCTAATCCCATTAATATTTTCCAGGTGTTCTGGTATCACATCCTTTAAACTACAAACAGTGGTGCAGCAGGTAATGCTGGTGCCTCACAGCTCCAGCTCATGAACTTCCAGTGCCACATATGTGGAGTTTGCACATCTCCCTCTCTGCCTATGCAAGTTTCTTCTGGGTGCTTCTGTTTCCCTCCCACATCCCAAAGTTGTGCTGTTTGCTAGGTTAATTTGCTACTGGAAATCCATCCACACCCCCCCCCCCCCCACCCACCGTACAGCTGGGTTACAGGAGAATGGAGGGAGGGATTGCTAATGGGCATGTGAGAGAGAATAACTTACAGAGAAATAGGCATTAAGTTCCTTATGTACCTCCATGGCTCTTTAAGCAAAGGAGTTACTCCTCCAATTCTCTTGCTTTCTTTGTTTTAGGTTTTTTTTAAATAGTGGGGTTACATTTGCACTCTCCAAACTACAGGAACTGCTGCATAATTTGTACAACTTTGGAAGAAGGCAAATACTGCATCCACTATTTCCAAGACCAACTCTTATGGTACACAGGGGTGCAAGTTACCAGGCACGAGGGAGTAATCAGCTTTTAGCACTATTAATTTCACCAGCACTTTCTTATTTAAATTAACTGTAAATTCTTTTAATTCCTCCTTTTCATTAAACTCTTGGTTCCCTTGCATTTTTGGGTAGTTAATTGTGTTCTTATCCATGAAGACACAGCCAATGTATTTGGATCCACAAACAATCTGATGAAGGAGCTCAGCAGGTAGAGCGCATCTGTGGGAGGAAAGGAATTGTCAACACTTTGGGTTGAAACTCTGCATCAACACTGAATCAGTCCTGATGCCAGGTTTCAACCCAGAGAAACATTCCAGCATCTGCAGTCTCTGGCATCTCCGAGCAGGAGGGTAAAAGCGCCAAAAGAATACAAAGCTAAATTTCATATACTTTAATGCAAAGAGTTAGACCAGCAACTCAGTATCCCAGGGTATAGAATCTTCAGGGATGACGTGTGATACTTCGGATGTAAAAGAGGAGGTGGTGTTGCACTGTTAGTTAAGGAATGAATTACTTCAGGTTTAGGGGAGTATGAGACCATGTGGGTAGAGACCAGGAACAAAATGGGCGTCGTCACTATGCTGAGGGTGCATTTCAGACGACTTAACAGACAACAGGAGAGAGAGGAACAGACACGTAGGCAAATAGCTGAGAGAATGTAATAAAAGTAAGGTTATAGGTACCAGGGGATTTCAACTTTCCAAATATTTACTGGGATTGTCTTAGCACAAAAGGTTCAGAGGGGGCTGAATTTTTTTTTGAGCTGTGCCTAGGAGAGCTTTTTGACACAGTATGTAGATAGACCAACAAGGGAAGGAGCAGTACTGGACCTTGTCTTGGGGAATGTAACTGATCAGGTGGGGGGGGGGGGGGGGGCATTCGGAATTCTGGAGATAGTGACCATAACTGCATATATTTCAAAACTGTGTTGTGGAAAAATGCAAGTATAAGCCAGGAATGAAGGTGTGAAATTGCAAGGTGGAGGGGGGGGGGGGGGGGGGGGGGAAGAGAGAGACAATTTCATTAAAAATAAGTCAGGACCTGGCAGAGGTAGACTGGGAACATCTACTTACAGGTAAGTGTACATCTGCACAATGGGAAGCATTCAAAGAGAAAATAGCAAGAGCTCAGGGCCAACATGTTCCCAGAAGGATGAAAGCCAAGCATAAAGAGTACAAGGAACACGGAATGTCGAGGGCTGGATAGGGAGAAAAATTGTATATGGCAGGTATAAAAAAGTAAAGACAGGGGAGACCTCTTAAGGGTATTAGAAGCTGTGGGGAGGTGTTTAAAAAAGGAAATTAGGAAGGCAAAGAGGGGTCACAAAATATCACTGGCAGAGAGGATTAAGGTAAATCCAAAGTGTTTTATAAATATATTAAGGACAGAAGAATGACTAGGGAAAGAGTAGGGTCAATTAGGGACAACAGGAGCAATCTGTGCATGGAGCCAGAAGTATAGGTCATGTTCTAAATGAATACTTTTCCAATCTGTATTCATAAAGGAAACAGAGCTTGTCACTGGAGAACTCAGTAGAGGGGAAGGTGAAATTTCTGGAGCATTCTAGTGAGTAAGCGATCACTTAGTGGGCTTAAAGGTGGATAAATCCACAGGTCCGGATGAGATTTATCCCAGGCTGCTGTGGAAGGCAAGGGAAGAGGCTGGGGTGGATGCGTTGAGCTGAATAGCCTGTTACCATGCTGTACGACTCCAAGGATTGTAGCATGTAATAGTTAGTCTTCCCTACATGACACTGCACAACAAGATTATTGACTAATTCCCTTCTCATTGCACAGTACCCAATCTAGAATAGCCTATTTCCAGTTGGCTCCTCTATGTACCAGCCTAAACAATTATCCTAGACATACTACAGGAATTCATCCTTCAGTGCTACTGCAAACGTAGTTTGACCAGTTTATTTTCAAACCACCAACAACAGTAAAAGGCAATTTGAGGGGTAACCATGGCATCTAGCTAGAGATCCTGTAAGATTTACTGGCTTTTAAGTGTGAAAACTCCAATGGCCTTTCAAAAGGCAGCATGTTCATAGGATCCGGAGTAGTTAAGTGCAACACTGCCATAAATGGAGGCCATTCAATTCACCCTTTCTTCACCGCTTCTTTCATAGCGCAATCCAAAATTAATTGCATGGCTCTGATCTCATCCGTAATCAGAGGAATTCAAATAAATGCTTCTGCACATTACAGTGAGGGCTTTATAGCTGGGTTCTTATCTGATGTAGACACTCAATCTGTGGAAGTATTTACTGAACCCTAATCTACTCTAGCTGTTTCTTCCCTTCCCTATCCCAGACATATTTAGATGTCAACATCATGGCCCTGGCTGAATTTAGTCACATAGCAAGTTCCTTACTTGGTATCCAGCCTGCAGCTGCAAGAAATCTACCATTCTGCATATAAACCATCAAAACCCCTTGAGCAGTCTCCAATTTATAAAGATGCATAATATCCAAGTGCCAAGTATCTGACTATAGGTTTTTGTTATTTGTGCTAGTAATATTAATCTATTTCAGACCCAAGATGATCATCAGGTAAATTATTCCATTCAGTGACAGACTCAGCATACACATGGCCACCGAAGGAAGAATGTGATTCATCATCAGGACCAAAAATACCTTAAAATAAAACTGGATGTGTATTTATTCATACTTAACTCATCATGAAACCGCATTGAAATTTTGCATATTTCCTCCTTTTAATTAAGCCTTGTTAAGTGCAGTGAAAGCTTTGTCTCTCCTCCGTCAAGCTACAAATGTCTGTCACTGTGACATGCGCAGATGCACCAGCATATCACTATTTTCAGCTGCTGGCTGTTTCGTTATCACTGGATTCCCCTCTCTTCAAAAGTGTACCCATCCTCCATTCACAATTCCAAACATAACAAACATTAAAACCAGTGAAAAACTCAACAAGTGACCTTTAAGACCATGAAGGTTCCATGATCTTTCATCAGAAATGCTAACTGTTTCTCTTTCCACAGATGCTACCTGACCTGCAGAGTATTTCCAGTATTTTTTTTTGAATTTCAGATTTATACCCTCAACAGCATTTTGCTTTTGGGCAAACCTTTCCTTGCAAACACAATCTACTCATCTTCAATTATTTATTACACTTCCCTCCAGTTCTTGCAGACAATTCAGTGCACTCATCATAACCCCCTAACCACAGTGGTCCTCTTGCCTAAGTATCATAAAAAGCAGACCAATCTTACCTCTTCAAAGGTTTTAGATTCCAGCCTCATTCTCCAATGGCCCATAATCTCTCCCTCCCACTCCAGTTTAGCCACACCAGTACTTTCACACCACAGATCCTCTTCCCAACCATTTTTTCCCCACCTACTGCTGGAATCGATAGCTATAGTCATACAGCATGGAAGCAGGCCCTTTAGCCCGAGTCCACCTCAACCTTTAAACTAATACAAAAAGCTATCATCAGACCTTTCCTTCCGAAAGTCTTGCTGTGTTGCCTCCTCATATTACCATACATTCTGCAATGGCTCTACATGAAGACATTAGTCGATATAGCCACAGACTAAACCAATAATGCTCCTAGGTTACTGCCGAAATCTGCAAGAGCTACTTTATCCTGGTACTTTCAACAATATTTCCATTATTATATCCATAGCTAATCTGGTATTTCCCAGCATTGTGTGCACTGGCTTTGTTCATCTATATTAGTATAATATGCAAAAATCTATTTACGATGCCACAAGCTACACTAGCTCCAGAAAGGACTGATATACACTACACTAATTCCTTTTTTTTTTAAAAGGAAACACACATGGGTCTTTCTGAGCATATATTACATCAATTTACCAGAGTATAAACTGTAACAGCTCAATGTGCCTGCAATAATACCTTAGATTTCCATGCCATTTCAATAATTGTGTTAATATATCCCTGTCTCTCTCGGTTTAACTCTGTAAAATTAGTATCAGCACCATACCTGTATTTGTACGAACATCAGTATTTTCTGTGCTGTGCTACCTTGACACAAATTAATTCTGTACATTAGTGATATAATTTGCACAAGTCCTGTACATACAAATTAATATATAGTGGTATATTAGATGTACATTATTTGTCTGCAAAAACATACAATAGGATATGCTTACCAGTCCTATACAACAGTACTTATAAGAGTTCAGTCTACTTGTATTTGAATAGCAAAATACTCCACATCAGGTCAGCAAACATGAACTATGAGAATTTGTACAGCAGCTAGCTTGGTGAACTTACATTGGTATATTACATAACTTTCTGCATTAACTCTTTAAACTTGGAATTTCACTTTTCCATTGTCCAAAGATATTAATACAAATGCAATCAGAAATCTGGAGCTTTATACATACATCAGTCAATCCCATCACTAAATCTGTACATAAATCCATCTGAGTACAGTGGATTTCTAGTAAAAGCTCATGCCCCTGACAATATCATGGCTGTGGTAAAAGCCTGTGATGCAAAACCTATTGCATCTCCATCCAGGCTGTTCCTGTACAGCTATAGCAGCAGCATCTTTCCAAAGCAGAATTTTCCAGGTTATGCTCTGCCCATTAAATGGAAAAATCCAATGCAGCCAGGTACAATCCCATCAATTGGCACCCAAAAAACAAGGTATCTGATTGACATAGTATTAAGCAGAATGTAGTGTAGCAGTTAGCGTAATGTTTTACAGCGCCAGCAACCCGGGTTCAATTCCAGCCGCTGTCTGTTGAGGAGTTTGTACGTTCTCCCCGTGTCTGCATGGGTTTCCTCCGGGTGCTCCGGTTTCCTCCTACTTTCCAAAGACGTTAGGAAGTTGTGGGTATGCTATGTTGGCGCCAGAAGCGTGGCGACACTTGCGGGCTGCCCCCAGAACACTCTACGCAAAAGATGCATTTCACTGTGTGTTTCGATGTACGTGACTTATATTGAAACCCTGCTCGGGACCACAGCCAAAATTGGCAAAACATAACAGTGAAATTAGAGGTGAACCAAGGCTGTATTTGATTGAGTTTTGCATTAAAGAGCCCGGTAAAATTGAAGTCAATGGTGTTAACTCATCACAGGCTGGAGTCATAACCACAAAGGAAGGTGGTTCTGTTTGTTGGAGCCTAACTCTCATACATTGGAGCAACAAAATGCTGGAGGATGCAATGAATCGGCAGCATCTTGGGAGGGAAATGGACAGTCGGCATTTTGGGTCGAGACCCTTCATCTGGACTTGAAAGATAGAGGGGAGATAGCCAGTAGAGGGTCTCACAGAACTCCTGAGGTTTCTTCCAGATACGCCCACTTAGTTTTCCTTCAGATCTACATCAACCTAGTTGATTCTTAACTGAAATAAAAAAGAGAAAATGCTGGAAAGGGCTAGCAGCATTTGTGGAAAGAGAAAACAAGTTAGTTTTATGGTGCCCAGACAACAGGGAAAGAGTTGGGCAGGATAAAGGGAATATATCTGATAGAACAAGACCGAATGCTCTAGTGTGGCAGTTAGAATCAGACTACGTGAAAATCAAAACAAAAGCTGCAGATACTAGAAATCTAAAATAAAAACCGAAAAAGAAGCATAATCTGATACCAAAATGCAGGTTCTCCCCAGATTTCAAACACCTGGTTTATGTATATCTTGTACATACAAACGAGCACTTGGGAGACTGGTGGGATGAAATGGCTGTCTGCTGTGAGGCTACAGGCATTTTCTGCCATGTGGGAATTCTGTTCTCAGCAATATCATTGCATCTTGCAGAGAAATCTGAATGGTTGAGTTAAACACCCTGGTTTAACTACATGTTGCGTTTGGTTAGCCTATTTTTATATTTAAATATAATGCCCGGTGGCTGCATTCCCAATTTGCAAACTGTTCAGGTTACAAACTGTCCTCAGGAACAGAACCCTGTCATAACCTGGGGAGCACCTGTAAAAAGAGAAAATGACAGAAATACTCAGCAGGTCAGGCTGCATTTGTGGGAAGAGAAACAGAATTAACACTTCAGGTCAAGGACCCTTGGTCAGAGACAAAAGAATCTTGTTAAGCTGCAGGGAAGGTGGAGGAGGGGGATGTCTATGATCAGGCAAAGCCAGAGTAAGCATGGGTTAAGTGGTAACCAGGGTTATCTGGTCAGTGAGTGAATGGGAGCCATTAGAGAGCAGGAATATAGACAAATGAATGTAGGATGTGCAAAATGCAGAGCAGGAAGACATGCCCGGCAGGTCAGGCTGGGCATGCCCTGCACTCCAGAAACAAAGAAAAAAAAGTGGGAGAAAAAAACAAGCTGAGCCATTGACAACTGAGACAAACAAAACTGACAGATACAGACTGATGCAGTCTGATACAGTCACACTCTAACCTACCCCTCTTCTGAACTTGCAGCACTCCACTGACTAAGAATGAACTCTGATATGGTCAAGCTGACTGACAAGTGGTGCTGTTGTGGTCTGGTAAACTGACTTCTATCTAGCAGAGGTGAGAGGTAGCTTTCAGACACCTCCTCATAACCCCCTTTGGATCATGACCCCACCATCTACCACCAGGCCACGTTCACCCAGACAGTCAAGGAGCTCATTGCCTCAGGAAATCTTCCTCCCACAGCTTCCAGGCTTATCATGTCCCAGCTCTGCACAGCCTGCTTCTATCTCCTGCCTAAAATCCACAAGCAGGACTGCCCAGCCCAGACCTACTGTTTCAGCCTGCTCTTGCCCCACTGAATTTTTTTCTTCCTACCTTGATTATATTCTTTCTGTTCTGGTCCATTCCCTTCCCACTTATATCCATGACACTTCTGATGCCTACTGCCACTTTGACAGTTTCCAATTCCTTGGTTCCACTAGGCTCATCTTTACCATGGATGTACAATATCTTTGCATCTCCATCCCTCTGCTTTCTCCTGGAGCAGAGGCCCAACCAGTTCCCCTCTGCCAACACATTTGCCTGGCTGAACTTGTTCTCACATTGAACAACTTCTCCTTCACCACTTTCTCCAGATCAAAGGTGTAGCTATGTGCACTTGCATGGGCCCAAGCTATGCCAGTGCTTTTGTGGTATAAGTGGAGAAGTCTTTATTGCAGTCCTAGCCAGGTCCCGTCCCTTGGCATTGGTGCTGCCTCCTACACTCAAGCAGGACTCAACTAATTCATTACCTTTGTTCCCAATTTCCACCCTGCTCGCACCTTCATGTGGTCAATCTGATTCTTTCTGCCTTTTCTGGATCTATCTCCATCTCAGGAGACAGGCTAGCTACTAATATTCATAAACCTACCAGCTCCCACAGATACCCCCACTTCTCTTCATCCCATCCTGATTCCTATAAGGAGTCTTTTCCATTCTCCCAGTTCCTTCATCTCAGACATATTTGCTCCAATGATGAGACATTCCATACAAGTGTCTCCGAAATGTCTTCCTCCTTCATGAACCATGGCGTTCTCTCTACCTTTGTTAACAAAGCCCTTGACTGCATCTCATCCATTTCCCAAAACTCTGTTCTCACCCTCTCCCCTTCAGGACAGAACAAGGATGGATTTCACCCTCCAGTCTCTGCATTCAACAGATCATTCTGCACAATTTCCACCACCTTCAAAGAGATTCTACCACTAGACACATCTTCCCTTCTCCTCCCCTTTCAGCATTTCACAGGGACCATTCCCTTTGCAACTCCCTGACCCACTGTTCCTGTCCCTCCAACCACTCCCCTTCTAACAGCACTTCCCATGCAACTGCAGGTCATGCAACACTTGTCCTTTCATCTCTTCCCTTCCCACCATCCAGGGAGCCAGTCTTTCCAGGCTAAGCAGTGATTCACTTGCACTTCTTCCAATCTAATGTACTTAATTCATAGAACAGTACAACACTGGAACAGGCCCTTCAGCCCACGATGTCTATGCCGACCATAATGCCAAATTAAATTAATCCCATCTGCCTGAAAATGATCTATATCCCTCCATCCCGTCTGTTCATGTGTCTGTCTAAATGCCTCTTAAACGTTGCTATCGTATCTGCTTCCACCACCTCCCCGGTAGTGTGCTCGAGTCACCTACCACTCTCTATCTAAAAACACTTGCCTCATAAATCTCCTTTAAACTTTCTCCCTCTCACCGTAAAGTGATGCCCTCTAGTACTTGACATTTCCACCCTGGGGAAAAAAAAGACTATCTACACTATCTATGCCTCTCATAATTTTATGTACTTTCACGTCACCTATCAACCTCTGACACTCCAGAGAAAACAATCCAAGTTTGTCCAACCTCTCCTTAAAGCTAATACATTCCAACACCTTGGTGAACCCCTTCTGCACCCTCTCCAAAGCCTCCACATCCTTCCAGCAACCAGAAATGCCCACAATACTCCAAATATGTCCTAAACAAAGTTTTATACAACTGCAACATGACTTCCCAACTTTTAAACTCAATGCCCCAACTGATGAAGGCAAGCACTTCTTTCTTTACCACCCTATCCACTTGTGTTACCACTTCCAGGAAACTATGACTTGCATCCCAAGATCCCTCTGTACATCAATGCTCCTAAGGGTCCTACCATTTACTGTATACTTTCCTCTAACATTTGACGTCCAAAATGCAACACCTCACACTTGTCTGGATTAAAGTCCATCTGCCATTTCTCCACCCATATTTCCAATTGATCCATGTTCTGCTGTATCCTTTAACAAACTTTCTCATTATCCCCAACTCCGCATATTTTTGTATCGTCTGCAAACTTACCTATATTTTCATCCAAATCATTTATACATATTGCAAACAACAGTCCCAGCACTGATCCCTGTGGAACACCACTGGTCACAGACCTCCAGTTAGAATAATCCCTCCACCACTACCCTGTGTCTTCTATGGCCAAACTAAGTTTGAATCTAATCTACCAAGTCACCATGGATTCCATGTGCCTTAATCTTCTGGCTCAGTCTACCACGAGGGACCCTGTCGAGTGCTTTACTAATGACCACGAAGCCAACATACACTACAGTACCCTCAATCATTTCGTCACCTCCTCAAAAAATTCAATCAGGTTCATCCTGACATGACCTCATCCGCACAAGTTTATTCTTTTGCAAACCTGAGTAAATCCTACCCTTAAGAATCTTCTCCAATAATTTCCCTACCATTGAGGCAAGGCTCACCAGCCTATAATTTGCTGGATTATCTTTATTGCCCCTCTTAAACAAAGGACCTTGCCCATAGCTAAAGAGAATACAAAGGTCGCTATCAAGGCTGCTGCAGTGTCCTCTCTTGCCACCCTCAATTACCTGGGATAGATCCCATCAGACCCTGGGGACTCATCCACCTTAATTTTGTTAGAGACTCAACACCTTCTCTTTCTTGATATCAACATGCCCCAGAATATCAACGTACCCCTCCTGATCTCACGATCCTCCATGTCCTGCTCCTTGGTGAATGCAGATAAAGTACTCGTATAGTATCACATTCACTTCCTCTGGCTCCAGGTATAAATTCACTCCTTTGTCCTTGAGGGTCCTACTCTTTCTGTAGCTACCCTTGTTTTTAACGTATACCATGAATTGGAATTTTCCTTAATCCTTCTCATCAAGAACATTTTATGGCCCCTTTTGGCCCCTCTGGATTCCATGTTGAAATTTATTTGGTGTTCGTAATGGGGTCTCCTCTACATTGGAGAAATCAAATCCAGATTGGGTGATTGTTTCGCAGAGCACCTACGTTCAGCCAGAGGGACACCCCTGAGCTTCCTCATCTCACTCCCATTCTGATCTATCGGTCTGTTGCATCCTGCACTGTTACAATGATGCCCAACACAAACGTGAGGAACAGCACTTCATTTTCCATCTGGGCACGTTGCAGCCTTCTGAATTTAATATTGAATTCTACAACTTCAGGTAACTTGATTTCTGTTTGAATCAGTCATCCATGTGATATTGGCACCATTTATTTGTTTTGTTTTCCCTTCCCCTTTGGGACAAGAGGACATAGCCAGCCAGGCACGACTTCCTAATCTGCATTTCAGAGCTCCTATATTCTTTTGTCTATGTTCTCAGTCTCTAACTGCTCCATTCACTCACTGACCAGATAACCTTGTTTACAGCTTATCCTTATCTTACCCTGGTTTTACCCTCTCAGAGACATTACTTCTCCCCCACCTACCCTGCTTAATGAGCTTCTTTTAACTCCTTTCCAGTTTTGACGAAGGGTCTTCGACCTGGAACGTTAAAATTCTGTTTCTCTTCCCACAGATGCAGCCTGACCTGCTGAGTATGTCTGGCATTTTCTCTTTTTATTTTAGAATCAGATCATGCTTCTTTCTTTGTGTGTTACTAATAGCAAAGCTGTGGAACACGCCCAGCAGGTCAGGCTATACCAATAGAAAAAAAAGGTGGATGACTGGATGGCCAGTTATAAAGCAGACAGAAAGAGCAAGTTACCCAAAGCTTGAGAATTTGACATTGAATGCAGAAGACTGCAACAAGCCCAGACAGAGATTAGGTGTTGTTCCTCAAGCTTGCATTGAGCTCTTTGTAACAAATCCACAGAGAGATAGGTCAGAGTGGGAGTGGGAAGGGGAATTAAAGTGGCATTCACTATTGTGGAATGAATGCAGGTGGTCTGCAAAGCAAGCACCCAATCTGTGTTTGGTTTCTCCAACGTAGGTGTCTCCAGTTGAGAGGAAATCACACAGTGAACACCAAACGTAGGATATTAGATTGGAAGAAATGCATCTGAATCACTGCTTCACTCTTTAGGTTCCTGAATGGTAGGAAGGGAAGAAGTGAGAAGACAGGCGCTACATCTGCTGGAGTAGAACAGGAAGGAGATCAGGAGGGCAAAAGGGGGACATGAGATATCCCTGGCAGATAAGGTAAAAGGGAAACCCTAAAAGGTTCTATAAGTATATTAAGAGCAAAAGGGTAACTAGGGAAAGAATAGGTCCCATTAAGTATCAGTGTGGCCCTCAATGTGTGAAACCATGGGAGATAGGCAAGGTCTTAAATGAATACTTCTTGTCTTTATTTACCATGGAGAAGATCATGGAAGCTAGTGAGTTCAGAGAACAGAACAGTGAGGTACTGAAATGTATGGACATTCTGAAAGAGGAGGTGTTGCCAGTTTGAGGCGCATAAAGGTGAACAGATGCCCTGGACCCAAGCAAGTGTATCCTCAAACATTTGTGGGAAACAAAGGAAGAAATTGCTCGAATCCTGGCAGAAATGTATGCATCTTCATTAGCCACAGGTGAGGTACCAGATGACTGGATGGTGGCTAATGTTGTGCCTCTATTTAAGAAGGGCTGCAAGGAAAAACCAAGGAATTACAGGCTGGTGAGCTAACATCAGTGATGGGAAAGTTACTGGAGGGGATTCTGAGAGACAGGATCTACCTGCATTTAGAAAGGCAAGGACTGATTAGGGATAGTCAGCATGACTTAGTGCATGGGAAACCATGTCTCACGAACGTGATTGAGTTTTATTTTGAAGAGTGACCAAGAGGACTGACAAGGGTAGGGCAGTAGATGTTGTCTGCATGGATTTTACAAGGATTTTGACAAGGTCCTGCATGATTGGCTGGTCTGGAAGTTTAGATCACATGGAATCCAGGGTGAGCTAGCCAACTGGATACACAATTAGCTTGGTGAAAGGAATCAAAGGATGGCAGTGCCGTACTTCTGACGAAGGTAGTCCCACACCATCACTGAGGGAGTTAAAGCTTTAGACCTACTGAAGATGAAGGAGTGGCAATACAGTTCAAACAATTCTGTAGATGATGGCATTCACATGCAGATATGCTCACCTTTCATGATGGTGGAGATCATGGGTTTGAGAGATGCCTTTGAGATAATCTAGTTAAGTAAATGCAGTGCATTTTGTAGTTGGTACACATTGCAGCCAAGGTGTAATGATGGAGTGATTGAACATTTAGGATAATGGACGGGATGTCAATTAAGCAGATTGGATGGTAACAAGATTCAAGTGATCTTGGAAATGCACTCAGCCAGGCAATTGGAGAATATTCTTTAACAGTAATGATATGCCTTGTGTATAGTGGAAAGGCTTTGGGGTGCCAGGTGTGTCTCTCATTGCAGGATAGTCAGCTCTTGTAGTATTCATTTGATGGTCCTGGTCAAGATTTGTTCAATGGTGATTCCCCTGGATGTTGATAGTGGAAGTGTTATTTAATGTCAAGGCCAGGTGTTAGATTGTCTAATCAGAAATTGATACTGCTGGCATTACACTCATTACTTATCAGCCCATGTCTGAATGGTGAATTAGCTTAGGGGCTTCATTTTCTCAGAAGATGAGACTGGAACTGAATGATGAACAACATTCCCACATCTGAGGTTGCGGTGGTAGGAAGGTTGTCAATAATATAGCAGAAGACAGTCTGCTAATTATTGACAACCAAGTTGCTTGTGGAACTCCTACTATGATTATTAACAGTGCCCACTCACCCCACCACCCAATCCACAATCATCTTCCTTTGTGCAAATGAAGGCTCCAACGGTGAAATGCAGTGACTTCACTTTTACCAGGGTTCCATGAATGCCTCCTCCTGCAGTGTCCACAATCATAGGAGCCAGTCTTTATCCAATTCAATTTACTCCACATCAAGTAATAATCTATAGCACCAGACAGAGCTAAGCTTAAGGGAACAGACAATGTTTCAACTATAGTGCTAGAACCGTTCATGGCTCTAGACACACTATCCCAGTATACCTATACTGTCATTTATCAGACTGCATGAAAAAAAAATCGCTCAGCTAAAATACAGGGGAAAACAAGGAAGACTACTTCAACCTTGGAAAAAACCCTAATTCACAAATCACAGGAAAAAAAAGATCCTCCTAGGCAACATCAACAACAGGGTGGGAAAAAAATAAACCCCTTTGATTGGTGTTGAGGAAGTATGGAAAGTCAACTTCACAGAGTCCTCCTCCTGACAAAATGCAAAGTCTTGTTATAACTAACACCATTCTGTCAGAGATACGAGCACAAGAGCTCAGGGCAAGATCCCAGTCTTGACATTGGCACCTGTTAGATTATATTGTGTTGCATCAGCCACATACATGTATAGATAACAACTGAACTGATCACCAGTAAATCTGTGTTACCTCCATCAATGTGGACCCAAAACAGCAACAGAAAAGTTGCAATTTCATAATTCTTTTGGATCCTACAGAGCTAGCTCTTCTGGATCCTACAGAGCTAGCTCTTCTGAGACGATACCTCAGAGACACCTGTCAACTCCCAACCAATAGGACCCAAAGTATCCACAGTGTATGGACTACCCATAGGCCCCCAATAATTAGCATCTATGAAGAGATTCTTCGCTTCTCTACTCAGACTGGTTTGACGACAAGATCCAACAGCTACCTAACTGAAAGTGCATGGCACTCCTTGATTGGAAGTTTCAGCATGCCTCAGAGAAAAGCACTTCAACAGGCACCAGAAGATCAATGACCAGGAGAAAACTTAAAAGAACAGAGAGTAGGTGGAAACATGGCAGGAAGCCCAGCAACTCACTGATAGCCACGCGTATATGCGGTTTCTTCAGTTTTGTTAACGCCATCTACAACCCAAAACCCCATGACCCCACTGCATTGAGTGTCAAGAGCAGAGGTGAACTTATCCAGGACAGAGACAGACAGTCAATGCTCAATGGAAAGAATACTTCAAAGACCTCCCCTACTCTGTACTTGACGTGAGCACTCTTAACACCATTCCACAACAACCTATTTGGACCAGCCTTGCTTCCACTCCTGTGGAACAAGCTGTCAAAAAGCCACGTTAATTAAAAAGCAAGACCTCTGAACCAGACATTATTCCTGAATTCTGAAACTCAGGAATTCACAATCGCATCATCCCCATCTGGGAAGAGGTGGTTGTGTTGCAGATGCCACGATATGCCCATCTTGAGGAAGGAAGACGAAGGACTCAACACTTCCCTTTGCAACTGGATCCTTGACTTCCTGACCAACAGACCACAATCAGTTGGGATAGGCAGCAGCACCTCTACCATGATTATCCTCAACACTGGTGTCCCACAAAGTTGTGTCATCAACTCCCTACTTTACTCCCTACACACGCGACTGCAAGGCCAGATTCTACTCTAACTCCATCTACAAGTCTGTAGATACCACCACCGTAGTATGCCAAATCTCAAATGACGAAGAGTCGGAGTACAGGAAGGAGATAGAGAGCCTAGTGGCATGGTGTCAGAACAACCTTTCCCTCAATGTCAGCAAAACAGAAGTGCTGGTCATTGACTTCAGGAAGGGGGACAGTGCACATACTCCTGTTTATGTCAACAGTGCTGAGGTTGAGAGGGTTGAGAGCTTCAACTTCCTAGGAGTGAACATCACCAATAGCCTGTCCTGGTCCAACCACGTGGACACCATGGCCAAGAAAGCTCATCAGCACCTCTACTTCCTCAGGAGGCTAAAGAAATTCAGCATATCCCTGTTGACTCTCACCAATTGTTATAGATGCAGCAAAGAAAGCATCCTATCTGGATGCATCACGACTTGGTATGGCAACTTCTCTGTCCAAGACCACAAGAAACTGCAGAGAGTTGTGGACACAGCTCAACATGTCACGGAAACCAGCCTCCCCTCCATGGACTCTGTCTACACTTCTTGCTGGCTCCGTAAAGCAACCAATGTAATCAAGGACCCCACCCACCCTGGACATTCTCTCTTCTCCCCCTTCCTATGGGGCAGAAAATACAAAAGCCTGAAAGCACGTACCACCAGGCTCACGGACAGCTTCTATCCTGTTGTTATAAGAGTACTGAATGATCCCCTAGTACAAAAAGATGGACTCTTGACTTCACAATCTACCTTGTTATGGCCTTGCAAATTATTGTCTGCCTGCATTGCATTTTCTCTGTAACTGTAACATTTTATTCTGCATTCTGTTATTCTTTTCCCTTGTATTACCTCAATGTACTGATGATATGAAATGATCTGTATGGATGGCATGCAAAAAAGTTTTTCACTGTACCTCAGTACATGTGTCAATAATAAACGAATTTATCAATTTAACTGCAAAAAAGATGCCTTCTCCCAGTAGTCAAAGAGCTGCTCCCTGAACTTCAGTGTGGTTTCCATCTATCCAGACACAAAGTGGATTTTACTTGCACCATGCAACAACTCCAAATACCAGATTAGCACAAACCACTAAATGTGGCTTTTTCTGACCTCTCTAAACCCTTTCACTGTGTCAACTGGGAGGGACTGTGGAGCACCTTCCTCAAATTCAATTGCCCACATGAATTTTGGGGCAGTTTGTTTTATGAAAGCATGCATGTTAAGCCCCTAACCAATGAGTCCACAACAGACCCACGTCAAGCAAGGCTGTGCACCTTTGTAATCCTTCTCACCGCAATGCTGCTCAACTTGCACTCCAGAACCAAGGTCACATCAACGTTAGTAGTCAAGCTCCCATTACACAGATGACATTTGCGTTTATGCACATTTGGAGGCCAAACTCCAAGTCAGTCAACTCATTCACTGAAGCATACTCTATGAACATAGCCCCACTGTACAACACTGTCTTCGGAGAACAAAGATTCACAGCGAGACCCCTGAAAACACAAACTGTTGCCATACCTCCGGAACCACCTTGTGGTAAAGGCAGACATTGACAACAAAATTCACCACTGTCTTAAGTTTGTCAGTGCAGCCTTTAGCCATCTGAGGAAAAGGGATGATTGAAGATTAACTAACCAAAATCAGTATCCTTTCCCAGGCATTGAGGCCCAAATTACACACTGTCAGCTCCACCAAGACATGCCATGTGCATGACTGACACCACACTCCCAAAACAGACCATCCAGCCTGAGCTCTGTTATGGGAGAAGATTATCAGGTGAATTGAGGAAAAGATTCAAGGATGTTCTCAAAGGCTCCTCGAAAAATGCATCATTCCCATCAACTCCTGGGATTTCCTGCTCAGCCCATGACTGCTCAAAGTGGAGAAGGAGCATTTGGGATGGCACTGAGAACACATTTATCCATACATCACGAGCAGACCAAAGGCAGGCATAATCAGGGGAAACACCAACTCCATATACACCCTATCAACCACTTAGCAACTTTTGTATGTTTGAATAAGAAAATTTCTTGTTCTTTACTCAGAGAATGGGCCCAGTCCACTTAAGATGTATCCATCCTTGGGATGGAAGACTAGACGCGTACATAATACTCAAGATATAGTCTCACTGCAGCTCAATATAATTGATGCAGGATGTTACTGCCCTTGTACTCAAATCCACTTGCAATGAGAGTCAACATACAATGTCTTCTTAATCAGTGGCTGAACCTACATGGTGATGTTCAGAGATTCAGGTACAAGGACACCGAGGTTCCTCAGAACATCAACACCTATCAAACTGTCATCATTTAAAAAAAACTCCATCTTTTGACCAAAGTGGATAACCTTACACTCTTCCACATTATATTCCACCTGCCATTTCCTTATCCAATCACTTAGTCTGTTCTTTTCCCTTTGAATCTTCCTCACAACCCATAGTGCCAGTGACCTTGGAAATCATCGACAGACTACAATATAATGCACTTGACATCTTCATCCAATTCATTGATATTGATTGTAGACAGCTAGGATACAAGAACTGATCCTTGTGGTACCTCATTGGTCACGGCTTCCATACTGAGACTGATTTTGTTTAATAATCTCATGTGATATTGTATCCAAGACGTCTGGGAAGTCCAAATACACCACATCCACCAGTTCCTTCATATTTATTCTGTTCATTACAACCTCAAAACTAGCAAGTTTGTTAAACATAGTTTTCCTTCAATAAATCCACATTGACTCTGCTCAGTCCTAGTATTGTCCTGTTACCACTTGCTTAATAATCAATTCCAATCACTGGGAACCATTCCAGAATCATCTTCAGCTTTATTGACACCACCTCCCAAGTCCACAACCTGCAAGGGCAATAGATGGATAATTTCGCCCCAAGTCACTCTCCATGACGTGGGAATACAAGGGCCATTCCTTCACCACTACTGGCTGAAAATCATAGGACGCGTTCCCCAACCTTCAAAACAGACCGCAGGCTCCCAGAACGATGCCCAGCACCACCTTTTCTAAATGTAACTGAGATGGAGCAATAAATGATAGTGACACCCGAATCCCAAGGAGGAATATTTGTACATCCCAGTGCATTCTACACCAGTTCAGTACACCAACGTTGGCATATCTTACTTTGGTGAATAATAGTTCAGCACGCCAGCACATTCCGCTATACGGCGTACTATCTCCACATACCTGCATTGGTGTCTCCCGGCCCAAGTGCTCCAGGTTTCGCTCTAGCCCGGCCCACTTCGGCTCGCCTGCCTGTCTGTGCCGCCGAGGGCCGCGCTCTGCCTGCTCCAGGCTCCGGTTTATCCCGGGGCACTGGGCCCCGCGCCCCACACTTCCTGCACCGTCAGCCCTGACGCTGCGCGCCTCCCATCGTCTCCATGGCGGCTTGGAGTCAGAGGGGCCCCAGCCCCCAGAAGTGTGCCCACGTCCCGCGGACGGCCGCACAGCGAGCAATCGTCCGTTCCACAGCAGATCCCAGCAGATCCCACCAGTTCCCCCCCCACCCCCCGCGCCGCCAACCTGCGCTGGGTGGCAACGCGCATGCGCCAACAGCGTGCGGCCGGGGCCGTCAGCGTTTCCTGGCGCGCATGCGTAGCAAGGGGAGCCGGCGTCTCCCGCGGAGTCGCGCGTCCCCGGCGGGCGCGCTCGTGGACCAACGGCTCCTTCTGGCAGACGCATGCGCACCGCGGGTATTGCGGGGTGGTTCGACCGCGTTGTCGTCAGGCGAGGAAGGGTTGGCTTCAGGTGATGCTTAGTTTGTTCTTCTTTTAATGTCGATGCTGGTCAAAGTACGACGCGGCTTCGTAGAGGGAGCCGAGGGGTTCAGGAGAAGCAACGGTGTCATTCCTGTGGGTTATGTGTTGGAGCACCAGCCGGTGTCGTTGGTGATGCTCGGGGGGCGGGGGTCTGAGCAGAGGAGTCTCCAACCTGGTGGCCTCAACATCGATTTCTCCAACTTCCAGTAACCCTACCCCTTTTACTTCCCCTGCCCCTCTACACCCCCACCCCATAACCCCCACTCCACTCCCCAACCCCCTTTGTCTTCCCTTATTCCTATGGCTCCCTTCCCCCGCCTTGATGACCTGCCCATCTCTCCTCCTCCATCCTGTATTCCATGGTCCACTGCCCTGTCCCACTGGATTCCTTCTTCAACCCTTTGCCTCTTCTACCTCTCACCTCTCAGCTTATTACATCTCCTCCCCCACCCACCTAACTACCCCCTCTCACCTGGACTCGCCTATCCCCTGCCTGCGTGTGCTCCTCCCCCTACCTTCTTATTCTGGCTTCTGTGCTCTCCAGTCCTGGTGAAGGCTCTCAGCCCAAAACATCAACTGTTTATTTCCCTCCATGGATGCTGCCTGACCTGCCAAGTACCTCCAGCATTTTTTTGTGTATTTCTCCAGGTTCCAGCATCTGCAGAATTTTTTTTGTCTGAGAGCAGAGGGACATTGATAAGAATCTCCACCACTCTACTCAATGAGATCATGTTCCATTGTACCTTTTGATGGATGGAAGATTGATTTATTGAATCATGTTTGATGAAAGAGCTAGTCAAGGAAAAGCTCTTTGACTACTAGGAGGACACAGTTGAGAGTATTTCAACACATGGCTGACTTGTCTCATCAATGGTGAAAGGCCTTGGGATGACAGAAGGCGAGTCATTTGCCACAGGATGCTCAGCATAGGACTTGCTTTTGTAGTCACAGTATTTATATGGCTGAGCCAGTTGAGTTCCTGTTCAAAGCTGACTCCAGGATGTTGATGGAGATGTGGTCATGTGAGGTCATGAAGGAGGAGGATGTGCTATACCAGAGAACAGGTGTAGGACCATATCTGAAAAGATAATTTGTTGACTCAAGTATCTGGAGGAATGGGCTAAAGTAAAGCACACAGAGACTGCACAGTTATTTTGTGTTTGTTCTTTCGTTTTTCATTCTCAAAGTAGAGACCTAACATGTGCTTGATGTTTAAAAGTTATAGCATGTGACCAACTGCTCTCTATGTTGCTTAAAACTTTTTATTATAGAATGGGGCAGAACTGGTCACCAGTGTGGGGGTGAGCAAATTGCAGAAATGCTTCTTGTCTCTAAGTTCTTTTGTTTAACAAAACACTTGGTTAGTTTAAATTACTGGCATTAACCAGCTATGTCCACTTTGCTGCAGACTTCTCTTCATCTTTAGTCCAAATAAGGATGAAACTGAATTCTAGAGGTGAGTGAGAGTGTGACTGTTCTCAACATCAAGGATGCATTTACTGTAACTTAATGTAGTATATAAGAAACAAAAACAATGCTGGAAGAATTCAGCAAGTCAAGCTGCATTCATGGGGAGCAAAATGGAATCAATGTTTCACATCAAGTAGCCATTATCAGAATCCAAGAATTCTGGTAAAACTGGGGTCAAGGATGAGGGGTAGCTGACTAGAATCTTACCTTGCATATAATGGAGGACATGGTTGTTGCAAACTTCTAATTTCCTCACCCACCCCATACCCCTCAGCCCAACTTTCTTCAGATGCTTTATTAATGACTTCCCTTTGGAAATGGGATAAAGTTGGAAATGGACTGGATGAAAGCAGAATAGTTCATCACATTAAATAGCATTAAATCACATTGAATGAGCATTTGATGAAAGTCAAGGTTAGGGATTGAGGGCTGGAAGGTTGGAATAACCTAAATAAACTCCATTTTTGGCCAGCATTGGATGAATAGCCTCCCGTGCCACATTTCTAGGATAATACAATTCCAGTTGCTGAGATTTCATAATCAGCATCCCTCTGGTCAGTGATCTGAAGCTTAGTTGGGACAGCACATAAATACTGTGGTTATAAGAGTAGGATGGAGATCTATTGTAGCAAGTGGATCATCTGACTCCAAAACATTTGTCATGAGCAAGGTATGTCATAAATGTCATGGAATTCTTGCTTAAGTGCAGCTTGAAAGACAAAAAACTTAACACTGCTGAACAAAAGTCAATTCACGGTTGGAATGAAAAATGGTCACTGAATCAGTCAAACAGCTAGGTGAACAACCAGATGTGGTGGTACATACAGGTACCAATAACATAGGTAGGAGAAGGGATGAGGTCTTGCAGCATGTGTTTCAGGAGCGAGGTAGCTGTTTAAAGAGCAGGACTACAGATGCACTGTAGAAAGCATCCTATCTGGATGCATCACAGCTTGGTATGGCAGCTGCTCTGCCCAAGACCACAAGAAATTGCAGAGTTGTGGACATAGCTCAGTCCATCACAAGAACCAGCCTCCCCTCCACTGACTATCTACACTTCCTGCTGCCATGGTAAAGCAGCTGACATATTCAAAGACTCCTCCCACCCTAGCCAGTCTCTTCTCCCTTCCATTAAGCAGAAGATACAAAAGCTTGAAAATACACACCTCTAGGCTCAAGGACAGCTTCTATGTCACTGTTTTAAGACTCTTGAATGGACCTATTGTACGATAAAGATGAACTCTTGATCTCTCTGCACCTCATTTCTCTAATTGCACTACACTTTCTCTGTAACTAACACTATTCTGCATTCTTTTATTGCTTTTTTCTTTGCACTACCTTGATGTACTTATGTTTTGGAATGATCTATATGGATGGCATGCAAAACAGTTTTTCACTGTATCTTGATATGTGACAATAATAAAGCAATTATAAATTACCTCAAAGGTTGTAATCACTGGGTTGCTTCGGGTGCATGAGCTAGTGATTATAGGAGTAGAAAGGAAGGTCATATGAATGTGGGGCTGAAGGGATGGTGCACAAGGATGGACTTTAGGTTGCTGGATCATTGGGGCTATTTCTGGCAAGTGGGACCTATACTAGTGGGATGGTTGCACCTCAACCAGAGTGCATCAACATCCTTGCTGGGAAGTTTGCTAGTGCTGTTGGGGAAGGTTTAAACCAAGTTGGCAGGGGAAGGGAGCTCAGCAGTTCAGATGGAGAGATACAAGCACCTAGAGGAGAAATAGTAAGTCCAGTAGGCTGAACAAGCTAGTAAGTGAACATGATTCCCACCCATTTTAAGACCACTATCATCCCAGTACTGAAAAAAAAGCAAGATAACATGCCTCATTGACTACCAACCAGTGGCTGTGACATCCATCATCATGAAGTGCTTTGAGAGGCTGGTCATGGCACACATCAACTCCAGCCTCCTAGACAATTTCAACCCACTGCAATTCACCTATCGCCAAAACATGTCTCCAGTGGATGCCATCTCCCTGGCCCTGCACTCAGCTCTGGAGCATCTGGACAGGAAAGACATATGTTAGACTTGTTTATTGACTACAGCTATGCCTTCAATACTATAATCCCAAGCAAACTTGTCACCAAACTCCAAGACCTAGGACTCAACACCTTCCTCTAACTGGATCCTTGACTTTCTAACCAACAGACCGCAATCAGTGAGGATAGGCAGTAATACCTCTGGCACGATTATTCTCAACACTGGTGCCCCACAAGGCTGCATCCTCAGCCCTCTACTCTACTCCCTATACACTCATGACTGTGGCCAGATTCTGCTCTAACTCCATCTACAAGTTTGCAGATGATACCACCATTGTAGGCCATATCTCAAACAGCGATGAGTCAGAGTACAGGAAGGAAATAGAGAGCTTAGTGGCATGGTGTCGTGACAACAACCTTTCCCTCAATGTCAAAAAAACAAAAGAGCTGGTCACTGACTTCAGGAAAGGGGGCAGTGTACATCAACGGTGCTGAGGTCGAGAGGGTTGAGAGCTTCAAGTTCCTGGGAATGAACATCACCAATAGCCTGTCCTGATCAAATCACATAGGTGCCACAGCCAAGAAAGCTCACTGGCACCTACTTCCTCAGGAGGCTCAAGAAATTTGGTATGTCCCCTTTGACACTAACTTTTATTGATGCACCATAGAAAGCATCCTATCTGGATGCATCACAGCTTGGTATGGCAACTGCTCTGCCCAGGACCTCAAAAAAACTGCAGAGAGTTGTGGACACAGCCCCACACGTCACAGAAACCAGCCTCCCCTCCTTGGACTCTTTACCTCTCGCTGCCTTGGTGAAGCAGCCAGCATAACCAAAGCCCCCACCCACCCGGGTCACTCTCTCTTCTCTCCTCTTCCATTAGGTAGAAGATACAGGAGCCTGAGGGCACATACCACCAGGCTTAAGGACATCTACCCCACTGTGATAAGACTATTGAATGGTTCCCTTATACGATAAGATGGACTCTGACCTCATGAACTACCTTGTTGTGACCTTGCACCTTATTGCACTGCACTTTCTCTGTAGCTGTGACACTTTACTCTGTACTGTTATTGTTTTTACCTGTACTACATCAATGCACTCTGCATTAACTCAATGTGATGGCACTGTGTAATGAATTGACCTGTACGATCAGTATGCAAGACAACTTTTTCCACTGTACCTCAGTACAAGTGACAATAATAAACCAATACCAATCTTTAAAGCTAAATTGCATCTATCGAGGAGTATGACTAGTAAAGGATTAATTCATATTAACACAGGGGTCTATGATATTGTGGCCATCACTGAGAGACATGGTTGAAGGATGGGGAGGACTGGCAACTCAAGATTACTGTATAGAATTTTCAGGCAAGGCAGAGGGTGGAGTAAAAGGGGAGGTATTGCAGTATTAGCTGAAGATTGCATTACTTCATTACTGAGGGAGGATATCCTAGAAGGTCCATATAGGTAGAGATTAGAAACAAAAAAGATGGTTCTGCAGACCTCCCAACAGTCAAAAGGAGATAGAGGAACAGGTATGTAGGTGGTTATCGGAGATGTAATTAAAAGTAGGGTTATTGTACTGGGGAATTTCAATTTCCCAAATATTAATTGGGATTGCCTCAGTGTTAAACACTCAAAGTGGGTGGAACTTTTGAGGCATGTCCAAGAGAAATTTTTGATGCAGTGTGTAGATAGAGCAGTGAGGGAAGGAGCATTACTGGACATTGGGGAATGTAGCTGATCAAGTGGAGTGAGTGCCAATGGGGGAACATTTTGGAGATGGTGATCATAATTCTGTACATTTTAAGGTGGTTATGAAAAGAATAGGGATGGACCAGTAATAAAGGTCTTAAATTGGGGTAACATAAGGGAGCCCCTGGCAAAGGTAGACTGGGAGCATCTACTTGCAGGCAAATCTACTTATGTACAGTGAGAAGCATTCAAAGGAGAAATAACAGGAGTTCAAGGCCAACATGTTCCTGTAAAGGTAAAAGCCAGGGTTACAAGTATAGGGAACCCTGGATGTCAAGGGATACTGAGGGCTGGATAAAGAGGGAAAAAAGGAAGCATATAACAGGTATAGGGAACTAATGACAGGGTGGGCCTGTCAAGAATATAAAAAATGTAGGGGCACTTAAGAAATAAATTAGGAAGGCAAAGAGGGGGTACAAGAAATCACCATCAGACAAGATTAAGGTAAATCTAAACATGTTCTATATTAAAGGGCAATAAAATAACCAGGGAAAAAATTGTGACCCATTGGAGACAATGGGGGCAATCTGTGTGTGGAGTCAGAAGGTCTTGTTGTGAAACAGATTCAGGGTCTCAGAGGCAAGGACTCTGAACACAGTCTTAGAGATAAGTGATTTACTTACAAAAGACAAATGCAGGGAAAGGTTAACAGGAATAACACACACACCTAGTTTATAGCAAGCGTGGGGAAAAATCATAACAGAGGTAAAATACACACACACTGAACCAGGTACAGACAATTAAGGAAAAACAATATGATACCAGCCACCCCTTGACTCAGTGCAGGCACGACTCTATGCTACCAGGGATACTAACTAGGATGCTCCCAACCCTATTAACAGTGCACACCTTAGCAACAGTTTCTCCAGCACCATTCCACAGTTCCTCAGCCTGGGATGAAGCAAGATGATCCCTCGGGGCAGGCAAGAGAGAGTTGAGCACATGTGGCATTCTTTTTCAAGAAAGGCAGCAGGGAAAAAAGTCTTGTAAGTATAGACCTGTGAGCCTAACATCAGTGGTAGAGAAGATACTGGAAAAATTCTGAGGGATAGGATTAATGATCACTTAGAAAAATATGAATTAATCAGAGATAGCCATCATGGCTTTGTCAAGGGCAGATCCTGTCTGACCAATCTGATTGAATTCTTTGAAGAGGTAGCAAAGTGTATCAATGAGAGCAGGGCAGTAGATGTGGTTTCCATGGACCTTAGTAAAGCCTTTGACAAGGTCAGACATGGGAGACTGGTTCAAAAGATTAGGGCCCATGGATTCAAGGGCAAATTGGCAAACTGGATAGAAAATAACAAAGCGGATGAGCTTAGAGCGTGGATCAGTACTTGAAGCTATGATGTGGTGGCCATTACAGAGACTTGGATGGCTCAGGGACAGGAATGGTTACTTCAAGGTTTTAGATGTTTCAGGAAGGACCGGGAGGGAGGCAAAAGAGGTTGGGACGTGGCACTGTTGATCAGAGATAGTGTCACAGCTGCAGAAAGGTGGATGTCATGGAGGGACTGTCTACGGAGTCTCTGTGTGTGGAGGTCAGGAACAGGAAGGGGTCAATAACTTTACTGGGTGTTTTTTGCAGGCCGCCCAATAGTAACAGGGATATTGAAGAGCAGATAGGGAAACAGATCCTGGAAAGGTGTGATAATAACAGTTGTCGTGATGGGAGATTTTCATTTCCCAAATATCGATTGGCATCTCCCTAGAGCAAGGGGTTTAGATGGGGTGGAGTTTGTTAGGTGTGTTCAGGAAGGTTTCTTGACACAATATGTAGATAAGCCTACAAGAGGAGAGACTGTACTTGACTTGGTATTGGGAAATGAACCTGGTGAGGTGTCAGATCTCTCAGTGGGAGAGCATTTTGGAGATAGTGATCATAATTCTATCTCCTTTACAATAGCATTGGAGAGAGATAGGAACAGACAAGTTAGAAAAGCATTTATTTGGAGTAAGGGGAATTAAGAGGCTCTCAGGCAGGAAATTGGAAGCTTAAATTGGGAACAGATGTTCTCAAAGAAATGTGGCAAATGTTCAGGGATATTTGTGTGGAGTTCTGCATAGGTACGTTCCAATCAGACAGGGAAGTTATGATAGGGTACAGGAACTGTGGTGTACAAAGACTGTAATAAATCTAGTCAAGAAGAAAAGTAAAGCTTACAAAAGGTTCAGAGAGCTAGGTAATGTTAGAGATCTGGAAGATTATAAGGCTAACAGGAAGAAGCTTAAGAAGGAAATTAGGAGAGCCAGAGGGGCTATGAGAAGGCCTTGGTGGGCAGGATTAAGGAAAACCCCAAGGCATTCTACAAGTATGTGAAGAGCAAGAGGATAAGACGTGAAAGAATAGGACCTATCAAGTGTAACAGTGGGAAAGTGTGTATGGATCCAGAAGAAATAGCAGAGGTACTTAATGAATACCTTACTTCAGTATTCACTATGGAAGAGGATCTTGGTGATTGTAGTGATGACTTGCAGCAGACTGAAAAGCTTGAGCATGTAGATATTAAGAAAGAGGATGTGCTGGAGCTTTTGGAAAGCATCAAGATGGATAAGTCGCCGGGACTGGATGAAATGTACCCTAGGCTACTGTGGGAAGCGAGGGAGGAGATTGCTGAGCCTCTGGCGATGATCTTTGCATCATCAATGGGGATGGGAGAGGTGTCGGAGGATTGGAGGGTTGCGGATGTTGTTCCTTTATTCAAGAAAGGGAGTAGAGATAGTACAGGAAATTATAGACCAGTGAGTCTTACTTCAGTGGTTGGTAAATTGATGGAGAAGATCCTGAGAGGCAGGATTTATGAACATTTGGAGAGGTATAATATGATTAGGAATAGTCAGCATGGCTTTGTCAAGGGCAGGTCCTGCCTTACGAGCCTGATTGAATTTTTTGAGGATGTGACTAAACACATTGATGAAGGAAGAGCAGTAGATGCAGTGTATATGGATTTCAGCAAGGCATTTGATAAGGTACCCCATGAAAGGCTTATTGAGAAAGTAAGGAGGCATGGGATCCAAGGGGACATTGCTGTATGAATCCAGAACTGGCTTGCCCACAGAAGGCAAAGAGTGGTTGTTGACGGGTCATATTCTGCATGGAGGTCGGTAACCAGTGGTGTGTCTCAGGGATCTGTTCTGGGACCCATACCCTTTGTGATTTTTATAAACGACCTGGATGAGGGATGGGTTAGTAAGTTTGCTGATGACACAAAGGTTGGAGGTGTTGTGGTTTATTTTGGTAGGTCAAATATGATGGCAGAATATAATATTAATGGTAAGACTCTTGGCAGTGTGGGGGATCAGAGGGATCTTGGGGTCCAAGTCCATAAGATGCTCAAAGCAGCTGCACAGGTTGAATCTGTGGTTAAGAAGGCACAGGTTGACTCTGTGGTGTATTGTCCTTCATCAATCATGGAATTGAATTTAGGAGCCGAGGGGCAATGTTGCAGCTATATACAGTGGCATGCAAAAGTTTGGGCACCCCAGTCAAAATTTCTGTTACTGTGAATAGCTAAGCGAGTAAAAGATGACCTGATTTCCAAAAGGCATATAGTTAAAAATGACACATTTCTTTAATATTTTAAGCAAGATTACTTTTTTTATTTCTATCTTTTATAGTTTCAAAATAACAAAAAAGGAAAAGGGCCCGAAACAAAAGTTTGGGCACCCTGCATGGTCAGTACTTTGGCAAGTATCACAGCTTGTAAATACTTTCTGTAGCCAGCTAAGAGTCTTTCAATTTTTGTTTGAGGGATTTTTGCCCATTCTTTCTTGCAAAAGGCTTCTAGTTCTGTGAGATTCTTGGGCTATCTTGCATGCACTGCTCTTTTGAGGTCTATCCACAGATTTTCGATGAAAATACCAAACATACCTTTGCTCATTGCGGCCAAAAAGTTCTATTTTAAATTCATCAGTCCACAGGACTTGTTTCCAAAATGTATCAGGCTTGTTTCAACGTTCCTTTGCAAACTTCTGACGCTGAATTTTGTGGTGAGGATGCAGGAAAGTTTGGAGAAAAAAGGGTGCAGAATTTCATGAAAAGAACACCTCTCCAACTGTTAAGGATGGGGGTGGATCGATCCTGCTTTGGGCTTGTGTTGCAGCCAGTGGCACAGGGAACATTTCACTGGTAGAGGGAAGAATGAATTCAATTAAATACCAGCAAATTCTGGAAGCAAATATCACACCGTCTGTAAAAAAAAAGCTGAAGATGAAAAGAGGGTGGCTTCTACAACAGGATAACTATCCTAAACACACCTCAAAATCACAATGGACTACCTCAAGAGGCACAAGCTGAAGGTTTTGCCATGACCCTCACAGTTCCCCGACCTAAACATCATCGAAAATCTGTGGATAGGCCTCGAGCAATGCATGCAAGACGGCCCAAGAATCTCACAGAACTAGAAGCCTTTTGCAAGGAAGAATGGGCGAAAATCCCCCAAACAAGAATTGAAAGAGTCTTTGCTGGCTACAGAAAGTATTTACAAGCTGTGATACTTGCCAAAGGGGGTGTTACTAAGTACTGACCATGCAGGGTGCCCAAACTTTTGCTTCGGCCCTTTTCCTTTTTTGTTATTTTGAAACTATAAAAAATGGAAATAAAAAAAGTAATCTTGCTTAGAAATATTAAAGAAATGTGTCATCTTTAACTTTATGCCTTTTGGAAATCAGGTCGTCTTTTACTCACTTAGCTATTCACAGTAACAGAAATTTTGACCAGGGGTACCCAAACTTTTGCATGCCACTGTAGGACCCTGGTCAGACCCCACTTGGAGTACTGTGCTCAGTTCTGGTCGCCTCACCACAGGAAGGATGTGGAAGCCATAGAAAGGGTGTGGAGGAGATTTACAAGGATGTTGCCTGGATTAGGGACCATACCTTATGAAAACAGGTTAAACTTGGCCTTTTCTCCTAGGAGCGACGGAGGATGAGAGGTGACCTGATAAAGATGATGAGAGGCATTGATCGTGTGGATAGTCAGAGGCTTTTTCCCAGGGCTGAAATGGTTGCCACAAGAGGACACAGGTTTAAGGTGTTGGGAAGTAGGTACAGAGGAGATATCAGGGGTAAGTTTTTTACTCAGAGAGTGGTGAGTGCGTGGAATGGGCTGCCAGCAACGGTGGTGGAGGCGGGATACGATAGGGTCTTTAAGAGACTTTTGGATATGTACATGGAGCTTAGAAAAATAGAGGGCTATGTGGAAGCCTAGTAATTTCTAAGGTAGGGATGTGTTCCGCACAGCTTTGTGGGCTGAAGGGCCTGTATTGTGCTGTAGGTTTTCTATGTTTCTAAAATTGGTTTGGCAATAGGAAACGGTGATGGTAGAGGGTTGCTTCTGCGATTGGATGACTGTGACTAGTGTCCCACAGATTTGGGGCAGCGATATTTGTTGTTTGTAATAAACATGAATGACTTGGATATGGATGTGGGAGACACTGTCAGTAAACTTGTGGGACTCTCTCCCATCCATAAACAATTACTATGCTGCTAGTGTCAATTCTAAACCAAATAGTGTTTGCCCAATGTTCTTTCTGTCATAAACAACATGAGTTCCATGTCTCCAGTTGGGGAATGAAGGACAAGATTGTGTTGGTGGTGGACTGTGGACAAATGGAAAAGGATGAGAAGGGTCAGCTGGAGTACTGATCACAGGTTTCTGGGATTGATGTTAGGCTCATGAAGATTGATGGAGTTGTTGATAGTGTGGACGGTAATCTTAGGCAGCAGAGAGGTATTGATGTTTTGGTGACATGGGCTGAAAAATGGTAGATGGAGTTTAATCCAGACAAATGAGATGATGCATTTTGTGAGTACCAATGAGGCTAGGGCATACACTATGAATGGTAGGGTCTTGGGGAATATTAAGGAACAGAGGGTTCTCAGTACAAGTCCATAGATCCTTGAAGGTAACAGAGCAGGTAGATAACATTGTTAGGAAGGGATGTGGGATACTGGACTCTGTTAGGCACTAAATACAGAAGTAGGGTAGTTATACTCCAACTTTATAAAACCTTGGTCAGACCTCAGCATGCAGTTCTGGTCAGCAAGGTATAGGAAGGATGTGATAGCACCGAAGATGGTACAGGGCGATCCACCAGGATGTCGCCTGGCATGGAGCAGTTCAGTTATGAGGAGAGACTAGAGAAACTACGTCTTTTCTCCTTAGTGTAGGAGAGGTTAAGAGGGGACGTGATTGAGGTATATAAAATTATGAAGAGCAGAGATAGGGTAGACTGCAGGAAACTTTTCCCCATATTGGAGGTAGATAAAACAAGAGGATATTGGTTCAGGGTAAGGGGGAAGAGATTCAGAAGGAATATGGGAGAGACCTTCTTCACCCAGAGAGTGCTCAGTACCTGGAATGCACTGCCTAAGAGAGTGGTTGAAGCTGGATCACTGAAAGCATTTAAGTGTCTGAATGAACACTTGAATTGCTTAGGCATAGAGGGCTGGGGACCAAGTGCTGAGCCATGGGGTTAATACAAAAGGGGGCCCACTGGTTGGCATGGACCAGTTGGGATGATTGGTCTGTTTCCATGCTGTATGATTCCATGATTCTAAGGATGGAATAGGACAGATGGCTGAAGACATTTTTAAAAGGAGAAGGAGATGTAAAAACTTAAGGACCAGATGCCAGAAGCAGAAATCAAGCTTCTGAAGATAGTACCAGCATGCAATAGACCAACAAACTGCTGGTAGGCAATACAAGGATGATTTAAGTTCAGACATTAGTGAACTTGAGGTCATGGAAGATTTAAGGATGAAGGTAAAGATTTCACACTTAGTAAAGAACTTTAACCTCCAAAAATGATGAGTTTTATTTTGGTGGCATGAAAAATATTTGAAATCTACTCACTTAACAGGAAGTGGGGCGTGGTTGGTTATTGAAACGTAATAAGGCTGCATGCCTCAGAATTTAAAAAAAAATTAAATTTGACCCATCAGCTAAAGGGAGATGAGGACTGCTAAATCCAGGAGGGAAGTGGCTTTACACTTAACCTGCACATCCATGTTGCCTGCTTCACCAGATCCCTGTGATCAGACCCCCAAATGATCCTTCTCATCCTTTTCCGATCCTCCACAGTCTGGTGAAGATCCCCTATCTCCACCACCCACACAGTCTTGTCCTCCTCTCCCCAACTGGAGACACAGAACTAGTGTTGTTAATGATGGAAAGAACATTGGTCAAACATTATTTTGTTTAGAACCGGACAGTAGCAGCATAATAATTGTTTATGGATGGGAGAGAGGTTGTAAGTGCTGGAAGTATGTATAAACTGACAATTTGTATACTGAAATCTTTGAAACTGGTGGGAGAAGTTGATAACGCACTTTAATAAAGGCATAAGGAATCCTTGACTTTATAAGCAGAGGGACAGAGTACAAGAGCAAGGAATTTATAATAAACTTTTATAATTCAGTAGTAACCTCTCAGATGGTGTTGTATGCCAGCCTGAGCAACACACTTTAAAAAGCTCTCAAAGAATGTAGGTGAGATGTATCATATAGTATCAAGAATGAAGGACTTCAATTTTGTGGAGCGGCAAGAGGAAACAATTGTTCTCCTTAAAGCTGAAAATGATGAAAGCAGATTAAATGTTTTGCAGTTTAAATTCAAAATAATGAAGGTTTTAAATAAGGAAAAACTGGGGGTGGTGACTGGGAGTAGTAAGCAGGAGACAAATTTATAGTAATTGGCAAAACCAAAATAAGAAGGTTTTGTGTTGTAGGTTCTGAAATGAACTGCCTGATAGATTAATGGAAGCAGATTCAAAAGTAACTTTTGAAAGGGGATTGGAGAAATATACAAAGGAGAGAAAATTCTACAGTTGTGATTCAAAACTAGAAATGAGGGAGTAATCTGAATTTTCACAGGCACATTGGCCAAAATGGCCACCTTATAAAAGTAGGAGATGGATATAATTATGCCAGTGAGAGTAAGCTGTTTGTGTTGGGAACAATTTAGTGTTTGAAGCTAAACTCAGTGTTAAACAAGATGCCAAGATTTGGTGAAAGCATATTCAGTAACTGGGAATTGAAAAGTAATCAATGCCATGGTATGCACTTTGTGGCAAGAAGTGAGGATGATGGATTCTTTTATTCCTAATGCTGAACTAGGATTTGTTATGATTAGATGTCAGAGGAGCACACCACACCACAGAGATGGTTATGGAGTCAAAGAAGGCAATGGAGGTAAAGCTGAGTGTCACTGCTGTTCAAATGGAATGTGTCTGTTCTTCATTTATATATGTGTGGCAGTCATTAAAGGAAGCAAGTAGGTGACAGTGTCAAGGACAGAGTGCCAGCACAATATCCGTACAAGGATTCCAAAAGTGTAGCACTGGGAAGGGGGAAGCCTTTGCTGGAGTGCATTTGCTGTGAGAAGGAATGGAACCTTACAAGGACAATCACAGGAAGCTAGATGACAAAAGGGAAGTGCTGGAAGATGATGTGATTAACTGCATTAACTACTGTAGACTGGGAGAATGAGGTGGAACATTGCATTGCAGTTGCAGAGAATGTCCTTTGTGACTTTTGTTTGCACTGCTGGGAGCAGTAATGAAGTGATTCATACAGGAAGCCAAGGAAAATATGGGCATGTGACATAGAGATTACATGGGGATGTAATCTCTGCTTCACAAAATGGGGTTGTATTTTTATGGTATTTAGAATACTAAGCTGTGATTTAATGATATGTTCAAGATACCATGTACACTAGACAGTGAAAAACTATTCATTTATCACGGATGAGGAGTCTGAGATTTGGGGATATAGCCTAAATATTAAATCCAATCTTTCAGTAATGATATTGGAAAACATTTTTTAAATGGTGGAAGATCCATAATTTTGTAACTTCTGTCTGCAAATGGTAATTGTTGCTGTATCAATTTTTAAATCGAGATTAACTAGAGATTTTAGGAGATGTGGAAAAAAGGTTTGGAGTTCTGATATTTATCAGCATGAATGGCAGCTCAGAATTAATAGCCTACTACTCATTCTGTGTTTCTTCCACACCGCAAATGGACAACACCTCATGTGCCCATCCATTTATATAGTTTCTTTTACAGGCCATTCCAGATAAATGAAGGAGGGGTATCAAAATGAGATTTTTCAGAACGTGATATAAAATTACTACAATTCCTAAAAGAATCTTATTCCCTGTGATGTTGGTAGTGTGATTATGTAGTGCACATTGGAATTAATTAATAGACTATTTGGCTTTTTTGCTTAAAATTACAGTAGAGAAGCCCAAGTCCTTTCCTACAGGAACCAAGAGATTCTTATGCACACTGGTCCCTACTGTGTTCTTATTGGACTGTTGTGGATGGGAACACATTCTATTGTGTATCTTCTTGGGCAGAAAAAATCTCTCAAATCTCTGAAAATAAAGGAGGAAGCAAGAGAGTCAAATAGTCTTTTTTTTCCAAAAAAGAAACCAAACCTTCTTTGGTACCATTCCCCAACTCTTTCTCCATTACGTCGGCAACTGCCTTGGTGCTGCTTCCTGTAGTCATGCAAAACTTGTCAGTTTTATCACCTTTGCTACTAACTTCACGCGGATCATTTCTGACACCTCACCCCCACTTCTGGACCTCTGCTTCCATCTCAGGAGACTAACTGTCCACCAACATTTTCTATAAACCCACTGAACCCCACAGCTAACTTGACTACATTTCTCCCCTCCCTATCTCTTGTAAGGATGCCATCCCTTTCTCCCAGTTTCTCCGTCTCTGCCACATCTGCTCTCAAGATGAGGTCATCCATTCCAGGACATCTGAAATATCATCCTCTTTCAAGGAATGTGGCTTCCCTTCTACTGTGGTTGACAGAGCTCTCTCTTGCAATTCCTCCATTTCCCAGACTTCAGCTCCCCTAGAGTTCCCTAGTCCTCGCCTCTCTAGCTTCTGCATCCAAGTCATCATTCCTCATTATTTCTACCAACTGCAGCAGGATTGCACCATCTTTGCAGGCCTTCCAGGTGAGGCAAGGATTCACATGCACCTCCTCCAACCTTGTCTACTGCATTCAGTGCTCCCAATGTGGTCTCCTCTAAGTTGGCGAGACCAAGTGTAGACTATGCGAATGGTTTGCAGAGTGTCTGTGCTGTCAGCGATGGCCATCCCGAGCTCCCACTTACATGCTATTTCAACAACCCTTCCCATTCCCATACCTACCTGTCCATCCTTGACCCTTGCCTCCTGCAATCCCCTCTCTCTCCTTCCTATTTTTGCTCCCTTTCCCATACACCCCTCCCCACTCCCCCAGCTCCATCTACCTACTACCCACACACTTCACTCACTGGTTTCACCCGTCTGCCCATTTCTCCTTTAATAATTCCTTTTATCACCTTCCTTACTCATCAGATTTCAGCACTTATAGCTTTTGTGTCCCTGCTCATCACCCACCTGCCTCTGTCTCCCAACTCCAACCCCCCCCCCCCCCCCCCTCCACCTGGCTACACCTGCCCATCATTCCTCACATCTCCTCAGTCCACCTATCACCTACCAGTGACTCTTCCCTCTTTCATCTTTATACAGGCTCCCTTCCCTATCCACTCTCAGTCCTGATGCAGAGTCTCAACCCAATATGTCAACAATTCCTTTCCCACCCACAGGTGTTGCTCAACCCGCTGAGTTCCACTGGCAGATTGTTTTTTTGCTTCAGATTCCAGCATCTGTAGATTCTTGTGTCTCCATTTCCTCTCACTTTGTGCTAACCAACCACTTTCAACCAAGACAGGCAAAGACAGGAGTACTGATTTAGTAAGTGTGACCTCTGGATTGTGGAGCAGGTCCATTCATTATGATACTGACGATGCTGATTTTCAAAGGCCATTATACCACAGGGGTGCAGCTGCCTTCAAGCATTTGGGTATTCCTCAGCTGACTCCACTCCATCATGTAAGAAATGACAAGCAGTCAGAATCTCAAGCTCTGTAAATTTATGACTAGGCTTAAGATTAATTTGGTGTGAAATCTCTTGAATGGAAAATTGTGGAGTGATCTAACCAAGATGTTTAAAATATTAAATGAATTCAATGGGGTTGGTAGGTGAAAATTATTTCCTCTGGTGATGAGGAGAAAGAACTAGTCACTTCTACATACATCAAGAGCAAGAGGAGGGTAGGACCCCTCAAGTATAAAGGAGGCAACTTGTGCTTAGGGGCAGAGGATGTGGGCAAGATCCTAAATGAGTACTTTGCATTGGTATTTACTGAGGAGAAGGATGTAGCGGATACTGAGATCAGACTGGAGCATGCTAAGGTGCTAGGGCATTTCAAGATTAGAGAAGAGGTAGTGTTAGGTTTCTTGAAAAATATTAAGGTGTATAAGTCCCCAGGGCCTGATGGGATATACTCAGAGAGGCAAGAGATGAGATTGCTGGTGCCTTTACTAAGATCTTTATTTCTTTGCTAGCCACAGGTGTGGTGCCATAGGACTGGCAGGTAGCTAATGTTGTTCCTTGGTTCAAGAAGGGAAATGGAGATAATCCTGGAAATTATAGACTGGTGTGTCTCACATCTGTGGTAGAGAAACTGTTGGAGAGGATTTTTAGGGATAGGATTTATGAGCATTTGGAGAAGCATGGTCTAATTAAGGACAGTCAGCATGGCTTTGTGTGGGGCAGGACGTTTCTGATTGACCTGATTGAGTTTTACCAGGAGGTGACAAAAGTGATTGATAAAGGTAGAGCAGTGGATGTTGTATGCATGGATTTTAGTTAGGCATTCATCAAGGTCCTGCATGGTAAGCACATCCAGAAAATGAGGATCCACGGTGACTTGGATGATTGGATCCAAAACTGGCTTGCACGTAGAAGACAGAGGGTCGTGCTGGATGGGTCTTATTGTGGATGGGGGTCCATGACTTGTGATGTTCTGCAGGGATCTGTACTGGGACCTCTGTTGTTTATCACATATATAAATGATTTGGATGAAAATGTGGTAGGGTGGGTGAATAAGTTTGCAGACGACACAAAGATTGGTGGCATTGTGGATTGCATAGAAGATTGCCAAAGGATACAGCGGGATTTAGATCAGTTACAGATATGGGCAGAGAAGTAGCAGATGGGGTTTAATCAGGCAAATGTGAGGTGCTGCACTTTGGGAGATCCAATATAAAGGGAGAGTACACAGTTAATGACAGGATCCTTAACAGCATTGATGATCTTGGGTCGAGGTACATGGCTCCCTAAAAGTGGCCACACTGGTTGATAGGATATTAAAGAAAGTGTATGGTATGCTTGCCTTCATTGGTCAAGGCATTGAGTTCAAGAGCCAGGAAGTTATGTTACAGCTTTATAAAACTCTGGTTAGGCCACATTTGGAGTATCGCATTCAGTTCTGGTCACCTCATTATGGAAAAGATGTGGAGGCTTTGGAGAGGGTGCAGAGGAGGTTTACCAGGATGCTGCCACGTTTGGAGGACGTGTGCTGTGAGGAGAGGTTGGACAATCTGGGGCTGTTTTCTTTGGAGTGGCAGAGGCTGAGAGGAGATTTGAAATTTGATAAAGTTATGTGAGGCATAGACAGACAGTATCTTTTTCCCAGGATTGAAATGTCTAGTACTTAGAGGGCATGTATTTAAGGTGAGAGGGGAAAGTACAAAGGAGATGTATGAGGCAAGTTTTTTTTACACAGAGTGGTGGGTGCCTGGAATGCACTGCCAGGGGTGGTGACAGATACGATAGAGGTGTTTAAGAGGCTCTTAGATAGGCACATGAATGTACAGAGAATGGGGGGTTATGGTTAACGTGCGGGGAAGAGGAATTACGTTAGTTAGGAGTCATTAGTTTAATCAGTTCAGCACAACATTGTGGGCTGAAGAGCCTGTTCTGTGCTGTATTATTCTATGTTTTATGTTCCATGGAAAGAGAAATATAAATCTGGAACTCTCCCCTAAAATGGTGCAGATTTTGCATTTGTTTGCTAATGGTTTTGATCTAATTTAGCTAAAATAAGATGCAGGACAAAACATTCATAATCTAAATGAATGGCAGATCAGGGTCTGAATACTGCTGTTCTAAATGTTCCTACTCTGGGTCTCTGTACTAACATGGAACCAATGTTTATCAAGCACAGTTGCTGATATAGTATGTTTAATTGATGGATTGGTACAATAAGGCCATTTCTGGAATTTCATATTATGGTTTCTAAGGGATCAAAATGTGAATGTACACTCTGGGCAACTGATTTTTTGGACATTAATTCTATCCACTGAATGTTGAAGAAATGAAGACAGATGTAGGGACAGAGAATCTTATCCTCCACCGCCGCCCCCCACACCCCCCCCCCCCCCCCCCCGTAAGCATCTTGCACACAGAGATTTACACAATGGATATTTTAATGTCAAAACTCTAACATTTGTAAAGCAGAGGTGCATTCACAGATTCAAAGCAGCACTTTTAACAGTCGTGATCAGAGATATACAAACAGTAAAAAAGATACAAACATACAATATTTATAAGGCATGTATATTGGGGGGAACATCTAGTGGGTAAAAATATATATTGTAAATGCAGTAACCTACCAGTGACAGCTTCCTTCAGGAGTGTTAGTGGAATACAGAGTGACCAAAAAGGCAGTGAATTGTTTTACATGTATTTGCATTAAGTTAGAACACAACAATTGCAAATAGAAGAGACAATTGTGACAACCATATATAACTGACAGACAAAATAAGATGTGGTCAGACTCTGATCATAAGCTACATAGCCTTCATTCACATTTTGTGTCTGTAATGTGTAACAATTCACAGTAATGTGTGCAATGTGTACTAGCAAATTTAGACCCGTATATCTCATGGGGTTAGTTCAATATGCAGTGTATGATGGCCCATTAATACTTGGTGCAGGCCAAATGCAATAGGCCGTTCACATTCAAAGTGTATAATGTGGGATTGTTTCAGGAGTTGTTTGGTAAATAATGCCCAGTTCACTGTAGTCTGATGCCTATGCCCTGGAGCAAATTGCCTGTTTCTTTCTGACCACTAAAAAATAGTTGTGCGATCAGCAAATACCTGAAAATGATTTTCTTGTCTTCTCCACCTCCTGAAGGGACCAGCTGCAGCTGCACACAAATCGAGGGCCTCATCTTATTGTGGCTTTTCTAACTTAAGCTCGCAGGTTGTTTGGCATCAAGTCAACCCCCATCCCATCCCTGTCCGACATCAACATGCAGACGTCTTGCTGGACACTGGGTATTGGTCATTGATCAAGTTTTCCGTACCATCTTGGCAACTCTGAGGCCCCACTCATGAGGGTTTGGAGATCATTACTCTATTTTTATCTTTGCAATTCATTTATGGGATGTACTAGTCATAGTCCAGTATGTCCATGGATGAGCTGTGTTAACTGTGGTTATTGTATTTAGTGATTTCCAATTTCAATATTGATTGGATCCAGTATAACTGGGTAGTGGGGGATCCTGGCCCACCTATCGCATTGTTGAGAACAAATGTCTAAAAGACAAGAACCACCAATATAACAAATTCATGCAACCATTACAAAACAGCACTCACTTCGGGGAGACATCATACACCACCAAGTCCCGAAATGCTGATCACAGATTTATGCATGCAATATAGATTTTCCTCAAAATAACATCACATTTTATAAAACTCAGTTTCCAGGTTGCATTAATCGTAATCTGCGAAAACTCGGCATTCCTCATCAAGTTGGCGAGAGTAGTATAAGTTTAGAATGAGTAAGGGTTTTTTTTATGGGGTACATATAGAATCTGGTGGGGAAATTAGAACAAGCGTGTAATATAAAATTTATAGTGATGGGACACTCGAGTAAAATGAGGCAAAATTGTAGAAAGAGTAATAGAATGCAATACCACATAAGAGCATGGATGAACGGCCACAGAAATTTTCAAGCCTGAGATCAGTGGATTTTAATTAGTTTAAGAGCATCAGCGAATATGAAGACGGGCAAAATGGAGTTAATATTGCAAACTGGCCATAATATTACTGAATGGCAGAACAGGTCTGGGTTTGAATGACTACCTGTTCTTCTCTCCCTATTGCATTACCTGAGAGTGTTCAGCTCACAGATGGACAGAATACACATGGTAAATGAGTGATTAGAGGTGAGGAATAGTACGTGTTGATTGTTAAATTGGCATTCTGCATAGCAGTTCTGTCAAAGGTCTTCAGTCTAAAATGTTAATTCCGTGTTTCTCTTTCCACAGATACTGCCTGATATGCTGAGTGTTACCAGCATTTTCTGTTTTTATTCTGTAGATAACTTGTGGTATGGAAGGACTCTTTGATTGTGGATATATAGATCTGGCTGCACATCAGTGATGGCAGTGTGAAGTTGGACAGGAGCATACCACTCCTGTGAAAGTAGAATTGTAAGTTTAAGGACTTGGGCCGGGTAATGGGAATGCAGATCACAGCAGCCTCAACAGGAGGCAATTAATCCGCTCCATGCCTGAGATGGAAATAGGTGGAAATGTGAGATGACTGTGAGGCTTTGGTTGTCTTGCAGCCTGAGCTCCAAAAACATATGTCTTCCTTTGGATAGGAACATCATGAACAAGGGAAGCTGAACAGCTTACTTTGGATATGGAATGCACTACGCTTCTCTTTAAAAGAGGTTGAAATATAGCCAGGGTATGATCGGTACAGCCTTTGTGCGTTTGTTACTATCAGTGATGTGCACTTCATCCAAAAGCATTGCTCAATGCATAGCTAATTGGAGATGGAGCATAATGCTGGGCCAGTGTGGAAGTTCCCATTGTCTGTGGTTCACACAGAAAGAGGTGAAGCTTCAGATGCAAAGTTGACTTCAACTGCAAGTAGTGAAAGATGATGGTAGGTGAAAATATCCCTTTATCTGGTCTTCTTGGTGACCTTGGCATTGTTTTGGACCTTGCCTTATTCCAGCTGACACCCTAATGCTTCCAGCAATCCATTGGTGGCATCCGCACCTCGCATACTGAGACATTCAAATCTCAATGCATGAAACGACAGGTGGCAATTAGAAGTTGTGGAAAAGGAAGGAGGTAGGTGGTGGAGAGCACAAGGGTCATTGGACTTCCTCTAAAGTGGAAGTACGAGTCACCTAGGCCAATTCTTAGGTAACCTTGTCTGTGTAGAGCATAAGTGTTGGTTGTCTTTCCCGTTTCTCAATGGGGATCTTGTATTGACCAGGAGAAGGTCATTTGGTCCATCAGATCCATGCCAACTGCCAGGAGAGCAATCCCATTGGCCCCATCACCCCACTCCTTATTTCTCTGTATTCCTGCAACTTATTAACTTTCCCCTTTGATTCTTTTTGCCTTTAACCCACACGAGGTGGCAGTATGAAACAGCCATTTAATTGGGATGTGGGAGGAAACTGAAATATCTAAATGAAACTTATGTGGTCAAGGAGAGAACTTGCAGACTCTGCACAGACAGCACCTGGGTTCAGGATGGAACCTGAGTCCTTGGAACTGGGAGGCAGCAACACTGAGTGCTAAACTGTCATCATTTTGCTGAATGCGTGAAGCAAAGTAGAGGATAACTGTTGATCACAGTGACATTGGTCCAGGTCTCACACTGGCCTTTGGTTTAAGTAGTATAGTTATTTTAATTTCTAGTATGGGGGAGAGTGACAAAGGTATTTTAGATGGTTTGTTAATCTTTGTCAAATAGTAACTGTTTATAAAAGACTGGTGATATTTTTTTAATGAAACCTGGAAAAAATCTATTACTTGTGAACTGTAATATAAAATGCATAGGTTCACAGACATTAAACATTCAAGTACCAAAATATTATTCTCAACATGTAACTGAGGCACAGTTTTAGTTGAAAAAATGCATTCCATCTGCTAAGCCTGTGCTTGAGGATGTCCCTGAAGTTCAGTGATATCACATTGTGATAATTAACACAACTGAAATCCCACGCACTTAAATCACATGCAACCTTTTCAAAAACGTAGCCAAAGCTGGGAAAATGACAAAGCCATCACTAAAACTGACAATTAAAATCATTGGCCATTCAACCAGCAATTAAGTGGGAAGTAGGGGGGTTGGTGTGGGATGGGGAAGGTCTGCTTTCTGTATTGAGATAAAAGTTCCAATTGGTAGCTCTGAGTCAAGGTAGCACTGACCTATACCATGGGGACCAGGGGTTAGCAGGGTCTTGACATCTACCAGGATGGGAGGATAAGGTGGAAATAACTTTAACTATAGTGGGGGAGGGTGCCTGGTCTCTTAGAGGAGCACTCTTCATTGCTGGGGGCACATGATGTCTGTAACATGGATACAGATTGGGGGTGTATGTGGGAGAAGAGAGGGGTGCATGAGGTGAGGGTCTGCAGTGGAACTAGAGTCCAGCTTTCTGATAAAATATCTGACTAAAGTGCTCAAGGCACCCAGCTAAAATTGCTTGCAGATCTGCTCTGTTTGTAGAAGGGACTGCTCCAAACAAAAATGATCTGGACACTCATGTTTGGGTCATAGCCATCTGGATAATGAGGAAAGTGTACAGTGTAGCAAGATGTGCAAGTGATGCATCATGGTTCTCAAGGTTCTACTGAAACCTTTAGCAGATAAATCAGTCACAGCTGATGTGTAGGTGGCGCTGTGTCTTCACAATCCTTTTCTATAAAGCACAGGTATAATATCTGGCATAACCAGACTACTGTGTTAAAGCCACCCCATTTAAAAAAGAGATAAATATATATATTGTTGAGAGTATTCTGTGCAGTTGCAAACTGTTCCCACCAGGATGGGCTATCATTCCAAAGACATAGCAATGTGTATTTGAGGGAAGAATTGCTCTGGTTACTGTGTGGTAGTACTGAGAGTTTTATTCAGCCACATCTAGCTGATAGTACAAGTTATCAGGCCTGTGAAATTCCGGTAACTCGGTTCCAGTTTTACTTTTTTTTCTGATTCCCGTTATTAAATTGTGTTTGGCTTAGTTGGTTGAAATAGATGTTAATACTAGGGATTTCAGTGAAGAGAGTGTGCCTCTGCCTTTGGCCTGGCATTCTCCATGGGCAGGTTTAGATACTGCTTGATCAGTACAAACCCAGCCATCCACTGGTTGGTTTATGTTACTACATCCCCATGACCCTTTTCACGATGTCACTACACACAATAACAACAGCAATCCTTCCCTCTTGTTAGCAATGGCCCCTAAATTACACGCTATTTAAAGCAAATTAACGAATCGCAGCTGCTGTGCCCCTAGTTAAAGAGAGGCGAGGTGCCAGTGCTTCACACTTGGTTAGCTGCTAGCCACCTGCTCTTTCCCCTGCAATGACATCGTGGCTACTTGGAGCCACTCTCAGCCGTCTTCTGCTGCCATAGTTCCTTGTGCTGCTTGCGACCGAAGCCCTCATCGTAATTCCCCTTGCTTTTGAACAATTGTTGGAAGTGAGGCTTGCAATAAAACTCACCCTGCAGTGCTGCATAGCTTCCCAGACTGAGGGGACAAAATGGGAATGTCGTTAATTTCAGAACTTCAACAGTGCTACACCCAAAATCATATTGATAAGCCAAGTTAGCAAATGAATGTCCATTCTGTTTACCTCCCTCATGACTTCTTATAGATTGTCAGTGCTGGCAAGTGTACAGGTGGCATACCACTGCAGCAGCACAATCAATTGTGTTATAAATTCTGGCCACTCATTCCTACTGAGATTTTGCAGGCCATGTAGGTGAGTGTCTTCATTAAATGAAGCAGAGAGGGGATTTTGATATAAACATGCTAAGCATTTGTAAATTGAATTCCAGAGGTCAGGTGACATCAAGGCAGCATTTGAACAAGTGTAGCGTCAATGAGCCCTGGTAAACCTCAAGTCAATGGGCATCAAGGGGAGAACACACTAGTGGTTGGAGTCATGCTTTGCACAAAGGAAGAAGCTGCAGTTATTGACGGTCAATAATTTCAGGAAATGACAATTTCAGGGTTTTGTTACAGCAATTCCATAGGTCCAAACTTCTGCAACTGTTTCATTAATGAGCTTCCTTCCATTCTTGGGTCATAAGTGGGTATGTTGGCTGATGATTGCACAACTGCTCTCAACTTTTCTGCAAATGAAGCAGTCAATACCAGCAAGACCTAGACAGCATTCAGCATGGATTATTAAGTGTCAATATACATTTGTGCCATAAAAGTGCCCAGCAGTGACCACCTTCAACAAGGGAGAGTCTAACCACTTAACCTCGTCATTCAATGGCATTACCATTTCCCAAATCTCCTCGTCTAACATCTCAAGAGGATACAAATGACTAGAAGTTTAACTAGACCAGAAAGTTAAATACTGTGGCTACAAGAACAGGTCAGAGGCTAGCTTTCCTGTGGCAATTGACTCACTGCCTGACATCCAATGTCCTTCCAGCATCTACAAGACACAAGTCAGAACTGTAATGGAATAGTTCTCACTTGCCTGGATGAATGCAACTCCAGCAACTTTTAAAAAAAAATGTTTGATACCACCAAGGACAAAAACCTACAACTGAAATTCATCTACCACCCTAAATATTCATTTCCTCTACCACCACAGTAGTGGCCACTGTGTACCATCTACAAAATGCACTGGAGTTAATTGCCCAGGGTATTCTGACAGCACCTCCTAAATCACCGAGCTTTACCACACCAGCAGGCACATGGGGACACTACTGCCTGCAGGTTTCTCCTCCAAGTCACACACCATCCTGATTTGGAAATCTGTCACTAATCCTTCATCAGTTCTGGGTCTAAATCCTGGAACTCCCTCTTCAACAGCACTGTGGAAGTCTTTTCACCACAAGGACTGGTGTGGTTTAAGAAAATGGAATAATCACCAATTTCTCAGGGCCAATTAGGATAGGAAATAAATGCTGGCCTTTCTAACCACATTCCTGGTCCTGAAAAATTAATTGTAAAACAGTTGCTTGCAGTGACTTCTACTCTGATCATTTTTATTAAGTTTCAATCTGTCTCAGTAATAAATGTTACTCCAGGTCCTTCCAGATATTTGGCCGCTTTGCCCTTTTGTGGTTGGTAGATAGAGATAACTCCATGCCCTTCATCCTTCCAAAGGTGGGTGAGAATGCTGTCTTGGTTTCACATTTGTTTGACACGTCATTGACATGATTAGGAATATCGAAGTCACGCAGTTGTGGAATCCATACCCAATAGAGTTTCTAATTGTATGAAAAGGAGTGCACACCCTGACCATGTATGTTCACTTCTCATTTACCTGTGAACTTAATTTAGGCTGGAGGAGGCTAGGGTTACAAGTCCCAGGTACTATTGCTGAACCCAACTAACTAGAGAGGTGTAACTTGACCACAGAGAGCGCTGGAGTTCTCTGCTTCCATTGATGTACTTGACTACCTGGAGACCTATGCTGCTTCATGGCATATGCCCCTCTCCAGATCTCATCAATGAGCCAGGCTCTTTGCCCTCAGTGTCCTCATTCATCCTGGCCCCAAAAATAAGACTGGTGAGCCCCTCAGAACTGCCTGAACACACTCTCTCACACACACACACACACTCACAGTTCCTGGAGTAAAGCACAATTCTCAGCATGAGAAACAAACTCTGCTGCTTCCTAGAGGAGTGAAACATGGGGGTGAAACTAAAAATATGGTCAGGAATGGGTGCACAAAATATTATTTGTAGGTACAATCACAGGGTGACAGAGGATAGAACAGGTTCTATGAGAGACCAAAATGGCACCTAGCATGTAGAGGTGCAAGATGTATAATTCCCAATAAATACTTGCATCTTTCTAGGGAATGATACAGATATTGACATTAAGGAGGAAGAAGGTGAAATATTAAAATGATAACACAGAGAGAGGACATGTTAAGGGGTCTAGCATATTTTAAAAAGGTGGACAAATTGCCTAGCCCAAGAACTAAGAGAGAATAGTGCAGATTACCATTTTCTAAACCCCTCTGGCTACAGCTGCAACTAGACTAGATGAGGACAAGGTGTACTACACGTTGATTAAAATGGTAAAAAAGGTATAGGCTGAGTGGTGGGGAAATTATGGTAAAAAATTATAAAAAGGATAATATAGAATTATAATTTAGGAAGACAGATTAATCAAAAATATTCAGGGAGTGTCACCTCCAAATCACATGACCAAGTAACAAGGAGTTGATAAAGGTGACCGATCTGATGTAACCTACATAGATTTTAGCTTCTGATGATGGATCTTCGACCTGAGATAATTATGCTGTTTCTCTTTTCACAGATGCTGCCTGACCTGCTGAGTGTTTCCAGTATTTCCTGATTTTATTTCACATTTTAGCAAGCTGTTTGATAAAGTTGATTGAGAGAATAAAAGCCCAGTGGATCCATGGGAAATGACAATATAGATCAAAAGTTAGCTGGGAGAAAGGAAGTAAAATTGGAATTGAATTTAGGCGCTGAGAGGTAATGTTGCAGCTGTATAGGACCCTGGTCAGACCCCACTTGGAGTACTGTGCTCAGTTCTGGTCGCCTCGCTACAGGAAGGAGGTGGAAGCCAGAGAAAGGGTGCAGAGGAGATTTACAAGGATGCTGCCTGGATTGGGGAGCATGCCTTATGAAAACAGGTTGAGGGAACTCGGCCTTTTCTCCTTGGAGTGACGGACGATGAGGACGGGGGGGACCTGATAGAGGTGTATAACATGATGAGAGGCATTGATCGTGTGGATAGTCAGAGGCTTTTTCCCAGGGCTGAAATGGTTGCCACAAGAGGACAGGGGTTGAAGGTACTGGGGAGTAGGTATAGAGGAGATGTCAGAGGTAAGTTTTTTACTCAGAGAGTTGTGAGTGCGTGGAATGGGCTGCCAGCAACAGCGGTGGAGGCAGATACGATAGGGTCTTTTAAGAGACTTCTGGACAGGCACATGGAGCTGAGAAAAATAGAGGGCTATGGGTAAGCCTAGTAATTTCTAAGGTAGGGACGTGTTTGGCACAGCTTTGTGGGCCAAAGGGCCTGTATTGTGCTGTAGGTTTTCTATGTTCTAAAATGTAATGCTGAAGTGGAATTTTTATGATGAATGGGTTGTGAGAAGCAAGGGAATGAAAGGTTACTATGGGTATAGGGAATATAAAGTTAGGCTTACAGTCAGATCAGCTATGATTTTATTGAGGGCAGGGGCTGAGTGACCGATTCCTGCTCCTGATCAATATGTTTCTATTGGACTTAATACGAAATCCTTTGTTTTTCTATAGTGTACTTTGATGATTTAGACTTAAATATAGAGGTTACAATTGAGGTGATTCCCAATAATACCAAAATTGTCAGTGTCCTTGATATTGAGGAGACAAGTTCTGGGCTGCAGGAAAATATCAACAGACTGGTTGGTTGGACAGAAAACAGGCAATTGGAAGTCAATCTATAAATAAGACAAAGAAAAAACATGATAAGAACTATGGAGGAACAAGGACTATTGATCACATGTGGAACTGATTAAGGAAGCTAAAAGGATTCATGCCTTCAGTGGCAGAGGCACAGAATTAATGATTATGCTGGAACAGAGGAATTAAGGAATGCGTATAAATGGGTCTTACACTGGTTAGTGTGATATGACCAGAGGTATACTATGTGGGTCAGTGCTGGGGCCTATCTTTTTCAGTTTATACAACTGGATTGGATGAAGGCATCAAAGATATAGTTGCATGACTTGCAAAAAGCTAGTGAGCAGGTACATCAAATAATTCGGACGGGTAACACAATGTTATTGTGTATTGTAAGGGGAACTGAATGCAAAACTAAGCAGGTTATACTTCAGTTATATGGGGCATTGGTGAGACCATGTCTATATTGATCATCTTATCTATGGAAGGATGCTTTGGAAGTAGTTCAGATAATGTTTACTGGAATAATACCTGGAGTGGACAAGTACCATTTTTAGCTGATATGAACATGATGGGCTGAATTGGTGCTACAATTACTATGGTTTCAATGACCTCCAAACATCGAATCCAAGTTGCTGGAGTTTCCTTATGGCCGTGTAGTGGTCAGTGTGCAGGAAGCAAAGGCAGTGCTTCAGACCACTGGACAAAGATATTTTTGGTCCAAGCATTCCTTCACTGGGAAAATGGAGGAATTTCCAACCCCCAACCAACATGGAGTCTCTGAGATTATCTGATCAGTGTTATTTTGCCATTGATTACCATTAACTTTAAAATAATTCCAAATGGAAAGTTCTGGTGCAAGTAACTGTTTCCCAGGAGAAGCCAAGGAGACAAGAGACGACTGCCGAATGCTGTTTATGGTCACAACTTTCCACAGTGAGCAATGAGAGGAGAGAAACCTACAGGAAGAGCTGCAAATGCAGTCTACTATGCTTAGTTACAGAGTGGCTGTGACCTTGGGTCTGGCAACAACTTGCCTCTCGTGCTTTCAGGAGGGAATTGTGGATCATGAAAGCGAATTGGGAGTGAAATAAAGAAAATTATTCAGGCAATAAAGATGATGAGGACGAACAAGGCTAAACCCTAAAGCTGCTCTATAAACATTATCTATTGATTCAGATACCTTCTCCCATTCTGAAAAATTCACAATCACTTTTCAAGCAGCAAGAATCCTGTAACATATTGGTATGAGACATTGGCGTGAGCTGGAGTTAACCCATTCAAAGCCTGAAGCCCTGGTGGCTGTGATTAGTTTCCTCAAAAGATTTTGTTTGTTTTTTTTTGGCTCCGGTCCTTTCTTGGAGGCATGAATATAGGTTCCTCACTAAAGCAGTTACTCTGTACTGTTATTGTTTTTACATGTACTGCATCAATGCACCCTGTACTGACTCAATGTAACTGCACTGGGTAATGAATTGACCTGTACGATTGGTTTGTAAGACAAGCTTTTCACTGTACCTCGGTACAAGTGACAATAATAAATCAAAACCAATAATGACCATGTATGAAACTAGACACAACAGATTGGTGAGCTGGTTGGTGACATTGATGAACTAGTTGGTGATGTTGGCATCATATCCTCAGAATTGTTGACCTTTGTGCACCTCTAGTCATAGCCACCTCCAGCTAGCTGTACTCACCTCAGTAACTGATGGAGTATGAGGCAAGTTCCAGTTGATGTAACTCAGCACAGACCAATAGTTAATTTGGAATGTTTCTGGTGTGATTTGTTCATCTACTTGCTGCTTAACTGTGCTGTTGGGGTTGGGGTGGGGCTGGTGGTGTGGGTTGTGATGCTGAATGCAAAATTTTACAAGAGTTTACTTTCATATCTCACCTCAGTTTAGCTTTGCAATGCTTACAGCAGAAACAGGTGGTGTGGAAAACAAACTTATCAGCAACCAGCCGTTCCATGGGATACACCGTTTTATTGCAGGAAGTGCAGAGTTCCTGCGGCGTGGTCCTCATAAATGCCTGGAGTGAAAAGTAAAGTACAGACACCTCGTTAGCCTGTGCCTTTGGGAAAACCAACACCAGTAGCAGAGACATGCACTGCTACAAGTTCCCGTGGAAAAATAGCTGTGATCAGTTGCACAACCCCCTGCAGTGAACTGAGACTTTGGTCAGAGTGCTGGAACAAAGGGTGGCTCCATCGTTCCACCGTGCAAACATGTGCTCACAGACAAAGCAGTCCATAGGTGGTGGTGGTACAAACACTGCACTGATTGAAGACCTGGATTATGCACTTCCTAATTAGTCACCCCCATCATGACCAATCTGAGAATCACACTGACTACTGCTGCTCTGAGATGCTCATCAATGTGGACCCTAACAGCAAGAAGTTGAATTCATTTAACAGATCTGTGGCTGCTGACTGGAAGAAGTGCTCTCTCTCACCCTCACCAACTGCAGGCAAGAATGGTACCAGGAGACACAAGAGACTGCAGATACTGGAATCTGGAGCAACAAACAAGATGCTGGAGGAACTCAGTGGGTCAGGCAGCATCCGTGGAAATGGACACTCTATGTCTCGAGTCAAGACCCTTCATCTGGACTGAAAGAGTAGAGGAGAGAGAGCCAGTATAATAAGGTGAGGGGAAGGGGTGGAGCAAACGCTGATGGATCCAGGTGAGGAGGGGTGATAGGCAGATGGAGGAGGGAAGAGTGGAAATAGCGACAGATGTTGGGAGGTGATAGGTGGGGGCAACAAAGAGCTGCAGATGATGGAATCCGATAGGGAAGGAAGGTGGAGCATGGAATATCTCCAGCATTTTCTGTTTCTATTTCAGATCTCCATTTTCTACAATATTTTGCTTGGTGATAATTCCGAGGTTCAATGAGAGTCATACGTACATCACTTCCAGAATCCACGGAGTGATGCCAAACTAGGGTATCAACATGTTCCTGCTGTTAGGAAGCAAAAATGTAATTCCTCCATCCGGAGTGGGGTGAGCAGATGGGAACAGTAGTGGGAGGGGACCCAGTGGAAGGAGTGTGTGGGTGATGGGGAGATGGAGTGGTGAAGGATGGTGCCAGGTTTCAGCTGACCGTCAGCATGAGTGTACACTCATCACTCCTATTGCTGGGCATGTGGTTCCCAACTGATAAGTTCCAACTGGTGTGGATGGAGGAATTACATTTTTGCTTCCTAACAGCAGGAACATGTTGATACCCTAGTTTGGCATCACTCCGTGGATTCTGGAAGTGATGTACGTATGACTCTCATTGAACCTCGGAATTATCACCAAGCAAAATATTGTAGAAAATGGAGATCTGAAATAGAAACAGAAAATGCTGGAGATATTCAGCAGGTCAGGCAGCATAAGATATTTATTTATTAGTCACATGTACATCAAACACACACAGTGAAATACATCTTTTTGCATTGCCTAGAATGTGCTGGGGGCAGCCGGCAAGTGTCACAAGTCTTCCAGTGCCAACATAGCATGCCCACAGCTCCTAACCTGTATGTCTTTGGAATGTGGGAGGAAACCGGAGCACCCGGAGGAAATCCACGCAGACACGGGGAGAACATACAAACTCCTTACAGGCAGCAGTAGGAATTGAACCCAAGTCATTGGCGCTGTAATAGCATTATGCTAACCGCTATGCTACCGTGTCGCCCACCTATAGATCTATGCACCTCCTTAGTGTAAAGGGGATAGATGGGATGGAGTTTGTTAGGTGTGTCCAGGAAGGATTCCTGACACAGTATGAGGACAGGCTGACTAGAGGAGAAGCCATTCTGGACCTGGTACTAGGCAATGAGCCTTATCAGGTTTTAGATCTATCAATGGGAGAGTATTTTGGAGACAGTGACCATAACTCCTTGAGCTTTAACATAGCCTTGGAGAGGGATAGGAACAGACAATATGGGAAAGTATTTAATTGGGGGAGGGGGAACTATGATGCTATTAGGCAGGAACTTGGGAGCGTAAATCGGGAACAGATGTTCTTGGGGAAGTGCATAGCAGAAATGTAGAGGTTGTTTAGGGATTACTTGCATGGGGTTCTGGATAGGTTTGTCCCACTGAGGCAGGGTAAGGATGGTAGAGTGAAGGAACCGTGGTTGACAAGAGTGGTAGAATATCTTGTCAAGAGGAAGAAAGAAGCTTACCTGAGGTTTAGAAAACATGGATCAGACAGGGCTCTGGAGAGTTATAAGGTAGCCAGGAAGGAGCTTAAGAATGGACTTAGGAGAGCTAGAAGGGGGCATGAGAAGTCCTTGGTGAGTAGGATCAAAGAAAACCCCAAGGCATTCTACACATATGTGAAGGACATCAGGATGACTAGAGTGAGGTTAGGACTGTATTGTGGAGGGTCGTGGCTGTCACGTGATAGCACTGCCCCCTACCTGGTTGGAAGACACACCACTGCCAATCAAGGTTTGGCCCTGCCCCACCCATCAGCGCAAACCTGACCATTGGCCTTTGTAATCAATTAGTCCTCGCTGGCACTGGGCCATTAGCCTTTGTAAATTACCTGAGCTGGACCCCCCAGCCCTCCAGCACTATAAAGAGTGCCACATGTGCTCAGCTGTCTCTCTTTGCTTCAAGGGCTCACCCTGCTTCACTCCAGGCCGAGCACCGTGAAACGGCGCTGGAGAAATCATTGGTGAGGTGTGCACTGTTAAAGGGTTGGGAGCATCTTAGTTAGCGTCCCTAGTAGCATAGAGCTGTGCCTGCACTGAGTCAAGGGGTGGTGGGTATCATATTGTTTTTCCTTGATTGTATGTAGTTAGTTTGTTGTGTGTGTGTGTGTGTGTGTGTATTTTACCCCCGTTGCAGTTTTCCCACGCTCGCTATAAACTGTGCGCGTGTGTGTTATCCCCGTTACCATTTTCCCATGTTTGTCTTTTGTAAATAAGTCATTTATTTCCAGACTGTGTTCAGAGTCCTTGCCTTCTGAGACCCCAAATCTGTTTCACAAGGACCAATCAGGGATAGAAGAGAAAGCATGTGCCTGGAGTCGGAAGAGGTAGGGCAGGTCATTAATGAATACTTTGCTTCAGTATTCACCACAGAGAGAGTGAGAGAGAGACCTTGATGTTTGTGAGGATGGCATACAACAGACTGATATGTTAGGGTATGTCGACATGAGGAAAGAGGATGTGCTGGAACTTTTGAAAAACATTAAGATAGATAAGTCACAGGGGCCAGAGGGGATATATCCAAGGCTGTTACGGGAAGCAAAGGAAGAGATTACTGCGCCTTTGGAGATGATCTTTGTGTCCTCACTGGCCACAGGAGTAGTGCCAGATGATTGGAGGGTGGCAAATGTTGTTCCTTTGTTTAAGAAAGGGCGTAGGGATAACCCTGGGAATTGCAGACCACTGAGTCTTACTTCAGTGGTGGGCAAATTACTGGAGAAGATTCTTAGAGACAGGATTTATGGGCATTTGGAGAAGTATAGGCTGATTAGGGACAGTCAGCATGATTTTGTGAGGGGCAGGTCATTGCTCACGAGCCTGATTGAATTCTTTGAGGATGTGACAAAGCACATTGAAGGTAGAGCAGTGGATGTGGTATACATGGATATTAGTAAGGCGCCGATAAGGTTCCTCATTGGAAGGCTCATTCAGAAAGTCAGGAGGCATGGGATCCAGGGAAACTTGGCTGTGTGGATTCAGAATTGTCTCGCTCATAGAAGACAGAGGGTGGTGGTAGATGGAGCATATTCTGCCTGGAGGTTGGTGACTAGTGGTGTTCTGCAGGTATCTGTTCTGGGACCCCTGCTCTTTGTGATTTTTATAAATGACTTGGATGAGGATGTGGAAGGGTGGGTTTGTAAGGTTGCTGATGAAACAAAGGTTGGTGGTATTGTGGATAGTGTAGAATGTTGCTGTAGATTACAACAGGATATTGATAGAATGCAGACCTGGGCTGAGAAGTGGCAGATGGAGTTCAAACCGGAAAAGTGTGAAGTGATACACTTCAGGAGATTGAATTTCAAGGCAGAATACAAGATTAATGGCAGGACTCTTAGCAGTGTGGAGGAACAGAGGGATCTTGGGGTCCACGTCCATAGATGGCCACCTCAAAGTTGCCATGTAGGTTGATAGGGTTGTTAAAAAGGCGTATGGTGTGTTGGCCTTCATTAGTCGAGGTATTGGGTTCAAGAGCCGCAAGGTAATGTTGCATCTCTATAGAACTCTGGTTAGACATCACTTGGATTATTGTGTTCAGTTCTGGTCGCCTCATTATAGGAAGGATGTGGAAGCTTTAGAGAGGGTGCAGAGGAGATTTACCAGGATGCTGCCTGGATTGGAGAGCATGTCTTATGAGGATAGGTTGAGTGAGTTGGGGCTTTTCTCTTTGGAGAGAAGGAGGATGAGTGGTGACTTGATAGAGGCATACAAGATGATAAGAAGCATAAATCAAGTGGACAGTCGGACCTTTTGCCAGGGCAACAATGGCTAACACGAGGGGGCATAATTTTAAGGTGATTGGAGGAAGATATAAGGGGGGGTGTCAGGGGTAAGATTTTTTACACAGAGAGTGGTGGGTGCATGGAATGCACTGCCGGCAGAGGTTGGGGGGTTGGGGGGGGGGGCAAGTACATTAGGGACATTTAAGAGACTCTAAGATAGACACATTGAATGATAGAGAAATGGAGGGCTATGTGGGAGGGAAGGGTTAGATAGATCTTAGAGCAGGATAAAATGTTGGCACAACATTGTGGGCTGAAGGGCCTGTACTGTGCTGTTATGTTCTATGGAGACATTGTGTTTCAGGTCAACGACCTTTCCTCAGAAATCAAGGCACGGTAGCGTAGCGGTTAGCGCAACGCTATTACAGCGCCAGCGATCGGGGTTCGATTCCCATCGCTGTCTGTAAGGAGTTTGTACGTTCTCCTGTGTCTATGTGGGTTTCCTCCGGGTGCTACGGTTTCCTTCCACATTCAAAAGACATACGGGTAGGTTAATTTGGGGGTTTAAAATGGGCGGCGTGGACTCGTTGGGCCGAAAGGGCCTGTTACCACGCTGTAAATAAAATTTTTAAAAAAATTTAAAAAGGCATTTCGAGCAAATCCAGAAAAAAGCAAATTTGAAGAACCGTGCACAACCAGTCCACCAGGAGAGGGCAGCCTTCCATCGTTTCCTGCCTGCCTGCCAGCCATCACACCCTGCGTCAGTCTGAGGATTTAACCAAATGACACCAGCAATACTGGATGTAGTGTGGAAAACCTGGAAAAGCTAGGAATTCCTGCTTAAGAACAGAGGCTAAGAGGAGATTGGGCTGAGGTGCTCAAAGTCATGAGAGAGTAAATAAGGAGAGGTTGTCAGAAGCATCATAAACCAGAGAACCCAAACTTCGGGTGATGGGGAAAAGAAGTAGAGACAACTTGAGGAAACTTAAAGCAAGAAACAAAGTGAATGTAATCAGGAATACACTAACTGATTGCTGGAAGCAGAAGCAAAAGTAACTTTCAAAATAGAACTGGTTAAATATTTGAAGGGGAAAATATCCACAGCTCTGGGGAGGGAATGCAGAGAGGGTTTAATTGGTTTGCTGTACTGAACAGTTGGTGTAGGCAGGAGGGGCTGCATGCCCCCCTCTGATGCTGTTTCAGTCTAGGGTTTCGAGTAGTTCAGCTTCACACTCCTCAGCTTCATTGCCAATGTCGCCTAAATCTGGAGTCAGCGCCCGGCATGAGACCAATGCAAAGCAAAAACTTGCAGATAAGGAAGACAGAGCTCTGATTTGCCTCAATCAGCTTGGACTTTGCCACTGGTTGTCCACTGGAGTTAGTGCAAAGATTGGAAGTGCTTTGCATCAATGCCAATCCTGTTGTGTAAATGAAACCACAGAATCATTTCACACAAAACACTGGAGGAGTTCAGCGGGTCAGGCAGCATCTATAGAGGGAAATGGACAGTTGACGTTTCGGGTCGAGACCTGTCACCTGGATTGGCTGGAGGACTCGCTTAGTTCCCTGGGCTCCCCGTCTACATTTGAGTGTTGTTTCAGATTCCACCACTTGCAGTCTCTCATGTCTCCACAGAATCATTTGCTGCGGAGATCCTCCAGGAAACCTTCCCTGTCAACTACCAGAATTTTGCCAGTTTATCTATGGTTCCTGCTGATCTTTCATCAAGAAAACTGTGGCCAATCAAGAACACCCTTCTCTGAACAAGTATCTAGTCACACAGAAACTTGCAGATCAACCAAGACTGGTATTGTTCACCACGAGTTCTTCATTTAATCCCACGTTGTGTAACCATTCTCTTAACTGAATATATGCAGTCTGCTTCACTAACTGTTGGCGGCAGAGAAATCCACATGGTTTCCAGCCCCTACATATCTTTTTTTTAAATATCCCTTTTTGTGTAATGATCTTAAAGTCTTGGTGCCCATTCTGTTTCAGTTACTCTCAAAATTGAATGTTGCTGATTTTATTCTATTTATGTTTGCACATTCTCCAGCTTTTCTTTGTGCCGGTCAGAAGCTCAAAACTGGCATCCAGCACCAGAATAATACCACTGGGACTGGAGCTCCAGTACATTGCGCAGTGAGAAGCAGATCTGCATTGTACGTGTGGCATTCCCCATCCAAGCCTTGACCTGGTGATGAGAGAAGTCTGGAACTCCCCTGGGCTCCCCGTCTACATTTTGCAACTGCCCACTTATAAAGCAGCACTAGTAACACTGTGTGCCCAGCCACTCAGGGTAGCGAGTAGCAGAAGGAACCAAGGGATGTAAACAGGAAATACAATCCAATTATAACCAGAGCATTTGGTGCAAACCTGACCTGCCTGCTAAATGGGGGAGAGAGTAAAACTACAGCTTGTTTCTGGTTGATGAGTTGGCTTGCTGTCACTGATATTGGTAACTACACAATGACTGCAGGTGATGTAATAGATTGTAACTATATATTCAATAAGTATTACTGTTGGCTCAGAGTGTGCTACATAGCCACAACGCAATAACTCTCAAACCGCAAGGGACTATATAATAGGCTGTGACCTATCCCTGCCAATTGCAATCTGATAACGCAGCGTGCAGTACTGTACCTTTTTTTGCTCTGTAAATCCATTAGGTCTCTTTATTCCCAGCTCCCTCACTTTTCCTCACTTCTGCAGTAACAGTAGCTGAGATGGTCACAGCATGTCTCCCAAACTATCAATCCCACACATCATAGGGAAACTGGGTCTACTGATTGTATTTATAATAAAAATATCAGGGTTATCTGGATTCCCAGGACTTCTAAGCAAAGCTTTGGGATGACATTTCATATTTACAAAGACAATTCAGCATCTTTGGATTGATTACTTACAACTTGGATGGAATGTTCTCACCTCAAGCTACAGACTAGATACAGCAACAGCAAAGGGATAATGACCAAAATGTGCTTGTTTTGTTGGTTGTAGATTAAATAATTGCAAAGGCCCCAGCGAGAATTCCCCTGCGAGTCTTTGAATTGTGTAATGGGCTGATGGAGCCCAAATACTGTCAGCCAGACTTTGTGCTCGAGTCTAGAAGTGGGACTTGAGCTGTCAGTCTTCTGACTCAGACAAGAAGCAAGTGTCTTATCTCTGAGCCGCAGCTGACATCAAGCTAAGAGTTTAATCCTATTGCCAGTTGCTGCCAAACATAGTTATGAAGCAAACATTTAAACAGTTCCTCCTTACAGCCAGGCTTGATGTAACATTTCTCAAAGTTAAAGCCAAGCTGTACAGGGCAGCCGGACTAATTAACCTGTTGGCTGGACCCGGCAATGATCAAAGCACATGGAGCTAAACTGGACTTGCCCTGTAAGTGAGGGCAAAAGTTACAGTGCATGATTAACCCAGCCCCGTTTGCAGAAGTGTCCAGTGGAATTTTCCAAGGGACTTGAACCACCCCAGAAATGTTCACCATGTTTCATTCATATGAAAATTGATTTTTGATTGCATCATGCTGAAGAACGGTGGTCTGCAATTAAATTTCCAGACAATGAAATCCTGTTCCTTCTGCTTTAATTTCTGTTAGAGAATCTATAATTTTTTTTAATGTGTCTTTTCCTAATTTGGCGTGGAACCAGTCACTGTTTCTGTGTTGGAAAATTTGGACAAGGCTTCAGAAGAAAGCCCTGTGTGAGATTGCAATTGGATAGCTCCACAGTACTAAACATTTAAGGCCTTGTGGCAGGCAGATAATGCCCCAAGGTACCCATCAGTGTTAGCCTCCAAGCTGACCCACCATCGTCCCCATAAGATTCCTCCGGGACAAACTGCTGCATAACCTTGCCTTCTGGAAGCTGGCACAACAACTACACTCCCACCCCCACCCCCCTCCCTCCACCTCCTCGGCCTGGTCTCATGCTGTTTAGGTTCTGCCTCTGAACTACCTGCTGAACATACATAAGGTGCAAGGACCTGAGCTGATCAGCACAAGTACCACATATTGTTTTATTCCTCTTCAGAAGCCTCAGGTTACAAGGCAAGAGACTTAGAGTTACAGCCCCAAGCCATTTCTGTCAGGACAGATAGACGTAAACAGGCTGTTTATGAAGAGTGGCCGTGTCTCTCGGGTTTACTGAGGCTCAGGCTGCCTTACAATTGTCATCGTTTGGTTGCTTTTTTTTTTGTTCAGCCTTATAGATCCAGCACAGAAATAGGCCATTTGGCCCAATGAGTCTGTGCCAACCATCAAGCATCTGTTTTTACACTAATCCTACCCTAACCCATTTCATTCCCCTACATTCCCAGGGCTGAGGAGACATTTCTTCAGTCAGAGGGTGGTGAATGCTGTGGAATTCATTAACACCCAGGGCTGTAGAGGCCAAGTCATTGAATATATTTCAGAAGGAGAGTGGTAAATTACTAGATGCAAAGGGTGTCGAGGGCTGTGGGGAGGGAGTGGGAATATGGTATCAGCCATGAACGTATTGAATGGCTGAACAGGTCTGGAGGGGCAAATGTCCCACTCCTGCTCCTGTCTTAACAGCATTCCATCGATCACCCTAAACACTCACTCCCTCCAGCAATGGCACACAGTGCCTGCAATCTGTACCGTCTACAAAATGCACCGCAGTTCCTCACCCAGGCTAGTCCAACAGCACCTCCTAGACCCGCAACCTCTACCATCAGGACCAACAGAGCGGCAGGCACAGGGGAACACCACCACCTGCAGGTTCCCCTCCAAATCACACGTCACTCTGACTGGGAAATACATCACTTTATTCATAAAAGAACTCCCTCCCAAAAACACAGTGGGAATGCCTTCAACAGAAGGACTGCAGTGGCAGCTCACTACCACCTCTCAAAGACAGTCAGAGTGGGACAATAATTATTGCCCTAATCAGTGATGCCCAGATTTTGAAGATTGAACACAAAAAAGCAACCACACAATGACAATTGCAAGGCAGTCTTGGCTAAGTAAACCCTAGAGACACAGCTACTTTTCATAAACAGCCTGTTTTTATCCCTCTACCCTGACAGAAATGCCTTGGGGCTGTAAACATCCAATCTGATGCTCGGAAATGAAGATCTGATGCCTGTTGTGAATTATGAGATAGCGCAATTCTGTGCCTCTGCTCCAGTGGGAGCCAGGCTGCCTGCTGTTGAAATGCTGCTCACTTGACAGGATGTGTGAGACAGAGAGGAAGTGAGGAGGCTTTGCACTCTTGCCCCAAGAGTTGGGCTTCTGCTTACTGTTCCCACTCCCCAAGAAGGATCGTCCTTTAAACCCCGCTTCTGATAGAGTAAAGCAATATTCACCCCCAGTGGCCAGTGCTCTGGGACCCAATCCTTAAATAAACACAGCTGAGCTGCCTAATAACTGGGCGATGCAAGGATTGGGTCAGGATTCCAGTATGGAAGAAGCAGATGGAAATGTTCCACAGAAAACACTCCTTGTGATGAGACCAGATCCAGATCAGCTATATAGAACATAGAACAGTACAGCACAATACAGGCCCTTCGGCCCACAATGTTGTGCTGACCTTTAAACCTCACCTAAGACTATCTAGCCCCTTCCTCCTACATATCCCTCTATTTTAAATTCCTCCATATGTCTATCTAGTAATCTCTTGAATTTGACCAATGTACCTGCCCCCACCACTGCCCCAAGCAGCACATTCCATGCCCCAACCACTCTCTGGGTAAAAAACCTTCCTCTGATATCTCCCTTGAACTTCCCACCCATTACGTTAAAGCCATGCCCTCTTGTATTGAGCATTGGTGCCCTGGGAAAGAGGCACTGGCTGTCCACTCTATCTATTCCTCTTAATATTTTATACACCTCTATCATGTGTCCTCTCATCCTCCTTCTCTCCAAAGAGTAAAGCCCTAGCTCGCTTAGTCTCTCCTCATAATGCATACTCTCTAAACCAGGCAGCATCCTAGTAAATCTCCTCTGCACCCTTTCCAATGCTTCCACATCCTTCCTATATGTGCTTTAATGTCTTGCAGTTGTCTACAACCATTTGATTCAGGACCAGAATTCCAATGCTTTAAATTATTTCTGGCTCCTTGTTGCTGTTGCTGAATCTTAGTTATATTCAGGAGGATCGGTATTCTGCCAGGCTAAGGTGACTGCTTCATCCAAACACCTCGGGCTGTACTGGAGTACGAAGGTGAATTCTCTGAGTCACCATGGGACTAATTTTCACCCTGTTGCTGGGCAGTAAAACTGATGATGTGGAGAACCCCATCATGGAGACCTCCCATCAGAATGAAAACCAGGCCATTTCAAAACGTGTCGAAAAACTGCACCTGTGTCGCAGAACCCTAACTAAATTGCAAAATGACATTTCAGAATGTTGCAATGTATCACTCAATGCTATCCTGTACCCTGCTCCCCTCCCAACCGTTGAGTAAAGTAATCACAGGATCCCGTACCACCAAAGGGGTCTAGTCCTTCTGTTGTGCTCCTTGCACTCACTATTCATTTAGCCCTCTCACCCCAAAGGTCCTTCTTCTGGGCTCTTGTAAAGTGAACTCTGATCCGTTCTACTGGATTTCACCAATCAAAGTCTGACAATTTTCATTTTATAGATTTACATGGGGCAGGCACTGTAGTGTAGCGGTTAGCATAACGCTTTACAGCCCCAGCAACCCAGGTTCAATTCCGGCTGCTGTCTGTAAGGAGTTTGTACATTCTCCCTGTGTCTGCGTGGGTTTCCTCCCACATTCCAAAGGCATACGGGTTAGGAAGTTGTGGGCATGCTATCTTGCTGCTAGAAGTGTGGTGACACTTGCGGGCTGCCCCCAGGACATTCTAGGCAAAAGATGCATTTCATGTGTTTCGATGTACGTGTGACTAATAAAGAAATCTTATCTTACTTGTAGGATTCTACTGTGTGGGTGTGTGAGTGTGTGAAAAAGAGAGAGAGAGAGATGGAGGGGCCATTGTCTCCAGCATATAGGCCAGATACAAAAGCTGACTAAAGGCTCACTGCCCACACTGTGGAGAGAGAAGTTGTCCAGACTCCCCTGGTGTCTCAGAAAGAAATTCTGCTCCACAGACACAAAGTGTGTCTGTTTTTTAGGGGAGTGTAGATGAGTCAGTAAGGAAGCATGATTCTGCTTTGTGCCAAAGCCCACAGTTACAGGAGTCACTGCTGGGATTTAGCTTCACTTTTAGTTGAGAGGTGGTTGGGTTGTTGGTGTGGCCCGATGATCATTGAGCCACTTGCCTTCCTGTTGCCCACTTGTTGCAGAAGCCTCTTCCTCAGCGTGCCTCGGGAGGGTGGGGTTCGGGGGCAGGTGGCGGGGTGGAAGCTCCCGGCCTTTGTACCTGGCTCACGGTGGGCAGCCTTCAACAGAGCAAGTCTCTGACCAATCCCAGTGTGTCTGCCTCAGTCTGGGACTCATAGGAGTGGGGTGACATTGATTAACATTGCCCGTATAATTATTTGCCTAAAATACCAGCAGAGGTAGTTTGTGCAAATGGTTAGATGAAGGCAGACACCAGCCCTAATTAATTTGAACGTTTTCTACACTTGTGCTTCCTCCCAGATGATCGATGTGGTAACCCCAGTGACATTCATCAGCGGGAGGGTGGGGGGGAGGGTGGTAGGTACAAAAGGCCAGTCCTGATACCACAAAGAGCACAGCCAAGAGATAGCATCATGGGTTTCCATGGCAGTTACCTGTAAAATACAGGAAGCAATGTTACCAGTGAGTGCTGGTCATGTGACCACCTTGTATATGGATCAACATCCAATGGTTCGAGCTGCACTGCAGGGTCACCTGCCCCGTGAACACCATTTGTGGACACGTTGTGGCCGCAACTTGCCAGTGAGTGATGGGCGGACATCAGGTTAAATGATCCAGCCCACTGTTCCTTGGGCACAGCACAGAGAAAGGAACAGTGAGCGCGATTACTGGCCACTTCTCCTGGACTGGATGCCAACAGGGAACCCCAATCATGAGGGACAGCTTGTGGGAGGGGATTGCCCAGATGTTGCCACAGGCTAGTTCTTTGCCAGCAGCTGGAATTATGGCCTTTTCCTAGAAGTTGTTGGACGGCTACAGGTTTTGGCCTGAGTCTGACCTCCATTTGCCCTGCACCAATCACCTGGGGAACTCACTGCACTGCAAAGTGCCCACAGAGTTCAACTGGTCAAGAGTAGCTCTGAGCCCTGTTACCAGCATCACAGGCAGTGTTGGCAAAGAGATGGTCCAACATATGTGATGAGTGGTGGGATGCAGAGTGTTGCAGACTCACTAGCCCTCCCAATCTCCAGCTTCCCCAGCCCTTCTCCGGACTTCTCCTGGGGGTGTGACCCCATGCCCCAGGCAAGCTTGACCTTGACCTTGGAGCCCTGGAGTAATGTAAACCAAGCTTCAGTTAGAGAGGCACAGATTAATCTGGGATAATCAGCAGGGAACTGAATAACTTGATTGAATTGTCTAAGCAGGTAAAAAGAAGGGTTGATGAGGGTAGTGTATTTGCATACATGCACTTTAGCTTTGGACAAGGTCCTGCACTGCAGGCTGGACTACAAAATGAAAGCCCACGGGATCCAAGATACAGTGGCAAATTGTTTTCAACATTGGCTCAGTGGAAGGAAGCAAAAGGTAATGGTTAACGGGTGTTTTTTGTGACTGGAAGGCTGTTAGCACTGAGCTTCAAAAGGGCTCAGTACTTGATCCTTGCTTGTGTGATACAAATGATCTTGACTTAAATGTAGGGAACTGGACGGAACACAGAGGTTTGCAGATGACACAAAAATTGGCCAGGAGGTTGTCATTGTGGAGGAAAGTGGTTTAGGCTGCAGGAAGACATGATGGTCTGGTCATTTGGGCAGAAGAGTGACGACTTCGGAGAAGTGTGAGAAAATGCGTTTGGAATGTAGCAGCGTAGCAAAAGAGTATACAGTGCTCTTGTGGAGGAATAGAGGGACCTGAGAATGTAGATTCTTAAAGGTAGTGGAGTATAAATGACGTGGTTAAAAAGGCATACAGGATAGCTAAGGCACTAACAAGGCAGGAACCCATTACCAAGCTCTGTGGAACCATATTACATACAACTTTCCAGTCATTAAAACTCCTGTTGATCATTATCTTTATTTTCTGTCACTTAGCCAATTTTTAATCAAATATGCAAATCTCCCTTACATCCCACAGAGTCTTACTTTCGTGACCAATCTGCCACATGACATTTTGATAACTGCTGTGCCAAAATCCATGCCACGTACATAAAATGCACTACCCTCAACTGCCTCCTCAGAAAATGTAATCTCTAGTCAGACACAACCGTCCCTTAACCATGCTCACTGTCAGGGACTAACCCTTGTATCTCTAAATGCTGATTTATACCATTCCTCAGAACTTGTTTCCAATAATTTAGGGCCATAGAATCACACAGCACAGAAACAGGCCCTTCAGCCCACCAAGTCCATGCTGATCATCAACTACCTGTATATACTAACCCCGTTTACCTTTGGCCTTCTTTATCTTGCGAATTTAAGTGCTTGTCTAGCTACTTCTTCAATGTTGTGAGCCTACCTGTTTCCAACGTCCCCTCAGGCAGTATGTTCCAGGTTCCACCCACTCACTGGGTGAAAATTCTCCTCAGATCCCCTCTAAATCTCCTACCCTTGCCCTAAACCTATGCCCTCTAGCTTTAGATAACTCTGTTACAGGGGACAGTTTCCCTTAGTCTGTATGCCCCTCTTGTATTTTTCCATCAGATTCCCCCTCAGTCTCCTCAGCTCCAGGGAAAACAAACCCAGTCTATCCAGCATCTGTAACTGAAATGCTCCATCCTCCAGTGCAGTCACCTCCTCCCTGTGGTGCGCTGACCAGAACTGCACGCAATGCTCCAGCTGTGGCCTCACCAATGTTTTATAATGTTGTACCATAACATCCCTGCTCTTATATTCTGTGTCCTGGCTACTGAAGGCAAGTATCCCTCAAGCCTCCTTCATCTACCTGTGATGCCAGCTTCAGGGATCCATGGACATGTACACCAAGATCCCTTTGTTTCTCAATAGTCCCTAGGGCCCCACCATTCATTGCCCACCACTAATGTTAGACTGAGTGGTCTGCACCCTTTCTCCTTTATTAAATAATGGTACTAGGTTAGCTGTCTTTTAAGCCTTCAGGGCCTAGTCAAAGAGGGCTAGAACACAAGAAAATAGCAGGAGTCAGCCACCTGGCTCCTCAAATGTGCTCCGCCATTCAATATAATCACGGCTGATCTACCCCAGTCTTCACCCCCTCCTCTGTTCCAGGTCCCCACAGCCCTCAATCTCCCAATCTTTCAAAAAATTATCAACGTCCACTTTAAATATTTCTAATGATCTGGTATCCACAGGTCTCTGGGACAGAGAATTCCAGAGATTCACCATCCTCTGTGAGAAGAAATTTCCACGTATCTCTATCTTAAATAACTGGCTCCTTAACTTGAAACCATGTCTCCTCATTTGAGATTCTCCCATGAGTGGAAACATCTCAACATCTACCCTGTTGTGACTCTTGAAGATTTTATATGTCACAATGAGGTCACCCTTCATTTTTCTAAACACCAAAGAATACAAACCCAACCTGTTTAGCCTCTCTTGTTCAGACAAGGAATTGGCCTGGTGTGTCTCCTTTGGATTGACACCAATGCTATTCTTAGGTAATTCTTGGGTAAGGGGACCAAAACTGTGTGCAGTACTCCAGGTGTGGCCTCACCAACATCCTGTAAAATTGAAACTAAACTTGCTTCTTTTTAAACTCGGCAGTAGGGACCAACATGCAATTTGCCTTCTTAACCACTTGCTGCACCTGCCTGTTAACTTTTTATGATTTTTTAATATGATTTTTTTTGCAGTACTAACAGCACTTTGACACTCATTCTGTCATCTTGGACGTTGCCCAATCGGATGAATATTTTCAGCAGTGTTTCTGTTTTTATTTCACAACCTTACGTTCTGAAATAGAACAGAAAAAAAATCTGCAGAGCTACCAGAAGAATAATTTCTAGAAATCTAATACATGTAAGAAGATTGTTCTGAGGCTTGAGCCCGTAACCACTCCCTGGCTGGGCTATCTATGGCACCAACCACACATTACCCAACCAAGCATGAGCAATCATTACTGCCTTGAGTACATTAAAGGAAGAAAATAAATGCTGCAATATTGGCCATACTGATCTCACTAGCAATTAACCAATTACCATTGCAGCTTCTGAATATCCAGTAATGATCTTCCATATACAACAATCAAGCCGCTTATAATCTACCCATCCTTGGGGTGACTGTGATGCAGAGTGCACCAGTTCTCAGACAAGGAAACAAAAAAAAATGCACATAAGGATCCGCTTTCAAGATGTCTGAAAGACATCATAGCCAATGAAGTACATTTGAAGCATAGTCACGTTTTTAATATGAGGAAGAAACACACAGCAAACAGCAGAGTAAACTTTCGGCAATGCTGGCTCAGGGATAGATATTGGTCAGGACACAAGTCAGAATTCCACTGCTCCTGTTCAAAAAGGGCTTTAGTTTAACATATAATAAATTATCAGCTTGGATGCACTGAAGGCAAAGTCAGGAGAGGAGATAGGAATTGAAGGATATGCTGATAGGGTTCGAAGAAAGAGTGTGAGGAGGCTTGTGCTGCATGAACAATGCATATATGTAGTGTTACATGTGCAGGTAATATCTCATCCAAAAGATGATTCAGTAGTGCGCTGGGGTGCCACCCTAGTCTTGTGCTTGTCCCCGGAGTAAGACTGGAGTCTATGGCTTCTGACACGGAAGCAAGACACCAGACCCTGGATCATTTTCAGTTAATGATGTTCCTTAGCACAGCAGTGAACACCTTGAACTGTGAACCACCATGGATGTCGTTAGTGGTTCTCAGTTCTGTGCAGAACTTACCACATATTAACCTTTCCGATACAAGGTAGGCACAAGCAATTGGCATTTCCCCACAGTGAGTGAGGATGAAGGATAAGATATCTTTATCAGTCACATGTACATCGAAACACACAGTGAAATGCACCTTTTGCATAGAGTGCTCTGGGGGCAGCCCGCAATTGTCGCCACGCTTCCGGCGCCAACGTAGCACGCACACAACTTCTTAACCCGTACGTCTTTGGAATGTGGGAGGAAACCGGAGCACCCGGAGGAAACGCACGCAGACACGGGGAGAACGTACAAACTCCTTACAGATAGCGGCCGGAATTGAACCCGGGTCGCTGGCGCTGTAATAGCGTTACGCTAACCGCTACACTACTGAGCCTGCCCCGAACTGGAGAAACTTCCACCTCCTATTATAGAGCACTTTATGGAGTAGCAATGATCATGACCTGGTACCTTCTCTCCAACCTCTGAAGCTTGTACGATTGATGGTGAAGAAAATTCACTTGACTTCCATCCAGCTATGTGACAATTAAAGACAGCAACACTGAGAAACAAAAGGAATAGCTTTAACCCAACTTGACCAGCAGAAGCAATCAATTATGTTACTTGTCAGTGAGGTCGAATGCTATTCTCAAATTCCAATCATAATCTGATCCCCTATATAGGGGAGAGTAGGACTACCAACTATGGTGAGGCATATCCCTCGAGGTTTCATCCCTCCCTAGCAACCCCACTCTCCCACATTGGTCATCACACATCCCTCTTTGTGACACACTGCCTTCCTGCACAAAGAGAGTGAGCAGTAACACTTTGTTACCTAACTTTATGATTCATGACTACCTGCCCTAAAACCACTTCCCCAAACCTCCACCCCCTCAACATCTCCAATATCATTCACAGAAATCTGGTGGGGTGGAGGGGGTGCAGAGGAAGCACATATTCTTTAGTGCCTCAATGATGACATGATGTTTCCTTGGTCTGCTCTTAGCGGTGTCCAGGAGATTCCAAAGTACACCTACTGTTCCAACCAAAAGTCTGCACAGAGGGACCGGCACAGCTTCACATCTGCAACACTGGTGAGGAGAGCACCAAATGAATGGACTTCCCTGCTGAAGAACCCATCCAAAAGCAGATGTGGCCCTAACCTCCATTGTAACCACTATCCAAGAATAAGGAGCGCACTCCTTCAGTTACAGAGGAAATTAACAATGTGTTAAAACAACTGCTTGACCTAAGCCTTCACCCAGTAGCGTAGATCAGCTAGATAACATATACATGTAATCATAAAAAATAAAATAAAAGTAAAATAACATAAGAATTTGCAACTTGACAATATTGAGGTTCCTGTTTGTCCTTTGCATATAGCCTCTTAAAGATCTGAACCTTAGTGTCAGCTATCCGATACTGATCACTGGTCGCTGAAAATGAGGCAGTTTTGTAGCAAGCTTTGTCTAGCATTCTCTTCAATTGCTGGTAAAATCCTGCATTCACCTTCATTAGAAGTTAACAATCAGGTGCTGAATTAAGTGTGTGGTATATACAGCATATCCAATACTGAATCCTGCCCCTCAGTACCAGAGCTGGAGTAATGAGTACAATATACATTCGTCACCTCCACTGACACCAGGCACATTGTTCAATACACAGGTTGTACATCAGCCCCCCTGCACAGTATGACAATCACAAAACATAAAGATGGCCACTCAGAAAGGATCACAGGAAGCATTTCTATGCAAGAACACAAGTAGTAGTAAAAATCCATTATATGTTCACACAAAATGGCTTGCTTCTGTCCTGTGATAACACTTCAAATAACGGTTGGCAATGTTTTCTGTTCAGTCTCCAGACTTCCCAAAACTCTCACATGGGAACAAGAGGTGAAGCTAAAGATTAAATAAAACAGAGATGGAGCTAAAGACACACCTGAACAAAACGATGCAAGTCAACCATCATCAGCTCACTTTCCAGCTGTAAGCTGACATTGAATCAAACTCAAAAGAAATTAAAATAGACACAATGAGAGGGTACAGAGACATTGTTGTGCCATTCAGTTAAACTATGGTTGGTCAATAACTCAACTCCATCCACCCATTTTTGATATTCATGAACATCGCACCAAGTTTCTGCAGGACTTACCCCAGTAAATCTAAAAGGCGGCCAATGTTGTTTCGACCAGTGGAGCCGGCAGTCTGATGATGACCATTGTAAATGAAGCCCAAAGCACATTAAAGTTGCACTTACTAATCAATTATGCAGAACTGCACCAAACTCATTAAACCTACCTCTGCAAACATAATAAATTTGATAGGTTTAATGCTTTACCACTAACTAAACTAAACAACTTTAAAAAAGTATTACTTTAAATTAATTATTGATAACATAAGCACACACTTACCGCAAGTTTGCAATCATTCTGATTACCCACTTATCACAGTGTGGAAAGATTCACCATAATACAGGCAGCCTGTTCCAAAAGGAACAAGGCATGTATTGTGCTGTACTTTCTATGATATGATATGATATGATATGATTTAAGAGAATCATACTGGTACTTCTTCCTTGAGGAGCAGAAATGAACACGGTTATGAACTATTTGGAGCTGTCATTCAGAAGAGACTTTAAATCAATGCCGAACTGACATTTCAAGTTAGACCTAAAGACTCGCTGAAGCCATCTGACAAAGAGCAGAGGAGTTCCCTCCCTGTTTACTGCACTAGCATTTCTCCCCTGGCCAACATAGAACAGTACACCACAGGAACAGGCCCGTTGGCCCATGATGTTGTGCTGAACTAATCAAACTAGTCATTAAATGCCTAACTAAACTTATCCTTCTGCCTACACAATGTCCATATCCTTCCATCTCCTGCACATTCATCTGCCTATCTAAGAGCTTCTTGAATGCCTCTATCATATCTGCTTCCACCACCATCCCTGGCAGCACATTCCAGGCACCCACCACTCTGTGTGTAAAAAACTTGCCCCGTACATCTCCTTTGAACTTACCACTGCTCACCTTAAATGCATGCCCTCTGGTATTAAGCCATGGGAAAAAGATACTAGCTGTCTATCTATGCCTCTCATAATCTTATAAATTTCTATCAGGTCTCCCCTCAGCCTCTGCCGCTCCAGAGAAAACAACCCAAGTTTGTCCAACCTCTCCTTATAACACATGCCCTTTAATCCAGGCAGCATCCTGGGAAACCTTTTCTGCACGCTCTCCAAAGCCTCCACATCTCTCCTATAATGGGGTGACCAGAATTGAATGCAATACTCCAGATGTGGCCTAACCAGAGTTTTATAAAGCTGCAACATAACTTCCTAACTCTTGAACACAGTGCCTTGACTGATAAAGGCAAACATGCCATACGCCTTCTTTACTGCCCTATCAACCTGTGCAGCCACTTTCAGGGAGCTATGGACCTGGACCCCAAGATCCCTCTGTCTTGCCATTAACAGTGTACTGTTCCTTTACATTTGATCTCCCAAAGTGCAACACCTTGCATTTGGCCGGGTTAAACTCCATCTGCCATTTCTCCGCCTATATCTGTAACTGATCGATATTCTGCTGTATCCTTTGGCAGTCTTCTACACTATCCACAACACTGCCAATCTCGGTATTGCCTGTGAACTTACTTTCCTTACACTAGACTCCAAAATGCTCCCGTGACCGTAATGCACCGTGCATCATGAGTGGAAGCTTTCTTTCTGTTCCTTGGGTAAGAACGTGTGCATTTTACACCTATTGACCCAGGAGCAGAGGAAGGAGAATGGAAGATAATGAGTTGTTCCTGATCCTGGTTTCACCTGACAGTCACAGAGTAGTGCTCTGACAACGGGGCTCAGGGCTAATGGGCAAACTAGGAAGCCTGGCTATTTTTCTCTCCCACTTCAACAAGGTGACACTGATGACTGGGGGGGGGGGGAAATATTCCATCCAGATCTAATGACCCTCCATTCTGGAATTCCTGATGCACATTCCCAGAGCAGAGAGTTGACATATGTGAAATATATCCTTGTGTGCCAGCACAAAAATAGAGACATGGAATTTTGCTGAGAAGTCTGAACTCCCACAGAATTCTCCATGTTTATTTATAGTCAAGTAGTTTACTTATGTGTCAAGTTTGTTATAGCACGTCCTTTTAGAGAAAAAGAATATCATTTAAATTAAATATTGAATCAATTAAGAACAGCGACACAGTTGAGAACTGCAAGCACTTCCTAAATAGGTAATAAAAGACTTGCAATACATTTCCACCAGACCATTTACCTACTTCCTCTTCTGTTCAACAGTGTTTTTCATTTTGTATCATCTTCTTGTAATTTATCAAAGTCAAACCAGTTTCCTGTTTACCATCACACAAAATTGTGGTATGTTTCCAAAGCACTGTGACTTGTTGTGTAGTGGTATCTGAATCGCTTATGTGACCAACAGTATGCTCAAGTTGGTTACCAAGAGCCCCAACTGCGTTCTCACACAGTGCATTTATGAAAGCCTTTTTTATGATTACCCATCGGTCCTGAAGGTGCAAACTTTTGCCGGGAGGGAATTAAGAGGTAGCCCCAATCTCAATACCATTCAATAGCTGGAACTTAACCTTTCCAACAAGAATTGCTTGGATTCCCTCAAAATTAAAATAAAGTCATGTCAATCTGCCTTATCCTGGGCAGCGTTTGGTTTGTGCCAAGTTCTGATCTAATGTTCTATGTTCTGATGAAGGGTCCTTGACACGAAACCTTAACTCTGTTTCTCTCTCCATTGATGCTACCTGAACTGCTGAGTGTTTCCAACATGTTCTGTTTTGACTAGACTTGAGTGATTTGACATGGACACGGGCGTCTCAGACCCTGTTACAGGAATGCTCAAAGAAAGCGTCAAGGCATCAGCCTTCGACAGCAGGGACACCCAGACGACTCAGACCGCAACAACTCATGGCCTGCCTCATAGAGGGAAGCCCACTTGAAAGGGGTTTCAGATATTCTATGATGGACGAGACTCAAGAACGCGTGCACTGTTGAACAGGCCCTTAATGCCTTGCCCAAACCTGAGATCTCAGAGCAAGAGAGGGGGGCTGGTCTGCACTGTCAAGATCAATGAGTGGTTGGAGGGAGGATCACAGGGTTGAGGGGTGGCATCAGGCAGGAGCTCAGAGGTGGGAGTCAGGGAGATGACCGGGTGGAGGTTGAGCAGTTGGTCAGGGAAGTCTGAGAGAGGTTGGGGCAGGCAACAGCAGGTGGGGTGCCATGAGGTAGAGGTGATGATTGAGCTGATAATTAAGAGGTGAGCTGGAGCTCAGAGTTCCTGCCGACTATTAATCACCCATTTACCCAAATCCCATGTTTATTCTCCCCCCCATTCTATCCCTTAACCACATACCGGGGCAATTTACAGTTGGCAATTAACCTACCAACCTGTAACCAAAGCATAACCTCCCTACCTTTGTATTTAAATCCTTCACAACAAACAGTAACATTCTGTTAGCTTCCTTAATTACCTTCTGTGATTCATGCACCCAGATCACTTTAGATCTCAGAGGTCTGCGATCCCTCAACATTTAGATAATGTGCATCTATTTTAAAAACTTTTCCTTCCAAATTGGACGATTTAACATTTCTCCGCATTATATTCCCTTTGCCAGATCTCTGCCGATTCACCTTGCTACAAAGGGACATGGATAAGTAAGTGGGCAAAGTTCTCTGTACAGATTGTAAACCATTGAGGCCCATGTGGCACACCACTTGTTACTTGGGAATACTGGAGAGTTGCAGCCTCATGAGTTTTGATGATATCGCAGAATATGGACAATGAACACTGTTCGCTCCTTGACATCACTGTGCAAGCCCAGTGGCCTTTGTAAGCAGTGTGTCACACATTTCACAGAGGTGCCACAAACAGCTTCAGCCTTCTGCCTCAGACCTGCAAATAACCCTCTAATCACAAAAATGTTCCAGCCCCAATATTCTCAGAGTTAAAAGAGATGACAGAACAGATAAAGAACTAGGATAGTCTGTAATCACAACCGATCCTGGAGTGACTGGTTGCAGTTAGTGGACTGCACCACATTATATGAGTGGCTGGAGAACAGCCAATGGGTTTGGACTTCAGTCAAGGTGGTGGCAAGTCCCTATCTGTGATTTTTGTGGTTTCTAACAGCAGATTTAAACAAGCTGGGACTGCAGGTTGCAATCAAGGTGTTATTGAGATCACTGGCTGGACTGGTGCATCATTGGCTTTCATATGGAGCAGGTGATGCTGGCTTTGTTACTTGGGACCGGCGAGGTGGGGGTTTGTTATTTTGAGCGGATGAGGTTTGTGGTCGTGATTTGAAGTGTGTTAGTCCTTAACCCTCTGTAACGTCTCACGAGCATGTTAGCTGCATACTTGGGTATGCAAAGCAATGTGCTTCTGCTTTGTGCGGCAGGGTTTTGCATCAGTGGGCAGGCACTACTGTCACTGATGTACTGACCTGAACGTGGTGGTACTGGCACCTTGGTGTTTGGTTTGCATTTTACCAGCTGACTGTATTGCAATAATTGTGGATTAATTTTCCAAAGTCCTATTGCTGTTTAAGTTGAGGTCACAGGTGTGTGTGTGTGTGTGTGTGTGTGTGTGTGTGTGTGTGTGTGTGTGTGTGTGTGTGTGTGTGTGTGTGTGTGTGTGTGTGTTATTTATCAGAGATAAATGTTTCCCAAATGAATTTGAATAAGATATTTGAAACATTCCACATCCTTTAATGATATTAGAGAGGGTAGAGGGTTCACTATATTAGAGACTGGTGGGTAGAAATGTCACCATTTGTCTTCAGTTCTGGGCTCTTATGTAACCCACTCACTGCAAGGTTCTCCCCGTCACAATATTCAGACATCTCCATGGATCTTTTCAGAGCTTTCTTCTTAGTTAACTACATACACCCATGAGGTCCTGGTCATTCACCAACTTTCAAAGCTGAATTTCCTGAAGTTTATCAACTGTTTCTCATTCTAGATAACACAAGAAGTTGTCCTCTTGAAGCTTAACGTTTCCCCTGTGTGCAGGTAACAAGGCCGGAAAAGTTTGTACCCAAGGCCCCACTTGGTCTCACACTTGTCTCCACTGATCTGATGAAAGAGCTCAATGCCATCTTCAATTTATTAAATGCTACTTTGCAAAAAACTTCACCTCCAGCAGGTCCAACCTTATTTTGTTAAGCATGAATTTGAGACATTTGGAACATTCAACATCTTTCAATGAGTTTCCCTTGCATTGCCTGATGTTTTTGAATGTAGCCCTGTATCTACTCAATCCCAGTTTCCAGTCATTTATCTACTTTCAATGTATAATAGATATACTGAAAATTCAGTGAACGTGAGATTAGGGGTCATAAAAATATAATAAGGAATCCAGGTCAAGGATCTTTATCCAGAGAGTGGTGAGAATTTGGAACCTGCCAGCTGTGTTGAGTAGCTCAGATACAGTTAAATAGAGGCTACTTAAGTGTCGACTGCTTCACTTGGTAATGCTGTACCTCCTGAGTCACAGGCTGTGAGGTCAAGTTCTATGGGAGAAAAATGATAGAGAGAGGAACGGAAGGATTTGCTGTGGGCTGGGTGGGGGAGAGAAGAGGAATCAAGTCAACCAGTTGACACTTTGTTGTGGTCAATGCAATATGTAAGAATCGTGAGAGGTTCTGCAATGGAATGCAAAAGGGTTAATTCTGTTTCGTTGTGCAGGATGCAGCCGACTTCGAAGTCTCGGCTTGAGAAGGATGTTTGGCACATTTCCACAATTTTCACAGACTTTGGGTGAAGCTTTTGGGGGTTGACTGCACAGAAGCACTTCTGTCAGTTTCCTGTCAGTGTCAATTAACTGATCTCAGCTGGTGGTAGCAGTAGTACTGCTCTCCGGCGCCTTTGGGATGGAGAGGGAAAGTGTGTGCATGTTCTTAGTGTTTCCACACTGTCTGTATAGTGCGTTCAAACACAGGACATGAGCTGAGTACTTCACAGGGTCCGTGGCGTTCAAAACTTCACATCGGGCCACATAAGGCAATACTTGGACCGGTGAGAAGGTAACGGTTAACAGGCAGTTGGATATTGCGACAGGGGAAATGCAGGTTTTGGTGCACAGACAACTATTGGGGTCTTTCCTTCTTTGGGCAGAGAGAGGAGGCGAGGTTCATGGTGGGAGTCGCAGGGTGAAGTGCCGATGCAGCTGAAGGCATGGCTGCCAGTGGTGAAAGGCTGAAAAAAAATCAGGGGAAGAGTAAGATCCCAGAACCGGTGGAGGGTGGTAGGTCACAGGAAGTGAATGAACATGGCTGTGGTGTCCTCATAGTGAGAATGGTAGGCTGGACTTCATAAGTTAATGCATCACAGGGTTGTCCATTCAGTGCACGTTCACTACTTTAGGGGCTGGTAGGTAGAAATGTCATCATTTGTCTTCAGTTCTGGCTCTTACGTAACCCACTCACTGCAGGGTTCCCGTCACAATATCCAACTGCCTCCATGGATCACTTCAGAGCTTTCATCTTAGTTACCAACATACTCCCATAAGGTCCTGGTCATTCACCAATTTTCAAGGCTGAATTGCCCGAAGTTTAAGAACTATTTCTCATTCTTGATGACACAAGAGGTTGTCCTCTTGAAGCTTCCACTGAACGTTTCCCTGTGTGCAGGTAACAGAGCCAGAAAGTTGTACCCAAGGCCCAACTTGGTTTCATACTGTCTCCACTGATCTGATGAAAGAGCTCAATTTGGCCTTTGATTTATTAAATGTTACTTTGCAAAAGTCTCACCTCCAGCAGGTCCAACCTTAGTTTGTTAAGCGTTTGCCCCAATTGTTCTAGTAATGTGCAAGACTCACGTGCACTGGACTTTGCCCTCTTGAGTTTGGACAGCCCAGGCCAGTTGAGTTCAAAACTGGTGGTAATCCACATCTTGATGAGAGCCCCAATGGGTCAACCTGGCTACACTACTATACAGGGTTAAAGTAACCGGAGTCTAAATCGACATTTGTCTCTATAAAAAGACACATAATGACTATCTTTAGTGCACAGACTTCCATGGTCCACTGATATTAATGGTCAGCGTTAACTGAATGTCAACCCAAAGTCCGTGGAAATTGTGGAAATGTGCCAAAGCATCCATCTCAAGCTGAGACTCTGAAGACGGCTGCATCCTGCACAACAAAACAGAATCAACCCCTTGCTTTCCACTGCAGAACCTCTCCCGATTTTTACATATTGCATTGACCACAACAAACAGTATCAACTGGTTGACTTGATTCCTCTTCTCTCCCCCACCCAGCCCACAGCAAATCCTTCCGTTCCTCTCTCTGTTGTTTTTCTCCATAGAACTTGACCTCACAACCTGTGACTCAGGAAGGTAACAGCATTATCAAGTGAAGCAGTCGACACTTAAGTAGCCTCTATTTAACTGTATCTGAGCTACTGAACACAGCTGGCAGGTTCCAAGTTCTCACCACTCTCTGGATAAAGATCCTAGTCCTGGATTCCTTATTATCTTATATATTATGACCCCTAGGTTGGTCTCCCCAACAGGTATAACACATTCTCCATTGTCAACACTCTCCCTCCCTACATCCTCTGAGCTCACACACGCTCATTGCCTTGAGGATCTGTTTCTCAGGTTTTCTCCTCAGTTCACCTTACCCTTCATGACCTTTAGCTAATCCAGGATCCTTTCACACAATCCCCTCTCAGTGCCCAGCCCCACTGCATGTACTGTGACAGAGGCATCAACTGGTTTTCAGACCTCTCTGTGGTCCCACTTCATCCACACTGGCCCACATTCAACCTGAGCCCTGAGCCTCTTGGACTCTGGGCCTTGGCTGGTTCCTTGTCCTCTTCACCCCCTCGTCCCGCAAATCAAACCCACAATGCAACAGTGCAGGAAGAAACTCAGTCCTGTTTATGCCAATATTTATTTCCCACCATTTGTTCTGTTTTGTATTTTGTGAGGCTGGAGGTTTCAAAAGAACTAATTTCAGAGGTTGTTGCCTCAATGGAGGTTTGGTCAGGGACAGAATCCTAAGTCACACTGCCAGGATCAGTTTGAATCAGGAGCCAAAGCTTGGACTTCATTCTTCCCAACAGGAACAAGACTCCCAACCAGGTGTCAGGGCTAAGACAGCAGCATATTGATGGCAATACAAAATTAACCTTTGGACCTGATCCCTAAGATTCCAGGTCAGCACCTAAACAACTCAGAGACAAAACACTGCTGCTGTAATCCCTCCTGCCTTGATTTAAACTGAGCACACTCATTGCTTCTGTTTAAGCTATAGTTCCCAGAAAGCTTGTGTTCACAGAGAGGATAGGGTCAGTATCCATAGCAGTCAGGCCACACTCCGCCTCACACAGACAGCTGATCACAGTACATAGCTCGGCACACGAGGAGGTTAGCAAATAAGCAAATTTAGCGTGAAATTCCCCTGACCGCAAGTTACAAAGAAGGGACCATTTTACCCAGTCGGCGTTAGTTCTTTTTGTCTTTGGTATCAACCGTAGCTCAGATGCTCCTGACTCTAATGCAAAAGGTTCAAGCCCCACTCCAGCCACCTGAACACTGATATCTAGACTGATGCTTCAGTGAAGTACTGAGGGGCTGTTGCACAGTGAAACTCACTGCCTGTCAGGTGGACCTAAAATAATTCTTTGTGCTTGTTTTTGAGGAACACGGCCTCACTCAGGTACCACAGAAACAGATTGTTGGCCATTTTCACAGTCGTGGGGGCTTGTGCGCGCAAATTGGCTTCCCTTAAAACACTGACCAGAAACTGCTCCATTGGCTGCAGAGTGCTTTGCAAAGATCCAATATGGCCAGCATGGTAGTGTAGCAGTTAGCGTAACACTATTACAGTGCCAGTGACCCGGGTTCAATTCCCGCCGCTGTCTGTAAGGAGTTTGTACGTTCTCCCCGTGTCTGCGTGGGTTTCCTCTGGGTGCTCTGGTTCCCTCCCACATTCCGAAGATGTACGGGTTAGGAAGTTGTGGGCATGCTATGTTGGCACCGGAAGCGTGGCGACACTTGCGGGCTGCCCCCAGCACACTCTCAGCAATGCAACAAGACACATTTCACTGTGTGTTTCGATGTACATGTGACCAATAAATAAATATCTTATCTATATCTTAAATGCCACACTGGGTCTTTTCTAAAGCAGCCATTAACCTTTCAGAGCAGTGCCCTATTCCAGATGCGATAGGTTGCCTGAAGGAATGCTGTGGGTCAGTTATCTCAAGCAGTTGGTGTCTCAGACACACACACCAAAGTCAGCTTCAATCCTGACCCATGTGGAACCTGAGTTCTGGCAGTGTGGGTTCCAGACCTGCGGACCACTTCCCCAAGGTGCAGCTCAGGTGGAGAAGCTAGTCACTGTCTGTGGAGGGTGAATCCATCCCCATCGACCAGTAACGGATGCACAGCGGAACACCCCACACTGGCTGTACTGTGCAGGCAGCCACAGGCCTATCAAGAGGTTCCGAGCAGACTGGGAGGATCGTTCCCAGAGCATGGGTTCTGGACACCAGGGCTGTGGGATGGCAGGTAGGCCTGGGAGGGATCTCTGTCAGACCACAGGCCTCAGACAGCGCAGCTGGGGAGGGAGAAATCTCTCAGCCTGCCACGGGTAGTACTGAACCTTTCCTGAATCTTAGCTCAAGCACCACTGGGCAGGCAGCTCACAACTGGTCACGCTTATGTACCCTTGCAATGAGGTGCAAATCACACAGTGAAAGGCTGGTGTAAGGAAGGCAGTTGCAGATAGAAAAGGCCATCGGCCCACTTGAGTTATCCCGCCACAGACACCCACACTTGCAGTTCGACATTTTAATCCTCTGCTCTTCTACCCATGGAGTCACGAGAGAGAGTCAGGCAGGAGGGTGAGGATTATTTAACTAATGGGCATCAGAGCCTTGCTTCTCTTCAGAGCAAAGTAAAAAAAATGTTTCTCAGCCAGTGAAGTTGTTCATGGTGTTCTCCATGTAGGAAACGGGTCAAATATTTTGCCCACAAAAGACGCTACAGACACCCATTGGTTCAATAATCCTCATCCTCCTGCCTGACTCTCTTTCGTGACTCCATGGGTAGAAGAGCAGAGGATTAAAATGTCGAACTGCAAGTGTGGGTGTCTGTGGCAGGTTAACTCAAGTGGGCCGATGGCCTTTTCTATCTGCAACTGCCTTCCTTACACAAAAGATCCTTACACCAGCAACAAGGGGGCTCAGCCCAGAGATGGAACTAGCTTCTCCTGGGAACACCAATCCCATCTAGTTTTAATACATCTGGAGAGTCTGCAAGAGACGGTGCAGAGGATAAGGATCTGGTCTAACCTCCTATCATTAAAGATGTTGGTTTCCTTTTACTTAATGAATTTGATCAGTCCCCACTGCTGTAGGGGTTATCGTTTCAGAGTACAATTGTGCTGACGCTGCCTGAGGTTTTGGTGGATGTTTGCCATTTGTGTTCCTTGGCTCGTATTCCTGGGCACATTGGAATAATATTAGCTACAGCCTTGAGGTAAAGAAATACACACGTCAGTACAGTTTGGTTCAGAACGAAATGTGATATGCCACAATTAATTATTACTGTCAGGGGATTGTGATATACAGACAATAGGAATTTCATGCATTTCTTAAACGTTTAAGAGACAACTAAAATTGGAAAGAGACAACAGCAAGGTTCAACTTTATTTGGGCAAAAAATAGGACTGTTTATATTTTCTGCAGAAAGACAGGATGATGGAGTAACTCTGCTGAGGACTGGCATGAATTTGATAAGCCGAGTGGCCTCCTTCTGTCACATAATGAGTAAGTAAAGATATTGTGTGTATTTGCACTTGGTCTCATGCAAAGGAAAGAGCTGCATAACAGAATCAGACCTCATGATTCAGACTGCCATCAGACTGTTCTCTCAGGACTAATAAGGATATGACTGGGCTGCCTGTCCTCGGGCAAAATCCCTCAGCTTTCTCCCACAATCAAAAACTTGCATTATCCTTTATTCATATATTAATTGTTGTTGAGGGAGTTGAGAGAGAAATATTGGCCACAGACATGGAGAGAATAGCCTTGCTCTTCTTCAAGTAATTCCATTGGGCCTTTTAAATTCACCTGAAGGTAGACAGAGCCTCACTTTAACAATCTCATCTGAAACACAACATTCTCTCAGTGCTGGCACAAGAGACTGCAGATGCTGCAATCTGGAGCAACAAACAATCTGCTGGAGGAGCTCAGCAGGTCGAGCAGCATCTGTCGCTGTTCTGGATCGAAACCCTGCATCAGGACTGAGAGTGGAGGGGAGATGGCCAGTATAAAGAGGAGAGGGAGAGTGGGGCTCCCCCTCTCTCAGTGCTGCTCTGAACTGACAGTCTGCACTCTGTGCTCAGATCCTTGGACTGGGACACCCAGACCCACCTTCAGATTCAGAGCTGAGGGCACCAGTCACTGAGCATGACCAGCATACTGTTGATAAGCAGGATCTGACAAGGATGTAAATGTTCTCTCTGTTGCCTTATAGCGAGGTAAACCCTCCAGGGGAATTGATCAGATGACTTGTCCCAGGCCTGAAGCCTCCGTAATCAGGACCATGCATCAGTTGTGACACGACATCCTCTCAAATCATGAGAATCATGAGCTTGGCATGTCCGTTGTACCTTGGGAGAGGGTTTCCACAACAAGAATGACGTGCAAAAGCTGGGCACAAAGCTTGATTAGACTTTGTACAGTGTAGAAACAGATGATTCAGCTCTAAATGATCCAAGGTGGTGTTTATGGTCCAAGTGATCAACATACCCAATGTCTTTCCTCAACACATTTAGTCAGCTTTCCCTAAATACTTCTTGCTATTTACCTCATCTAATTCATGTTTCAGCAAGTTCCACTAAGGAAAAGCCAAATGATATTTCTGAACTATGGATGGTCAGAAGAGATGAGATGCATCAATAAGTAATAACTGGTCCTCACTCCTAAAGTCATCGGTGGCCCCCCCAAAAAAAGAGATCAACTCTGGTAATGGAATCAAAACCCAATCCAAACCCAATCAACACCCAACTGGAACCTGACCCAAGTCAAAGTGGTTACAGTATTTTCCATATCCAACCTAACCTGACCTGGAGACATTTGCAGAAAAACAGAAAAAAGACTTGCAATGCAGAAGATCCCTATGGTATCACCATACTAACCTAGATAAAGCAGAGCTCTGGGATTGGCATGGCACAGCATAGCCAGACCTAAACCCAAACATTTCCTCAGGATGTAAACCCAACCCCAACCCAACACATAGAGTCACATTCCACTGGGCTTGGGTTGCACAGCCAGGCTCTGTCCATAACCAGAGGGAATGGGCTTTCATGGGGAATGTCTGCTGGTAAGGAAACAATCAATGGGACAACGCGAGTTATTTTGGCGACATGTTTTAGGCACCTCTGGGTTTGTGATTCTTATACTGGAGAAACGGAGGCTACAGGAGCAGTCTTCTCTGGACTGCCACATAAACGGCTCGTGTAATGGGGAGTGGGTTCCCTTGCACCATTTCTCCAAGGCACTGCTTATTTATCCCGAGCATGCAGGGCACTGCTGCAAGACCCAAATGTGTAGATGGTAGGGTATGGATCCTTCAAAACTGCCACCGTCTGCTGTGTGTGCTGGATGTGGGCTCCATGCCTTTCCCAGCTGGTCACATACACAGGGCAGTCAGACAGCATGAGAGACCAGGCTGGTTGGCATCAACTTCCCCAGAAGAGGATCTTGCACGATCTTCCTACATAAATCCTGGACCCCTGGCTGGTCTCCCTTGGACACAGAGTCAATGAGAGGCAGTTGCTCAGGGATCTAGAATCCTGGGCGGCCCCTAAAATGGTCACCACAGACAAGGTGCAATGAGATTGGTGGTGCCATAGTATGTAGACTTCAATAATTATTCAACAGTATTACATGTAATACATAGCAAAGACCAAACTGAAACCCAGGGTAGAGAACGCCTCTGTCCTACAAAGCCATCAGTTACTGGATTAGTCAGCAGAGTATCGATTCTCATTTCTCACACTTTCATACCATCCAGAAGGAGGCCTTTCAACCCATCAAGATTATGCTGGCTGTCTGAGCACATCATGAGTCCCATTCCTTCATGTATCTCCCCAAGCAGCCTAATCTCTCACAATCCCATCAACTCCCTGCAATTCTCCTGTCACCCACCTACACTAGAAGCAACTTGCAGGAGTCTGAACACTGAACACTAACAGGGTGCTGCCTCATTAATACATACTCAGTGAATTGGGAGCACACTGACTGAGATGAAGGTGATACTTATCCAAATTATTCTGCCCATCCTCCTGATGTACCATGTGCCTCTCCACAGTAATACATCCTGATATTCCACTATACACACCACACTCCCCTCTGTAGTATGACATCAATTCCCCATAGCAGTAGAATCTCCAGCATATCACACTCAAATCTGCAGTCCAATCAATCACTTACAACTCTTTGTTTTATAGTTTCCAATATAACCAATACTGAGGAAGGTTGCCTCGCTAATGGACAAAACGTAGTAAATACAGTGCAAAAGCTCATATGCTTTCGGCATAGTTCAATTACATTTAAGGAGAGTTTTGCACACTGCAAAAGACGGACCATTTCAAAAGAGATTAATTTGAGGACCAAGAAACAGTTATGATGAAAGGCTTTGTTCTTATGAAAGGGCATCAATCCGAAACATTAAAACTGTTTCTCTCTGCACAGATGCTGCCTGACCTGCTGAGTATTTGCTCCTCCTACACCTGGCTCATCATCCCTCACCCCTCCTCAGTTGACCCATCATCTACCAGCCCCTGTCTTACTCTGCCCCCTTTCTTCTTTATTCCGGCTATCTCCCCTCTCCACCCTCAATCCTGCTGCAGGGTTTTGACCAGAAACTCCAACAATTCCTCACCCCCTCCCACAGATGCTGCTCGACTCGCTGAGCTCCTCCAGCAGATTGTTTGTTGCTCCAGATTCCAGCGTCTGCAGTCTCTTGTGTCTCCATTTTATCAAGAGACGTTGTGTTAGCCATAACTCAACGTTGCACTCTCAGCCTGGAGTCAAAAGTTGCAGTTACTCCAGATAATTGAACACAAAAATCTATGTGCAGTACTGCAGAAAAAAGACATTATCCCAAGGCCTTGTCTGTTCTTTTAAGGTGTAAAAGATCCTAATGCACTCTATTGAAGAAGAACGTCACCAGCACCAGCTTCATCAATGGTCTTCATTCCATTACAGGGTCAGAAAAAGTTTGCACAATGTCCAACTCCATTCACAACTCCTCAGCAAACGAAGCAGCCTACATCTGCATGCAACAGGACCTAGACAATGTTCAGGCATGGGCTGATAGGTGGCAAGTAACATTTGTGCCACAAACAGTTTCAGACAATGACCATCTCCAACAAGAGAGAGTCTAAGCACCTAACGACATTCAATGCCAAGTATCCCTCGATCAACATCCTGGAGGTCACCACTCACCAGAAACTCAAGTGAACCAGCCACACCTTCCACCATCGACAAGGAACAAGTCAGGAGTGTGACGAAATATTCTCTACGTGCCCAGATGACTCTCAAGAAATCAACACCATTCAGGTCAAAGCAACCTGCTTGATTGCTGGTCTATCCTCTGCCCTAAACATTCATCCCCTCCACCCCTAGTGCACCATAGCTGAATATGTACTATCTGCAAAATGCACTGTGTTTACTCACCAAAATTTCTTTAACAGCACCTTCTGAAACAGCACCCTCTGCCGCCTTAAGGACAAGGGCATCAGACACACAGCAACACCACCATGCAGGTTCTCCTCCAAGATCACTATCCTGACTTGGAAATGTATCACAGTCCCTCATCATTACTGTATCTAAATCCTGGAACTCACTATCCAGCAGCACTGCGTAAGTAACTTCACCATAACGACTGCATCAGATCAAGGCAGCTTACCACTACCTTCTCAGGGCAACTGTGAATGGGTCATACATACTGGTCTTGCCAGTAATGCCCACGGCCCTTAAATGAATAGAAAAACATATGTGGTCCTTTTCACATGAGGTTTGTGTGAACTCATGATATACAAATTGGCTGCCCCATCTCCTACATTACAGAAATTTGGATATAAATTACTTTGGGACACATGAGTAGTGCGATCATGTGAACAAATTGCAAACACACACACACACAAACATGCATGAACACATATGGGGCATGTGTTAGAACAATGTATAAAAAGTGACGGTGCACAAACAGTATGGTTTGTGATTAAACAAACCATACACAATCACACGCACACCCATAATATCACACTCTACCCACTTGTATACAGTACACAGACACTTGGAATGCATGCACATACACGTTACGCTGCTTCACACATACACCAGCACACCAACACTCCTCACAGAGACAGATTACAACGCCACACATCAGACTGCTTGCATGCAAAAACCCTGTCAAACTGTGTGGTGGAGGTGAGGCGTTGGGAGCCTCTTGAGTCCTACACTCAGGTTACACCCATAGAGTGGGGTCAATGTGTGTGTGTGTGTGTGTGTGTGTGGTGGGGGGTGGGGTGTCACATTACCGATCACAGTGGCAACGGTCAGATGGGCTGAGAACATCACTCCCTGTGAGGATCTGTGATCGGCTTCACATCTGACTGCTCCCTCACATCCCCTACAGAAGGACCCCAGCACCGGGGATGTGGCTGGTCCCAGAGTCCTGGGCAGAACACACACAAAGGAGCACCGGCTGACCGTGTCCCTGACATCGAGTCCCTCCTACCTCACGCCAGAACGGTTCCAGTGATTCTGGGCACCCTTTCCGTGTTGGGACCCCCCCCCCCCCCCCCCCTCTCCACCCCACACACAGACACACTGTCTCCCCAGGGCTCGGTCCACGCTCTCACCATCCCCGGGCCACCTCAGACAGATCGCCTGGGGGTGCCGGCGGCAGGGGTAGGGGGTGTGCGGCCACAGCTGACGGCGGGGGTCCCGGAAGACGGGCGGCCGGGGCGGGCTATTGTTCAGCAGAGTCCCGCCGCAGCGGGAGGATCCCGGGCTCCGGCTCCGCTCCTCGGCACCGGCTGCCACGGTGAGAAGCGCAGCGAGCGGCGGCAGACCGAGAGCCCGGGGGCGGGGAGCTGGGCGAGCGGGGCTGGGCTGAACAATGGACGGCTGTGTGTGCCCGGGCACCGGGCGGGCTCTCTCCCGGGCACCCCCGTCTGCTCCGGCCCGTTGCATTGAGCTGGATGCAGATGCAGCCCGCGGGCCGGACCCTGCTCCCCCCTGCACCGGGCGCCCTGGCCCTCCCGCCGCATGCACTCACCATGTGTGTGTCCTCCGGGTGCAGATGGCCGTGGGCTTGGGCTCTGAGCCGAGTTCCTCCGACCGTCAGTGTGAAGCTCCCCGTGTGTCAGCCCCCGGCAGAAAGCAGCGGCTGTCAGCAGGACGCGGCCGCTGATTGGTTCTAACCATCCAATTCCTTTCAGACGCTGCCTGCTCTCGGCTTTCTCGCCATCGCCCCTGAGGAAAAAGAACCAGTTCCCTTCCTTACACGCCGGCTCCGGATGTGCTCCGTCCCTTAAAGCAGCTCTCCCCTCCCCGGGCGCTGCCCACCCTCACCCCGCTGATCCAGAGGTAATTGTACCTTGTGACTGGAGTCCGGGTTGTCCCGGGGTCTCCAGGGACTCTCCTGCCGGGGTGAAACGCAATCTTGTACTTTCTTGGCACAGAATGAGACCATTTGGCCCATCCATGCCATCAGTCCCTGTCTCTGCCTCCCAACTTCACCCCCTCCCCTACCTGGCTCCATCTGTCCATCATCCTCCACCCCTCGTCGGTGCACCCACCACCTAACGGGACCGCGTCTCACCCCCTTCCCCTTTTCTCTGCATTTGGCCATCTGCCCTCTTCACTCTGATGCGGGGGTTTTGACCTGAAACATCAATAATTCCTCTCCCCCCACAGATGCTGCTGGACCCACTGAGTTCCTCCAGCAGATTGTGTGTTGCTCCAGATTCCCATCTCTGGTGTCTCCATTCTCCCAGTTATTTCCCTGTAACCTATTCTCCCTCACACACCATCAACTCCCTCCATTTCCTACTACCCACCCATACCGGGTGCCAATTAACCTAAGAGGAAAATGGAGCATCTGATGGAAACCAACACATTCACAGGAAGAACGTGCGAACACCTGAGGTCAGGATTGAACCTGAATCATTGGAGCTGTGAGCCAGCAGTCCTATTTGCTGTGCCAGCCTGCCATCTCATACAGCCACAGAGAGGATTTTTTCCTCCATTTCGTTGAGTCTGGTCCAGTTGTGTTCCTGGTCAGTGGTAACCCCTAGAATGTTGATGGTGTCAGCAATAGTAATGCTGTTGGGTGTCAAAGGGAGGTGGTTAGACTCTCTCTACATGGAGTCATAAACTTGTACAGCATGGAAACAGGCCCTTTGGCCTAACATGTCCATGCTGGCCAAGTTGCCTTAATGAACTAGTCCCATTTGCCTGCATTTAGCTCGTATCCCTCTCACCCTTCAACGTTTCAGGAACAGCTTCTTTCCCTCCGCCATCAGATTTCTGAATGGTCCACCATCCCCTGAACACTATCTCGATATTCCTTTTTTGCACTACTTACTTATTTATGTAATTTATAGATTTTTATATCTTTGCACTGCACAGTTACCGCAAAACAACACATTTCACGTCATATAAGACAGTGATAATAAACCTGATTCTGATTTTCTTTCCTATCCATATACCTGTCCAAATGTCTTTTAAATATTTATATTTTTCTTCTGCCCACGTCCCCATCAACTGTTCCTAAACCCCACCATAGATTCCACCACAGCCACACACAAAATTAACTTCCGACTTTGAGAAGTGGGTGGAAACCGGAGTACTTGGGGAAACCCATGTGGTCACAGTGAGAACATGCAACTCCACATAGACAGCACTCGAGATCAGGATCAAAATTGCATCACTGGAGCTGAGTGGTAGCTGCTGTGGCTGCTGTACCATCCCTCTTGCTGAAGGTGGCCACTGCCTGACACTGATGTGGCACGTATATTAATTTTCATATATCATTCCAAGCCTGAATGCTATTAGGTTGCTTCATTTTTCTGAGGAGTTGGGAAGGGAATGGAATACCTTGCTATTGTCGGTGAACATCCCTGTCAACCCACCTTATTATAAAGTGTCTTTGATGAAGCAGCTCAGTAATTAGTTCAAGAGTGAAACAAATAAAGCTGCAGATCTGAAACAAGAACAAGAATGCTGGAAGAACTCAGCGAGCCAAGCAGCATCTGTGGAAAGAGAAACCGTCAAGGTTTCAGGTCAAAGACCCTTCATCAGTTTCTTGTTCCACAGATGCTGCTTGCGCAGCCGAGTTCTTCCAGCATTTCTGTTTTTGATTATTTCTGGGGGATTGCCCAGAGGAATTCCTGCCCTCATGCCCTAAGGCTGGGAAGATTAACTGGGAAGATTTAACAAGCTCAGCAATGTTATTTTGTCGTAGATATGTCTCCAGCCAGTTCAGGAACTCTCATTGTTCACCATGCACAAGGCTAATTCAGGCTTAGATGTGAAGAATGCCCAGCGGAAAAAGGCCAGGATGCTTGGAATTTGATCCCGGTGTGCAGTCGCACCAATAGGACACGAGAGAAAATTGACAGCAAACAAAGGAAAGGGATTGCAGAGGGGATGAAGTAAATTGGGAATGATGATAAGCTAACCCAGGCTCAAGTCAGAAAGACAAAGAATTTCTAGTGTATCGAGGACAGTTTTCTGAAACAGAACTGACAAGGGAACAGGCCATACCAGATTTAGTAATGAGTAATAAGCTGGAATTAATTAATAATCTGACAATAAAAGAACATCTTGCAATAACCATAAAGTAATCAAGATTTGTGTAAATTTTCCAAAGGAAAAAGATTACCAGAAATTAAGGTCCTGAATTGGGGGAAGGCTGATTTCAATGTGATAAAACAGGATCTGGCAGCAGCTACTTGCAGTTAAGTCTATTTGTGACCAGTGGGAGTTATTTGAAGATGAAACAGGCGGATTTCAGGGCCAATGTATTTCCGTAAGAGTGAAAGGTAAATCCTACAAGTCCAAGGAACCCTGGATGTCCCTTGCACCAAGGAACCCTTGCACCTTATTGCACTGCACTTTCTCTGTAGCTGTGACATTTTACTCTGTACTGTTATTGTTTTTACCTGTACTACCTCAATGCACTCCATACTAACCCAAGGTAACTGCACTGTGTAATGAATTGACCTGTACGATCGGTATGCAAGACAGGTTTTTCACTGTACCTCAGTACAAGTGACAATAATAAACCAATACCAATGTCAAGGAGTATTGAGGATTGCATAAAAATGTATCTTATGGCAGTACAGAGCACTGAAAACTGGAATATGTAAAATGCAGGGGGTTCTTAGAAATGCAGATAGAGGTGAAGAGGAAGTGTGAAAGAGTACTGGCAGGGAAGATTAAGGAGGGGGATACTGGAATTCTAGAACAAATCACTGTTGAAAAGGAAGAAGATATTAGACATCTTGGCAGCTTCAAATCCCCAGGGTCTGATGTGATGTACACCAGGCTGCTGTGGGAGGCAAGGGAGGAGATTGCTGGGGCCCTGAAGGAGATATTTAAACCTTCAATGGCCACAGGTAAGGTGAAGATAAATGAAAGTCAGAAAAGGCGATGCAACAAACAATCTGCTGGAAGAAATCAGTATCTGTGGGAGGATGGAGGTGGGGCACAGGGGTATAAAGGCGAGGCCTTTGCTGAGGAAAGACCCAGCATCAGAGAGAGGGTCGGGGGGGATGGTGACGAGCCAGGAGGGGTTGGAGCTGGGGCAAGGACTGGGGACAGAAGATGAAGAAGAGAGTTATGGGATTGGTTGCTTGGGGGAGGTGAAATGAGGGGAGGGGGTGAGGTGAGAGGAGGAGGGATCTCAGGGGAAAGAAGGGAGGAGGAAGTAGCGGGGGCTGGGGGTGGGGCACGAGGTCAGAAGGTGGGGGACAGTGGTGAGAACAGGGATGGGGGAAGGAAGAGAAAGATCCAGTGGAGCGTTGGGAACTCGGGGCTGGGTGTGGGAGACCAAGGTGGCACCGACGGAGTTTCAGGAGCCTGAGCTCAGGTGAAAGAGTGAGGAAGTCCAGATGGATCTTCAGCTGTGTGTAAAATATGGTAACTGTATTCAAGAAGAGCAGCAGAGAGAAGCCTGGTAATACCATAGAACCATAGAACAGTACAGCACAATACAGGCCCTTCAGCCCACCATGTTGTGCCACCCTTCGAACCACACCTAAGACTATCTCACCCCTTCCTCCCACATATCCCTCTATCTTAAATTCCTCCATATGCTTACCTAACAATCTCTTGAACTTGACCAACGTATCAGCCTCCACCGCCACCCCAGGCAGCGCATTCCATGCACCAACCACTCTCTGGGTGAAAAACCTCCTTCTGACGTCTCCCTTGAACTTCCCACCCATTACCTTAAAGCCATGTCCTCTTGTTTTGAGCATTGGTGCCCTGGGAAAGAGGCGTTGGCTGTCCACTCTATCTATTCCTCTCAATATTTTGTATACCTCTATCATGTCTCCCCTCATCCTCCTTCTCTCCAATGAGTAAAGCCCTAGCTCCTTTAGCCTCTCCTCATAATCCATACTCTCTAATCCAGGCAGCATCCTGGTAAATCTCTTCCGCACCCTTTCCAACACTTCCACATCCTTCCTATAATGAGGTGACCAGAACTGGACACAGCACTCTAAGTGTGGCCTAACCAGAGTTTTGTAAAGCTGCATCATTACTTCACGGCTCTTAAACTTGATCCCACGGCTTATGGAAGCTAACATCCCATAAGCTTTCTTAATTACCCTATCTACCTGTGAGGCGACTTTCAGTGATCTGTGGACATGAACCCCCAGCTCCCTCTGCTCCTCCACACTACCCAGAATCCTGCTATTTACCTTGTACTCCGCCTTGGAGTTTGTCCTTCCAAAGTGTACCACCTCACACTTCTCCGGATTGAACTCCATCTGCCACTTGTCAGCCCAGCTCTGCATCCTATCAATATCCCTCTGTAAGCTTCGACAGCCCTCCACACTATCCACAACACCACCAATCTTTGTGTCATCTGCAAACTTGCTAACCCACCCTTCTACCCCCTCATCTAAGTCATTAATAATCACAGACTGGTGAGTCTAACATCTATGGTGCGGAAATAATTGGAAAACTTTTTTAAGGATAGGATTAATCTGCACTTGGAGAGGCAGGGATTAATCAAGAATAATCAGTGTGGCTTTGTTAACGGGAGACCCTGTGTGACTAATTGAATTGAATTTTTACAAACAGGTAACTAAGTGTGTCGATGAGGATAGTACCATTGATGTAGTCCACGTGGACCTTTGACAAGATGTCACATAGTTAGAGTCCATAGGATCCAAGAATATTTGGCAAATTTCTCCTGATTTGGCTTGGCAATCGGAGACAGAGGGTGATGGTCAAGGGTGATTGGAAGCCCATGACCAGTGATGTACCACAGGGATCAGTGCTGGGACCTTTGCTGATTATCATATCCATTAACAGTTGGATGTAAATGTAGGATAAGATTAGCAAGTTTGCAGATGTTATGAAGATTGGTGGTGGAACATAGAACATAGAACAATACAGCACAGGAACAGGCCCTTTGGTTGTGCTGAACTAATCAAACTCGTAATTAAATTCCTAACTAAACTAAACTCTTCTGCCTACACAATGTCCATATCCCTCCACTCTCTGTACATTCATGCGCCTATCTAAGAGCCTCTTAAACGCCTCTATCGTATCTGCCTCCACCACCACCCCTGGCAGCTCATTCCAGGCACCCACCGCTCTCTGTGTAAAAAACTTGCCCCGCACACCTCCCTTGATCTTACCCCCTCTCACCCGAAATGCATGGCCTCTGGTATTAGAGATTTTGACCCTGGGACAATGATACCAGCTGTCTGCTCTATCCATGCCTCTCATAATCTTATAAACTTCTATCAGGTCTCCCCTCAGCCTCTGCTACTCCAGCGAAAAATTTGCCCTACCTCTCTTCATAGCACATGCCCTCTAATCCAGGCAGCATCCTGGTAAATCTCTTCTGCATCCTCTCCAAAGCCTCCACATCCTTCCTATAATGAGGCGACCAGAATTGGATGCAATATTCTAGATGTGGCCTAACCAGAGTTTTATAAAGCTGCAATGTTACTTTCTGACTCTTGAACTCAGTGCCTTGACTAATAAAGGCAAGCATACCGTATGCTTTCTTTACCACCCTGTCAACTTGTGCAGCCACTTTCAGGGAACTATGGACGTGGTGTTGTTGATAGTGAGATGAGTAGTCTTCACTACAGAATAATATTGATCAATTGGTAAGATTAGCAGAGAAATAGCAGAAGGAATTTAATCCTATTAATATGAGGTGATGGATTTTGAGAGGACTAACAAGGCTAGAACATACATAGTGAATCATAGAGCCCTAGACATCATAGAGGAACAGAGGGACTTTGGTGAGTATGTCCAATGATCGCTGAAGATAGCAGCACTAGCAGATAAGATTGTTTAGAAGTCATATAGGATATTTGCCTTCATAGTTGGGGCATAAAATATATAAGCAGGGAGGTTATGGTACAACGATACAAATCATTCAGCCACAGCTACAATTCTGGTTGCCACACTAGAGGAAGCATGTTATTGAATTTGAGAGCGCAGAGGAGATTCAGCAGGATTTTGCCTGGAATGATGTGTTTCATTTCTGAGGACACAAGAGATTCTGCAGATGCTGGAATCCAGGGCAACACACACAAAACGCTGGAGGAACTCAGCAGGTCAGGCAGTATCTATTGAGGGAAGTAAACAGTCGAAATTCCAAGTCCTGATGAAGGGTCTCGACCCAAAATGTCGACTGTTTATTTCCCTCCATAGATGCTGCCTGACCTGCTGAGTTCCTCTAGCATTTAGTGGGTATTGTTTCATTTACGAGGATGCTGCCAGGACTCGAGAGGATGAGCAGGTTGGGACTTTATTCACTGGAGTGTAGGAAAATGAGGGATGATCTTATAGAGGCGTATAAAATCATCAGGGGCATAGATAGGGTGAATACGCACAGTCTTTTTCCCAGGGTTGGGAATCAAGAACTAGAGGAAAAGATTTAATAGGAACTTGAGGGACAACTTTTTCACCCAGAGAGTGGTCAGTATATGGAACGAGCTGCCAGAGGAAGTGGTTGAGGCAGGTACATTAACAACATTTAAAAGGCACTTGGATAGGTACATGGATAGGAAATGTTCAGAATGTTATGGACCAAATGTGGGCAAAAGGGACTAGCTTAGATAGGAATCTCAGTCGGCATGGACTAGTTGGGCTGAAGGGCCTGTTTCCGTCCTGTATGAATCCTGAGACTGGATAGGTTGGGTTTGTTCCCCTTGGAGCAGGGGAGGCTGTGGGGAGACCTGACTGATGTCTACTGCATTCTGAGGAAAACAGATAGCTACAGAATGAGAAACCACTCACTTTAGCAAAAGGTGTCCATAACCAGAGAATGTAGGTTTAAGGCAAAGGGTGGGAGATTTAGAGAGAATCTGAGGAAGATTTTTTTAAACGAAATTTGGAGTGGTGGAGGCAGCACAACGTTTTAGATGAACGCTTGAAATGCCATGGCATTGGAGGCTCCAGGTTAAGAGCTGGACAGTGGAATTAGTATGGATGGCCACGCGGACATTGTGAGCCAAAGCACCTGGCTCTGCACCATGTGACTCTGTGACCCGATAACTCACTCTGAAACCTTGGCTTTAAATTCAAGTGACACCAATCTTGAATAAATGAAACGTAAACTGAACATGGAAAACTATGGAGAAATAAACCTGCACAGAATAATGAGAAGTGTTCAAAGATCTACTTAATACAAGACTAATATGTAGCTCTGAGGCACAGAAGTCCCACATACACAAGCAAATGCCAAGGCACTGATCCCCTGGAGTGTTATATATTTATAGGAAAGAACAAATGGACACAAAGAAAATATTTTTTAATCAAATAGTACATGTTTTTATTGTACAAGGTTGAAGTAAAATATAAAATTGTTTGTGACACACGATTAGTTGCTTTTGGCAAGCCTCATGTTTAATCACACAATTTGGGGTGGTGTTGATCAATGCACAATTGATTCCTCACCTGTGAAATGGATTCACATGCAAATACTTGCCGCAGTGAGGCCCACATCTCTGAATAACAAGAGGAAGCCTAGTCCCTGCACGATTTAGAAGGGATCATCAGTCAGTGTTATAGAGTCGCAGAGCACAAAACAGGCCCTTCAGCCCACTGAGTCCATACCGAGCATCAAGCACTCATTTACATTCGTCCCATTTTATTCTCCCCATATTCCCGTCCACTCTCCCAAGATTCTACCACTCTCTTGCACACTAGACACAGCAGACAGTGGCTAACTAACCCACCAACCTACATACCTTTGGGATGTGGGAGGAAGTGGGAGGAAGTGGGAGCACCCGGACGAAACCCTGGGAGAACGTGCAAACTCCGCACAGACAGCACCAGAGGTCAGGATTGAACCCGGGCTGCTGGGGCTGTGAGGCAGCGGCTCTACCAGCTGTGCCACTGAACCGGCGGGTATGTCAGGGAGTCAGTGGAGCAGAGTCTGTTGGAATCAGACACAGCAACCTTTAGAGCTGCATCAGACCATGTGAGTTCACCGGTTCCACATACTTACCAGTCCTTCTCTTGTTCTTAAAAATGTGGGTGGATTAGTTCCAATCCCACGGTGCCTCGAGCAGGAGAGAGGCCATGGGGGAAGCTACCCTTGCAGACTAAGGACAGGGAGATGGGCTCTGACCTGGTTTCTAGCTCAATTGTTTAAGAGGCAATGTATCTAGAAGCTAAGGTTTTCAAAGGGTGATCGGGATATGTTCCTTCTGCACCCAGAGCTCCAGCCTTATTGGAGGATGCAGGGAGGGTGGAGGCTGAAGGGCCTGGGACCAGGGGGCAATGATTCAGGGTGTCAGGTTGGCCGTTTAGGACAGAGATGAGGAGAAATTTCTTCACTTAGGGGCTGGTGAATGGTTGGAATTCTCTAACCCTGAGGGCTGTGGAAGATCAGCCGTCATGTTCATTCAGAACAGAGGTCAGTAGATTTCTGGATGTTAAGGGAATTACAGGATATGGGGATAGTGCAGGAAAGTGGTACAGAGCCAGAACCAGCCATGATCTTAACAAATAGCGGAGCAGGATGGTTGGATTAAACCTGCTGCTATTTTTTATGTTCTTATGTAGTTATACTTGCACTGAACTGCCCATGAAGGTGGAGATCACCACCACTCTGAATTCCCTGGACTCCAGATCATTCCGGGCAGTGGTGGATAAAATTCACCATGTGCCACAATATGCTGGATGTGAGGTCTCGGCTCGAGGAGTGGACAATTCATCCGGGGAAGCAGGCAGGGCAGCTCGTGGATAATGTTCAAGCTGTGGGCTTTCTACAGGGAGCGATAATCCCCATCCTTGTAGAACTCAGGGTTTCACATGTTAACCCAGAGGACCCTGAATTTGCAGATAATGTGTAACCATAAAAATCCACTTGATCAGTGCAGTGTTACGTTCATGGGAAGCTCACACAATTTGTTTGTCCCAAGACGGTCTGATGCACCCATTCTGTTTCAGCCACACTGCCACATCAGGGGCAATGTTACCTCATCTCTCTGAGGTAGCTCATTCCAGTGCAGGCTCTTGGTTGTGCTGCAGATCACACTTGCAACAGGAGCACCGGGAATCTGGTGGCAATAGCCATTGCACTCCACAAGTTGCAGTCCTACTCCCTGTACTGCTCACATCCCAGAGAGGCCCTCACACTCTAGAATGGTCTGCTGCATGCTATGCAACCTGGCTGTCGCAAGATCAGCGGCAGCAGGAGGAGGGAGAAAAGGAGGAGGAGCAGGAAAGCTGCAGCAGGTGGTGACACATGGAGCCGCTCCATGCACATTTGAATTCAGCATCACACACTGACAAACATTTACCTCATTCAGCAGAAAGCAGCCCCGCTGCATTGCCATCCATTAACCAACCTGACTATTCACTGTAATCCGGCATTGACACAATGCCTTCATTGTGCACTGCATACCATATAAGATCTTAATAATTCACCAACTCTTCCTCCTCATTATAGAAGCAGCTTCAACCCCGCCACCGAGAAAGATAAGGCTTAGCTGTTGCTTGGTTACTTTATCATATGCAAATTAAACTCAATCCACAAAACATCCTTATATGTAATTGTCTTGCAGGGTCTCTCATTCACTGTGTTGGAGCTGCTCCCAAAACAGCAATGTCCAAGTTCCTTAAAGCCTTCCAGTGGGTCAGGAAGATGGCTCCTCGACCTTCCCAGCTGCAGTTGGGAATGAGCAATAAACACATAGCCTGCCACGCCCTCACAGCCAGAGAAATCCAAATCCCCATTGTGATCCAGCTCCCACATCACCACCTCTCTGTTACCGACCATCTCAGTAACCATGTCTGCACAAAATATCAAAGCCAGAACTAAACAACAGACCAAACATCTTTATACATCCATTCAAAGTCAATACTTCATAAGAGTTGAATAATTACACTTGCTCCTGTCTTCTGCTTGCCTTAGGCTAGCCTAATGTGAGATATTCCTCATGCCCTTGGAGCAATAGAGGTTTCTGATGTCCATTAAGGGAATGAGAGCAGTTTTGGGTCTATGTGACCAAGTTTTTCCCTAGATTGTGCCCCGTGAGCATCAACAGTCCAGGCTGGCTGGCTAATTTATGGATGTGAGAGCTCTGTTGGACTCAGGATGCTGAGAGTGCATATATTGTCATGCTGAGAGAGAACGGCAGATGCAGAGCTCTCCAGGACCGGACATCAGCAGTATTGGCAATCTGCTAGAGGACCTGAGACACTCTCCAAGCCCCTTTCAACAATGGAATCTACAGTCATGAGCAGCAATCTCATCTTGGGATCTTGTCAAAAGCCTTGCTGAAAACTATGTGGACTACATCAAATTAACCCTCCTCACTAAAACTTCAGAGGTCCCAGGATTCAACATTGAATTGCAATTCAGATAACCAACCTTTTCAGTTTACATCACAACTACAGAATCAAAGTCATGAGCCTGTAACTTAGCTGAGTTTCTCTCTCCACATAGGCTGATGTGCTGAATTTCTCCAGCAGTTCCTACTTTTTTTTGAGGCCTTTCTTGCTACCAACTCAAAAAAATTCATTCAGGTCAAATCTTCCTTTGACAAATCTCTGCTGAATCCTTTTAGATACACATTAATCTTGTCTCTTAGAACAGATTCCAATAATTTGTCCATGACTGAAATTAAACTAATTGGCCTGCAATTACTCCGTGAACCTCTTCCCCTCTTTTTAAACAAGAGCACAATATTAAAGTTCTCTGATCACCTGGCACCATTCCTGCAGTCAGAATGATTTCAGAAAGTCTCCTCCAATGCTTCCTTTAACAGCCGAGGATATATTTCATCTGGCCCTGGTGACTTATTCACATTACTCTATTTCAAAGGTATTAAACTCCTTAATAGCTCCTCATTAATAACCCCACCCACATCCTCTGCCTCCACATACAGGATCCATAGTGGTTTATTTTCATATCATGACTTCTGGAGGACGCGACTTTGATTTGTGATCCACTTCTTGCTATAACGAATGTTTATTTTTGATTCACAATGTGTCTATTTGTTCCTCAGTTGCTCTTTCTGTACTTAGAAACCACCTTTGGATTTTTTTGGTTATTACTTGTTGGTATTTTTCATTCCTCTTTTAGCTTTCCTCTTTTCCCATTTACTTACACTGCTACATTTCCTATATTTTAAGGCTTTCTGCAGCATTAAGTTCTTGATTTCTGCCATAAATTTCCCATTTTTGTAATTTTTTTTTGCATTTTCCTGGTCTCTTTGGACCTTGTGATCCAGGGAACTTTCGACTTGGCAGCTCCACCCTTTCTCTTTATGGAAGCCTGTTTTCCCTGGACCTCTCCAATTGCCTTCTTGTTTGCCTCCCGTGGCTTTGAGATAGATTTAACGTGAAGTGACCTTCAATCTGGTAAAACTGGCCCCATTCCAATGGAGAACTTGTACTGCTGTCTTATCTATGTCCTTTTCCATAATAATGCTAACTCTGAATTATGAACAGTATCATAAACCCGTTCTCTCAGTGATATTCCTTCTTCCTGTCCAGCCCCATTCCTAAACACTAAATCCAAAGTTATTCTTCTGAATGCACTATTCTCTGTTCTTGTACAGTCATTCTTCAATTTATAGATGCTGGATTTACACATTTTCACTTTAATGTCATTGACTCTTTGGGGGTAGGTGCCTTTGATTTGTAAATCTGCTTCTTGCTATAATGAACAGGGCAACACTCTCTGCCCAGCAGAGTACAACATACCAAAATAGCCACAATGCATTTCATCCAGCCTTTACAATTCACAAATTTTACTCAACAAAATGATTTCCAGCAACAATTCCCTTTTATAAATTGAGGAATGATTGTACTAATTGTTGGGTGGCATTGGGAGCAATATGGAGACTTAAATGAGGCACCTAGATAAAATAGGAAGGGCCAGCTAAAGTGGGGAGGAGACAAGAACAGGCAGAGTAGATTTAAAGTACTTTGCAGAAGGATTAGAGTGGAGATGTGGAAAACGTGGTGAGGGTCAAATTCTCTGCCTAAAAGAATAGTAAAGGCAGACACCCTGAATAAACAGTATTTAAACTTGTGTGTGTACCTGAAGAGCTGTGACCCGCAGGGCTAAAGACCCAATGCTGGAAGATGGGATTGGGTTGGGTGGCTCATTGATGACTAGCACAGACATGAAGGGCTGAATGGTCTTCTTATGGGCTACACATTCCATGATTCTAAGATTCTACACTACTTTTGAGGTCCTGTTTCTCAACCTAACTCTTTAAAATCCACCATCAGGACATCATTCCATTTTCTGCCCATATTGTTGGTAGTGTTTGGACAGCAACCTCTGGCTGTTCACCCTCACCCCCGCCAGAATTTTCTGCAGCCCCCAATAATATCTTTGGCCCTGGTGCGAGGAGGACACTGGGTTCGTGTCTGTGACCAAACGCCCGTCCACTTCCCAGATTATGGAATTGCTTCAAATACTCTTTTGAACTCCCAGCTCCCTCTCTCTACAACTGAGCCATCCATGGTGTTATGGTTTAGGCTAGGGCGGCAGTCCCAGGAGAACTCTCTTCAGAACTGAATACTGCTTAGAGATTAACATGCCCTCAGAGGTTTCCTGTTCAACCTGCCTGTTCTTTATTTGTTTGGCTGGCAGTCATCCTTCTGTTTCTGTCTGCACACTTCTGTAAAGCGCTATTCATGCAACACTCAGCCTCCTGGATGCACAGCGGTGATGTCAGTAATTGCTCAAGCTCCTCCAGTCTTTAGCTTCTCGTACTCTAGGATCTGGGCATCACTGACAGATTCCTAACTGCCCTTGAGAAGGTGGTGGTGAGCTGCCTTCATGAACCCCTGCAACCTTTCTGACAATAGTGCTCTCACAATGCGGCTGAGCATGGAGTTCTGCGATTTAGGCATGACTACAGTGAACAATACGTCAGTACATCAGTGATGTATTTCCAAGTCAGGGTGGTGTGTGAGCCACAGGATGCCCAGTCTCTTGTTGCCACAGTATTTATGTGTCTGGTTCAGCTGGGTCTCTGGTCACTAGTGGCTCAAGGATGTTGTAGGTAGTTAAACTTTCTCTTGTTGGAGATGGTCTTTGACAAACACTTTTGAATGTTACTTGCCACTTATGAGCCCATTCCTGAATGTTGCTCAGATCTTGCTGATGATTTGGATTAGATTGGGATTAGAGACATTTAAGAGACTCTTGGATAGTCACATGAATGATAGAGAAATGGAGGGCTATGCGAGAGGGAAGGGTTAGATAGATCTTAGAGCAGGATAAATGTCGGCATATTATTGTGGGCTGAAGGGCTGTACTGTGCTGTAATGTTCTATGTTCTAGAACACTGCCCTGAAGAACTTCTATAGTGAAGTCCTGGGGCTGGGATGATTGTCCTCCAACAACTACAACCATCTTCCTTTGTGTGAGCCATGACTCTAACCACTGAAGTGCTTCCCATTATTGCCCTGTGGATTCAGTTTTACCAGGGCTTCTTGATGCCGCACTCGGTCAAATGGCGCGTGATGCTCAGAACATTCACTCTCAACTCACAACACTTCCTGCTCCAGGTCAATGGAACCATCCTAGAGATCCCACTTGGCACAAGATGTGCATTCCATAAGTCTGACATTGCACTACCTTGCCTTTAATTATTTGATTAATGCAACTAACAGACAAAGAACATATTTAAAATACACTTAGCATTAAATTACTTCCTGCTTTACTTGCTTAATCGAATATTTTGAATTTCTCTGCTCTCTGTCGAAACCAACTGCTTGTTTAAACTCTCAGAATCTTGGTGTCCTGTGCTCCTTTTGAACTCTTTCAGAAGTGAAATTGGGAGACAGTTCTTCCATCAAAGGAGAATAGAAATCTAGGAGTCCCTCCCCAAAGGCTATAGATGCCGGGCATGAACTGAAGGATTCAACCCGTGCTGGGTATGTAAGGGTAGCAAGGGACATGAAGTAAAAGCAGGAAAGTGAAGTTGAGCCACAGATTTGTTTGAATGCCAGTGGAGGGTCGAGCACTGAATGGCCTCCTCTCTCTGTAGCTGGACTTCGTTAATGCATAAGCTACAGTATTTTCCTCAATAAGTCTGGGTAGATTTTAACAAAGATATCACTGCAGTGTGATGGTTTTGACTGTTTACTGCAAGATGTTTATAATAGAGGATTTGTGGCCTATTTCATTTCCAGAATGTAAACCGCTGTTTCCTTGGCAACAATTCCCACACAAATAAACACTCCAAACCATCTGCTGGAGCTGATAAATGGTGAGTAACACTCAGGCCACAGCAGCGCCAGGCAACAATCTCTCCCAACAAGAGAGAATCTAACAACTTACCCGTAATATTCAATGGCATTACATCGGTTTCTCTTTCCACAGACACTGCTTGACTGGCTGAGGACTTCGAGCATTTCTGTTTTTGTTTCAGATGCCAGTGCATGGAGTTTTATTTGTTTTCCATCCACGTCCTGGGGTTCACCATTGATCAGAAATTCACCTGGGCCATCCACATAAGTCCCATGGCTACAAGAGCACCTCCTCACGTCCTAAAGCCTTTCACCACCTTCAAGGCACAGGCAGGAGTGAGATGGAATACTCTCCACTTACCCGGATGAGTGCAGTTTGAAGAACCTCAACAGCATCCAGGACAAAACTATCCACTTGATTGGCTCCCCATCAACCACCCTGAATGCCCACTCCCCCCCACCACTGGTACATAGTGGCTGCAGTGTGTACCATCCAGAGAATGCGCTGCAGTTATCCACCGACACTGCTCTGTGACCTCAACCACTGAGAACGACAAGGCAGCTGGTGCGTGGTAACACCGCCACCGGCTGCTTCCCCTCCAACTCACACACTGTCCTGATTTGGAAATACATCTTCATTCCTTCATTGTCACTGGGCCTAAATCCACGGTTGTGTAGCGGTTAGCGTAACACTTTACAGCGCCAGCGACCTGGGTTCAATTCCCGCCGCTGTCTGTAAGGAGTTTGTACGTTCTCCCCGTGTCTGCGTGGGTTTCCTCCGGGTGCTCCGGTTTCCTCCCACATTCCAAAGACGTATGGGTTAGGAAGTTGTGGACGTGCTACGTTGGCGCTGGAAGTGTGGCGACACTTGCGGGCTGCCCCTAGAACATTATGCAAAAGATGCATTTCACTGTGTGTTTCGATGTGCATGTGACTAATAAAGATATCTATCTTAAATTGTTCTGTGGTAGTACCTTCACCAAGGGGGACTGCAGTGGTTCAAGAAGGCAGCTCACCACCACTTTTTCAAGATTAATTATGACGGGCAACGAATGCCTATCCTGAAGCAAAAATCAGATTCTAAAAAAAATGAATAATTTTTTCAAAAAATCCCATCCCTCTTCTTTCAATTTAATAATTTTTCTGGAACAGACTCTCACTTCATTCTCTGTACGTAAGTAACCTGACGATCTACTGTACTGAAAGTCAGGCTTCAAGGTCAGTGACAGCCCCTGATGGCGATGCATGACCTCAGTGTTCCTTCCCTGGTGCCCAGTGACACACTGGTTACAGTTGTTCTCACTAGCTGGTGCCCTCTTGCAAAGCCCTTGCTGAGTTGATGGCATTGGGGGGGGTATTCTATGGGCAAGATGAGGCAACAACACTGCTGTGTGGGAAACTCTTGTGCCTACTGCCACCTTAGACGGGAGAGAAAAGGCAGCAGACCAACCTCCCTTCCCTCCAGAGAAGTCTGCTGCTTGACCTTTTCCAACCCTTTCCTATGGCAGCTAGAGGACAATTTGAATCGAGAGTAACATCTCCTCCTGGCTGACAATCAACACAGGCGCACCTCAAGGATGCGTGCTAAGCCCACTGCTCTATTCTCTCAACACTCATGACTGTGTGGCTAGGCACAGCTCAAATTTGCTGATGACACCACTGTTGTTGGCAGAATCTCAGATGGCGATGAGGAGGCGTACAGCAGTGAGATAGATCAGCTGGTTGAGTGGTGTCGCAACAACAACCTCGCACTCAACGTCAGCAAGACCAAGGAACTGATTGTGAACTTCAGGAAGGGGAAGTCGGGAGAACATGCACCAGTCTTCATTGAGGGGTCAGCGGTGGAAAGGGTGAGCAGCTTCAAGTTCCTGGGCATCAACATCTCAGAGGATCTATCCTGGGCCCAACACATTGATGCAATCACAAAGAAGGGACCCCAGTGGCTCTATTTGTTAGGAGTTTGAGGATATTTGGTATGTCACCAAAGACTCTTGCATATTTCCACAGGTGTACGGTGGAGAGCTTTCTGACTGGTTGCATCACCGCCTGGTATGGAGCCGCCAATGTACAGAATCACAAGAGGCTGCAGAGGGTTGTAGACTCAGCCAGCTCCGTCACGAGCACATCCCTCCCTGCCATCGAGGACATCTTCAGGAAGGCGGCATCCATCATTAAGGACCCTCACCACCCGGGACATGCCCTCTTCACGTTACTATCGTCAGGGAGGAGGTACAGGAGCCTGAAGACCCACACTCAGGTACCTGACCCACACTCAACGATTCAGGAACAGCTTCGTCCCCTCTGCCATCAGATTTCTGAACGGTCCATGAACCCACGAACACTACCTCGTTATTCCTCTTTTGCGCTATTTATTATTTTTGTAACTTATAGTAATTTTTATGTCTTGCACTGTACTGGTGCCTCAGAACAACAAATTTCATGACATATGTCAGTGATAATAAACCTGATTCTGATTCTTATAATTTTATCTTTTGGTGTTCACGGCTCTTCAAATGAATGAGGCTGGGACACGCATTTGCCTTCTACATTTCATTTCACAAACAACACAAGTCCCATATAGGCTAGAAATCTTGACCTGACCTGCCCTCTCAGTGGCCAGAAGTGTTGCACAGGATGGTTGGAGGATCCACCCCTTTCAAGATCACCCAGACCAGGGCCTGACATATCCAATTCATACCTTGCCATCTGTATTGTGAAGGGCCGTGGCTGTCAAGTGACAGCACTGCCCCTACGTGGTTGAAAGACACACCACTGTCAATCAAGGTCTGGCTGCACCCCACCCATCAGTGCACACCTGACCTTAAGCACCTTTGTACTTGGCCTCGGGTTATTGGCCTTTTTGATCGATTAGCCCCTGCTGGCACCGGGCCATTGGCCTTTTTGAACTACCTGGGCTGGACAGCCCCAGCCCTCCAGCACTATAAAGAGTGCCACATGTGCCTGGTTCGCTCTCTTTAATTGCTCCAAGGAATCGTAAAACAACGCTGGAGAGACCGTTGGTAAGGTGTGCACTTCAACTGGGTTAGGAGCGTTCTAAGTTAGTATTCCTGGTAGAATAGAGCCATGCCTGCATTGAATCAAGGGATGGCGGGTAGTGTATTGCTTTTCCTTGATTGCCTGTACCCAGATTGTTGTGTGTGTGTGTGTGTGTGTTACCCTTGTTGCAATTTTCCCACGCTCGCTATCACCGGTGCACGTGTGTGTGTTGCCCCCGTTACCTTTTCCCTGTGTTTGTCTTTGTAAATAAATCATTTAACTCTAAGACTGTGTTCAGATTCCTTGTCCTTTGAGACCTTGAACCTGTTTCACAACACCAACTTTCATCCAATCTATAGGACTTCCATTGAAGTTACTTTAGGCCAGAGGCCAGTGCTTTTGTCAGTCCAGGCTCTGGGTGGTTCTGTGAAGCAGTTGAAGGGCATGGGCCTTCAATCCTTCAATGAAATGCCAAACCAACATCTAGTCAGCCTTTGCATTCTCATTTCAGATTTGTGGAACAGCTCAAGGACTACTGCGATGTCGAGGGGGTACAGTCGTGAAGTTAGCAAAGTTCCATCCTAACCTCCAGTGCTGTCTGTGTGGAGTTTGCACGTTCTCCCTGCAACCATGTGGATTTCCTCTGGGTGCTCCAGTTTCCTTCTACATCCCATAGACGTGCGGGTTGGTAGGTTATTTGGCTGCTGTAAATTGCCCCTAGCGTGCAGGTGAATTTGGGGGAGTTGATAAGGACATGGGGAGAATACAATGTGATTAGTGCAGGATTGGTGTAAATGGGTGGTTGGTGGTCAGCATGCACTTGGTGGGCTGAAGGGCCTCTTTCTATCCCATAGGACGCTGTGGCTCTCTAATTCCTCCCAGTGTCCTGTCCAACATGGTGCATGTACAGAACAATCTCTGAGCAAGGGATTTCTAGCACTGAGAACCAAATACACCAATGCCCTAAGGGACATTGGGCACTGGCACAGTTAGAGCTATCAGGATTGAGGCCAACAGAATTGCCTGTCAGGTATCAAGGGATATGGAGTGATGTGGTTTCTAATGTTGGCTCCACCTGCTTGGTTAGAAACATAGAAACATAGAAAACCTACAGCACAATTCAGGCCCTTCGGCCCACAAAGCTGTGCCGAACACGTCCCTACCCTAGAAATTACTAGGCTTACCCATAGCCCTCTATTTTTCTCAGCTCCATGTACCTATCTAACAGTCTCTTAAAAGACCCTATTGTATCCGCCTCCACCACCGTTGCCGGCAGCCCGTTCCCCGCACTCACCACTCTCTGAGTAAAAAACTGACATCTCCTCTGTACCTACTCCCCAGCACCTTCAACCCCTGTCCTCTTGTGGCAACCATTTCAGCCCTGGGAAAAAGCCTCTGACTATCCACACGATCAATACCTCTCATCATTTTATACAGGTCACCTCTCATCCTCCGTCGCTCCAAGGAGAAAAGGCCGAGTTTACTCAACCTGTTTTCATAAGGCATGCTCCCCATGCATTATGGACTTTGTAAATCTTTCTCAAAGCTACCAACCAGGACCTGCTAACTGGATGTTACCTGTTAACTGGTATGAAAAGCTCTCTACTTCCTCATCCATATCAGTAATTACGATCAAGAGCTCAATACCAATTGGAACTGTTGCAGAATAACACTTATTATCCTTCACCATTCAGGGAACACTCCTTTTTATCCTAGCTTCTCCTCACTAGCAACCAGTTGCTGATCTGTGTCCCATCTACCTCCATTTCTGAGGGTTTCCCCTTTTGCTTTTAATGCCTAAGTTACCAGACTAATATCCAGAGATCTGGAAAGGTGGGCTTGAGTCTACCACGGCAGCCGGTGAAACTCGAATCCATGTCGTTAAAACTGGAATAAAGAGCTGGCATCACCGAAGATCATAGAGTCATAGAGTCGTAACGCACAGGCCTTTCGGCTCACATCCGTGCCGACCATTTTGCCCATCTACAGTCATCCCATTTGCCTGCATTGGGACTGTGAAACTTCTGGATTGTCTTATAATCCCACCTGATTTACTAAAGCCCGTCAGCAAATCAAGGAATTCTGTTTTCCTTACCCGGTTTGACCCGCTTGTGACTCCAGATCAAAGAAATGTGGTTGAATCTGGTGGCCCCGTAATAGCCTTATTAGGGCAATTCAGGAAGGACAGATTCTGCTACCCTGCCAGAAATACCTACACACCCTGAACCAATAAACTGCAAGAAGTACTCACATAGAAAACGCACACAGCTACTTCCCTCTGCTGACCTCTTCCGAGGCCTGTGGGTGAGGAAGTCTCATTGTCTGCATTTCTCCTACGTTAGCCCAGTCCCCTCCTGCTGTTGTGCTCTGAGGGTCATCTAACACGCTCAGTAACCCCTTCAAGATAAAAAAAAAGATGCAGATACAGGAAATCTGAAATAAAAACAGAAAATGCTGGAAAAACTCAGCAGGTCAGGCAGCAACTGTAGAAAGAGAAAGAGGGTTAATGTTTCAGCTAGGAGAGCTTTTGTCAAAAAAACTAAAGGTTGGGCTGAAGGATTAAAGAAAACCTCAGCGACACATGTGTTTTGACCCAGTTTCAGTTCAGCTTTCCCTCCCCAATTACCCTGCCAATTGACGTCAAGCTCTAACCTGCTGCACATGTCTTCCCCTTTTACTTGTAACTTATCTGAGCAATCTGCTTCCCCTTTCATAGTCCCTGTTTGTCTTGACACACCTTCACTGGGTGAAAGTTCAGGCTGGTTTATTATCCACAAGGCCATGCCAAGTGTTGCTGGAGAACTCAGCTCTTGCATCCACGGCAGCATGAACGAGATGAGTCTCCTCCCTCTCTTTCTCTCTCCGTCCTCATCGATTGGAACTCGAATTCATTAATCAGGTGGTTCCTCTACTCTGTAACACCTCCCAGAATACCCGCTGCCTTTATATGTGTGATCAGTGTTGCTTAAGACTGATTATCTTCTCACGTTCATGTTGCTGTTTAAGGGAAATTGCTGTGTGCAAACTGACTGCTGCATTCTGATACTACAACAGCAAACCACATTTCAAAAGTACTTGGCACTCAAGATGGCACTGAAACGTGGCGACTCTTTCCAAGTTGCTTTCAGTGGATCTATTCACTACATTTATTATGATCATTCTACTCTTTTAAATCACAATTCTAAGACTGTAAGAATTACCAACAATGTTCTCTTAGATCCGCCTACAGATCTGGCAATCTTCCGCTGTAACTGTTACACTTTATTCTGCGTTGTTTTGTTTTCCTTTTGTACCACCTCGATGTACCGATGTACAGAATGATCTGTCTGGGTGGCACGCAGACAAAAGCTTTTCACTGTACCTCAGTACATGTGACAACAATAAACCAATTACTAATTACCTCCCTGAGGTGGTGAAGGTTTTGGGGGCTGAAGTTAATGAGTAACTAGGAGCTGGAATGAATTTAGTAACTTCGACCAGAAGCTGTTGGAGACAAACATAACTGGGATACAGGCTGATCTCCCCTTAGCAACACCGCTAATTTCACCAGGAGGGAACCCAGTCCCTGGGGGAGATCTGTGTCAGTACATAAGCCCCAAAGTGGTGCAGCCGTTTGCAAAAGCTGTGGGCATGTGGGCTCAGGACAATCAACAATTGTGACAATGGACCTGGAACTTCAGAAATTATAAGCTACAGATGTGAAATTCGCATCACTAATGTGTGCAGCAGGCAAAGTACTGCGCCATGTGTTGCCGCCTTGGAGTACCTTGTCACGTCAAGGCGGACGTAATGTTCTAGCGAGAGTGCGGGCTGCTGCGCCTCTGCAACTATTGGAGGTGGTTGCGATGGTGGTCCCACAGGCTGTCTGTATGGTCGGGGGGCAACTACTGTCGTGCTTTTGGCCTGGTTACCCTGCTGCAGAGAGGCAACTTCTCAATCACTGAAATCAAAGGGGTGGCTGGTGGGTATCTCCTGGCAGTGGATATAACATACCAAATACTCTGCTCCAGCTGATCGATGTGTACTCCTCACCCGTGCGGAACGAGCGGCTGGCCGTCCTCCAGCAGCTCCCACTGCTGCTGGTGACATCCTGGCCGGTCGTTCTGGCCAATGACACCAACTGTATCATCGATGCGGCTGGACGATCCGGCAGTGCCGACAACAGACTGGACAGCAGCTCCAGACTCCTGATGGAAACAGGTGAAGGTGCCAAGTTGCGCGACGCCTTCAGCACCCCTGCAGGTGGAGCACAGCCGCAACACACCTGATCGGGATCGGACAGCTCAGCCTGGTCCCCGATAGACTTCCTCTTTGTGTCCAAGGCAGCCATGGTTAGATCCACCAATATCACACTGGTGTTACTGTCTGACCACTGCCTCCTTTGGGCTGACTGTCACCTACAGAAGGACAGGAAGGTAACGGGGGGACGTGGAAGTTGTAAGTCATGCTGCTGACCCCAGAGAACATCGAAGAACTAAAGGGGGATTTCACAGGTTGAAGAACCATGATGCCCCTTTCTGCCTCCTCGATGCACTGATGGGACACAACCAAGGAGAACATCAAGAGGTTCTTTATCCCAAAAGGTGTACAGAAAGCAATACAGAGTTAGAGGGAATTGCAACAACTCCGGACACATTTCTCCTTCTCCTCCTGCAGTCGAGGGGGGTGTATGTGAGGGAGTTACTCCAGGAGGTGAAGAGCCAACAAGCTGCGCTCTTTGCCTCTGAACCCTCCAAGATCATCTTCTGATCCAGGGTCCGCTCCATAGAGCAGGATGAGATGTGCTCACGCTTCTTCTTCCAAAAGGTTCATGGGGGAGCTCTGTGATCCTCAGCCTTAAGGAGATCCTCATAGATGGACATGTTGAGAGTCTGCAGATCCTACTTTGCTAGTCTGTACAACACAAAGGCCACAGACAGTACAGCCCCCCAGAACTTCCTGTCCTCTATCATGGGGGTCTTAGACAACAGCAAGCAGGAAAGTATGGACCAACCACTGACCCTGGAGGAGCTGACTGGCTCCATCCATGCCCTAGAGCTGAATAAAACTCCTGAAAGCAACAACTTACTGGTCAAGTTGTCCTCAGCTCTGTGGGACTGGATGGGTCCGGACCTTCTGGAAATGTACAATGCTATGCTTCTGGCTGGCAGTATGCCAGAATCCATGAAGAAGGGCATATTACCCTCATCCACAAGCAGAAGGGGGAAGAGGACGGACATCAGGAATTGGAGATCCACCTTGCTGTTGAATGTGGATTATAAGATCCTGTCCAAGGCCATCGCCAATCAGGTGATCCACCCGGACCAAACCTGTGCTGTACCCAGCAGGAAAATCTCTGACAGCCTTGCACTGCTCAGGGTTACCATTGCCTATGTGTGGGACCAGGAAAAGGACTTTGACAGGATATTGTACATATACATGATAGACTTTGGGAAGGGAATGAGGAGTTGGATACAACTGCTCTGCACAGATATTGGTAACGCAATCCAAATGAATGGGTGGGAGACAGATAGCTTCCCCATCAAATCTGGAGTCAGGCAGGGTTGCCCACTTTCTCCTGTCTTGTTTGTGTTCTGTATAGAAACTTTTGCTGAATCCATCAGGAAGAGGGGTGACGGTATCAGGCAGTGGGGGCATTCATATCAAAACCTCCCTGTACATGGACGACGTCACTGTCTTCTGCTCAGATCCATGGTCGGTCCACAGATTGATCAGCATCCGCAACCAGTTTGAGTTGGCATCGAGGGCCAGAGTCAACCGCTGTGGAACATCTAGTTAGGAGAAAGAAGGCAGCACACATAAGGTTTAGGCAGCAAGAATCAGATAGGTCTCTTGAGGAATATAGGGTAGCGAGGAAGGAACTTAAGAAGGGGCTGAGGAGAGCAAGAAGGGGACATGAAAAGGCCTTGGTGAGTAGGATTAAGGAAAACCCCAAGGCATTTTTCACTTATGTGAGGAGCAGAAGGATGACGAGAGTAAAGGTAGGACTGATTAGAGACAAAGGTGGGAAGATGTGCCTGGAAGCTGTGGAAGTGGGTGAGGTTCTCAATGAATACTTCTCTTCAGTATTCACCAAGGAGAGGAGCCTCGATGATACTGAGGACAGTGTTGATAAGGTAAATGTTCTAGAGCATGTGGATATCAAGAGAGAGGATGCGTTGGAGCTGTTAGAAAATATTAGGACAGGTAAGTCCCCGGGGCCTGACGGAATATTCCCCAGGCTGCTCCGCAAAGCAAGGGAGGAGATTGCTGAACCGTTGGCTAGGATCTTTGAGTTCTCGTTGTCCACGGGAATGGTACCGGAGGATTGGAGGGTGGCAAATGTTGTCACCTTATTCAAAAAAGGTATTAGGGATAGTCCAGGGAATTATAGACCAGTGAGCCTTACGTCTGTGGTGGGTAAGCTGTTGGAAAGGATTCTTAGAGATAGGATCTATGGGCATTTGGAGAATCATGGTCTGATCAGGGACAGCCAGCATGGCTTTGTGAAGGGCAGATCATGTTTCACAAGCCTGATAATGTTCTTTGAAGAGGTGACCAGACAGATTGATGAGGGTAGTGCAGTAGATGTGGTCTACATGGATTTTAGTAAGGCATTTGACAAGGTTCCACATGGTAGGCTTCTTCAGAAGGTCAGAGGGCATGGGATCCAGTAAAGCTTGGCCGTGTGTATTCAGAATTGGCTTGCATGTAGAAAGCAGAGGGTTGTGGTGGAGGGAGTACATTCAGGTTGGAGGGCTGTGACTAGCGGTGTCCCACAAGGATTGGTTCTGGGACCTCTGCTTTTCATGATTTTTATTAATGACTTGGATGAGGGGGTAGATGGGTGGGTTGGCAAGTTTGCAGACCACACAGAGGTTGGTGGTGTTGTGGATAGTGTGGGGGACTGTCGAAGATCGCAGAGGGACATTGATAGGATGCGGAGCTGGGCTGAGAAGTGGCAGATGGAGTTCAATCCGGAGAAGTGTGAGGTGGTACACTTTGGAAGGACAAACTCCAAGGTGGAGTACAAAGTTAATGGCAGGATTCTGGGTAGTGTGGAGGAGCAGAGGGATCTAGGGGTCCATATCCACAGATCCCTAAAAGTTGCCTCACAGGTGGATAGGGTGGTTAAGAAAGCTTATGGGATGTTAGCTTTCATAAGTTGAGGGATCGAGTTTAAGAGCCGCGAGGTAATGATGCAGCTCTATAAAACTCTGGTTAGATCACACTTAGGGAACTTTGTCCAGTTCTGGTCACCTCATTATAGGAAGGATGTGGAGGTGTTGAAAAGGGTGCAGAGGAGATTTACCAGGATGCTGCCTGGATTAGAGAGTATGGATTATGAGGAGAGACTAAGGGAGCTAGGGCTTTACTCTTTGGAGAGAAGGAGGATGAGAGGACACATGATAGAGGTATACAAAATATTGAGAGGAATAGATAGAGTAGACAGCCAGCGCCTCTTTCCCAGGGCACCAATGCTCAATACAAGAGGGCATGGCTTTAAAGTAATGGATGGGAAATTCAAGGGAGATATCAGAGGGAGGTTTTTTACCCAGAGAGTGGTTGGGGCGTGGAATGCGCTTCCTGGGGCGGTGGTGGAGGCAGGTACATTGGTCAAATTCAAGATTACTAGAGAAGCATATGGAGGAATTTAAAATAGAGGGATATGTGGGAGGAAGGGGTTAGATAGTCTTAGGTGAGGTTTAAAGGTCGGCAAAACATTGTGGGCCAAAGGGCCTGTATTGTCCTATGTTCTATGTAAGAGTGAGGCTGTGCTCTTCAGTAACTGGCCACCGTCCTCTTCACCGTGAAGTCTAACTACCTGAAGGTGCCAGGGATCTGGTGTGGAGGGGCTGAGGCGTGTATCAAGAATTGGCCAGAGTAGATGGGCAAGGTTCGACAAAACTTGTGACTGTGGGAGGGGAGCTTTCACCTAAGACCTCAGGTGAGAGGTGCTCTTGCTGTTGCTGTACGTGGTGTAGGTGTGGCCCATACCCTACAACTGTGCTGTGACAGTCACCACCCAAGCTATCTTGGGATCCAAGACAGAATGTGCCTGATGGGTCTTTATAAACTTTATTTATACAGCACGATAACAGGCCCTTCTGGCCCAATGAGCCCACGCCGCCCAATTACACTCATGTTAATCTACTAACCCGTGCGTCTTTGGAATGTGGGAGGAAACCGGAGCACCTGGAGGAAACCCACGCAGACACGGGAGAACGTACAAACTCCTTACAGACAGTGACCGGAACTGAACCTGGTTCGCTGGCTCTGTAATAGCGTTACACTAACTGCTACGCTACCATGCTGCCCTTCTTCATGGATACCACTCATGATGCATAAGTCTCCACATAATAGAGGGTAAAGTGTACCCAACATCACAATTGTCCTGATGGCCAAGCAGAGGAGACAAGCACCATGTGTCACTCAGTGCTGAGGTTCCACCTGTACTTGGTGCTGTGAAGGATGGGCCCTCAAAATGGCTGTGATGGGGATGAGATGGTCACCCACCTCTTTGTAGACTGTGCATTTGCAAAGAAGGTCTGGAAAAGGATACAAGGGTCCTCGTTGAGATTCATCCTGAGCACCTGCGTAACAGAGGACTCTCTGATCTATGGGCTGTTCCCAAGGATGTACACCGAGACAGACATCAAGTGCTGTTGGAAGATCATCAACTTGGTGAAAGATGCCCTTTGGTCTCCCCGAAACTTGTTGGTCTTCCAGTACAGTGGGATATCTGTAAGGGAATGCTGCTGACTGGCACATTCCAGGCTGCAGGAATACGTGCTGAGGGACGCACTGAAGCTCGGTGAAGCCAGTGCAAAGGCTCTGTGGGGAAGGACTACAGTCTGCCACCATGAGACATTGAAGGGCTAAGCCCTGTGTAAAAGCTGCTCAAACACTTGAAGTTTGTATCACCCAGTGAGGTCACATGAATGGCAATGGTATCTTGTTCATGGAATGTGTTCACACTACAGATGTATAGACCTGACAACACTGTGAATGTAAATAAAGCCATGTACTGTTTTTGTATTTCTTGTACATATTTTTAATGAATAGTTTATTTTTGACACCACAACAAGGCTTAGGGAACATCGGTAGAGGCACTCAGACCAGAGGTACAAGTCATAAATTACCTGTTTTAATGGGCTATGGAACTAAATTGCTGCATAAACTTGTAATCATTAAATTAGGTTTGGACCTTCTTGTTTGGATAGCACATTCAGTGACCTGAGACCATATGGTTCTGTGAGCACACCTCTGCGAAGTACTCAGAATTCCAGGGCTGATATCAGTCCTCATACAGTTGTTTCCTCCTGTGAAACTGGAAATGGAACTATTACACAGAGAGCACCGTGGCACGGGGGCAGCGCAGTGGCGCAGCTGGTAGAGCCACTGCCTCACAGCTCCAGTGAACCGGGTTCAATCCCGACCTCCTGCACTGTCTGTGTGGAGTTTGAACATTCTTGCTGTGACTGTGTGGGGATTTCTTCGGGTTCCCTGGTTTCCTCCCACATCCCAAAGACGTACAGGTTGGTTAATTGGTCCTGGTGTTCAAGTAAATAGAATCTAGGGAGTAGTTGATAGGAATGTGGGGAGAATAAAATGGGTTAGAGTAGGATTAGTGTAAAGATGGATGCTTGATGGGTGCAGACTCAGTGCAGACTCTATGGCCTCACGAGAGTTGTAGCCCCAAGGAAATTAAGTCTGAACAGCAGTGACAAGTTTTTTGAAGGGATTACCAACTGCTAGCAGTTAGTGAGATGGCTGGAGCCAAGGTTGACAGAGTCAGGCTTAACAACTTCAGGGATCTACAAAAATTTGAGTGTATCTCAAGTCCAAGTATATTGTCACAGGCACGCATGCACAGGGGATAAACGCCATGAAGATGAGCTTTTTGCAGCAGCAGCACAGTACATTACAAGATGTGAATGTATCTGAATGTTGTAGAGGTGAAGCTATCACGTTTTCCTGAATAAATTGGGTCTTTGGTTGTGGTATCCTTGGTCCTCTGGTACAATCGCAGCAGGAGGAGGGGGTGAGGTGTGGGGCCTGGCAGGATGGTCACAGTCAGTGCCGAACCAAATGGAAAAGGACAGAACATGATACCAGGCTCATGAATGAAGCCTCGAGGATGCAAGAAACATCCTGTTGAGGTACTATGCTCTTGATCTTCAGGCACCCAATGCTGGGATGCAGGGGGTATGGTTGAGGGACTTCCTTGCCTGGTCACTCCTGCGCCTGGCTGAGGTGGCCACTCACTGGCACTGATGGTGGGAGATGAGGAAAAACTTTTTTTGGGTGCCTGAAGATCAGGCACATCCAGAACCTGAGGAGCAGCCCCTTCAGGCATTGAAGTAAAAGCTCCACACTCAATGTACATTTCTCTGTCCAAGGGGAAATGCAGCTGCAGCAAGGTTTACAAAGGCAGGAGTGATGTGGATCTGCACCTTCTGCAGGCTGATCTGTAGCCACACACCTAGGCTTGGACTGTTCTGCTCTGATGGTCTGATGCACTGAACTTCTCAGCATCTGGACTGTTCCAGACTGTAGAAGATGATGTACACCATTACCCCGAAAAGCAGTCCCGCCATATATGGGAGCAGACAACACAAGGCAGTCTGGGCTTCTAAATTTGCCCTTGCTGTGGGCTTCCCCAAGATCCAGGGAAAGACATCTGTACGCAGGTTGTTGCAAACTCCATGAACAAATCCAGAGCCTCAGGAACTGCAAAGACTGTCATTCTCCAAACATCTGGATTTTGCATAATCATCAGAGTCTTCATGATGTCATGCCTTGTCTTGGAGTGTTGAGGATGGTACCCAATCAAACTCTCCACGGAGGGTCCCACTGTTGTCTGTTGGATGCTGTATAATCTGGCAATGATTCGGGAACGAGCCTTGCCTGCAGCTGGAGCAGGAAGAAGTGAAGGAATATGAGAATATGAGAATATTGAAATATGAGAACATCTTTCTATATCAAATTAGGACCAAAACCGTGTGACTGTTAAGTACTTACCGCTGTGTATTCGTTTACTGCTTGTGTTAAGCATGCCTCTGCCTGTCCCATTACTTACACCCTGTGCCTTCCTTGTGGCTGCAGGTAAAGTGGTGGCTGTCTGCTCCCCTGGAGTAGAGGAAGTTGAAGTGGCCTTGAGGACAACTATGAGAAGTATTGGGCATAAATGGCTTGACTTTGCATAAACTACTTCATCACGAACAGCAGTCATCTAGCTGGGCAACAGCTGGACGAGGAATCGGGAATGGGCGAAAGAAATAGCTGAAAGTAGCCCGTTCAGCCCCTGGTGTTGACTCTGCTGTTCAATAAGGTCATGGCTCATCTTTCACCTTAGCACCACTCTCCCGCATTAACCTCATATCTCTTGATTCCTTTAATTATCTACAAATATATATATCACTGCCTTGAATGTACCGAGAACCCACGCCTCCACGGCCCCCTTGGGTAGAGAATTCCAAAGGTTAACTACCCTCTGGGCAATGAATTACTTCTTACCCCCCAGTCCTGAATGGCTAACCCCTTATTTTGAGACTAGACCCAGTGGCTCTAGACACCCCAGCCACGGAAACATTATCTCTGCATCTACCCTGTTAAACCCTGTAAGAAATTTGTAAGTTACAGTGAAATCACCTCTCCTTCTCCTAAACTCCAAACCGTATAGAACATAGAACAATTACAGCACAATTCAGGACCTTCGGCCCACAAAGCTGTGCCGAACATGTCCCTACCCTAGAAATTACTAGGCTTACCCACAGCCCTCTATTTTACTCAGCTCCATGTACCTATCCAACAGTCTCTTAAAAGACCCTATCGTATCCGCCTCCACCACCATTGCCGGCAGCCCGTTCCACGCACTCACCACTCTCTGAGTAAAAAACTTACCCCTGACATCTCCTCTATATCTACTCCCCAGCACCTTAAACCAATGTCCTCTTGTGGCCACCAATTCAGCCCTGGGGAAAAGCCTCTGACTATCTACCCTATCAATACCTCTCATCATCTTATATACCTCAATCAGGTCCCCCCTCATCCTCCATCTCTCCAAGGAGAAAAGGCCGAGTTCCCTCAACCTACTTTCATAAGGCATGCTCCGCATCCCAGGCAGCATCCTTGTAGATCTCCTCTGCACCCTCTCTATGGCTTCCACATCTTTCCTGTAGTGAGGCGACCAAAACTGAGCACAGTACTCCAAGTGGGGTCAGACCAGGGACCTATATAGCTGCAGCAATACCTCTGGGCTCCTAAATTCAATTCCCCAATTGATGAAGGATAATACACCATATGCCTTCTTAACCACAGAGTCAACCTGCACCACCACTTTGAGCGTCCTATGGACTCGGACCCCAAGATCCCTCTGATCCTCCACACTGCCAAGAGTCCTACCATTAATACTATATTCCGCCAACATATTTGACCTACCAAAATGAACCACTTCACACATATCTGGGTTGAACTGCAACTGCCACTTCTCAGCCCAACTCTGCATCCTATCTATATCCCTCTGTAACCTCTGACAGCCCTCCAAACTATCCACAACACCCCCAACCTTCGTGTCATCCGCAAACTTACTAACCCACCCCTCCACTTCCTCATCCAGGTTGTTTATAAAAATCACAAATAGTAAGGGTCCCAGTACAGATCCCTGATGTACACCACTGGTCACCGACCTCCACTCAGAATACGACCCCTCAACAACCACATTTTGCCTTCTGTGGGCCAGCCAGTTCTGGATCCACACTGCAATGTCCCCTTGGATCCCATGTCTCCTCACCTTCTCCATAAGCCTCGCATGGGGTACATTATCAAACGCCTTGCTGAAATCCATATACACTACATCTACTGCTCTCCCTTCATCGATGTGCTTAGTCACATCCTCAAAAAATTCAATCAGGCTCGTAAGGCAGGACCTGCCCTTAACAAAGCCATGCTGACTATTCCTAATCATATTATACCTCTCCAAATGTTCATAAATCCTGCCTCTCAGGATCTTCTCCATCAGCTTACCAACCGCTGAGGTAAGACTCACCGGTCTATAATTTCCTGGGCTATCCCTACTCCCCTTCTTGAATAAGGGAACAACATCCACAACCCTCCAATCTTCCGGAACCTCTCCCGTCTCCATGGACGACACAACGATCATTGTCAGAGGTTCCGCAATCTCCTCCCTCGCCTCCCACAGCAACCTGGGGTACATCTCATCCGGTCCCGGCGACTTATCTAACTTGATGCTTTCCAAAAGTTTCAGCACCACCTCTTTTCTAATATCTACATGCTCAAGCTTTTCAGGCCATTGCAAGTCCCCACTATAATCACCCAGATCTTTTTCTGTGGTGAATACTGGCATAAAGTATTCATTAAGTACTGATTCTACTTCATGTCTCCTCACACAACAAGCCAGTTGTCCTAGGAATCCATCTGATGAACCTTTGCTGCACGCCCTCAATCACATGTATATCTTTCTTTAGGAATGCAGACCCGAGCTAAACACAATATTCCCGATTCAATGTCACCAAGTTTCTGTATAATTGGAGCAAGATACTTTTAATTTGAGATGTACCAAAAACCTCTCGCAATCAAGTCCAACGTACCACTTGTAGAACCTGCATGTTAACTTTCAGTGATTCATGTTCAAGGATACCCAGGTCGCTCTGAACACCCAAATTTTTCCTAATCCTTACATTTAAAAAATAATACGCCTTTCCAGTTATACTATCAAAGTGGATGACCTCACATTTCTACGCATATTTTCCATCGGCCAAGTCCTTGCCCATTCTCCTAATTGGTCTATATCTTGCTAAAACTCCCTATATCCTTCTCACAGTCCATGCCTGTATCATCAGCAAACCTGGATCTATTGCACTTGATCCCCTCATTTAAATCATTGATAAACAGCATAAATGGCAGTGATGCTTCACTCCCCAATGAGCTCAATAACTCTTATACATGCTTTGAAAGGGAGAATAGCACTACACCTGTGTGAATCCCCACAACATCCGGTGACCCTGTGATCTCTGTCTCGGAGCACCTCAAGGATGCATCTTAGCCCACTGCTCTACTCTCTCTACAATCATGACTGTGTGGCTACTCAAGTGCCATCTATAAACTCGCAGATGACACCACTATTGGTAAAATCTCATATGACAACAAGGAGGCATACAGGAGTGAGATAGGTCAGCTGGTTGAGTGGTGTCACAACAACAACCTTGCACTCAACATCAGCAAGACCAAGGAACTGATTGTGGACTTCAGGAAGGGGAAGTCAGGAGAACACACACCAGTCCTCACTGAGGGGTCAGCAGTGGAAAGGGTGAGCAGCTTCAAGTTCCTGAGCGTCAACATCTCAGGGGATCTATCCCGGGCCCAACACATTAATGCAATCATGAAGAAGGCACGTCAGTGGCTCTAGTTCGTTAGGAGTTTGAGGAGATTTGGTATGTCACCAAAAACTCTTACAAATTTCTATAGATGTACAGTGGAGAGCATTCTGACTGGTTGCATCACAGCCTGGTTTGGAGACTCCAATGCACAGTCTGCAGAACCATAGAACCATAGAACCATAGAACCATACAGCACAAAACAGGCCCTTCGGCCCACCGTGTTGTGCCGTCCATCAGACCACCCTCACACTACCTAACCCCTTCCTCCCGCATATCCCTCTATCTCACGTTCCTCCATATGCCTATCCAACAAGCTCTTGAACCTGTTCAATGTATCTGCCTCCACCACCAGCCCAGGCAGTGCATTCCATGCACCAACCACTCTCTGGGTGAAAAACCTCCCTCTGACATCTCCCCTGAACCTCCCACCCATAACCTTAAAGCCATGACCTCTCGTCTTGAGCATTGGTGCCCTGGGAAGGAGGCGCTGACTGTCTACTCTATCTATTCCTCTCAATATTTTATATACCTCTATCATGTCTCCTCTCATCCTCCTCCTTTCCAGTGAATAAAGCCCTAGCACCTTAAGCCTCTCCTCATATTCAATACCCTCCAATCCAGGCAGCATCCTGGTAAATCTCCTCTGCACCCTCTCCAATGCCTTCACATCCTTCCTATAATGAGGCGACCAGAACTGAACACAGTACTCTAAATGTGGCCTAACTAGAGTTTTGTAAAGCTGCATCATAACCTCGCGGCTCTTAAACTCAATCCCGCGACTTATGAAAGCCAACATCCCATTGGCCTTCTTAACTGCTCTTTCCACCTGTGAGGCAACTTTCAACGAACTGTGAATATGAAACCCCAGATCCCTCTGCTCCTCTACACTGCCAAGTACCTTGCCGTTTACCCTGTACTCTGCCCTGGAGTTTGTTCTTCCAAAGTGTACCACCTCACACTTCTCCGGATTGAACTCCATCTGCCACTTGTCAGCCCAGCTCTGCATCCTATCAATATCCCTCTGTAAGCTCCGACAGCCCTCCACACTATCCACAACACCGCCTATCTTAGTGTCGTCCACAAACTTACTAACCCAGCCTTCCACCCCCTCATCTAAGTCATCTATAAATATCACAAAAAGTAGAGGTCCCAGAACCGATCCCTGCGGGACACCACTAGTCACTGCCTTCCAATCCGAGGGCACTCCTTCCACCACAACCCTCTGCGTTCTACATGCAAGCCAATTCCTAATCCACACAGCCAAGCTTCCTTGGATCCCTCGGCCTCTGACCTTCTGAAGAAGCCTACCATGAGGAACCTTATCAAGTGCCTTACTAAAATCCATGTAAACCACATCCACCACACTGCCCTCATCAATCTTCCTGGTCACCTCCTCAAAGAACTCTATCAGGCTTGTGAGGCAAGATCTTCCCTTCACAAAGCCATGCTGGCCGTCCCTAATCAGTCCATGATTCTCTAGGTGTTCATAAATCCTATCCCTTAGAATCCTTTCTAACAGCTTACCCACCACAGACGTGAGACTCACCGGTCTATAATTCCCTGGCCTATCCCTATTACCTTTTTTGAACAAGGGGACCACATTCGCAATCCTCCAATCCTCCGGCACCACCCCCGTAGACAACGAGGACTCAAAGATCCTTACCAGCGGTTCAGCAATCTCCTCCCTAGCCTCTCGAAGCAGCCTGAGGGTTGTAGACTCAGCCAGCTCCATCACGGGCACAACCCTCCCCACCATCGAGGACATCTTCAAGAGGCGGTGCCTCAAGAAGGCAGCCTCCATCACTAAGGACCCTCACCATCCGGGACGTGCCCTCTTCTCGTTACTACCATCGGGGAGGGGATACAGGAGCCTGAAGACCCACACTCAACATTTCAGGAACAGCTTCTTCCCCTCCGCTATCAGATTTCTGAATGGTCTGTGACCCCATGAACACTACCTCGTTATTCCTTTTTTGCACTTTTTATTTATTTTGTAATTTAATTTTTGTCTTTGTACTGCACTGCTGCTGCAAAACAAAAAATTTCACGTCATGAAAGTCAACGATAATAAACCTGGTTCTGATACAGATTGTGAATAGCTTGAGCTGCAACACTGAATCCTGCAGCACCTCAAGAACAAAGCCTCCCAACCTGAGTGACCCATTTATCCCCACTCTCTGTTTATGTCTGTTTACCAACTCTCCATCCTCACCAGGATGTTACCTCCAATACTGTACACTCTTTTTGTTTTTATAATGTCTTGTATGATACCTAATTGAAGACCTTCTGAAATTCCAAATGTACCACACCATCTGGTTTACCCTGTTCCATTCTGGTAGTTACAAGATCAAAAAAGCAACAAATTTGTCAAACATGGTGTCCCTTTCATATTGACTCTCCTCTTATCAGTTTCTAATTGCAGGAAACATCGCAGGAGGATGTTGTGTAATGATGAACCAGAAGGTGTGGGGAGAGGGGAGATGCTGGCTGTTAGCTGCCTTGTGGAAGGGATGCTCCTTCAAACCTGCAGCTGCCGAGAGTTCTTTGCCTGCTCAGCCATTCAGGTTCTCACCCAATGCAGCTGAATCGGTACTATGTTTTATTAAGCCCCACATTTGTTGACTGGCGGTAAAACTAAAATTCTGTTTTATTGCTCAGCATTGGGAAATAGGTTGCAGTTTTCAGAACCTGGGCAGAGAAAGAGGAAGAGGTAGTTAGAAATGCTTTGCAAGTGCTTTTAGAAGAGGCAGTGTCTGTTACCCAATTCACTGTTGGGAAACAGGCTGAAGAATTCAGAACCTGGGCAATAGACGATTTTAAACTGCTTTTAAATTCTTTGTTAACAATCTTTGCTCCTCTGTAAACAAATCCTTCATGGAGACAGAAGAGAGTCTGCGGATGCCGGAAATCTGGACCAACACACAAAAAGTGCTGGAGGAACTCAGCGGGTCAGGCAGCCTCTGTGGAGGGAAATGAGCAGTCGACATTTCGGGCCAATCTTGGGGGGAATGGACCATCCTGGGAGACAGGCAGTGTAGCTGTGAATGGTGATGACCGGCCTCGAAGTCAGCAGGAAGGTGGGTTTACAAAAGATGGAGAAACTAAAACAAAAATAAGAAAAAGTGAACATTTCAGTGGAAGCTCTAGGACCACGTTGACGTGGGGCTGTGGACAATGGAAAATAGTGTCATCTGAAGTTGTAAATTTGCAATGAAAGAGCACCTGTAGTCCCTAAAGGAATGTCCTTGAACTGTTGGGATGTAGGAAATGGAGCAAACAATGTGTGCACAGCAAGGTCCCACAATCGGCAACCTATTACGTATGGATAATGTTTTAAGAAGGATTAAGCATGATACCAAGGTTTAAAATTTAATTGTATTGCCTAAGTCTGGCTTGTATTTCTTCAAGTTTAGAAAATTGAGGAGTATTGAATTAAGGTGCTTAGAACGTCGAAAGGATTTGATAAGGACGGTAAGACAAAAAGCCAGCCCTTCTTTTAGGGGGTTCTAGGACAGGGGCACAGTCTTAAAGTTGGACCCAGCTCAAGGGAACAGAGGATGGTAGAAATTTGGGACTCCCTCTTCCCAGGCAGCTGTGGATGTTGTGGGCCAAGTGAAATTCTCAAGCCTGAGACATTTTTTTCGTCATTCAAGGGATGTGGGCTTTGCGGGCTGAGGCAGCATTTATTGCCCACCCCTAGTTGCCTGTGAGAAGTTGGTGGTGAGCTGCCTTGAACTGCTGCAGTCCTTGAGGAGTGGGTTCACCCACAATGCTGTTAGAGAGAGAGTTCCAGGATTTTGACCCAGCGTTGGTGAAGGAACGGTGATATATTTCAAGTCAGGATGGTCTGTGGCTTGGAGAGCAAATTCCACTGATGAGACTATTAAGAGTCTTAAAGTGTTTTGGTTCAAAGGTGGGAAACAGCCGTTACAGGTGAGCCATGATCCAATAAAATGGTGTAACAGCCCTGAGGGGACGAATGGCCTGTCTGTTCACCTGAGAGGATTGCGAGGTGTGGAAGCAATGGTCACCGTGTATGATTCAACAGGGAGACCCATCGCAGTAAATCTCATTTCAACTCAGAATTAATAATTGGGTCACATGCTCCATTGAAAATACTTCTCAGTAACATAACCTCGAAGGAATTCCATGTCCACACTCACTTGTTGCGTTCCATGTGATAGCAGCAGGCGGAGCTCCAGTAGGCAATTCCCTGTTCAGCCTATGACTGAAAACACTTCTAGGGCAACAAATCCTTTGAGGCTTCTTGAGTGGAGCTCCATCTGCAGGTGTAGATAAATATTTTACAAGGTTTCATTCCCTGCTCAATTAGTATGTGTTCTCTGGGGATTGCAGAGAGCTCAATCCAATACACACAGGACACAAAGAGCTGAAGCCGGGGTGCCTCCTCCTTATGGAGACAAGGGGGACTGCAGATAAGATATCTTTATTAGTCACATGTACATCGAAACACACAGTGAAATGCACCTTCGTGTAGAGTGTTCTGGGGGCAGCCCGCAAGTGTTGCCATACTTCCGACGCCAACATAGCATGCCCACAACTTCCTAACCTGTACGCCTTTGGAATGTGGGAGGAAACCGGAGCACCCGGAGGAAACCCACGCAGACACGGGGAGAACGTACAAACCCCTTACAGACAGTGGCCAGAATTGAACCCGGGTCAATGGTGCTGTAATAATGTTACGCTAACCGCTACACTACTGTGCCTGCCCTAATACTGGGATCTGGAGCAGCACACAAACCACTGGAGGAACTCAGTGGGTCAGGCAACATCTGTGGGAGGGAAATGGACACTCGATGCCTCTGGATGAAAGGTCTTGACCCAAAATGTTGACTGTCCATTTCCCTCTGTGGATCCTGCCTGAACTGCTGAATTCCTTCACTGGTCTGTGTGTTGCCTCCTCTTTATTCCAGGGATTTCACTGACTTGCTTGTGGAACTATCTATAAGGATTATTCTTGCATAACAGTGAGTTACAAGACATAAACCTTAAATAAATAACAGCCTCAAAGCAACAATTATTGGTCACAGCCAATGTTAGACTGCTCCCATTTGTAAAATAGAGCACTCACACTGAAGTTACATCCTCACATTTACTGTACTTTACAGATATAACAGGCTTAAAAACTAGCACAACTGAGGAAGTGGTAGAGGAAGCTACAATTATGGTGTTTAGAGGTCAGGTACTTGGATTGGGGGGGAGTGGGGGAACGTGGGCCTAATGCGGGCAAATGGGTTTGGCATACATGGGCATCATGGGCATGGACGAGTTGTGGGCTGAAGGGCCTGTTTTTGTGCTGTTCAACTCTATGAATCTATGACGTCATGTTACAACCTTGGTTAGGCCACACCTGGAGTACTGTGTGAAGCTCTGGTCCACCATATGTGGACAATGATCTGGGAAGTCAGGGAACTTCCCGGTCTCCCTGATGACCACATCTGTGGGAGGTGCACCCAGCTGCAGCTCCTGATAGACCGGGTCAAGGAACTGGAGCTGGAGTTGGATGTACTCAGGAACATTGGGGAAGCTGAGGGCTTCACAGATGAGGCTTTTACCGAGCTGGTCACACCCAAGGGACAGGCTTCAGAGAGATGGGTGACCAGGAAGAGTAAGGGGAGTGGGCAGACAGTGCAGGGATCCCCTGTGGCCATTCCCCTCACTGACAGGTAAACCTCTTCAGATACTGTTGAGGGGGATAATCTTTCAGGGGCCAGCAGCAGTAGTCAGGTCTCTGGCACTGTGACTGCTCTGAGGCTCAGAGGGAAAGGGCGCAGTCAGACAGAGTGATAGTGATAGGAAACTCGATAGTGATGGGGACAGACAGGAGATTCTGTGGCCACAGAGGAAACACCAGGATGGTGTGTTGCCTCCCGGGTGCCAGGATGTCGTGAGCAGCTGCAGAAAACTCTCAAGCAGGGGGGCGAACAGCCAGTAATTGTTGCACATGTTGGTACAAACAACATTGGTAGAACAAGGGATGAGGTCCTGCAGAATGAGTATAGGGATTTAAGTAAGAAATTAAGAAGCAGGACCTGGAGGGCAGTGATCTCCGGATTACTCCCAGTGCCACGTGCTAGACAGGTCAGAAATAGAAGGGTAGGCCTGATAAATTTGTGGCTGAGGAGCTGGTGCAGGACACAGGCATTCAGGTTCTTGGACCATTGGGATCTCTTCTGGGGTAGAGGTGACCTGTACAAGAGGGACAGGTTGCACTTGAACCAGAGAGAGACCAATATCCTTGCAGGGAGATTTGCCAGTGCTACACGGGAGAGTTTAAACTAGATTGTCGGGGGGTTGGGACTCTGAGCAGGAGCAAGTCATGGGATAGACCAGCAGCCAGCAAGAGCAGGATAGCCAGGGGCACAGTAAAAGGCAGGGAAAGGAATACCCAGTTACACTGAATTTATTCCAAGGTTTAACAGGTAAGGCTGATGAACTCAGAGTGTGGATTGGCTCTGGGGACTGGAATGTTATCACCATAACAGAAACATGGCTGAGAGAAGGGCAGGACTGGCAGCTCAGTGTTCCAGGATACAGATGCTACAGGTGTGACAGAGGTGCAGGTGAGCAAGGAGGGGGTGTTGTTTTTTTGATAAGGGAGGACGTAACAGAAGTGCTTAGAGACGACATTTTTGGGGGATTGTGCAGTGAGGCCATTTGGACAGAACTTAGGACAAGAAGGGGAGGTCACCCTGGTGGGGTGTATTATAGACCCCCCAACAGTCAGCGGGAAGTTGAGGAGCAGATGTGTAGAGAAATTGCTCATAGTTGTGAGAATAATAGGGCTGTATTAGTGGGAGATTTTAATTTTTCCGGTATTGACTGGAGAACCCAGAGTGTTAAGGGCTTGAACGGGGTGGAATTTGTGAAATGAGTCCAGGAAAGTTTCCTGAGTCAATATATAGAGGACCCTACTCGGGAAGGTGCAATACTGGACCTCCCCTTGTGGAACGAGGCAGGGCAGGTAACCGAGGTAGCAGTCAGGGAGCACTTTGACTCCAGTGACCATAATTCTGTTAGTTTTAAGACAGTGATGGAAAGGAACAGGACAGGTCTACAGGTTCAGGTCCTAAACTGGAGCAGGGCTAATTTTGAGGGAATTAGGCAGGATCTAGCAGAGGTCGATTGGGTGAGCTTGTTTGAAAGGAAAGGAATGGATGGCGAGTGGGAGACTTTTAAGAGTGAGATATCAAGGGTCCAGGAGCAACATGTTCCTGATGGGGTGAAGGGTAAACTTGACAAGTTTAGAGAAACTTGGCTGATGAGAGGTATTGAGGCTCTGGTCAAGAAGAAGAAGGAAGCATACATTGTGTTTAAGAGATCGGGGATGAGTGAATCCCTAGATGACCATAAAAAGATTAAGAACACTCTCAAGAGGGAAGTCAGGAGAACGAATTGAGATGGATCCGGCAGATAAGGTTAAGGGAAATCCCAAGAGGTTCTATAGCTATATTAAAAGTAAAAGGGTGGCCAGGGAGAGAGAAGGTCCCCTTAGAGATCAATAGGGCCGCCTGTGCCTTGAGCCGCAGGAGATGGGTGGGATTTTTAATGAATATTTCTCCTTGGTGCTTACTGAGGAGAAAATCATGGTTGCTCAAAGAGATAAGGGAAACTAGTGGAGGTGTCTTGGAGAACATTCATATTACCAGGGAGGAGGTATTTGCAGCCTTACAGTGGATTAAGGTGGATAAATCCCCAGGGTCTGACCAAGTGCATCCTTGGACTTTGAGGGAGGCCAGAGGAGAAATTGCGGAAGCCCTTGTGGAGATTTTTGCTTCATCGTTAGTCACTGGTGAAGTTCCTCAAGACTGGAAGGTGGCTAATGTTCTTCCGTTGTTTAAGAAGGGGAGCAAGGACAAGCCAGGGAAATACAGGCCGGTCAGCCTGACTTTAGTAGTGGGGAAGTTACTGGAGCAAATTCTGAGGGACGGGATCTACCAGCATTTGGATAGACAGAGTCTGATTAGGAGGAGTCAGCATGGTTTTGTGCGTGGAAAGTCGTGCTTGATGAACCTCTTAGTGTTTTTTGAAAAGGTGACCAGAAGGGTGGATGAGATGTTGTTCATTTGGACTTTATCAAGGCCTTGGACAAGGTCCCACATGGTGGGCTGGTCTGGAAGGTTGGGTCCCATGGAATCCAGGGAGAGCAGGTTAGGTGGATTCAAAATTGGCTTGGAGGAGGGAAGCAGAGGGTGGTGGTTGAAGGTTGTTTCTCGGAATGGAGGCCGGTAAGTAGTGGTGTGCCGCAGGGGTCGGTGTTGGGACCCTTGTTATTCATTATTTATATAAATGATTTGGATGTGAATGCACAAGGCTTGATCAGTAAGTTTGCGGATGACACAAAATTAGGATGTGTTGTTGATAGTGAAGAAGGTTATCGTAGATCACAGGGGGATCTTGATCAGTTCGGGAAGTGGGCCGAGGAGTAGCAAATGGATTTCAGTACAGATAAGTGTGAGGTGATGCATTTTGGAAAGTCAAACCAGAGTAGGACTTATAATATGAATTGTAGGGGACTAGGGAGTGTAACAGAACAGAGGGACCTAGGAGTACAAGTGCATAGTTCGTTGAAAGTGACGTCACAGGTAGACAGGGTGGTGAAAAAGGCATTTAGTGCACTGGCCTTCATCAGTCAGGGCACTGAGTATAGGAGTTGGGACATTATGTTGCAGTTGTATAAGTCAGTGGTGAGGCCACACTTGGAGTACTGTGTAAAGTTTTGGTCACCCTGTTGTAGGAAAGACATGGTTAAACTGGAAAGAGTGCAGAAGAGGTTTATGAGCATGTTGCCAGGACTCGAGGGCCTGAGTTATAGGGAGAGGTTGGCCGAGCTAGGCCAAATATTCCTTGGAGTGTAGGAGAATGAGGGGTGATCTTATAGAGGTTTATAAAATTATGAGGGGCATAGATAAGGTGGACAGTAACAGTCTTTTCCCCAGGGTAGGGGGGTCCAAAACTAGATGGCATAGGTTTAGGGTGAGAGGGGAAAGGTTTAAAAAGGACCTGAGGGCCAACTTTTTCACGCAGAGGGTGGTGAGTGTATGGAACGAGCTGCCAGAGGAAGTGGGTGAGGCAGGTACAACAGTATCATTGAAGAAGCACTTGGATAGGTACATGGAGGGGCGGGGCTTGGAGGGATATGGGCCGAATGCAGGAAATTGGGACCAGCTGTGTGGGCACCGTGGTCAGCATAGTCTGGTTGGGCCGAAGGGCCTGTATCCCTGCTGTATGACCATACTGTAGGAAGGATGTGTTTGCACTGGAGAGGATGCAGGAGGAGATTCGTCAGGACGTTGCCTGGATTGGAGTATTTCAGTTCTAAGGAGAGACTGGATAGTCTGGGTTTGTTTTTCCTGGAGCGGAATAGACTGGGGGGTGACCTGATAGAGGTATACAAAATTATGAGAAGGGTCAATAGTAAAGATCTTTTCCCATGCTGGGGGTGTCCTAGACAAGAGGCTGGAGGTTTAAGGTGAGAGGCAGGAGGCGTAGAGGGGATCCGAGGAGGAACTTCTTCACACAGAGGGTGGTTGGAGTCCGGAATGCACTGCCTGAAGAGGTGGTGGAGGCAGATACTTTCACAGTATTTAAGGAGCATCTAGACCGGTTCTTGAACCACCCAGGCACACACAAAAAGCTACAGATCTAATGGGTTTAGTGTAGATATGTACAATGGTTAGCATGGACCTGGTGGGCCGAAGGGCCTGTGTCTGTGCTGTACAACTCTGTGACTCTGAACTGGTTTGTACAATTACTGTGACCTCCCCAAAGGTGTTGGTGGCACCTGCAATGAACTTGTAGATTCCCAGATATTGTTGGAGTATCATCCAAATCTGGACTCACTGATGTTGTCTCCTCATGGCACTTAGCAACAAGGCCACAGGTTGATTCCTCTTCACCAGTTCTGGGATGCACTGCAGAAACATCCTCCATCTCACAGTCCTCCTTGCTCTGCTCCCCGATACCGTGCACCATAAGTGACCCACACAGACTTGGTGGAATCTGTTGCTGATTTTCACTCAGTAAGTCCCGGTCCTGTATGCTTTTAGTATCCCCACAATATTCCTTCTTTACATCTACTGGCTAGTCACACCAATCACGTATGCTTGTCTGGACCAGTGTTTGTAACAACTTCTTTAGGCAAACTGTGCACAGAAAAAGATAGATCTTAATTCCTCAATTGTGCAGTCTGCAGTGGTGAAAAAGCCAACATGTTTGACTTTTGGACACCTTGAATGACTGTCAATCGGTATCTGAGGACGCTCCACTCCTATTTTACATTCGTTGCATTGGACCCACTGGAATGATCTCACGGATCACTTCCACAATATAAGTCGGGCTTCAGAAGTTTGTGTAAAACAGTCCTGTAGACTGTACATCCACTGCCGAGGTCTATGTCTTCATTCATGCCAGACTGACGCACAGATTCCCTGGTCACTACCTCACATGTACCCAAATATGGAGTTCACTTAAATATGCTTCTGCTGCTGTTTTAGTATCACTCCTTGCTTTCCTAATTTACACAACTCTTGTTGATGGATAATTCATACTACCTGCTGTGAAACAGCGTCATCTCTTCAGACAAACACGTGTCTGAATCTGTCTGTTCATCGTGTACTTGAACATTGGGTGTCTTTGTGCAACTCTGCCACATCTTCTGCTGTGACAGGAAATTCATCATCTTCTGCCTGTATAGTACATAAGTCATCTCCTTCTGGATGAAGCCACATTTGCTTTGATTGAAGTTGACACTACACTGACACAGTATGTGGAGGTTCTCCTCCTTCATGACTATCATCCTGATTATACCAACAGTGCAACAATGCTGGATCCCATTCAGCATCTGATCCAGGGTCACCTGGAATATTGCTGGTGCTGATTTTACCCTGTACGGTAGCTTGGTATATAATGCAACCTCTTGTGGATATGAGTTATCAACAAATGGTAGCTTTCCTCACCTGAGCATGAGAAGGGTATACCTTTGTAAAACTTTATCTTTGACAATGCCATACAAATTTGGGGATTTGGGAAGAGGCTATTGCTTATCTTCTACTGGTCACTTTGTAATCTCTGTAGAGCTGGGCACTTTTGTTCACCTTAGAGACTGTTATAATGGCTGCTACCCATTCACTTTGTGCCACTTTCACCAATATCATACACCATTCACTTCTGCTTAGCTCTTCTTCTATCTACATATTTATGAGCTTCAGCCCCTCAGTGTCTGTGCAGGTATTCTAAGCATATCCCATTATTATTGAAGAGCCCTTTCAAACCTGTTTGTGATCTTTTATTCTGAATACATTTTTCGAATCCATCCTCAACTCTTTCCACTAATCCCTTTCTAGCAGGTTAGTCTGATAACACGATCAGCCTCTATCATTGGTAAAAGATCATATTCTCATTTGTCTAATACTCTTGGGCTTTCTTTTCCACTGGGACCTTGCTTGACTGCCACCATTCTGCTTTGCTGTCTTTTTTCCAGTTTTGTATGCAGATACTACGTGCTTCTGCTTGCAACAATTAACGCATTTTCTAATTCTCTAAGTGAATCAGCATGATCTGAATGGTTCCCATGGCTGTGTTTTCCAACATAGTTGTTTTTTGTATCACTGGTGCGCACAGAAACTGGATTTCACCATTATTCTTGCTATTGCCTGAATCCTGAGTTTAAACCAGCATGCTCTGCTAGCTGAAGATCCTTTACATTTTTAAAGGCTGTTAAGGGCATTAAAGGTGGTTTCCCAGTGTCACATAAATGTCTATTTCTAATAAAATGCTTGCCTTCATGCACTTGTGTACAACCTCACTATGAGCATCTTCACACTCATTCTCTGTTCCAATAACGTCATTCACTTAGAAAAACATCTTCGTGTATGAATTGAGTAGCTCCCTCACTTTGTCAGTGCCTCTGAGATTTTCAGTCTATCTGGTCAGGAAATGGCCTGCCATCTTGCACTGTCTCCTGTGCCAACAGTTACCAGTCTGAAGTTTTCCTTGCATGCACTACCTTTCTTCCATGGTGCCCAAGTCTGCATCTCCTGCACTCAATGGAGAATGAATTTGCCACATTTGATGCTGTGGTTCTTCATCATCCCTTCCTCGTCATCAGTGTGGGATCTCTGTTCTTTGTGCATTCCTGACATCCAATGAAGTGCTTGTGCAGTCAAAATAGACAATGCATGTGACACACAAGGAGCTCAAAACAAGATGTGTCCTGTTTTATTCAGGGCTCCTAACAGACTGCCCTTCTGGTGTTTTCTGCAAACACTTCAGCCTAGTGAGTAGTCACATTGCTCAGCCTGTAAAGAAATAACAATCTTAAAGCAACAATTATTGTTACATATGGTGCACTCTTAAATTCAATGTTGCTTCTTTTCATGACGACTTTACCAGGTTAATTCCAACTCTTCTGTTTTCCTCTTATTACTTGCCCACCGGTTTCTATCCTTTGGGTATTTTGCCCTGGTTCCTGCCTTCCCAGCTCTTATCTTTTTTTTGCATGAGTGTTGAATCCTGATGGGGTCCGTCCTGCTGCTGGTGGCTCTTGTTCCCAGGTGTCCAGGAGTCTTTCGTCAGGACAAGCCCCGTCTCAATCTACACTGGAACTTTCTTCCAAATGCCCACACAACTTTGTGGTCCATTTCTCCTTTACACACCAACAATTTTTGTACTTCTTGCTGTCTTGGTGTAGCAACCAACATAATCAAAGACCCCACGCACCCGGGTCATTCTCTCTTCTTGCCTCTTCCGTCGGGTAGAAGATACAGGAGCCTGAGGGCTAGTACCACCAGACTTAAGGTCAGCTTCTGCCCCACTGTGATAAGACTATTGAACAATCCCCTTATACAATGAGATGGACTCTGACCTCACAATCTACCTGGTTGTGACCTTGCACCTCATTGCACTGCACTTTCTCTGTAGCTGTGACACTTTACTCTGTACAGTTATTGTTTTTACCTGTACTACATCAATACACTCTGTACTAACTCAATGTAACTGCACTGTGTAATGAATTGCCCTGTATGATTGGTATGCAAGACAAGTTTTTCACTGTACCTCGGTACAAGCGACAATAATAAACCAATACCAATACCAATACAAAAGGCTGCACTTTGTGACATCACAAGTCCCCAACCAGAATTTCCCCTTTAATCTTAACTGGAGGCTGCACGGTTTCAATGCCAGATTTTGAGCACGTAATTCTGTCACAAATTCTGTCCTCCCACTTGCTGTACTTTGGTGGAGAAATAAATGATTTTATTGGATGGTTTTTGGCCACATGTTCGATCGAGACTATGCTTAAGTAAACTGTTTGCTGTAAGACCTGCCCCAGTTTCAAACTTACTGGCTGACGAAACAAATTAAAATTAAGTCTTCTGTCTGTTTCTTCAATTGGAGGGGGAGGTTGGGAGCCTAAACAATGAAGAATTGAGGTCCAGAGGAGAGACTGAAGACAATGAGAGAATAATGGGGGTCAGCCGCTGGGAGATGGAGAGAATGAGGGAAATAGAAAGAGCTGAAGTCAGAGGCTGGTAAAGGAAGTCGGCTCAGTGGCAACAGATTAATAAAGCACAAAGTCCAGATGTCAAAGAAATGGGTTTAATTTCTGAGGTATATTAAGATTTTACATCTCTAGGCAACTTTTCTTACACAAATTCTGGCCTGGAAAGTGTATCATGTGGTACAGTGGTTTTGCGTGCAGCTTGATGGAACACGATTAAAAATTAAATATTAAAAACAATGAGGAGGTACCAAGTACCAAGTGCACACGTGATGCACTTCCAGGGTTTTGTCAGGAGTCTCCAGTGTGTCGGATGTTGGCCACCAGCAAATGGTGTTGCACCATGTCATGTCATCCTTTCAGAAAATGATTCAGCACAGATGTGATTTGTGACTGGTGAGGGCCTTGCATGCTGCTGTAGGTTTTCATCAAAGGATTGAGAGCTGCTTGCCCATTAGTTCCATGGGCCTGACTTACACAGGCCACTGACAGTCCACGCCATCCTCTGTCTGACAGAAGGGTTCTCCTTTGAGTTATTTTCTTAGTGGTGGCTCCCAACCCCCATCTTCTGCCAGTACAGGTAGTTTTGCTATAACACGTGTTTCCATAATGCTAATTAGATGTAACGTGATTGGGGATAGTGTTAGGGAACACTATTTGTATTACATGGGCTGAATTGGTTATAACGCAATTTCGATCAGGAACTAGCCCCACAGTAATCAGACACCATTGTCTCTTAAGAACACAGGCTGCCAGTTTTACTGCGGGAGGCCTTTTAAGAGAGTTAGTTTGGAAATTGACAAGCAATCGCTTCTATTGACACTGGTGCAAATTCTATTAAACAATGTAACATATAGCCTTTAGCATCTTTAGCTTGCAATAACAAAAAACTTATAGCTATTAAAAACACCTTTATTTTGGACAATCCTGTTTGAAAAATTACTTTGTTATTGCAAATCTGAAACTCCCTAGCCTCTAACTCCCTTTTTCCCATTGATACATTTGTTTATATAATGTGATGTTCTAATATGTGAGGTTTCTTAGGGAAGCAACTGTCACGTTATAGAACTACGTGTACCCACAGACCATTTCCTCCAATAATCATCTCCCCGCCAACCTCTGATCTTCTCATTAATCCTACAACCACCTTGATCACTCCCAGTAATCCTCTCTTCAGTTCCCAGTCCTCCCTCCATTCCCTGACCCACTCTTCATGTCATATAAAGGCCGGGATTTAGCTGAGTGGAATTCACCACCAACACTTGCCACTGAGATGTGGAATCGTCCCGAACCCAGCAGATGTTTTACTGAGCCCTGGCCTGAGGAAATCCAGCAAATGGAGCAGCAGCTGAAATCACGAGAGGAGGGGGTAGAGAAAGGAGGGGGGAGAAGGGTTGCTGGCCACCATCAACAGTGCAATAGCATGTACCACTGGAAAATCAGAATGGCAGGGTTTGCAGAACGAGCCCTTCTGGATATGCTATCAGAGATTGCCTGGTTTCTAACCCACTCATATATCTCTTCCGGTGATGCAGTAATTTCCCACAAATGTGACAATGTTATTTTTTAGTTCCTCATAAGAGGCCAAATTTCAAAGAACCTGCAGCATAATTCATTACTCTCTAGAAGCTATTGAAAGGCATTCATAACACTGCCGAAGTGCTCATTACTTGAACACAAGATTTACTTTACCTAATGTATAGATTCTTGTCAGTGGACGTGAATTACTGTGCTAGGAATTGAGTGATAGACACACAGGTTTTTAAACTCAAGATTATGTAAGTACACTATGGTTCCTCTGTGGTGGCTGCTGAAAATATCAGGCTAGATTTACTCAGCCTGGGCACAATATTATTTTTTATATTACTTTCAGACTAGATCAATCCCCTCATGGTAAACATCTCTTTTCTTTGAGAATCTTTGCATATTTCACTCGTCTGGCTCAATAGCTATGTAGCCAGGGTTACTTTCATGAGTAAAGCGGCAGACAATAGCATGTGTTATGAACGTTACTGTCATTTCCCTAGTAGATTAAGTGTCATGCTGAAGCATAATGAAAAAAATACTGATCCTATCAAATTTGGATCATTTCCCCTCAATAACTTCATGGGATTAATTAATTTAATAGACAATGTTGCTAGACTCACTGCAATACTGGGCTTCCTTTTCAGAAATGCAGTTTGCCTGCTTGTAGCTGAGGGCCAGTGACAGAGATTTGTGTTCCAGGTTAGGCAAAGGAAAGGCAAGCAGAACCATGAACTCCTGTCTATACTTAAAGGTGATCACATGGCAGATCTGGTAGTATGGATGTACTGACACTGAATGCCTGACATATCTCCAAGAAGTCTCCAGTATGGACCTGTGTTGCAAGTGCCTCATGGACCACTGATTCTGAGACTTTGATCTCTATACATAAGCATACTGTAAGGGACTCTAGAAATACAATGCTCCATATATGGATGGAATGGCAAGGTCAAGCTTCCTGTAATTTTTGCTTTTGTCTTTATGAGGGATGAAGCTGCTTTTACATATAGTAAATCATTAATATCCAATCTGTGCTTGGCTGTTCTTGATTGAAGCCCAATTTTTCAATGGAGACAAGTGCTGATGGTCACCATATAAAGCTTGCATTTTTTGTTAGTCTATTGCACTCTCGTGCAATGGCAGACAATGATGGACAATAGTATCCCACGTCATCAATGAAAATTATGTGCCTATTGAAGGGAGAGTCACTATTGTCCAACAAGCCACAGAACGAGCTTTGAACCTGAGATGTGTCCTTCCCTTTGATTATTGCTGTCCTTCAATGATTCCCAAGCCCTTGCCATGTTGCAAAGACTGAATCTGTTGGTTTAGATTACAATAAAGATTTGCTGTACTTTGTATGGTACTCGTGGTTCTGCACAATTTCTTTGCTTGACAGATAGTTCAAGCTAAAACAAAAATTGCTTTATTCAGCATTGTGAAAGAAAATATCAATTTCTGAATATAAAAAAGGCTATTAGAATACTTTATCAAAATGATAATGGATAAAATAATTACTACACAATGTTAAATGAATATTTAGAGCCATAGTTCTTTCCTATTATGCTTGCTGTCCATGCCAGCATTGCAGTCCTACCAGATTGTAGCAGTGAGCCCTCTCTGAGTGCCACCTGCCTGCTATGAAGCTGCCCCGTTCAGTGGTAGGGGAAGCAGATGTCTGTGCTGGATGTCCATGATAAACATGGTATTCCATTCGCTGTAGCTGCAGTTATGGGAAAGCTGGCTATGATGCATCACTGCACTGTCAGGTAATGTGAGCTTGGAGGAGAAGTCCTAACGTCCTGTGGAAGGACAGGATCTCAAACCTTGCATTGATACTGCAAGCTCATGGCCTGGCATATCCCTCACTCTACAATTAGTAAATAGCAAAAACAACACGTAACAAACAGATTTAAGTGATCTCATCACAAATCAATCAAATTGAGACTCTGCAGTCTCACCATATCCAGTCACGAAGAGTGAACATAGAACAGCAGAGCACAGAAACAAACCCTTTGGTCCACCACGCCGGTGCGGACCATGATGCCAAGCTAAACTAATCCCACCTGCCTGCCAGTGGTCCATATCCCTCCACTCCCTGTCTGTTCATATGCTTGTCTCAATGCTTCCTGAGCAGTAATATTGTATCTTCTTCCACCACGTCCCCTGCAGCACGTTCCACTCTCTGTGTAAAAGACTTGTTTGTAAATCTCCTTTAAGTTTCCCCCCTCTCCCCTTAAAGCTATGCGCTCCAGTACATGACATTTACACCCTGGGAAAAACACTAATCTACCTTATCTATGCCCCTCACAATTTTGTAAACTTCTATCACACTCCTGAGAAAACAATCCAAACTTGTCCAACCTCTCCTTAGAGCTAATATTCTCCAAACCAGGCAACATCATGGTGAACATCTTCTGTACCCTCTCCAAAGCCTCCACACCCCCTGTAATGCAGCAACCAGAACTGCACACAATACTCCAAATGTGGCCTAACCAAAGTTTTATACAGCTGCAATGTGCCTTCTGGACTTTTATATTCAAGGCACAAACCTGTATACTTGTGTTGCCCCTTTCAGGGAGCTATGGACTTGCACCCCAAGATCCCTCTGTACATCAATGCTCCTAAGGGTCCAGCCATTTACTATACTCTTACATTTGACCTCCCAAAGAGCAACACCCCACACTTGTCCAGATTAAACTCCACCTGCCATTTCTCTGCCCACATTTCCAATTGATCTATATCCTGCTGTATCCTTTGACAACTTTCCTCACTATCCACAATTCTGACTATTTTCGTGTTGTCTACAAATTTACTGATCAACCCACCTACATTTTCGTGCAGATCATTTTTATACATCACAAACAACAGAGTTCCTGCAGCAGGTTGTTTATTGCAGGGGGATCCAGAGCTCTTTTTGAGAGGCAACTTCTCCCAGGCTGGAAGCAACAGCTGCTGGAGACACCTATGTTAAAGAACAATAAAACTCCAGTGGCTCATTTTTGGATGAGAATGTTCAAGGCATAGTTAGTAAGTTTGCGGATGACACTTAAATAGGTGGTATCACAGATAGTGAAGAAGGTTATTAGAAATTACAGCAGAATCTTGATCAGCTGGGAAAGTGGGCAGAGGAAAGGCAAATGGAGTTTAATTCAGATAAATGTGAGGTGCTGCATTTTTGGAAGTTCAACCAGGGTAGGACTTTTACAGTGAACAGTAGGGCTCTGGGGACTGTTACAAAAACATATGGATCGAGGAGTACAAGTACATAGTTCCCTGAAAGTGGCATCACAGGTAGACAGGGGGTGAAAAAGGATTTTGGCACGCTGGGCTTCATCAGTCAGGGATTTGAGCATTCAAGTTAGGATGCATGCTGCAGTTGTACAAGACGTTGTTGAGGTTGCACTTGGAGAATTGTGTTCAGTTTTGGTCACCCCACTAAAGGAAGGATGCCATTACACTGGAAAGAGTGCAGAGGAGATTTACAAGGATGTTGACAGGGCTAAGTTATGGAGAGAGGTTGAGCAGATTGGGACTTTTTTCATTGGAGCATAGGAGAATGAGGAGTGATCTTATAGAGGTGTAAAAAATTATGAGGGGCATAGATAGGGTGAATGCACACAGTCTTTTTCCTAGGGTTGGGAATCAAGAACTAGAGGGCATAGGTTTAAGGTGAGAGGGGAGATATTTAATAGGAACCTGAAGAGCAACTTTTTCACAGAGGGTGGTTAGTATATGGAACGAGCTGCCAGAGGAAGTGATTGAGGAGGAACCATAATAACATTTAAAAGGCATTTGGACAGGTACATGGATAGGAAATGCTTGGAGGGATATGGGCCAAATGGAAATAGCTTAGATGGGCATCTTGGTCGGCATGGACGAGTTGGGCTGAAGGGCCTGTTTCCATGCTGTATGACTCTATGACACCCTCCAATGCTGGTATTGTATTTCCTTTTTTAAGTAAAAGGAAACTGTACCCAGTCCTCCAGGTGCAGACTCACCATCAGACATTCTACAATTGTAACAATACTTCCGCTGATTATCCCGCTCGCCACCTATGCCAGGACCAATTTACGGTGGCCTATTAACCTATCAACCAGCACATCTTTGGGGTGTGGGAGAAAAAAGTTGCACCTGGGGTAAATCGGTACCACATGCAAAATTCATGCAGACAGCACAAGAGGTCAGAATTGAACCCCTCACTGGTGCTGTGAGGCACCAACACTACCCGCACTGGTGTGCCACCCTGGTTATTTTTCATGCAGAATCTCTTACAGTCTATTTTTTATATTTCTTGCTTGTTTATTCTCATATTTTACTTTCTCTTTATCAATGTTTTAGTTGGCTGCTGGACTTTAAAATTCTCCAAATCCTTAGGCATACCACAATACTCTGTAGCATTAAAAATGTTTGCTTCCAATCTAACACTAGCCCTAACCTCTTTAAGTGGTCATAACTGGATTATTTTCCCCATAGAGTCTGTATGTGTATATATGTAGGCTTGCATGTTTGCTTATACTTATGTATGTATCTTCCCTGCCATGGTTCATCTACTGTCATTCATCTTAATCTCATTTTCAAGTCCAATTTAGTCACTTCTCCCTTCATACCTACGTAACTGATTTTAATTAAGACTCTCATTTCTGCCCTTTGTTATTTTCAAACTGAATGCGAAATTTAGTTGCGTTATGATTACTCTTTCCAGAGGACCCTTTACAAGGAATTAATTCAATCTCCTTTCACAGGACGAGATGTAAAATAGCCATTTCCCTCAGTCACTGTAACGTATTGTTATAAGAAGCTACCCTGAATGCAGTGCATGATCTCATCCTCGCGATTACCTTTGGCAATTTGATTCACCTTATCTTTACAAAGATCAGGCAGTATCTGTAGGATGAGAAACAGAGTTAACATTTCAGGTCAAAGACCCTTCACCAGAACAAGGAGAGAAAACAGGTCAGTGTTAAGTTGCAGAGAGGGTACGGGAGCAATGGATAGAACAAAGGAAATATCTTCGATAGGGCAAGGCTAAAGTTACCATAGTGATATCTGGTTGATAGGTTAATTCTGGCAGTTAGAGAGAGAGAGAAAACACAAACAGAGGAATATAAAAGCTGGAGATAACTTCATTGGAATTGATTCAATTTGCTGACTTCCTAAGCCAAACCCATTTCTTCCTATTGTCTGACATGCCTCATTATCAGATCAACTCCCTGCTTCCTTTTCCATTCTGCCTATCATGGGTGAACTAATTAATGTGTTTGTCTATGTAATGTCACTAAACATATTTAAATAAGACTTTAGAAAGGCACAGATTAATGAAGAACAGTCTCCATGGTTTTGTCGGAGGTTGTGTCTCACTGAAGATTGAGTTTTTTGAGGAGGTAACAAGGAGGGTTGTGAGAGCCATCAGTATGATGTAGTCTATGGAACGGTTTTGATAAGGTTCCACTTGGAAGGCTGGTCAAGGAAATAAAAGCCCACTTGGATCCAAAATTGGCTCAGTGGCAGGAAGCAAAGGGTAATGGTGGAAGGATGTTAATAGCAGGGTTCATCATGTCTCTTTTCCTTGCTTTTTGTTGATTTAGACAAATGTAGAGGATATGAAAATGAAGTTTGCAGACAATACACAAATTAGCCATATGGTTGAAAATGAAGGGGAAAAGCTCCTGAATGAAGAATACTATAGGTGATGTGATCAGTGAGCAGAGAAGTGACAAATAGAAGTTAATCCAGAGAAGTGTGAGGTAATGCATTTTGGGGAAGTGGCAGGTGCAGCATGGCAAGAGAATAATGAAAGGTGTGAAGCAAGAGGGACCTTGGACTGCATGGCCACAGAATTATCCCAGGCTGCTATAGGAGGCAGTGGAAAAGATTATTGGGGCTCTGACTGAGATTTTTTAATCTTTGCTGGCCACAAGGTACCATATGTTTGGAGGATGGCAAATGTGGTCCCCCTTTTCAAGAAGGCAGCAGGGAAAAGCCTGGTAATTGCAGACCTGTGAACCTAACATCAGTAGCATGGAAGTTCTTGGAAAAAGTTCTGTGGGAGAGAATTAATGATTACTTGGAAAGGCGGGTACTAATCAGAGACAGCAGCATGGTTTTGTCAAGGGCAGATCCTGTCTGACCAAACTGATTGAAGTTTTTGAAGAGGTGACAAAGTGTATTGATGAGGGCAGTGCAGTAGATGTGGTTTACATGGACTTCAGTAAGGCCTTTGACAAATTCCCGCGTGGGAGACCGGTCCAAAGGGTTAGGGCCCATGGGATTCAGGGCAAGTTGATAAACTGCATCCAAAATTGGCTTGGCAATTGGACAGACAGGGTGCCTGAGATTAGTGGTGTTCCACAGGAACCGGTGCTGCAACCTTTGCTGTTTGTAAATTACGAGGATGATTTGAATGTGATGTAGAAAGTATAATCAGTAAGCTTACAGATGATACTAAGATTGGTGGAGTTGTTAATAGTATGGAGGGTAGTCTTAAATTATAGGATGTTATTGGTGTGTTGTTGAAATGGCAGATGAAAATTAATCCACATAAAAGTGAGTATTTTGGGAGTACTAATGAAGCTGGGATTACACCGTGAATGGTAGGGTGCTAGGGAGTATTGAGGAACAGAGGGACTTTGGTTCATAAGTCTAAAGATCCTTGAAGATGGCAGTGTAGGTTAATGTGGTTAAGAAGGCATGTGGGAGGCTGGCCTTCATTAATTAGGGCGTTGAATACATGAGTAGGGATTCAGAGGGCATCTAAGGGGGATCTTTTCACCTAGTCTCCCAAGAGTGGTGATTACCTGGAATGCACTGCCTGAGAGCGGTGGAAATAATCGCTGACAGCATTTAATAAGGGTTTAGATAAGCACTAGAATTGCCCAGGTATTGAAGGGTGTGGGCTGAGTGCTGGAAGATGGGATTAATATTGATGGGTAGTATGGACACGATGGGCCAAATGGTCTATTTCCATGCTGTATTACTCTATGACCCAAACTGTGGCAGGACAGGTCAATAAATGGTTAAAAAGGCATACAGAAGCTTTCTTTTGTTAGCTGGAGCATGGAATGGAAGAGCAAGTTGGTTATGCTGGAATAGTTTGGTTCTCAATAAAATTCTGGTGACCACATTACAGGAAACAAGTGATTGCACTGGAGAGGGTGCAGAGATTTATGTGAATGTGTCCAGGACTTAAAAACAAAGTAAGGAAAGATTGCATAGGTTGGGATTGTTTTCTTTGTAACATAGGAGGTTCAGGGTAACCTTAATTAAGATGTATAAAATTATGAGAAGCAGAACAAAGTTAATGGGAAAGGCCTATTTCCATTGACAGAGAGATCAAAATGCAGAGGCATAGATTGAAAGTAGGATTACAGAGGAGATGAAGATGTATCTTACTGGACAGTGATAGGGGTTTGTAAATCACTTACTGGAAGGGTGGTGGAGGCAGAAACCCTCATCACATTTAGGAAGTATTGGATGTGCATCTGAAGAGCTGTAACCTGCAGGGATACTGGCATGTGCTGGGATGTGAGTTTAACCCAGGGAACAACGTGCCAATGGCCTCCTTCTGTGTCATAAGTTTTCTATGATTGGCCATGAAACACTTAGGAAGGTCCCGAGGATGTGAACAACACTGACTTCAAGTTCTTTTTCAAACTCATGCCTTTCAGTATTGTACAGAGAAAGTTGTAGGAAATAATGGAATTGTTAGAGCACATTGTAAAAGCAATCCAATTGGTCCCATTCCCTGGCTATTTCCCTACAACCCAGCACATTCTTTCCTTCAATTATCTTCGGTTCTCTGCCAACCCCCTGTCTTTACACACTTTAAACCTTTCACGACTTTTGAACATTTCCATGAAATCTCCATTTTATCTTCTCTCCTCTGAGGAGAATAACCCCAGATTCTCCACTCTCTCCATTCAAAGATCCTTTGTACCCAGGGAAAAAAACTTTAGTAAATCTTTTGTGTGCTCCCAGAATGGTACACAGTGTCCCAGTGACAGTAAGTCAGTGTTCACAGAGCTTCCTTGCTTTTGTATTCTGTACTTATAAAACCCAGACTTTTTTTTAACCTTTCCAGCTAGTTTCAAACATCTGTGCATACTTACCTACAGATCATTGTGATCCAGTACCCTCTTCCAAATTGTACCCTTCATATTATTTCCTCTACCATTCTTTTTACTAAATCTTTCTGTTACATGTCCCTGCATTATATTTCATTTGCCTGTATCTGTTGTCTAAATTTCTTTGAAATCTATCACAACTCTCCTAAGTTTGAAATAAACCACTGTACAAGGTTCAAATTGTTAAAATATCTGTAGAAAAGCGGTTGTCCCCAGCACCAGTCTCTGAGGCATGCCACTTTTCTGCAGAAAAACAATAATTCACAACTCTGTTTAGTGTTCCCCAGCCAGTTTTGCATCCATGCTTTCATTGCCTCTGTAATTTATTGGTCTCCAATTCTGCTGATAAACATATCATGTAGCATCTTACCAAATGTGCCAATATGGTCAGATCAACCACAATCACCTCATCAACCCTCTCTTAATTCACCAAAAAAATTCAGTCAAATCTGTTAAATACCATTTTAAAATAATCATTAATTTTGGCTTGGTATATTTCAAGCAGCTTTCACACCACCAAGATTAAGTTGACTGGCACATAGTTGGTAAGTGTATTCATATCATCCTTTTCAGAATAAGGGTGTAACATTTGCCGTTCTCTAGTCATGGGCCAGAAGTTTATATAGCTGTGGCTCTGCTATTTCCACCCTTACTTCCCCTCAATAATCTAGGATGCATTCTATCCATCCGGATAATTCAGCACTAGTAAATGCAGCTAGCTTTTCTAACACCACCTTCTGAACAATGTTTAGCCTACCAAGTATCTCAACTACCTTTTCTTTGATTGTGGCCTTGGCAGCATCTTTCTTTGTAGAGAGAGATGCAAAGTCCTCAATTTGTACTTCTGCCATGCCTTCTGTTGCAGTGTATACATGTTTTTTTGTGATTCCAAATCAGGCCGGAGAGACTGTCCCCTTATGTGTCTGTATTACATTTTGGTTTTCCTGTTGTGTTAGCTGCAGGTCTAATTTCATACTCAGAATTGCTGAGAAAAGGCCATTTCTCACCTAACTTTACTATGAAACCTCTTTTATACATTGTTTAATCATGGTGGCGTGATTACTTACACACTTAAAGGTCAAACTCTGCAGTTGTTTAAGCAATGCGGTTTAATTTACCTCCATCTTTATTCTTTTCAATCTGGATGGTGGACTTACACCACAATCACAATATATAAATATGAGATTGAGTGTTAACATTCATTTTGTACAGTGGTCTTAATCAATCGTTGGTCTGTTTTGCACAGGGGTCTCGGTGGTCTTGCCAGTTAGCACCCTACTGTTGCCATTTATGCTATTTCTGTGTAAACAATGTAATCTTTCCTCAGCATTTGTTGATTTATTGATGTGGGTGAATTGTACAAGCACGAGCAAACATCTCAACACAAATCTTTAAAAAAGGTTCAGAAATCAACATAAAAAATGACATGGTTATTAATTTATCATTTTAACTCACGCATAGTATTTGTCATTTATATTTTTGTCTTTCTGCAGAAGTGTTTTCCTTGCAGATTCCATGCTCCAGTAGCTTTGTTCTAAGTCTCTGTGGTTCTGTCTGCGTTGCACTTGTTTCCTCTCATTCGGTTTCTCTGAACTGGGCTCCTGCTCAATCTCCCTTTGCAAACTCACTTGCGCTCATTTAATTTCCCTCTGTGGGGCTGCTTGCCTCTCTTTCCCTCTTGGTGCAGTGTCTTTTCCCCACAACCGCTGCTTACTTGGGTGTTTGCTTTCTCTGTGGCTGCTGCATCTTTCCCTCTCAGTCTCCCTCTGCCATGCCACCTGCTCGAACACTCCACTGCAACGACTTTTTTCTTACTCACTTTACACTGCGCTGTCTGCTTGCTTTCCCTGTGTATCCAGCAGTCATTTTCTTATTATTTATCTTTTCTTTGCTGTGCTGTCTGCTTGCACTCTTTCTGGATGCTGCTGTACTTTTCTGGTCCCTCAGCTTCTCTTTGTTGGACTGACTGCTTCTATTCCCTTTGTGCACTGCTGAGCCTCTTCTGTCATTCAACTTTTCTCTGCTGGGCTGCCTGCTGGCTTTACCTCTCTCAGCTGCAGAATTTTTTCTGACTTTCAGACTCTCTTTGCTGGGCCGTTGACTTATTTTTCCTTTCTTGTCTTCAGAATATTTTTTGCCCTTAATGCTCTCTCTGCTGGGGGATCGGTTTCCTTGGCCCCTGCATTCTAGACTGTTCTTTCTATTATCTACACTCTCCCTGCTGTGCCGTCTACTTGCACTGCCTCCATGTATCGCAGTGCCCTTTTTAACATTCATATTTTCTTTGCTGTGCTGTCTGCCTGCTCTGCCTCTGAGTACTGGTGAAGGCTTTCCCATTTGGTGTCTTGTGCCCTTTTTAACCTTTGATTTATCTGTTCCTTTTGTCTGCTCTTTTATTGGTTTCTCTTTTCTCAAGTGCATACTGTTCCTCTCAAGGGAACTGTTCATGAAATGGATTTCTCTTCTATCACCATTGTCTCTATCACCATTCTCTCTGTTTCCTCTGTGGCGTAATCTATGTTTTGTTTGTTGTGTAAGACTATCATCTTCCATGCAATCTTTGCAGCAAAAATTTTGAAAGGCTTTGCAAAAATTTGAGAGCATTGTCATATCTTACTGGCTGGAAAGATACTGGAATCTTTACTTAAAGCTGTAACAGAAAAAACATCTGGAAACCAAGAATATTATTGAAATTAATGCTGATAAACCTTAAAAGGCATGGTCAAATATACTAAGTTACTAAGTACACAAAAAGTACACAGGATAATTTAATGGATTTTGTATAAATAGAATCGCAAAAGGCAAGGAACGACATAGACATCAAAGCAGGCATCAAACTGTATGCAAACCAGCTAAAGAGTATAAAGGGTAAAAAAGGAGTCAGTACTAGGATTGTTGTTGTTCATCATTTACGGAAAAAATATGGATGAACCAAATGAACAGCTTCTTAATGAGTGAAACATTCCAGATTTGTGGTGGTGGTGGCAGTAGTGTTATGCTTAATACCAATGAGAATTTTGACAAACTACAAGAAATTAATAAAACACTATGAATGCTTATATTCCAAAATGGAAGTAGAAAATGTTGGTAATGAATACATTTGCAAAATAGGTACCCGAGTAGAAAATCAATTTGAATTTTGGTAAGTGTTTTGGCAGAAGGAATAAGGCAGCCAATTATATTTTGGAAATAATTTAAATGATGTACAGGAACAGAAAACAAAAAGGTGCAGTTGCATTATATTTCTATTGTACAAGTTAAAAAAACTACAGAATGCATAAATAATTTATTGTATCTGGAGAAAATTAAAATGTAAATGCACAAAAATTATATCAAGTCGACCACACTTATGTATCTGGTCTTCCTTTTATAAATAAGCACATTAAAACTCAGATTTTCATTTCCCCTTGATATGCACACATCAAAATAACACACATGCTGCCGGTAGTGAAAAAATAGTAATTCCAGAGCTCAGAGCCTGGAACTATCTACAAAACTTGAAATAGACTACGATGCTTTTTATAAAAACAGATGAGGAGTGACCTGCATACATGCTTCATAACAGAGGTTAGCTGTTTCCATATGGAAGAATTCAAAACTTAGGTCCCGAAATACAAGATTCAATCCAATCCAGTCGGGAATTCAGGAGAAAACTGTTGCACTGAGAGGGGTTAATGTGTGAGAGATAGCAGGCTCAGTAGTGCAGCGGTTAGTGTAACGCTATTACAGCACCAATGACCCGGGTTCAATTCCGGCCGCTGTCTGTAAGGAGTTTGTACGTTCCCCCCGTGTCTGTGTGGGTTTCCTCCGGGTGCTCCGGTTTCCTCCCACGTTGCAAAGACGTACAGGTTAGGAAGTTGCGGGCGTGCTACGTTGGCGCTGGAAGTGTGGCGACACTTGCGGGCTGCCCCCAGAACACTCTACGCACAAGACGCATTTCACTGTGTGTTTCCATGTACATGTGACTAATAAAGAAATCTTACAGCACAGAGGCAGGAGGAGGAGGCAGGTGATGGGGTGGGGGACAAGGATATTATGAAGGGAGATGAAGAGGGGCCACCGTGTGGGAGCAGACACCAACCAGCATGGGCTCGATGGGCTGAATGGCCTGGTTCCGTGCTGTACATTCCAGGGAGCCGGGCAGCCCCCTGTCCCGCCGGGAGACACGGCCTTACGTGCCCTCGTCCAGCGAGCGGCGGCGGCTGCCCACTTCAGTCGGCCGCCGGGCGAGCTCCTCACACACCGAGCGCCGACCCGCCCTCCCCCACCCCCCGCAGCTCAGCGCCGCCGCCGCCCTGTCACGTGTCAGCAGGCCCATTGTCAAGGCAACGACACGCGCGGCCCAGTGAGGGGGCGGGGCCTGGTCCCATGGCAACGGCTGCAGCGGCCGGGCCGGGCCGAGCCGAGCGGGGCCGGAGGCCGGGGGGAGCGGAGCGGGGGGAGCGGGTCAGTGCTCGGGGGAGAGGAGGAAGGGGGAGGGAGACGGGGAGACGGGGAGACGGGGAGGGAGGATGGGGAGGGAGGGGAGGGAGGATGGGGAGGGAGGGGAGGGAGGATGGGGAGGGAGGGGAGGGAGGATGGGGAGGGAGGGGAGGGGGGGAGGGAGGATGGGGAGGGAGGGGGGGAGGGAGGATGGGGAGGGAGGGGGGGGGGGGGAGGGAGGATGGGGAGGGAGGGGGGGGAGGGAGGATGGGGAGGGGGGGGGGGAGGGAGGATGGGGAGGGGGGGAGGGAGGATGGGGAGGGAGGGGGGGAGGGAGGGGGGGAGGGAGGGAGGGGGGGAGGGAGGATGGGGAGGGAGGGGGGGAGGGAGGATGGGGGGGGAGGGAGGGGGGGAGGGAGGATGGGGAGGGAGGATGGGGAGGGAGGGGGGGAGGGAGGATGGGGAGGGGGGGAGGGAGGATGGGGAGGGAGGGGGGGGAGGGAGGATGGGGAGGGAGGGGGGGGAGGGAGGATGGGGAGGGAGGGGGGGGAGGGAGGATGGGGAGGGAGGGGGGGGAGGGAGGATGGGGAGGGAGGATGGGGAGGGAGGGGGGGGAGGGAGGATGGGGAGGGAGGGGGGGAGGGAGGATGGGGAGGGAGGGGGGGAGGGAGGATGGGGAGGGAGGGGGGAGGGAGGATGGGGAGGGAGGATGGGGAGGGGGGGAGGGAGGGAGACGGGGAGGGAGGATGGGGAGGGGGGGGAGGGGGGAGGGAGGATGGGGAGGGGGGGGAGGGGGGGAGGGGGGGAGGGAGGGAGGGAGACGGGGAGGGAGGGGGGGAGGGAGACGGGGAGGGAGGGGGGGGAGGGAGGGGGGGAGGGAGACGGGGAGGGGGGGGAGGGAGGGGGGGAGGGAGGATGGGGAGGGAGGGGGGGAGGGAGGATGGGGAGGGAGGGGAGGGAGGATGGGGAGGGAGGGAGGATGGGGAGGGAGGGGAGGGGGGGAGGGAGGATGGGGAGGGAGGGGGGGAGGGAGGATGGGGAGGGAGGGGGGGAGGGAGGATGGGGAGGGAGGGGGGGAGGGAGGATGGGGAGGGGGGGGGGGAGGGAGGATGGGGAGGGGGGGAGGGAGGATGGGGAGGGAGGGGGGGAGGGAGGGGGGGAGGGAGGGAGGGGGGGAGGGAGGGAGGGGGGGAGGGAGGATGGGGAGGGAGGGGGGGAGGGAGGATGGGGGGGGAGGGAGGGGGGGAGGGAGGATGGGGAGGGAGGATGGGGAGGGAGGGGGGGAGGGAGGATGGGGAGGGGGGGAGGGAGGATGGGGAGGGAGGGGGGGGAGGGAGGATGGGGAGGGAGGGGGGGGAGGGAGGATGGGGAGGGAGGGGGGGGAGGGAGGATGGGGAGGGAGGATGGGGAGGGAGGGGGGGGAGGGAGGATGGGGAGGGAGGGGGGGAGGGAGGATGGGGAGGGAGGGGGGGAGGGAGGATGGGGAGGGAGGGGGGAGGGAGGATGGGGAGGGAGGATGGGGAGGGGGGGAGGGAGGGAGACGGGGAGGGAGGATGGGGAGGGGGGGGAGGGGGGAGGGAGGATGGGGAGGGGGGGGAGGGGGGGAGGGGGGGAGGGAGGGAGGGAGACGGGGAGGGAGGGGGGGAGGGAGACGGGGAGGGAGGGGGGGGAGGGAGGGGGGGAGGGAGACGGGGAGGGAGACGGGGAGGGAGGGGAGGGAGGGGGGGAGGGAGGATGGGGAGGGAGGGGGGGAGGGAGGATGGGGAGGGAGGGGGGAGGGAGGATGGGGAGGGAGGGGGGAGGGAGGATGGGGAGGGAGGGGGGGGAGGGAGGATGGGGAGGGAGGGGGGAGGGAAGATGGGGAGGGAGGGGGGAGGGAGGATGGGGAGGGGGGGAGGGAGGGAGACGGGGAGGGAGGATGGGGAGGGGGGAGGGGGGAGGGAGGATGGGGAGGGGGGGGAGGGGGGGTGGGAGGGAGACGGGGAGGGAGGGAGGGGGAGACGGGGAGGGAGGGAGGGGGAGACGGGGAGGGGGGGAGGGAGACGGGGAGGGAGGATGGGGAGGGAGGGGGGAGGGAGGATGGGGAGGGAGGGGGGGAGGGAGGATGGGGAGGGAGGGGGGGGAGGGAGGATGGGGAGGGAGACGGGGAGGGAGGATGGGGAGGGAGGGGGGGGAGGGAGGATGGGGAGGGAGGGGGGGGAGTGGGGGAGGGAGGGGGGGAGGGGGAGGGAGGGGGGAGGGGAGGGAGGGAGGGGGAGGGAGGGGGGGAGGGAGGGGGAGGGAGGGAGGGGGAGGGGGGGGAGGGAGGGAGGATGGGGAGGGAGGGGGGAGGGAAGATGGGGAGGGAGGGGGGAGGGAGGATGGGGAGGGGGGGGAGGGAGGGAGACGGGGACGGAGGATGGGGAGGGGGGGGAGGGGGGGAGGGAGGGAGGGAGACGGGGAGGGAGGATGGGGAGGGGGGGGAGGGAGGGAGGGAGGGAGACGGGGAGGGAGGGGGGGAGGGAGACGGGGAGGGGGGGAGGGAGGATGGGGGGGAGGGAGACGGGGAGGGGGGGGAGGGGGGGAGGGAGGATGGGGGGGAGGGAGACGGGGAGGGAGACGGGGAGGGGGGGGAGGATGGGGAGGGAGGGGGGGAGGGAGGATGGGGAGGGAGGGGGGGAGGGAGGATGGGGAGGGAGGGGGGGGAGGGAGACGGGGAGGGAGGGGGGAGGGAGGATGGGGAGGGGGGGGAGGGAGGATGGGGAGGGAGGGAGGGGGGGAGGGAGGGGGAGGGGGGAGGGAGGGAGGGGGAGGGGGGGAGGGAGGGGGAGGGAGAGGGAGGGGGAGGGGGGGAGGGAGGGGGAGGGAGGGGGAGGGAGGGAGGGAGGGGGAGGGGAGAGGGAGGGAGGGGGAGGGGGAGGGGGGGAGGGAGGGGGAGGGAGGGGGAGGGGTGAAAGGGAGGGGGAGGGGGGGAGGGAGGGGGAGAGAGAGGGAGGGGGGGAGGGAGGGGGAGGGGGGAGGGAGGGGGGAGGGAGGGAGGGGGGGAGGGGGAGGGAGGGAGGGGGGGAGGGGGAGGGGGGAGGGGGGGAGGGAGGGGGGAGGGGGAGGGGGGGGAGGGAGGGAGGGGGAGGGGGGGGAGGGAGGGGGGGGAGGGAGGGAGGGAGGGGGGGGAGGGAGGGAGGGAGGGAGGGAGGGGGAGGGGGGAGGGAGGGGGGGGAGGGAGGGAGGGGGAGGGGGGGAGGGAGGGGGAGGGAGGGGGAGGGAGGGAGGGGGAGGGGGGGGAGGGAGGGAGGGGGAGGGGGGGGAGGGAGGGAGGGGGAGGGGGGGGAGGGAGGGGGAGGGGGAGGGAGGGGGGGGAGGGGGAGGGGGGGAGGGAGGGGGAGGGGGGGAGGGGGGAGGGAGGGGGAGGGGGGGAGGGAGGATGGGGGGAGGGAGGGGGGGAGGGGGGGAGGGAGGGGGGGAGGGGGAGGAGGGGGGAGGGAGGGGGGGGAGGGAGGGAGGGGGAGGATGGGGGGGAGGGGGGGATGGGGGGAGGGGGAGGATGGGGGGGATGGGGGGAGGGGGAGGGAGGGAGGGGGGGAGGATGGGGGAGGGAGGGAGGGGGAGGGAGGGAGGGGGGGAGGATGGGGGAGGGAGGGAGGGGGGGAGGATGGGGGAGGGAGGGGGGGAGGGGGAGGGAGGGAGGGGGGGAGGATGGGGGAGGGAGGGAGGGGGAGGGAGGGAGGGAGGGAGGATGGTGGAGGGATGGAGGGGGGAGGATGGTGGAGGGATGGAGGGGGGAGGGAGGGAGGGAGGGGGGGAGGATGGTGGAGGGAGGGAGGGAGGGAGGGGGGAGGGTGGTGGAGGGAGGGAGGGGGGAGGATGGTGGAGGGAGGGAGAGGGGGAGGATGGGGGGGAGGGAGGGGGGGAGGATGGGGGGGAGGGAGGATGGGGGGAGGGAGGGAGGGAGGGGGGGAGGATGGGGGGGAGGGAGGGAGGGGGGAGGATGGGGGGGAGGGAGGGAGGGGGGAGGATGGGGTGGGAGGGAGGGAGGGAGGGGGGGAGGATGGGGGGGAGGGAGGGAGGATGGGAGGGAGGGAGGGGGGGAGGATGGGGGGGAGGGAGGGGGGAGGGAGGATGGGGGGGAGGGAGGGGGGGAGGATGGGAGGGAGGGAGGGGGGAGGATGGGGGGAGGGGAGGATGGGGGGAGGGAGGGGGGAGGGATGGGGAGATGGAGGGAGGGGGGAGGGATGGGGGGAGGGAGGATGGGGGAAGGAGGAGGGGGAGGGATGGGAAGGGGGGAGGGGGGATGGGAAGGAGAGGGAGGGGGGAGGGATAGGGAGGGAGGGGGAGGATGGGGGAAGGGGAGGGAGGAAGGATGTGGGGGGGAGGGGGGAGGATGGGGGATGATGGGGATGGAGGGAGGAGGGCAGGGGGTAGGAGAGGGGAGGAGGAGAAGGAGGAGTAGGAGAGGGGTAGGGAGTAGGAGAGGGGTAGGGAGTAGGAGAGGGGAGGAGGAGGAGGAGAGGGGGACGGTAGAAGAGGGGGAGGAGGAGGGGAGAAGGAAAGGGGGAGGGGAGGAAGAGGAGAGGGGTAGGGGGTAGGAGAGGGGAGGAGGAGGAGGAGAAGGGTAGGAGGAGGGGGGGAGGGGGTAGGTTGTACAGCACAGACACCAGCCCTTTGGCCCACCACATTCTTGCCCATCACCACTAATCCCGTTTGCCTGCATTAGGTCCGTGTCCTTCCATGCCTCGCTTATTTAAATGTTTGACAGAGGCACCAGAGGAGCATCAGGCAACTTGCTGGAGGAACTCAGTGGGTCAAGCAGCATCTGTGGGGGGTGGGGACGGTCCTGATGCAGGGTTTCCACCAGGATTGCAAACCACAAATTCAGACTAACCAATCTTTGTGGTTGAGCTGGGCTTCCAACGACCAACTTCACTGGGAATCAAGAGGTGGGACTGAGGTGGGGAGGGTTAGTGAAGGGATTTCCACAGTGCAGCTAGGGAGGGAGTTCGGGGATTTAGAACAAAAATGCTGGAAACACGCAGTGGGTTGGGCACAGTGCTTCAGGTCAATGACTTTTGGTCAGAACTGGACTTAGGTTGGGCTTGCAGCATTTATGCTCTCCAAAATTGAAGGTAACCCTGGCCCTATGGAGGATGAGGCTGGAAAGAAGAGATATGCCAGAGATTCCAAATTATTATGCAACACACACAAAATGCTGGAGGAACTCAGCAGGTCAGGCAGCATCTATGGAGAGAAAGACATTTCAGGTCAAGACTCTTCAATCTTGACCCAAAACAGCTTTCCCTCCACAGATGCTGCCTGACCTGCTGAGCTCCTCCAGCATTTTGTGTGTGTTGCTCCAGAATTCCAGCATCTGCAGAATCGCATGTGTTTCCAAATTATTATTTTGGATTCATAAAAAACACTAAAAGTAAACCAATAGTAGGAGATAGTGAAGTAACTTTCAAGAAGAGAAATTACAGTGGCAGAGCGGTTAGTGCTGCTGCTTCAGCTCTGCAGACCCGGGTTTGATCCTGACCTTGGAAGCTGTCTGTGTGGAGTTTGCCCATGCTCTCTGTGATAGATTAGGTTGATTCCTGGGATGAAAAAATGTTTGATAAGTGATCTTATTGAGATATATAAGATTCTGACATGGCTTGACAGGGTGGATCCTGAGAGAGTATTTCCCCTGGAGGGTGTATCTGGAACACGTGAAGCATAATTTCAGAATAAGGGGCCTTCTATTTCAAATGAGGGGCAACTTTTTTCCCTTGGAGTTATGAACCATTACATTGTCTGCCACAGAGAGCAGTGGAGGCTGAGTGATTGAATATATTCTAGGTGAAGAATGACAGACATTTAAACTATGAAGGTGAAAAGATGAATGGGAGAGAGTGGGAAGAGTGACGTTGAGGCCAGGATTGGATCAGCTTTGATCTTATTGAATGGATGAACAGGTTACAGAGGCTGACGAGGCTGACTTGTTTACTCCGACTTCTGTTTGATATTTTCTTACGTTCCACCAAATGGGGTGGCGGATCATTCATCCAGTTTGGAATAGTGATGTCCAGATTGGTTCCTAATCTGAATTGGAGCAATGACCAGATTTATGATAGATATTAATTTCAGCGCTAGCACCAGGTGGTTGCTTTGGTCAACAACAGCTTTATCATTCTCCAAATGATGCACTGTCTATATCTTAACATGTAATTTTCATTGTTTTCCAGTAGGTACAAATGGAAGAAAGTGAGACCATTGATTTTCAAGCTCTGGAGAGGGAGTTACAGGTAGCCTTGGCCCTTGATGAGAAACATAAGCGAGAAAATGACGCCAAGTTTAGAGCAATTCATCAGAAAGTGGGATCATATGAAGAATTTAGGTAATGATTCGTTTAACATTGCAAAGGAATGTCAAAATCTGTAGCTGGATGTTGTGGGTGCTAATGCACTGGGAAGTTTGCATCTTTTGTAGAGGGCATTCAGTGCCTCTGACTCCTCTGCACAAGTAACAAGCTTCCTATGGGTACTGTTCTTCACCAGCCTGTCTGAGTCCCTCTGACTGCTCCCTCTTTCTCCCAGGAGCACTTTACCACCTCTCCAGTCATCATTGCCTCATTCATTCATTAAATGCTAACATTCCTCAGTAACTGGAAGAGTACTGCTTGTCCTTTGGTATGTTCTCTTCTACGTTGCTGCCAGGTCATGGCTGCTAGGCTAAGTGCGAGCAGCTGTGAGAACTTACACTATCAGATAAGATAAGATAAGATATCTTTATTAGTCACGTGTACATTGAAACACACAGTGAAATGCATCTTTTGCGTTGAGTGTTCTGGGAGCAGCCCGCAAGTGTTGCCACGCTTACGGCGCCAATATATCACTAAAGAGTGCATGCTGGCACTAACAGAATGAGATGTTACACAGGGATACCTGACAGTGCTCTCCTGGGAATCTCACCATTGAAAATCACATAATTTATAGGATTTTCATAAACGGTGTTAGAATAACACACAACTACAAGTCTGCTCAGATATGAAGTTAAGAATCTGATCTGACCACCACCAATCTAAGGGAAAGAATTTATAATTTTTTTGGTACCCAACCCACACATTATTGGGCCCTGTCGGGTTTGGGTTGTGAGAAGGGCTATGGAATCCCCTGTCTGTTTACGTGCCATTCCAGTCCAAATCAGATGTTATGCTGAATAGACTAGTTCTTCCAGGAAAATGTGAGCCCTAGCTATTGTTCCCTATTGCTGGAACTTAGTGTAAACAACTAAGATAAGATTAGGATATCTTTATTAGTCACATGTATATGGAAACACACAGTGAAATATATCATTTGCCTAGAGTGTTCTGGGGGCAGCCCACAAGTGTCGCCACGCTTCTGGCGCCAACATATCATGCCCACAGCTTCCTAACCCGTACGTCTTTGGAATGTGGGAGAAAACTGGAGCACCGGAATCCGATGCAGGTATGGGGAGAACGTACAAACTCCTGACAGACCGCAGCCAGAATTGAACCCGGGTCACTGGCGCTGTAAAGCATTACGCTAACCACTGCACTACCGTGCCTGCATAGTATTCAGTGGCTGCATGGTATTCAAGTGCATTGCAATTCTCAAATTCTCTATGAAATGATCTGTGGTCATTTATTAGATCGCATTAATTTGGAACATATTTCAGAAACACTGATGAAAATTCATTTTTTAGAAATCCTTCAGACACTGGCCAATTATGCCTAATCGTTTCTGATGCTGTCTTTTTTACTTCACAAATTCAGTGCCTCATTTTCTGGTCGTAGTTTCTTTTCTGTTTCGGCTAGTTGATTTGGGACTGTGCAGTTCAGACTCAAAGGAAGGACTGTGGGAAGCCGACATGTGGAGGTTTGTCAACTTACACAAAGATTCAGTGCAGACAGATTGAGAAATGGGAACCAATTTTTGGGTTGCCTGCATTCTGGAAGGGCTATTTGCAGCAGTCAGCCTGACCACATCCGAAACTACTGAGTGCATTTATTTATAAAGAGTCAGCCTGACTCAACGTGAGCCCAATGACCTGTAATTTTTTTCCTACCGATCTGATGGAAACCTGCCGCCTGTAGTCTGGTTTTATCAGGGTTGGTTCAGCTAGCTAGGGCTTGTTGTCATTAAAATGCAGCAAAACAATTTCTAAAGGTACTTTTTTGGAAGTTCTTTGGAACATTCAAATGCTGAATAAGGTAGATTATAAATACAAATTGTTTCTTTTAATGTTTTGGTTCAAACTCTGTATTTTTGGGTTGTATGCATTACAACTTGACCTCACAATCTACCTCGTTATGACCTTGCACTGCACTTTCTCTGTAACTGTTACACTTTAGTTTGCCTTTTGTTATTTTACCTTGTACTACCTCAATGCACTGTGCAATGAATTGATCTGTAGAACGGTATGCAAGACAAGCTTTTCACTGTACCTTGGTACATGTGACAATAATAATAAACCCAATTCCAAAAAAAACAACTTGGATAATCACAGAATAATGGATTAGGGGATCACATTGTGAATCAGTAGCCACAGCTTGAATGAAAGCCACAGTTCCATTGATAGCATACTTGTGTCTAAGTCACAAGGATCTGGGTTCAAGTTTCACTCCAAAGACCTGGTGGGAAAATGAACAAACTGAAGCTCCACTGCTGTACTCAGGGAATGCTGCATTGTTAGTAGTGTAATCTTTCAGAAGAGACATTAAACCAAGGCCCTGCTTTCTCTTTCACTTGGAAGTAAAAGATCCATAGCATTGCTTTGAAGAGTGGCAAGGTGTATTAATGATGTCCTGCATTATATTTATTCCTATGTAAATGTTTCTAAAATGGATCATTTGCTCATTGACAGACCGCTGTTTCTAGAAGCCTGCTGTGCACAAACTATTTGCTTCCTTCTACCGTCCAGCCTCTCACAAACTTTCCCTCCCTCTACATTCCTGCTTTTCTACATGCTAAAATTAGCTTTTGTGTTTCTTACATTGCAATAGGCAGCTACACTTTAAAAACACTTATTTGGCTAAAAAGTTTTTGTTTGATGTCTTGAAGTAGAAGTGAAGGGCACTGTGCACATCCAAGTCTTTCTGAGAAGCTAGTTTCGGGCAACACTTCCACTGCCCGGCTATGGGTTCATTTCACAACTAGCAGTGACTGGGACTGGTTCAGAGCAACACTCTAGTGTTTTGGGACCGTTTTAAAGCAGGACTGCAGTAATAAGACTATTTCAGAGCAGCAGTCATGGTGATAGGGAACTGGAGAGTGTTATATGTGGAATTATAAATGGACAATCCAGTCCACAAATGCAATGGGCTAAATCTTGCTACAGTAAGGCATCTAATGCACATCCAGTTAGAGCTTTTGATGCAGTTTCAATTCAAATATGATATACCTGGTTATAGTAAAAGCTGTTAATGTAAAGAAAGACAAAAGGACAACTCAGGCTTTAATGAACTGTTAGGATTGAGACAGGAAACAAGAGAAAGGAACAGGATGATTTGGAGTCAAATCACATACAGAAAAAGAATATAAAAGATTGGATTGAGAGCAAGAAGAAATAGAGAAGTAAAATAAAATGTAAAGTTTGAAATTTCAAAAATCGTCAAGAAAAATTTATTACCTACAGTAATGTGATGCCAATTTAAATTATTCACATGGGCAAAAGGATTAATTGGGATTACATTCACATCACATTATTAAGAGTCCTTGCTCTGTTATGCATGAGGTCTGCTTTCTGTAATGAGTTTAAATTAATATGCAAATCTAACATGTTTGTAAAACTAACAGTGGGCTAAAGGCACAATGCTGTTTGTGTGAAATAAACAGCAGAATGGGATAAATCAGCCAGCGTGGTCTGGGGATTCACAGCTTGCAGTGTAACCCTTCTTTCCTTAGACTTACTGCCTATTTGCCGATTAATTAATGTATATCATTAACATGCAATTACTTTTCAAGAAAGAGTTGGCCCAGTAATTAGAAAAATCTTTTTCTAAGGTTCCTTTGTGCATCTCTACAGAATAGCAATGGATGCAGATGGAGCTGGCATCAGATAGTTGAAGCCTCTCACCCAGTGCTTTTGCAGAAGCTGAAGTTTTTGTTTAATATTTTAACAAGCCCAGGAGTATTTAGTTATGTTTGGTATTGTCCATAACTTTACACTTTGGACACGTTGCATTCTACCCTCACTTTAGAATTCTTTGTGTCTCCCCTGTGCCAGAAAAATCACTCCACTCTAGTGTTATTACTGACAACCTGAAGCAGCTTCTGTTATGTTAATTTGAAATAATTGTTAGTTGAATCTCCAGCTTGATTAAAAGCTCCATAATGCTTTTTAAATGTGGTGTAGAATTCAGTGGGTGGGATACAGAGAAAAAGGTAATACAGGTTGGAACTACCTAGTCTGGTACCCTTAGGACCTGACTGGTACCGGACCACAGAAATTGCCCCTGATCATCTTCCTCTGAGCAGGAGAATGGTCCTTTTTAAGTATAGATACTCCCTGGGCCATGTAAGGGTTCCGAGAACTGTCCATAACCCAAAGTTTCTGTGAATTGGAAACGCTGTTGGCTGAGATCGCTAAAGTTGCACTGGTAGGTTAATTAGCTACAGTTTAGTACCAATCATAGTTAATTTTAACATTGTGGCCCTTTGGCCCACAATGTTGTGCCGACCTTTAAACCTCGCCTAAGACTATCTAACCCCTTCCTCCCACATGTCCTATTTTAAATTCGTTCATATGCTTATCTAGCAATCTCTTGAATTTGACCAATGTACCTGCCTCCACCATCGCCCCAAGCAGTGCCTTCCATGCCCCACTCTGGGTAAAAAACCTTCCTCTGATATCTCCCTTGAACTTCCCACCCATTACTTTAAAGCCATACCCTCTTGTATTGAGCATTGGTGCCCAGGGAAAGAGGCGCTGGCTGTCCACTCTATCTATTCCTCTTAATATTTTGTACACCTCTATCATGTCTCCCCTCATCCTCCTTCTCTCCAAAGAGTAAAGCCCTAGCTCCCTTAGTCTCTGCTCATAATGCACACTCTCTAAACCAGGCAGCATCCTGATAAATCTCCTCTGCACCATTTCCAACGCTTCCACATCCTTCCTATAATGAGGCAACCGGAACTGGACACAGTACTCTAAGTGTGGTCCAACCAGAGTTTTGTAGAGCTGCATCATTACCTCATGGCTCTTAAACTCAATCCCACGACTTATGAAAGCTAACATCCCATAAGCTTTCTTAACTACCCTATCACCTGTGAGGCAACTTTCAGGGATCTGTGGATATGAACCCCCAGATCCTTCTGCTCCTCCACGCTACCCAGAATCCTGCCATTAACTTTGTACTCTGCCTTGGAGTTTGTCCTTCCAAAGTGTACCACCTCACACTTCTCCGGATTGAACTCCATCTGCCACTTCTCAGCCCAGCTCTGCATCCTATCAATGTCCCTTTGCAATCTTCGACAATCCTCCACACTATCCACAACACCACCGATCTTTGTGTCATCTGCAAACTTGCCAACCCACCCTTCTACCCCCTCATCCAAGTCATTAATAAAAATCACAAAAAGCAGAGGTCCCAGAACTGATCTTTGTGGGACACCACTAGTCACAGCCCTCCAATCTGAATGTACTCCCTCCACCACAACCCTCTGCTTTCTACAGGCAAGCCAATTCTGAATACACACGGCCGAACTTCACTGGATCCCATGCCCTCTGACCTTCTGAAGAAGCCTACCATGTAGAACCTTGTCAAATGCCTTACTAAAATCCATGTAGACCACATTTACTGCACTACCCTCATCAATCTGTCTGGTCACCTCTTCAAAGAACATTATCAGGCTTGTGAAACATGATCTGCCCTTCACAAAGCCATGCTGGCTGTCCCTGATCAGACCATGATTCTCCAAATGCCCATAGATCCTATCTCTAAGAATCCTTTCCAACAGCTTGCCCACCACAGACGTAAGGCTCACTGGTCTATAATTCCCTGGACTACCCCTACTACCTTTTTTGAATAAGGTGACAACATTTGCCACCCTCCAATCCTCCGGTACCATTCCCGTGGACAACGAGAACTCAAAGATCCTAGCCAACGGTTCAGCAATCTCCTCCCTTGCTTTGTGGAGCAGCCTGGGGAATATTCCGTCAGGCCCCGGGGACTTACAGTATCTGTCCTAATATTTTCTAACAGCTCCAACACATCCTCTTTCTTGATATCCACATGCTCTAGAACACTAACCTTACCAACACTGTCCTCAGCATCATCAAGGCCCCTCTCCTTGGTGAATACTGAAGAGAAGTATTCATTGAGAACCTCACCCACTTCCACAGCTTCCAGGCACATCTTCCCACCTTTGTCTCTAATCAGTCCTACCTTTACTCTCATTATCCTTCTGCTCCTCACATAAGTGAAAAATGCCTTGGGGTTTTCCTTAACCCTACTCGCCAAGGCCTTTTCATGTCCCCTTCTTGCTCTCCTCAGCCCTTAAGTTCCTTTCTTGCTACCCTATATTCCTCAAGAGCCCTATCTGATCCTTGCTGCCTGCACCTTATGTATGCTGCCTTCTTCCTCCTAACTAGATGTTCCACCTCTCTTGTCACTCATGGTTCCTTCACCCAGCCATTCTTTCTCTGCCTCACCGGGACAAATTTATCCCCAACATCCTGCAAGAGATCTCTGAACAACGACCACATCTCCATAGTACATTTCCCTTCAAAAATGTCATCCCAATTTACACTCGCAAGTTCTAGCCTTATAGCCTCATAATTTGCCCTTCCCCAATTAAATATCTTCCTGTCCTCTTTGCCCCTATCCTTGTCCATGACATTGCTAAAGGTTAGGGAGCGGCGGTCACTATCCCCCAAATTCTTACCCACTGAGAGATCTGTCACCTGACCTGGTTCATTACCTAATACTAGATGTAATATGACATTCCCTCTAGTCGGCCTGTCAACATACTGTGACAGGAATCCGTCCTGGACACAATTAACAAACTTTGCCCCGTCTAAACCTTTGGTACTAAGCAGGTGCCAATCAATATTTGGGAAGTTGAAGTCTCCCATGATAACAACCATGATAAAAATATGAACTATTTTAGATCATAGTTAGATCTTAGTTAGAATTAGTTAATTAGTATAGATCTGTACCACAGATTCAAAACATGCTGGGCCACAGGAGTTGGCGGACCACAGAATGTTGGAGAAGAGAGTTTCAACCTATAATTCCTATTTAATTTTGTGACTGACTTTCCTTTTAAATTTGCTTGTGATGGCAAAATTAGAAGTTAGAAGAGATGGAAATGTGAAGAAATGCAGTGAGTAAATCCTGTCTAACCACTTTAAATTCTGTAGGGATATTGTGCTAGCTTCACATTTGAAGCCCCTGGAATTGCGAGACAAGTTGGGAGCAAGAAATCAACCCTGGAATACGTGTGCCAGATTAACGAGTGCAAAAAGCAGTGTTTAAAGTGGGATATCCAAGGTCAGTATTCAGTGCTCGAGTAAGGAGATTCTGGAGTGTTGGGGTCAATGGCATTTTCGGTTCATCCTTAGAACTCTGCAAAATGTGATCTTACTAAGATATTTATGAGTAAAGGATTTGGAAGGGTAAGTAGGAATAAAGTATTTTTCCTGTGGGAAAGTCCAGAAAATGGAGGCAAAACCTTAAAATTAGTGCCAGTAAAAACAATTGTTTCTGTAGAGGGTACTGGAAGTTTGAAGTACTCTTCCTCAAAAAGCAGTTGAGGTTGGGGATCAACTGAAAATATTAAAACAGAGGTTGATATTTTTGGTAGGCAGGGGCATTGAAGGGTAGGTGCGCAGAGGTTCAAATGACTATTTCTACAAATACCATATAATACTACATCAAAGTTCTCTGTGGGGAATGGTCTTTACTGACCACTATCCCGCCACCTCATGCACAGGGCTTCTTATACAGTCATGTAAGTAGCTTTTAAGGAATTCTACTGCCTTTTCTAAGTTCTTTTTTGATCATCTTGCTCTTCCTTTCCTCTGTGCAAAGCTACATCAAGTTCTAGCCACATTCTTTTTATCTCTCTCCTGGTCATTTTGATCTTCCTCACAAGATGGTGCAAGAGAAATATGAGGAATGCCATTCAACTCAAGAAGGTTCAAAATTCCAGAAAAGCAGTGACGCATTCAAACTGATAACTGCTTCTTAACTGATATTAGGACGTCTTTCCTAATATTAGACTTGTTTGACTCAGGTCCTCTGCTCGCTTAATTTAAGTGAAATTTGATTTTTCCTTTTCTTTACAGTGTTATCCTCCACACAGTTTCCCTTTGTTATACTTTTGCAAGGTGGAAAAATCAACTTTGTCCATATTATTTGTGCACCGGTTTCCTTTTTCCTTCAATTTCCCTTTTTCTGTGTTTTCATTTATTTCAATCTAATTTCTCTGTAACTTCTATTTGATTTTTACTTGCATCTTATAATTTTACGTGCCTGTGATGCTGCTGCAAGTTTTTCATTGTATCTGTACCTCACCGTCCTTGGAACAATAAACTCGAATTGACATTCCTTCTATGCCACTCCCTTTTCTCACTTGGTAAAGCAGCCTGTATAATCAAAGACCCCACCCACCCCGGACATTCTCCCTTCTCCCCCCTCCCATTGGGTGGAAGATACAAAAGCCTGAAAGCACGTACCACCAGGCTCAAGGACAGCCTCTATCCTGCTGTTATAAGACTATTGAATGGTTCCCTAGTACGATAAGATGGACTCTTGACCTCACAATCTCCCTTGTTATGGCCTTGCACCTTATTGTCTGCCTGCACTGCACTTTCTCTGTAACTGTAACACTTTATTCTGCATTCTGTTATTGTTTTACCCTGTACCACCTCAATCCACTGTGTAATCAATTGATCTGTATGAACGATATGCCAGAGAAGTTTTTCACTGTACCTTGGTACATGTGACAATAATAAACTAATTTACCAATTTGCCACTTTTTTTTGTTCAGTACTTGCTTCATTGTTTCCACCCCTACATCAAACCTTTGGGGGCAATTCCTGTATCTACCACCAACCTCTCCCAACATCCCTGACATCCCATCTTTTATTGTACAAGCAGTTAAACATTTCTGGACAATGGACAGAGCATGAGCAGGCATCCAAAGGCACAGACCTTCTGAGACTCATGCTTGCTGCCTTCAGCATATTTTCTTGTCTGTGCAAACAATCTCTTCTCAATCTCTCCTTTGGGCTGCCTCATGGAAAAACACAAACTATAGCTTTGATTTGGGTGAATACTGATATTGAAGGAAGCATTTGGGAGGAGGGGGCTGGTGTATGATGGTAATGCTGTGAACGGAAGTGCAGTGTATTAGTGCTTGGGTGTTACTTGCCATGGAGCAGGCCCAATGCAGTTATGTTCCCATGGTTACCGATGGGGTGGCTTCCCCAAATTCTGCTGTGGGAGGGGTGCTAGGCTCTTCTCCCAGGAAGGAGGTCCCTGTACTCTACAGTAATTCTCTAATCCCTCCTAACTGCTAGTTACTGGGCAGTATTGAGCTGGAAGATGTAGTTCCGGTAGCTGATTCAAGTAGCTTATAAATCCTGGTGCAAGTGAGCTGAATTCTGTAATAACATCAGACTGCTGTTTACGTGTTAATCCAGTCCTTCATCAATCAGAGTATTTTTCCCTTGGTTCCTTCCATTGGAACAGTCACTGTTTGTGTATTCATTGACATCACTGCAGGATTTTCGGACACCCAATGTTAAGATGAATCACTCCCATTACTCTGGAAACAACTACACTTACATGTAGAGCTCCATTTACACCATCTTAGTTCTCTAGTTCAGCTTCATCCTCAAAAGAACACTCGGTTGTCTTAAGTGATGGTTGAATGTAGCCTCTTTGAGTGAGAATGCTAAATTAATGAGATTGTGGACATGTTTTCTGCATCGAGTCCATGTCCCTGCAGAATGGGGTTGAGACTGCCTGACTGTCACTGTCATTGAAGCAGCATTGTTGGAAAACATTGTCTTATAACTCATGTTGCTTTAGAGTGAAGACAGTATCATGCTAACTCTTCCCAACTCACAGCACACAGATTCCCAGCCCAGGACAGCAGCGGAGTTTAGCCGTGACTGGAGAAGGTATTATTGCACAGGACCAGAGAAGTATGCCTTCCTTCTCACCTTAGGTGCCCAGCTCTTAGGAAACATATTCCATGCTGAAATAGGATTTGGACTCCTTGGTGAATTCCTGGTCATACTTTGCGATCATTTCCAACCGGGAGATGCCCAAGCTATTTATTGGATCCTGCTGCATCTCTCTCAAACTCAACGGTTCAGCCTGAATGTGGATTTCCTGAGCAGCAGAGAGAGGGAGAAATGCCAAAGGCTTTTTCAACTGCTGGAGGAGAAGCTGGGTGGAGTTGTGCAGCAGGGAGGTGAGACAGAGCAGGATCCTGAGGAAACTACAAAAGAGGAGCATGCTGCTGAGGAGGCAATAAATGTGATAACACTCCAACAATTAATGAAAGCATACAAGTTTAGCTAGTCCAGTCTTTATAACTCTGAACTACTCTATCCCATTTCAAATTTGGGAATTCCCCTGCATTACTGTCTGTACAAAATCTGATTTTTTAATTTCTAAATGGGAGTGTCAGTCTAAAAACCAGTATAAGAAACAGCAGCAAGTGTAGGCAGTGTGACCTTTCAGGCTTGTTATACATTTCAATAAGATCATGACCACATTTCAACATCAACTCTGTCCCCATGTCCCTTGATTTCTTGAGTGTCCATAATCTATTAACCTTGATCTTGAACATAATAGATTGAGCATCCACAGCCCACGATGAAGAATTCCAAAAATTTGTGGTATTTTTGCTTTGTTAATTCCCCTGTTGTCCATTCAGAGCAATTTAGTCCCCTCTGGAATGTAGACATTTGAAACAGGCAGTAGTTTGTACAAGACAAATGCAATAACCACAATCCGTCTGTGTTAATTTTGGTTTCAAAGTTGTCAGTTGCAGTGCCTTAAGTGCTCAGGTTGCCTAAAACAAAAAGCATTTCCAATGAATTTATGCTGATAGTTTATTGGCTTGAATCAAATCAATTAAATCACTTTTTGAACCATTGGTGTTTGAAAGTTAATAATAAGTAGATGAATTGAAAAAAACAAGCCCATCTGTTCAAGTACTTCCAGACCAGATGTATTTTTGAAGGACTTTTATTTTTACTGGTGTTTCAATATGTTTTATTACAGGTTTAATGTAAATAGCAGCTGAACTTTCGACGATAGCTGCTCTTAAAGTTTTTAATTTTTAATACAACCTCTATAAACCAGCCATTGCACACAGCAGGAAAAGTGTGCACCAACACTCTTGCTACATGCAGTAGGGACTATAACATTTAAATAGTTACAATGTCACATTTTGGCTGTTACTTGTTTTCTTGGGGTTGGCTAATGTCTTGATTACTGTGCAGATACATGTGCACCTTCTGGCAGTGACAGTATTCCTAGAATACTGTCTGCTGAGACTGGGAAAAATAAATTGATTTTTAAGGAAGTTAGTGATTTTCACGCTTCCCACCCATCACTCAAATAAGGAAAAAAATATTTATCAGGATTTCCATTTCTCCTCAATTTAGTTTCTAAAGCATTTTGTTTATCAATTAGTTGAAGCTGCTTGATGGAATTCATTACAGAGGACCCCTCATTACGTGCACATTCTGGGCAAGCTGTGGCATGTACATGCATATTAACTCAAGCTCTGAATTCTAGTTGTTGCCCTGGCCTCAATTCCTGCTTCCCTGCTCAGGGTTTGGTATCTATCACCATGTCCTTTCCTGGTCCCAATTCCTACTCCCTCTCCAAGCCCTGGCATCCACTCTTTCCAGACCTGATTTTTCCCATGAGTCTGAATGGATGACTTCGTGCCAACATTTACTGCTTTTTCAGATTCTGCCTGGAGCATATGGCTGAGTTATTAATCTGGAAGTTCTTTACTTGGGCTGTTCAGCTGGGGGTATGAGCAGATAATCCCAGCTCTGGAAGATCACATATGTCAACCTTCTTCGAGACAATCCAGATAGAGAATGTGTAGATGATTTTGCCATCCCTGAGGAAGTGGTCTTTAGGAGGGTGGGCATCTGATATTGAATGTCTTGCTCTTTGTGTCAGAATCCGCGATGTATATTTTGCGAATGTGTTAATGTCAACAGAATACACAGCCCCTTGGATAGGTTCTTAATGGCTATCGGATGTTTACTTTGAACAATAACACTAAGTCTGCTGTTATCTTTATGTTATCAAATTTTGTTTAATGCATAAAAAAACAAATAAAAAGATTACTTTCTTGACATTCCTTTTGTGTGAATTTTCCACTAATCCAGACAGAATTGTGAGTACTGAAGATTATAGGATATTTACCCTCCTTAGGAATTCAATGGGTCATTTAACTTCAGGCAATGAGAAGCGAAAGTGGCTGAAAAATGCCTTTGATGCGGGAAGTTTGTTACCTCTCTTTTATCCGATCAATCCCTGCATGACAAGGTAATGCTCCCTCTACTAAAGAGTTTCGGATCAGCATAAAAGTAAGTGAAGCTGCGGTATTGTAATTTATTTCCCCGACTGCAGCCATTCCGTGGTTTCTGCCTTGTCAGTGGATGCTGAATAAGGGATAGTTTTGATCTGTGTGCACAGGCCACTACCAACTTCTTCAAGACTGGCCTGCTCACTTCTGGGATTCTTACAAGGAGACTTCTAGCACATTATTAGCTGGATTTGAAGGCAGCCCCCAGGGATAAAGGGTTAATATTTAACCCAACCATATCTATCATGCATTAGTACCACATCCTGCTACTATACAGAACTTGAAAATGTCATCACTTTTGCTGCCAGTTTCCACCCTGCTCTCACGTTTACATGGTCCATCTCTGACACTTCCCTTTTTGAAGCGCTCTGTCTCCATCTCAGGTGATAGACTAGCCACTAACATCTTTTAGAAGCCCACAGACTCCCACTGCTACCTTGACTATACATTCTCTCACCCTTTCTCCTGTAAGGCCGCTGTTCCTTTTTATCTGTTTCTTCGTCGCCATTGAATTTGTTTCTGTGATGAGGCTTCTGCTCTGGTGGTGTTGAAATGTTCTCCTTCCTGAAACATGGCTTCCCCTCTGCCATAGTGGATGGAGCTCTCAACTGCATTTCTTCTATTTCCCATATGTCTGCTCTCTCCTCTCTGGGACAGAACAAAAATTGAGCTCCCCTAGTACTCCCCTTCCACTCCACCAGCCTGCACATTCAATGTAATATCCTTTGCAATTTCCACCAACTACAGGAAAGATATCAATAAGCTTGAAAGAGTGCAGAGAAAATTTACAAGGATGTTGCTGGGACTCGAGGACCTGAGTTATAGGGAAAGATTGAATAGGTTAGGAGTTTATTCCCTGGAACACAGGAGAATGAGGGGAGATCTTAAAGAGGTATACAAAATCATGAGGGGTATAGACAGGGTGAATGCATGCAGGCTTTTTCCCATAAGGTTGGCTGAGACTAGAACTAGAGGACATAGGTTTAGGGAGAAAGGTGAAATATTTAAGGGGAATTTGAGGGAGATCTTCTTCACTCAGAGGGTGGTGTGCGTGTGGAACGAGCTGGCAGCGGAAGTGGAGGATGTGGATTCAATTGTAACGTGAGAGAGGTTTGGATAGGTACGTGGATGGGTTTGGAGGGATGGTGCAGGCAGATGGGATTAGCCATAAGATCGGGTCAGCATGGACTAGATGGGACAAAGGGCCTGTTTCTATACTGTAGTACTCTATGACTCAAAACTCTTTAACATGATCCCACCACAGGTTACTCTTTCCCCTCTCCTCCCATGTTTGCATTTTGCAGGGACAGATCACCGTGACTCTCTGGTCCGCTCTTCCATCCCTACCAACCACTCCCTATTCCATGGCACCTTCCCGTGCAACTGGAGGAGATATCCATTCACCTCTTCCCTTCCTTGGACTCAATTCACCATTCCAGGTGAATCAGTGACTCACCTGCACTTCTTCCAATCTAGTCTACAGCATTCAGGGTTCATAATGTGGTGTCCTCTACACTGGAGAAACCAAATGCAGATTGTGTGACCCCTTTGCAGAGCACCTACACACAGTCCACAAAAGTGACTATGTAACTTCCTGTTACATAGAACATAGAGCATTACAGCACAGTACAGGCCCTTCAGCCCACAATGTTGTGCCGACATTTTATCCTGCTCTAAGATCTAACCTTTCCCTCCCTCATCACCCCCCATTTCTCTATCATGTGTCTATCTAAGAATCTCTTAAATGTCCCTAATATATCTGCCCCCCACAACCTCTGCTGGCAGTGCGTTCCACGCACCCACCACTTTCTGTGTAAAAAAACTTACCTTTGACATCTCCCTTATATCTTCCTCTACCTTAAAATTATGTCCCCTTGTGTTAGCCATTGTCACCCTGGGAAAATATCTCTGACTGTCCACTCGATCTATGCCTCTTATCATCTTGTACACCTCTATCAAGTCACCTCTCATCCTCCTTCCCTTTGAAGAGAAAAGCCCTAGCTCACTCAACCTATCCTCATAAGACAAGTGACCTACATTCGCCTTTAATTTTCAATCCACTGCCAGGTTGAGGCCCAACTTAAACTTGAAGAACAACATCTTGCATCTAGGTACTTTGCAACCTGGAATGAACACTGAATTTTCCAATTTTGGGTAAGCTGCTCTCTCATAGTTTCCCACTATCACACTTATGCCCCTTTCCTATCCTGTTACTTTACAAAACCTCGCTAATGCTCATGTGTGACTGCTGACTGGAGATTAAAGATAGAATACCAATCATCCTTGTAAGACATCACTAAGCATTTTACAGTCAGCACTGTGAAGTAAAATTACTGCTGTGGAAAGCTCAGCAGCTAATTTGCACAAAGCAATGAAATAAATTACCCAATCATATTTTAGTGTTGGTTCAGGGACAAATATTGTGCACAGTCTTAGGGAGAAGAACATTGCTCTTCATCGAATAATGTCGTAGGATATTTTACCTTGGCCTGAGAGGATGGATCTTTATATCTGTCTTGTTTGAGTGATGGTGCATTGCAGTAGTTCAATGCAGGTGTCACCGTCTTTACAGCAATTCTGGTAATGGAAATTCGCCCTTACAGAATTCACAGACAGAAACCAAAGATTCTGAGATACGGAATAAAAATTCACTCATGGGATTTGTGTCAACATTCTTTTATGTTTAGCTCGCACTTCTTGGTGCATACGCAGCTGATATGGCTTTGCATTGGAGAAAAAGATGATAAGAGTGGTTTGCTGGGAATGCAGCTATCTTGTAACATGTACTTCCTTAGTACTGGAATTTCAGCCTTTGTGCTCAAGTTTCTGGAAGGGGACTTGAAACCACAGTCTTCTGATTCAGAGTGCCACCTACTGACCTGGCCCATGTTTGAGGAAGATTGAAAATTGTGCCTGTAAACACTGAACCATTCTGCATTAAATCTTAAGAAAATTAAGTCTGATGCTGCTAAGTAAATGTTGAATCAGTGCATTCATATTCGAATGTATAACTTTAATTTTGAGGGTATTAAGATAAGATAAGATTTCTTTATTAGTCACGTACTTCGAAACACACAGTGAAATGCATCTTTTTTGCGTGGAATATTCTGGGGGCAGCCCGCAAGTGTTGACATGCTTTGCTTCTCGCATTTTCTATTCCTGGAGAGTTTGCCATTTATTGAAAATTATTTTGTTTGTCTGTACTTTTAAGTATGACACCAAACTTTATTTTAGACACTCTTTCACCCATAATGTGATGAGAAGAGAGGGTGCATATATAATCCTTTCAGAATGTAGGTTAGTAAATCCTTCGGAATTTAATGCCCCTTTTATATGAATGGGAAGGTAGTTGTTAGCACAGAGGATGCTAGCAGTGAAATTGATTGCTTCTAAGATTGGAGTATGCCATTAATATAAGCGATGGATGGGAGCATTGTGGTCCAATGTGAAGTGAATCAATCCTTTCCCTAGGTTCCCCTAGATTTTCTGTCAGGTTAATGAATATAGACCAACGCCAGGATGATGGAAGTACAAAGGTCCGAGAGAATGATGTCCAGGTATCAATTACATTTACTGTGGCACAGCTATCTTCCATGAATAGGACTTGAACATTTTAGTATTAGCAGATTAGCAACTGGAGAAATGGCCCTGAAGACTTAGCTTGAAAATCTTTTTATTCACCAATCCATCTTGGCAATGAACGTCAACCATGTAAAACCACCCAACACATTCATTTCCGCCACAGCTCTTGCAGGTTGGTTGCAGTGTGCAGCATCTACAAATACACCGCCGTTACCTGCTGAGGCTACTCCAACAGCACCTCCTGCCACCTCACCCCCAAGGATATGGGGAGCAGGTGAATTGAAACACCACCACCTGCGGGTTCCCCCCAAAGTTGCACATCATCCTGGCTTGGAAATATATCTTTGGTCCTTCCTCATTGCTGGGTCTACATCCTTGAACTCCTTCCCTAACAGCACTTTGGGAGTACCTTCATTAGTGGCTCAAAAAGGTAGCCCACTGCTACCTTCTCAAGGACAATGAGGGACGGGTGATAAATGCTGGCCTCGCCAGCTGTGTTCAGGTGCTGAACGTGAATAAAAAAAAGGAAAAAAAAAACATGGAAAGCACTGCAGGAGTACAATTTGGTGAAGAAATGGAATGAAAAAATAAAGTTCTTCATCATTACATGGAAATTATTATCACAATGTCATAGATTTTACAACGTGGAAGGAGGTCAGTTATTCCACTGTGTCTGTGGCACATGAAAAAGAGCCTCATTATCTAACCTCACCTTCTAGCCCTGGTCCTGCAGCTCTGCAGGACACGATGCTTCACCAAGTCCATTTAAATGTGATGAGGTCTTCAGCCTCTCCTACCCTCACACCTCTGGCTGAAAATATTCTCCTCATTTCTTCTCTAATCGTTCTACCAATTACTTCAAAACTAGTTTTTCACCATTCTACTAAGGGAAATAGGTCCTTCATACTACTTCATCTAGGCCCCAAGTAACTTAATAAACCTCAATTAAGTCTCCCCTCAGCCTCCTCTGTTCCAAAGAAACACAACCCAGGCCTGTCCAATCTTTCCTCATAGTTAATTTTTTTCAGTGTTGCCAATATCCTCATGAATTTCATTTGTCCCCCCACCAGTGTCACCACATCCTTCCCGCAATGTGTTGATCAGCACTGTAATCTGTTAAACTGTGGCCTAACAAGCATTGTGTACAATTCCAGTGTAACCTTCCTGCTCTTGAATGTGTTGGCTAATAAAAAAAACATGTCATTTTTTGACCATCTTATTAACATCCCTACCCAGGATTTGTGGACATATTCTCCAAAAGTATTTCTGTTCTCCACACCTCTCAGTATTTTCCCACTCATTATATATGCCTTTGTCTTGTTGCCTCTCTCCAAATGAATTCCCTTATACTGCTCTGGATTAAATTCCATTTGCCACTTTTCTACCCAGCTGACCAGACCATTTTTTATCCTTCTGAAGTCCAAAGCTTGTCATCCACATGGCTCATTTTAGTATCATCTGCAAAAAAAGAAAGGGACTCGGTGCTCAGCCTTATGGAACCCCACAGTTGTAAAAATACCTGCCACTGAGCCAATTCTGGATCCAACTTGTCCCTGTTCCTTGATACCCAAGGGCTTTTGCATTTTTGATCAGCCTGTCTTCTCAAAATCCTTGCTGAAATGCATGTATCAAATGCACTGCCCTCATTAACTGTCTTTATAACCTTCTAAAAAAATTCAATTGTTAGACCTAACCTTCTCTAAACAAATCTATGCTGATTATTGTTGTGTTTATTTGAGGAAAAGTTTATAATGTACCTCAGAATTCATTCCAGAAACTTGCCCACTACTGAAATTAAACTAACAGTCTGCTCCTCAATCTATCCCTTCCCTTTAAACAATAGCAGTCCTCTTATCCTCTGGCACCACTCCTATAGCCAGGGATGATTGAAAAATGATGGTCAGAGCCTCTAACCCCAATTCTAATGCTTCATTTAATAGTCTGAGATATAATTCATCTGAGCCTGGTGATTTATCCATTTTCAAAGATGCTAAATCTTCCAGTTACCTCCTCTTTTACCATGGTTACCTGATCCATCACACACACACACACACACACACACACACACACACACACACACACACACACACACACACACACACACACACACACATCTCTTCCACAGCATCAGTATCATTCCTCTCCTTTGTAAAGATAGCTGCAAATTGTCTAACACTTCGCCCACATCCTCTGTTTCCATACATAGATTACTTTTTTTTGTCCTAAGTAGGCCCTACTCTCCTTGTTCTTGTATTTTTTGTGCTTGGCAGGCACACTAATGTAGCGGTTAGCGTAACCCTTTACAGCACCAACGACCCGTGTTCAATTCCGGCTGCTGTCTGTGAGGAGTTTGTACATTCTCCCTGTGTCTGCGTGCGTTTCCTCCGGGTGCTCTGGATTCCTCCCACATTCCAAAGACGTACGGGTTAGGAAGTTGTGGACATGCTATGTTGGCACCGGAAGTGTGGTGACACTTGCGGGCTGCCCCCCAGAAGACTCTGCGCAAAAGATGCATTTCACTGTGTGTTTCGATGTACATGTGACTAATAAAGATATCTTACCTTGTAAGACATCCTTGAATTTTCTTTTATTTTACCTGCCTGAATTTTCTTATGCTTTCTCATTGTTTTCCTAATTTCCCTTTTACTTGCAGCCCAATGCTGTCTATATTCTTCTAGGCATTCTGCAGGATTAAATTCCCTGCATTTGCCATAAACCTCCATTCTTTGCTTTATTTTACTTCTTATGAACCTTGTAATTAAGGATCTCTAGATTTGTCAGTCAAAGCCCATTTGGATGGAAGGATTGCTTGGGTTCCTGGATGAAGGGAAAGGAAGAGGTAGAAGAGCAGGTTTTGAATTTTCTGTGGTTACATGGAAAAGTGCCGAGAACTGGTGGAGATGGAAGAGCAAATCGGGGATTTGTGGAGGAAACAGTCCCTTCGGAATGCAGAAAGGGGAAAGGGAGGGGAAGATGTTTTTGGTGGTGGCATCTCATTGAATGTGGCAGAAATTGTGGAGCATGATCGGTTGAATGTGGAGCTCGTGGAGTCGAGGCTGTGGATGGGAGGTGAGGAATGAGACAAATGGGCAGGAAATAAAAAAATAACAAAGGAGCTGGAATATACCAAGAAATTCATCAATATCATGGCTGATTTTACTGCTGTTCCCATATCCCTTGATTTTTCTAGTATTCAGAAGTCCAGCAGTCCCAGGTTTGCACGCAGTAGTTCTCTGGGTAGAGAATTTCAAAGATTCACCAAACTGTGTGAAGAAATCTCTCCTCATCTCAGTCCTGAATGGCTGACCATTATTTTGAGTCTGGAGAATTTTGCATGTTCAAATGAGATCACCTCACCTTTTCTAAGAGAATAGGGGGCTGACCAACTTAAATCTCTTCACACGACAGATTTGCTGTCCTAGGAACCAGCCTGGTGAATTGAACAACTACCCTTTCCTAATCATTCACCATTTAAAAAACAGATAATTATTTGTTTTCACATTAAACCCCAACTACCATTTTATTGCCCACTCACTTAACTTATCTCTAACCCCTTGAAACATCTTTGCATTCTCACATGCTCTAATCCTGTTTAATAATTTCCTATGTGAGACCTTATTAAAAGCCTCCTGAAAATCCGTAACACTATAGCCACCATTTCCCATTTACCTACTCGACTACATGCATTCTCAAAGACAAACATGGTTTCCCTTTAATAAATATTATTTTGCTCAGATTACAATGTTCTAAGTGTCTTGATATCTTATTTTTTATTACAGTGTAGTGGCTAGCTAGAATAAAGACATGGAGTCTGTTGCTTGGAGTCAGAAGTCGATTGATCGACAGGGGCGCAGTGTGCCTTTTAATACCGAAACTCTTCCCACGCTTCAGTTCCCGCACTGACGTCACGCGCGGGTTACCTGACCTTCCCGCACGGGGGCTTTCCTAGCCCAATGATGGAGAAGAAGGAGGGCCCGGCGCCACCTTGGGTCGGGGCCTCCTACGATGCTCGCGATCTCGGGAGCCGGTTCGATACCGGTAAGGTGAGTCGCCACAACAGATTCTCTCAAGTACCAATGTTTGGCTAACAGGTTGGTAGCTCCCTGTTTCCATAAGACCATAAGACATAGGAACAGAATTAGGCCATTCGGGCCATCGAGTCTGCTCCGCCATTCAATCATGACAGATTTTTTTTCAACCCCATTTTCCCGCCTTCTCCCCATAACCCTTAACCCCTCTCTCTCTCTCCTTTCCTACTCCATCCTCACTCTGGGATGTGGATTATCAGGTCCTTGATATATATGAGTTTTCAGGTTCATTAACTTCTCCCATAGATTTTCTGACTAATACTAATTTATTTTACTTCTTCATTTGCACTGAACCCTTGGTTCTCCACTATTTCTGGGAGTTTTCTTTGCAGTTTCTTCCATGAAGAGCACACAATGCATTTGTTTATTTCCTCAGTCATTAAATTTTTTCCATTTCTTCCATTTCTGTCTGTAAATTGCCCTAGCTTTTTACATGCCTTTCCACAAGCTTTTACACACCATATTTGTATGTAACGCTAGAATACACTCATATTCTGTTTCTCTTTCTTTATCACTTTCTTGGTCATCTTTTGCTTCTAATCCTTAAGCTTACTGCTTTTGCTGAAACTTTATGAATATTGGCCATAAAGGAATTAAAATCTGTAAAACATCTAACTGGAATGAGTCAAGGACGGTGGAAGTAGACAAACCAGGTGTCTTAGTTCTTGCCGTGTGGTGGGAGGAATAGAGGCTGCCATTTTGTGAGACTGTTCTTGCGGCCACCATTTTGTGAACTGTTCTGTGAACTGGTTCTTGCTCAGGGATAGTTTGATTAGAGAAATTGAAAGTGGACACAGTGAGGTCCCTACTGATAATCTGCTAAACCAGAGATCATTTCCAAATAAGAAGCTGTTTGTGATCTCATTTGGTAAGGTAGGAACTGCAGGGTTATAGAAAGAACAGCCTACGGCCTGAAGTAGCCTGAGCCCAGTGTTTGGCTGACCTGACTAGACTGGTCTGAACAGTCCTGACTCAAGGGGAACAAAGAAAGTGATGCGAGGCACAAGTCTGGTAGAAGAGCAATAAAGTAATATTGCTTGTAGCCTTGGGCCAGATCCAATGAGAAGCTGACACAGGCTAAGCAGATAAGCCTGAGTCAACAAAATCAAAACACAACAGTTTGTTCTGATAAGAAAAAGGATAAGAATGGAGGATTTGGGGAGTAGAAGCAGCGGAAACTCTGAAGACCAACCATCGGTGAAGTGGATGACCTCTCGATGGAAAGGTAGAGATTACATCGGGATCAAGAGGAATGCCTGCCTAGCGTCAACTCCTATTCCTGGGTGTTACCTTTTCTGTTCTTTGAGTGTTCAGGGAGGGTCAGAGAAACTTAGTGGGAGTGCACACAGATATTTAGTTTTGTATGACTTGCACCTTTGTTTTCAACTGAACCGATGAAGGTAATTGTCAGTTAATGCAGATTCTCTTTGTGCCGAACCAATCATTGTTGTTGAGGGTAAATACCTGCAACAAAAGTGTTTTGCAAATAATTTCAATGGTAATCCATGTTTGGGACTGGTTGGGCCTTTTCATGGAAGCGAAAAGATCTCTCAGCCCTTCCTAGTGCAGGATGGAGGTAAAGTGGGATTGAATATTCATGGCAGAGGTGAGTTGGTTGGAAACTGCAAAATGCCAGAGGGCATCAGAAATGTAAGAGGGAATTGACTGAATAAAGGAAAAACAATAGAGTCAAGGTAGGAAGAAATAAATTCTGTGGAATGAGAACAGACTAAAACATTGGGACTTCAAACTCGTGGATCTCGGAGATCATGAGGTAAAAGCAGTTTGTGCAGGTTGGGGGACTATGGCAGGAGTTGGTGGATTGAATATTTCATGAGGAAATAAAGTGATTGGGAGACACTGCCCTGGTAGTCAGTGTTGGGGTCAGAGTCCAATGTGAGGTATGAAGGAGTCTCTGAGAGGACGCAATCAGTTTTTGAAGTATTGCCCTTGTCAATAGGCTTGAGGACAATATTAGGACTGGTCCTTAGTGAGAGGATTGGACAGGAGACGTATTGAAATGGTTCGTGTTGCATTGGCTATTGCAATGAATATATCAGGAGTGGGTATGAGGCCAGAGGGTGGGGTGCAGTCAGGAGAAATGGTCCACAGCCTGAGGTGAAGACAACTGGCCAAAGAAATGGAGGTGTAGATAGCAGATGAAAAACACTTCATTATTTATATAGCAATGTCTCTCCTGCTTCCAAATTCTTCTAAACTGTATGGATGCAATCCATCTGGCCAGGAGTTTTGTCCTCTGAGTTTGTTTGGCTTATTTAATAGATCCCTTTTTTCCTATTTTAAATAAACTCATTTAATCCTTCTTATGTATTCCCTCAGGATTGAGGATGACTTGCTCCCACTGTGGGTTTGTGGATTCTGATCTGGGTATTGAGGCCAATGTGGGAACTGCAGACTCTTCCATAGATGAAGCAGGAACTGCCTGACCGGATGGTGGCTGGGTAGTTTGTACAGTGGTGCATTCCTTCCCACTGCTTACACAAGGCCTCTTTGTGTTCCCAATGCATGGGTTTAAGCTTCTCAATGCAATTCTCCACTTTGACCAGTTAATGGGCCGAAGGTTCCCAGGTGTCAGTAGGGGTGTTGCATTTCTTCAAGAAGGCTTTGAGCACATTCTTGAACCTTTTCCTTTCCTCGCCTGGTAATTCTTCCCATGACAATTCCCATGAGATTGCAGTAGAGTGTTGGTTTGGGGACTCAGGTTTAGTTCCCATTGCTGTATTCAATAATGAATCCACTGTCATTCAGCTTTTAATACACAGGGCTAAGAAGGAGTCCTGTGCACATTGAAGAAAATCCATTCCCTGTCCCCCTTCTCTGTTCTGTCCAATTAACCCTGGGATAGTTGAAATCCCTCATGATTATTATTCTATGACTTTTACTCATTTATCTAATTTGTCTACATATTCCATCCCCCACCTCCACGTTAGATGGTCACTAGACTCTACCTTTTAGTGTGATTGATACTTTATTGTCTTTTATCTTGGTCTGTATGATTTCTATTTTGGTTTTCATTTTAAGTGTATTCCTTTCCTTCATCAATTTGTATCACTATTTCACCTCCTCATTTTTGTTCTCCAGCCCAGAAGAAGGGTCATTTACTGAAACGTCGACTGTCCATTTCCCTCCACAGACGCTGCCTGACCCGCTGAGTTCCTCCAGCATTTTATTTGTTGCTCCAGGTTCTAGCATTTGCAGTCTCTTGTGTCTCCAGTGAAGAGCAACATGTTCCTCTGAAAGAAGTGGCTCTCACAGATGAGATATTGGAAGGAATTGGAACTGAACAGGTATGAAGCTGGGTTACGCATGTGTCCGTCCCACCTCTGTGGTTCACAATTCTTATAAAGTCATAGAGTCATACAGCACGGAAACAGGCCCTTCAGCCCAACTGGTCCATGCCAAGCAAGGTCCCCATCTATGCTAGTCCCATTTGTCTGCATTTGGCCCATTTACTTTCCTATCCATGTAGCTGTCCAAGTACCTTATAAATGTTAATGTACCTGCCTCAACCACTTCCTCTGGCAGCTCATTCCATATACTGACCATTCTCTGGGTGGAAAAAGTTGCCCCTCAGATTCCTTTTAAATCTCTCCCCTCTCACCTTAAACCTATGCCCTCTAGTTCTTGATTCCCCAACCCTGGGAAATCAAGAACTAGAGGGCATAGGTCTTGTTCATGCAAGATCTGTGTCAATAAGCACTTCCATCTGAACACCAAGCTGGCTCTAGAATTCCTACTGGCAAAGCATGTTCTTTAATTCATAATGGTGGTGTTCTAGAACCTAAAGGTACTCCTTCTAGAACGTAACAGTTTTCTGTTGGTCTTCACCCGCTTGCCTTTCAGTCTGTAGCAAGATTTGACCAGTCTTTCGGAAAATGTTGACCCCACACGTTGTTCTTTCATTTATACCCATTCTGTGGGCTCTATCTGCTTATGCTAGTGAGTTTGTAATAGAAGAGAAAGAAGATATATTCAAGATCCAGTCCTGTCCCGCCTTCTTAATGTTCCAGAATGCTGCCTACCTGGCTGATATGACCTTTGAACTACCGTGCCTCTGTAAGCCTGAGGGGGTGACCTCGGTTGTCTGGTATTATCAAAAGAAACTGGGCAAGGGACACACGAGGGTGCTGAGTGACTTCAATGGAACAAAGATCTTGGATACTTCCCAATTACGTTCTGGATCGCCAATTAATTCACGGTTCAGTATCTTGATGTTCAGCCTGGTGGTTTTCAATGCCCAGCCCCGAGATTCTGGGCATTATATGTGTGGCTCTGTGAAGGGCGATTATTTCTACGGCTATGACATCGATGTGCAGAGTTACCACAATGCACACATAACCTTCCAGGAGCAGAAGGAGAATCCTCAACCGGATGTGGAGACTAAGACCTACAGGATTTTTACATTGTACTGGGACTGGACAGTGTGCGATCGGTGTGGGGTGAGAGGGGAGCAACGACGCATTGGTTTGTGTTACTTCCACAGCCTGTACCTCTATTTCAGATACAAGAAGACCATACCTGATGTGGTGTCCTGTGGCTCTGCTGCTGTTCCCCGCAGGTACTGGCACACCGTGAAGAAGAGGAAAGCTGAGATCTTGATACGGAGCTGCTTCATACCATGCTCAACACATTACCCCTCCACCGAAGGGCAGAAGTTCGTCTTTGACCTGTTTGGCTACACCAATGACAAGAATAAAACGATTCCCAAAGTCCCAGTGCAGACGCACATCCATTCCATTACAAACCCCTTGATTCTCGCCTGCCCAGGAGCCAGAGCAGAGCAAGCAGTGGCCTGGGACAAGGGGCAACGACACCTCTACAGGCAGGAGTACATGATGGGTGTGAACCACAGCATGAGGATGTACATTGATCATGGCAATCACCTTGTTTTCCGTGCCTTCCAGCTGAATGACATAGGGACCTATTTCTGTTGGAGGCAAGGTCAGATGGTGGCTGGGATTAGGCTGATGGTTGGCCTCCCAAAGAGGATCCATAGAAATTTCACCGATGCCGAGTCCATCTTTGCGATGCAAACAATCCTTAGCTCTTTCTTCATATTGACGATAATATTTATCTTCATCAAGTGCATAAAATGTTTCAATTATTATCTTGATTGTTGTTGAAACAGGAGCTGGAGGCAGACATTTATCCCCTCAACTGTTCAAAGAAAATGGTCACAGTCGATGTCTGTTTTGAATTATGTTTGTCAGTATATGTTTATTGGTCTAGCTATTCATCTGGAAACCGAACTCACTTCAGTGGGACTCAGTGTTTCAGTTATTGAATAGGAAGGGTTAGGTCAGATGCCTGTGTGGTTTTGGCATTCTGTATGATGAGCACAAGTACCCAGAAAATGATTATAGTGATCTTTTATTAATATAAAATATATAACCCCATATTAAAGATTGGCTTCACAGTGGTTATAATGACTACATGAAATTTAGGGATATCATACAGGAGACTTTACCTCATTAGCCCAAATGTCATAAGAATGTAGTTAACCATCAATGGAGGGGAGGCAGCCATGTGAATCGACTTGTGTTGCAGACATTCGGAGAAGAGTTAGGATTCCAATGCTGAGGAAGCTAATCGAGTTTCAGACGTGGAAAATCCACAGTGCAGTAAGTAACAAGCTGGACGACAAATGGTTATAGCTAAGTTCATCACAACATGAGTTTGTACAGCCTAACAGCATTCTGCAGAACGTGGCCATATTTGGGATCCACATCTGTCTGTTGTAATTAAGAATGTTAGTGAAGCAAAATACTGGAATTCCTGGGGTATTGCTCCAAAAGGATTCCCTGGTATGTGAGCATATTCAGTATCTATGCCTCAGTTACAGTGCATGAAGGTTTTGTGTTTTAATTTCTCATTGGCTTGATTTAATAAAGAGCGTTAACCAGATATTTTGAATGATTCACGGTTCTCAAACTTTTATTAGAGATAAAGGATGGATGACCATATCCATATAAGGGCCATATGGATATTTGATAACACCTTAAAAGCAAAATGCTGCAGTTGCTGGAAATCTGAAATAAAACCAGCATGGCAGGCAGCATCTGTGGAGAGAGAATCAGAGTTAACATTTTAGGTCAATGACCCTGCATTGTTATGGCTCCCTCTAATGCTGTTTGTAAAAGTTCCATTAACTTATCAATCTTCAACAGCAAGCTTCACGCAACAGTGTTGCTGGATTTCCCTGTTTAATGCTGCCTTGTGTCAGTTCAATCTGTTCCAAGTCTCCCTGCTGCTGGCATTTAGCCAAGTAACTGTGACTCGGGAAGAGATATACAACACGGAAACAGCATTCTTCTGGCTACTGGGGAGGATTACTACTTAATGAACGGATGCTGGAATAATTGGCGGAGGTAGGGGTGTGTGGGTGGGGGGATAGAGGTGATTGAGGTGTGTAAGTGCTACCTGGGTGTCAGAAGGACCTGGGCAGGCTCATGAAGAACAGTACCTACAAAGGGTCTACAGTTAGGTGTGCCTGGTAAGTGGTTGTCGGGGGGGGGGGGGGGGGGGCGCGGGGGGGCTCTGTGACAAGTAATGCTATAAGATTGCAATCTGTGAGCACCAGCACTCTGGGGAAGCCTGCAATGCTGTGCCCAGTCTGCATTGAAGAGGAATTTCCCAGATTTTATTCAGCTTGATTTTCTTATCTTTCTTGTGAAATCACTGTATGGGTCAGGAGTCAAGGGAAAACATAATGATACACGAGGTACACACTAGAAGGAAAAATAGACCCTGGTGACCCCCCCTAATGCATCAGTGAAGCAGCCTAGTGAGCTGAGGCTAAGATCATACTGAGCTGGGAAGCAGACAGTGACCCTGACCTTGACCTCCGTGGGCAAAGCAATCCATGCACACGTGAGGGTGACACAGTGGCAAAACACTTAGTGTTGCTGCTTTATGGGTCTAGACCTGACCTTGGGTGCCGTCTGCATGGAGTTTGCACCTTCTCCCCATGACCATGTGGGCTTGGTTTCCTTCCACATCCCAAGTATGTGCTGGTAAGTTAATTGGCTACTGTAAATTGTCCCTCACTGTAGATTAATGGCAAAAAAGAATGAAAAGGAGTGTTGATGGACAGAGTGAGAGAGAATATTGCAGGGGTACAGGGAATTAAGGAGAAGGGGGAATGAGACTAATGATATTGTCTCCCATGTGACTCCTTCTGTGTCATTATAAGTAGAAGGAGAGGCAGTACTTGAGGTCACAGCAGGTCACATCTCAGTTAAGATAAAGAAAATATTTGGCCCAATGTTTCAGGACAAAAATAATTATTGAAAGCTGGCTGTCCTGTGAGTAAATAAGAATTGTCATTTTTCAGACCTGTGAGCTTGAAAAACATAGTGGAGATGAATTTTGGGTATTAGTGCTAGCACAAAGTCTGATGTTGAATTTCCCAATGGACACACTCAGACCCCCAGAAATGGGTGCAACATTGCCCTACTCCAGAGCATTGCACCCTTTGGAGTTGTGATGGACTTTCTAGCCCCCTCTGTTCCATCCAGCCTATTCCCACTATTGGGAAACCTTCCATATCGCTATGTTTCCTCTTGACAGCTGACCCATGCTCTGGGACAGTCAAGAAACCAGATAAAAAATCAGGGCAACTTGGTGAATAACTTCTGGGGAGTTCTCTTCAGTGTAACCCAGGCAGCCACGAAGTGATTTATTGTTAGAACTGTTCCCTTCCAGGTTCAGAAACTCGTTCAGCTCTTGCTTCAAAGGATTTCTTCAAGTAGGAATTCCTTTTGCAAATTGGCATCCATGACCTAAGCCAAAAAGCCCTTCCCAAAGTCCTATTATTCTCTAGAAAAAGAGGTGACCCTGACACCTTCCTTAATATGACCTGTGAATCCTGGTCCTCCCTAATCTGTTTAATTAGAATACGCTACCATCTTGAAAGCAAACTAATCACTTCATCTCTTCAGGGCACTTTAGGCATTATACTTCTCTAAAGTGTTGTATTCCAGCTCACAGACTATCTTGATAATCAAGGCTGATGCTCGGCTTCCCCTCCAACCTTTCCAAAGTTTCAGTAACGCCCATCATATTTCCCTCCATCCTCATGTCAGAAGTGGGGATGTCTGCTGATGACCGCACAATGTTCAATTCCATCTGCGACTCCTCAACAAATGAAGCAGTCCGTGCCTGCAGGCAGCAGGAACTGGTCAACGCCCAGACATTGGCCAGTAACATGGAAATGCCAGGCAATGGCCATCTCCAAGAAGAGGTGGCCATCACCACCTACCCTCGACATTCAATAGCATTACCATTACAAGTCCCCCACCATCAACATGCTGGTGGTCACCATTGACTAGAAGCTAAACTGGATCAGCCACATAAGTACCATTACTACGAGAGCAGGTAAGAGGCTGGGTGTTCTGCAGTGAGTGACTCCCCTCCTGACACCTCAGGGCCTTCCCACCATCTGCAAAGCACAAGTAGGGGTGTGAAGGAAAACTCTCCGCTTGCCTTGCGTGCAATGTCAACAACTCTCGAGTAGTTCAACGTCATCTGGAATAAAACAGCTTGCTTGGTTAGCGCCGTGTCAACCACCCAAAACAATAATTTCCCTCCCCCACCAGTGCAGAGTGGCTGTAGTGAGCATCGTAAATAAAATGCACTGCAGTTACTCACCCAGGCTACTCCCAAAGCACACAACCTCTACAACCAAGAAAGGCATGAGCAGCAGACACATTGAAACAACATCACCTGCAAGTTCCCCTCCAAGTCTGACGTCATCCTGACAGAAATACAGTATATTGCTGTTCCTTTGTCTTCAACGATTTTAAATCCTGGATCTCCCTCCCCAACAGTCTTCACCAGAGGACCTGCAGCAGTTCAAGGAGGTGACTCACTACCACCTTCACATGGGCTATTAGTGATGGACAATAAATGCTGGTCTCTCCAACTATGCCTAGATTTGGAAAATGAATTAAAACAACACTTGCTTTTGACAAATTTAGTAATCTTATAACACCACGTTGAATATGTCCTTCCCTATTCAAATAATTACTCCTACTGGTTTCCCCAAACCTCCTTTCACTACTGGTGTCAAACTATGGAGACCCAGGTCTGCTTCTTCACATTTTTTAGTTGGAAACAGCATTAACTACCAGCCACTTTCCTGCTGAGTGTGGCATTTGTTCCTAAGTGCGCTTACTCATGTGGTCCTCCAGAGGGCAGGCATGTACTGGTTCCCTGATCCAAGGTGCACAACCAAAAATAACCTGGTATCTGAACGCTCCTCGTAAATCACAAGAGACAGAAGGCCCAGCTGAGTTAACTACCCATTATCTGGCCATAGCCCTATATTGCTTTTACCAATACTTTTGGCCCTTTTTTGTTAAAGTGGAGCAGATTAGAGCACCTTGTGATTGAATGATCCAACAATAGTTGGAAGGTATTTATCACAACATGAATGAAAAATTGAAGGATGAATATTTGTTGCTGTTGTGTGTCAGCTTCTGTCTGTTATTTTAGTACTTGAGAGCTGGCACAAAACTCATGGTCTGCTGGGCAGTGGTGATCCCTGCTTCTGAGACCTGGACTACCAATAGCAGGCACCTCAAGGCAGTGCAATAATATCTCTCATGCTGTCTCTTCAAGATCCTCCAAGCTCACTGAAGGGACAATTTGGCCAATGTTAGTGTCCTCTGCCAGGCCAATGTCTCACCATTGAGGCCCTAATTACACTCAGGCCACAGTGGACAGATGCCTGATGTCAGGCGCTGAGATAGATGCTATTCTGAGATCTGTCATGAGAAGAAATTACCGGGGGAGCAAGTGGAGGAAAAGGTTCAAGGATGTGCTTAAAGCCTCCTTAAAAAAGCTGCAGCTTCCCCAATGACTCCTGGAAATCTCTGGCCCATGACTGGAGAAGGAGCGTTCGGGAGTGTACTGAGAACCTCGAGTCCATGCATTGGGAGGACACAGAAGCCTGATGTAAGAAGCAGGAGGAGTGCATCACCTCACTAGCTACCCCACCTGTAAAAGAGTCTGCGGATCCCACATCAGCCTCATTAGCCCCTCAGAACCCACAGTGGCAGAGTGAGGGCAAGTCAACCTCAATTCTGGGTGAATGCTGAAGAAGAGGAAGATTATTTATTTGTAGGGTTGCTAACTGTCCAAGATTATCCTTGGGTCCAGGAATTACTGATCAATCTCTTGGATGTTGTTGTGAGCAACATAGGAAAAGAACTTCAGGCATGCTATGAGAGAGGTGCCTGTTGCTAAGGAAATTCGGCATGCCTCCAATGATTCTCACCAATTTTTATCGATGTACCATACATATCATCCTCTCTGGATGCATCACAGCTTGATATGGCAACCGCTCTGCTCAATATCTCAAGAAATTGCAGAGAGTTGTGAACGCAGCCCCAGTCTATCATGGAAACCAGCCTCTCCTCCATTGACCTCATCTACACTTTCTGCTGCCTTGGAAAAGCAGCCAACATAATCAAAGACCCCTGCCACCCTGGAAATTCTCTCTTCTTCCCCCCTTCCATTGGGTAAAGGGTATAAAAGCTTGAAAACACGCGCGACCAGGTTTAAGGACAGCTTCTATCCTGCCGTTTTAAGAATCTTGAATTGACCTCTTGTAAGATAAAGGTGAACTCTTGACCTCACAATCTACCTCGTCATGGCCCTTGCACCTTATTATCTGCCTGCACTGCATTTTTTCTGTAACCGTAACGGTATATTCTGCATTCTGTTTTTGTGTTTCCCTTGGTACTACCTCGATGTACTTACGTTTGGAATGATCTGTATGGATGACACACAAAGTTTTTTACTGTATCTCGCTGCATGTGATAATAAACCAATTACTAATTTTTTTTGAACTTATCATTTATTAGTTTTACAAAAAAATGCAGGGTGGCAGAGAAAGGCTGTTTGATAGATTGCTGTTTACTACTTGGGTAACCCATGAGAGGCCAGCGTACCCAGGGATGGGCCAATCAAGGGAATGCGGTGATGAGGCAATTTGTGGCACTTGGTACGGAGGCTCCAACGCACAGGATCGCAGGAGGCTGCAGAAGGTTGTAGACTCAGCCAGCTCCATCATGGGCACAACCCTCCCCGCCATCGAGGACATCTTCAAGAGGCGGTGCCTCAAGAAGGTGGCATCCATCACTAAGGACCATCACCATCCGGGACATGCCCTCTTCTCGTTACTACCATCGGGGAGGAGGTACAGGAGCCTGAAGACCCACAGTCAATGTTTCAAGAACAGCTTCTTCCCCTCCGCTATCAGATCTCTGAACGGTCCATGAACCCATGAACACTCCCTCGTTATTTCTTTTTATTTATTTTTGTAATTTAAAGTGGTTTTTATGTCTCTGCACTGTACTGCTGCCGCAAAGCAACAAATTTCACATCATATAAGACAGTGATAATAAATCTGATTCTGATTCTGAAGTGATGATACCTACTGTAGAAGAAATCTCCAAATTAGAATTGGCACCCAATGTATCTGTGGAGAGAGCCTATTTATGGCATTTACAACTAACATTTGTGAAACAGCACAACACCTCCAGTTTATTTCCTACTTTCTGTCTGGTCTCATCCAGAAACTTGGACCTGGGAATCTTATCAGGACCCAGGTGATATCAAGGTCTGCTTCTGGTGTCATTTTTCCAGCCTATGCATTTCATTATTATTAGAAGGATTGGAAGGGGGAATTGGGAAGGATGGGCTGTGGGAGCTTTAGGGAATTGGGAGATTGGGTTTTGTGGGGAGAGCTGGGAACTGGAAGAATGGCTTTTTGTATCATTATCAGTACTGGAAGTGTTGAGATATCAGAAGAATGGGCTCCTTCAGGAGTGTTGTGGCACAGGAATTATTGGCTTTGTTGTATATTGAATTGGTGGTTGGAAGGATGGACTGTTGGGAAGTTAGGTTATTGGAAGTTTGAGCTTTGTTGGGGTGTTGGACAGAAAGAGGTCCCAGCTACGGACTGGAAGCGAACAGTAAAATGAAAACAATGGCACCTTCTAATCAGGCCCTTGAATTTATTTACATTTCGTACTCCAGACTTGGGCGCTCCACAGACAATGCTGAGAGCACTGGTCACTCTGGAAAAGCAAGCAGTAGAAATTATTGCAGCTCCTCTACATACCATCTACAGTATATTATTCGGTTAGTGTTTCTCATCCTGCTGCTTTATCTATTAGAATAGAATAAAATAAAGGTTTGTGTTTCTATATGTCCTCTGTGTTTTGGTTGAAAAACAACTTGGAGTCCAGAGCTATAGATAAAGCAAAAGCAAAAGCAAAAGGGAAACCAGGTGAAAAATCTCCCTGAAATTTACATACACTGAGCTTTATATTTTCTAGATACAAAGTCAAAGTCAAATTCAAAGTCGGGTTTATTGTCATATGCACGAGTACATGTGTGCACAGGTGCAATGAAAAACTTGCAACAGCATCGCAGGCACAGATCATCAGATATACGACATGCACAAGAAAAATACAAATTAGCAACATAAATTATACAAGAAAGAACACAATTAGTGGTCAAAGGGGTCATAATGTTGCTATACTGAGGTGGTGATTAACGTTGTGCAGGTTGGTTCAAGAACCGAATGGTTGAAGGGAAGTAGCTGTTCTTGAACCTGGTGGTGTGGGACTTCAGGCTTCTGTACCTCCTGCCCGACGGTAGCGGTGAGAAGATGGCACAGCCCGGATGGTGGGGATCTTTGGTTATAGATTTTGCCTTCCTGAGATCGCGCCTTATGTAGACACTACTGATGGTGGGGAGGGATGTGCCCCTGATGTATTGGGCTGAGTCCACTACTCTCTGCTTCTTATGTTCCTGCACATTTGAATTGCATGATGCAACCAGTCAGGACACTTTCAACAGTACATCTGTAGAAGTTTGTTGGAGTGTTCGGTGATGTGCCGAATTTCCTTAACCTTCTAAGAAAGTAATGAGGCTGGCACGCCTTCTTTGTGATTACGTCTATGTGCTGGTCCCAGGACAGGTCATCTGATATGCTGGTGTCCAGGAATTTAAAGCTATTGACCCTCTCCACTGCCAATCCACCAATGTAGACTGGCGCATGTTCACCCTCCTTAGATACAAAGATAATGCATTACATTTGATTGACAGATCAACAAATGTGACCATGATCACTTTTGGTGAGACGAGGTGGCCAGGTAGCCATCTGGAACCCCCATGCATAAGACAGAGACAGAGGGTATTTGTGTTCCAAGGGTGCCAAATGTTGTTACTCAAATGCAAAGACCATTCATCCATTTTTTCCCCCTTTAATAATGTTGTCTGGTACACTTCACATCTCTCTGTATTACACTGATTTCCTTCTGATCTCATCAGGTTCCTAAGTGTCTCTAAGGATTTGAGTGGAATCCAATTAACACATCTCTTTGTCTCAGCTGCCTTGAGAATGGCCTCATTATGTTTACAGTACCTTTGGCTAATTGTCCAGGAATACCTCATGGTCACGTCACATATTGCCCTGTACTGAACGAATATATCTATACACATGCACACACTGAGAAACCAATCGTTTGATAAATACAGTGATCAATTTGCAAACCATTTGTGTCAAATGGCTGCCTGCTGTGTAACTTTACAGCTGCTCTTCCTCATACAGAGTGGTCTTTGTTGTACTTTCTGATTTCAAAACTGCTTGCAGTTATCAATACATTCAATAGAAATGGTTTGAAGGCAGGCTCTTGACTGTTGCAATGATTCCTATATTAACTTCATATCCTCTGACTATGGCTCTCTCTACTCCCTAACACTGTAATATACCCAGGACTTCCCAAGACAACTAAGAGTCCTTGAAGTGTGATTTTGGAAACCTGACAATCTTCTACACATGGATATATACCAGCATGAGGTAATCATCAAATTATTGATGGTTGGTGTATGAGGGTTAAATATCGGCCAGGATACTGGGATGGTTTTCATCCTCTGGGGTTGCAGAGGATCTAATGGATCCATTACATCCATTTGAGAGGGCAGATCAAGCCTTGAGTTACCACCTCATCCACATGACAGCACTGCCAATAAGTGCCAAGGTTATGTCGTCACCTTGCTGCTGTGGTGAAATTCCATGGCCTGACTCAGAGACAAAAACGTTACCACTGAGCCATGGCTGAGCATGTGTCTGGGTGGAGGTGTGGTGTTACGTGCCTCTGCCATGTTCTCTGGAGTTTCATCGTCCAGAGAGTGGGTTGGTACAAGACAAAAGTTGACCCCTTGTTCCTAGTCCTTTTCACTATCCAGTGATCCCTGCCAATGAGGGAAAAGGCGCTGTTAGCAAATCACCTCAAGCAGGATTGCCTCTCAAAATCTGGATTCACACATGGAGATTTGTGTGTGGTAGTTGAGAGCTGAATGCCAAAGAAAGCCAATAATCCCACAAGTTTGTTCCTCATCACTTGAATCACCAAGGTCTAGAGGGCTACGGACCAAGTGCTGATGTATGGGATTTGTGTGGATGGGTAATTGATGGTTGACATGGACACGGTAGACTGAAGGGCCTGGTGTGCTGTAAGATTATAACTGCAGTGAGTGACTGCTGGTGTGTTTGGGGTTAACAAGGATAAACCAGCTGCTGTGTGTGTGGGGCGAGCTGGAATAGTCCAGGACAGTTTGTAGGTTGAGTTGGGATGGTACACAGACTGGGTGTTGCTGTGCATTTGGTGACACTCGAGGGACAGATGGTTCATGGGTGTGTGGGGTGAGGTGGGACAGGCCAGGGAGGGGACGTAAGATATAAGATATCTTTATTAGTCACATGTACATCGAAACACACAGTGAAATGCATCTTTTGCGCTTCCGGTGCCAACATAGCATGCTATACGATAGGGTCTTTCAAGAGACTGTTGGATAGGTACATGGAGCTGAGTAAAATAGAGGGCTATGGGTAAGCCTAGTAATTTCTAGGGTAGGGACATGTTCGGCACAGCTTTGTGGGCTGAAGGGCCTGAATTGTGCTGTAGTTGTTCTATTATCTATGTTCTATGCCCACAACTTCCTAACACATACATCTTTGGAATGTGGGAGGAAACCGGAGCACCCGGAGGAAACCCATGCAGACACGGGGAGAACGTAAAAACTCCTTACGGACAGCGCCTGGAATTGAACCTGGGTCGCTAGTGCTGTGGTAGCGTTACGCTAACTGCTACACTACCATGCCTGCCCATAAAAACGTAAGAAAATAGGAGTAGGAATAGGCCATTCGGCCCTTCAAACCTGCCCTACCATTCAGGGCAGGCTTGAAGGATCTTTCCCAGCCCTCAACTCCTCTGATGTGCCAGAGAAACAAAGGACCGCAGATGCTGGAATCTAGATGAAAAATACGATGAACTCAGCAGGCCAGGCAGCATCCGTGGAGAAAAGCAGGTGGTCAACGTTTCGGGTCAGACGCAGACTAGGTGACCGTTTCGCAGAACACCTGCGCTCTGTCCGTAACCGCGATCTGCATCTCCCCATTGCCAGTCACTGCAACTCCCCCTCCCACACTATCACAGGTTTGACAGTCCTCGGCCTCCTCCACTGCCAGGAGAAGTCCGAGCGCAAACTGGAGGAACAGCACCTCATTTTCCGTCTTGGAACCTTGCAGCCTAACGGCATGAACACTGAATTCTCCCACTTTAAGTAACCCCCACCCCCCTTCCCCACACCCCTCAACTGTGCCTCTTCTTTTCTTCCTTTTCCTAGCCTCTCTCTCTTTTTTCTACCCCTTTTTTTCTCTCCTTTGACCCATCCCCCGGTGGATCTGCTCTCCCCTCCTCCCCCGCACCTGCCCATCACAATCTCTTACCTGCATCTACCTATCACCACCCTGTGCCCACCCCGCCTCCCCTCTTTTGTCCGCCTATCACTGCTCTGCTTTTCCCTCCTATATATTGGGCTTCCCCTTTTCCTATCTTCAGTCCTGAAGAAGGGTCCTGACCCGAAACGTTGACCGCCTGCTTTTCTCCACTGATGCTGCCTGGCCTGCTGAGTTCCTCCAGCGTCATCGTGTTTTTCATCTCCTATTTAAATACCTTGAATCATGTTACCTCAGAAACCCTTTGGCGGGCAGAGAATTTCAGAGACTCATCACCCTCTGTGAGACGTTCCTACATATCTCAGTTTGAAAGTTTGAAATGACAGCCCCCAATCTTGGTGACTATGTCCACTCATTTGAGATTCCGGTGTGTATGGGGTGCTCCCACTCTGTGACAGATTGTGATATGTGGGAGGGTTGCCTTCTGTGTACAATTCTGATTACTGGGATTTATGTAGGGAGGGACAGCACAGCTATCTTGTGCGTGCAGTTGTTCCCTGCCCAGTTTTATTTCTAAACCTGATTGGAGGTGGAAAGTCTGAGCTGTCTGTAATGTGAAACTGGAAGAAGAATCAAAACTGGTTTAGAGCAAGTAGTTCACTGAAGGAACACGGAAAAGTATTTCTGGATTTCTAAGTCTGAAGTCAATGTAAGTATTTAAATATATTTATCAAAGTTAAATTTCTGAGCTGCCAGTTTCAGTCTGCTTGCTATTGAGCTGGTCCCCTGGTGTGCAGTGTGAGGAGGCAATAGACCCTCTCCAAATTGTTGTCTCTTGACTTAGAGATAGAATGTCTTTGACAAAATAGTAGGACTTGGTCTTCATAGAATATTGCAACATAACTGTACCACCTCTTTGATAGAAGTCCCCATTTAATCTTCCTTTCCTACAATTTACCTGTCACCACCAAAAATAAAATCCTTTTTAAGGCTATAAGTATTTCTGTATTGAAAAATGCGATTTAATCTCCTTCCATCATTTCTCCAGGCTGTGTATTTGCTTGTCTTTGTAATTTTTTAATCCCTCTATTCTGAAACCTCTTCCTGGGTTCAGGATTGATATGGGATTAGGTTCTGCATTCATTGCCTTTCACTGAGGTTCAGTTGGATGAGCACCACGTCTCACTGCGGGTTCATGTTCCTTGGTACTGTTTCACGTCGATGTCTATGTTCTGGTCGTTACCTCTCGCCTCGTTCTATGTTTGCTGTTAGACATTGGGGTCTGGTTCCGTGGGCAATGCCCCTTGTTGTAGTCTGGGTCTCCAGGGTAACGTATTCCACTGGAGTCCAATTCGACAGGCACTGCTCCTCAAAAGGGTCTGAGTTCCATGGATTCTGTTTATCACTGGTGCACTGTTCCAGGGAATGACTATTATTGGAACCAGGGATATGGGGATTATCCGACGCTGAAGGATTTGGGTTTATTTTCACTTGAGTTTAGGAGGAGAGCCGATTTTGTTGAAATAAATAAGAACCTGGTAGGAAGATGATGAGAGGCTATTTCCACTCGTTGGAGAGTCAAGACCAGGGCATAACCTGAGATTGAGGGGGGGTGACCAACTGGAACTGAGGTAAAGAGACATTTCTGTGCTTAGGTGGTTGCGAATCTTTGAAATTCCTTACCACAGAGGGTGATGGATGTTCACCTGTTGAGGATACTTATATCTGAGCTTGGCAGATTGATGGCACTAGAATACAGATGTTCTTACTGAATGGAGGAGCAGACCAGGTGGGTCAGAGTTCTGGCTCCTGCTTCTAACTCGCATGTTCTCATGACAATCTGGTGGACTGCGTTCCTGATTATTGCTGTTCTTTGTGTGAAAAATGCTTCCTACTTACACTCCTGTATGATCAACTCTAATTTTAAGACTATGCCTCCTTGTTGAATCGCCCAGCAGTGGAAATCATGTCTCTGTAACTACGCAGATTGCATAAATCTGGCTTGTATTCTCGTAAGGCTAGAAGGTGGAAGGATGATCTGACTGAAGTTTTTGAAGTTATAGTGATTTGATATGTTGATCACATTGTAGACATGAGTGGAGTCATAGACACTCTTTAAAGAGGAATAAGGAGGGGAGTACTTGTCCCTTGCCCACACCTAAAAACTGGTGACCATTTATGTGATTGCTGTGTGGGGAATCTTGTGTGGAAAGACTTGCGTCTATTTGCCTACATTACAACAGTAGTTACACTTCAGAAGGTACTGAATTAACTATGAAGTGTCCATTACTCTATACTATACAATAATTAGGGAGGATTTTAATATATATAGAGACAGGACAAACCAAATTAGCAATAATAGTGAGGAGGATGAATTCATGGCATTGTACATGCAGATTTACCATATTTCCGTGCAAGATAGAAAAGGCCATTCAGCCCATTGACTCCATGCCAGTAGTCAGTGCAATCCCATCAGCCCCATTCCTTGTCTTATTCCCCTGTAACCTATCCTCTCACACATGTCTGTTAACACTCCCACACACTTGGAGCAGCCAATTAACCACCAACTAGGGCACCTTTTTTGATGTGGGAGCAAACTGGAGCACCCAGGGCACATCCCTGCAGTCACAGGGAGAACGTGCAAACTCCACACAGACAGCAAACCGAGCTGCTGACGCTGTGAGGCAGCAGCACTACCTGCTGCCAGAATCAGTACATTATGGTATCAGACATGGAATGGATTATTTTCACTCCAGAATTGTGCAATCGGAAAGTGTTAATTAATAACCTTGTAGTTAAGCGCCTTGAGGGAAGAGTGATCATAATATGATAAATTGAGGGTAACTTAGTTCAGTTGTCGTAGATACTCTTTCCACATGCTACCTGACTTGCTCAGTGCTTTCAACATCTTCTGTTTTGATCTTAAATATAATTTCCTCTGTGGTTTGTGTAAAGTTGATGTTTTTACTGGCTGGAGAGTCTGAAACAAGGGGTCACAGCCTCAAAATAAGGTGCTGGCCATTCAGGACAGAGATGGGAAGAAACCTCTTCACCCAGTGGTGAATCGTTGGAACTCTCTACCTGGGAGGTTCAGTTTGTGAGTACATTCAAGACTGAGATCCATAGATATGGGAATATTAAGGATATGGGGTTAGCGCAGGAAAGTGGCTCTGAGGTCAGTAATGATGAAGCAAGAGAGCCTTCACCTGCCTATATTTTTATTGTTATGTGAGTGCTCATTAATATATTTGCGAAATCAAAAGGGACGAATGTGTTCCTTTGTTTAGACACGTACAGAGCACTGAACTGTGTGGACAGGAAGTCTTCAAATACTGACTCTGCAGCAGCAGCAGAGGGTAGGAGCTTTGGGTCTGGCTGGTTGCTCCAGGGTTAGGGTGAGCAATTCCATCGGTGGTTCACTAGTATAAATTCTTCACTCAGCACTGTTTGCCTGTGGGACACTGTTCACTGTACACTTCAGTTCAACAAATTGTCGCTGATTTAGTGTCACAGCTGGTGAGCACAGTGACTGCACGTTATCTGTAAAAGCTTCAGCTGGCGGGGTGGTTATCTGTCGATTAATAGGTTGGGTAAACAAGGCCTCTGGTATCAGTGGGGCTTTTTGTAAGTGTGGGTGGTAGGTGATACCGTGCAGCCTCCAATTTGATAGTGCTCTACCTAGCTCAGCTCCCGCTGAGAGCTGCCGAATTAATGAGGAGTCTGAACAGGTGGAGCTCAAGGGCAGGAATTATGACAAGGCCAATAAAGGTTGTTGAAGTAGCCAACACAAAAGGGTCCAAGGGTCAAATCAAGTGTTGTCTGTGGTATGGCTGGGCTGGGAAGATGGAGGGAAGGTGGGTAGATGGGGGTCATCTCTGGAGATGAGGTGAGACTGTCAATGCGTTAGGAGGAAACTATTGCTTTTATTGAGCGTCAGTCACAACCTCAGGATGTGCCAAAACATTGTACGGCCAATGACTATTGCAATGGAGCAGCACCCACAGCTGATATGTAGACAGTGAGATACCACAACATCAATGTGATAATGATCAGGTACTGTAATGTTGTCAACTGGAGGATAAACATTGGCTAAAACATCAAAGAAAACTCTTGCTGTTCTTCAGTATGGTTTGTGGGCTCCCTTACACAGGCCAGCGAGGGCAGTCACTGAAGCAGGAATTCTCCCACAGAGACCTTAGGTTTCTCACTTCTTTTGAACTGGCCAGGATTTACAGTGAATTCTCCTCAGTTCAAGCTCCCTGCTGAACGTTGGTGGAAATGTGTGGAAGGACTGATGCCTGTGGTGAAGGTGCATGGCGTTAGCTGTGTTGTGGTATTTTGTTTTGCTGTTGTGAGAACCAGTTTTTGACCAGCTGGTTAACTGCATTTCTTCCCCTGGGTGGTTCTAGTGCTGGAGAAGGGTGCAGTAACTCTCTGCATGATCTCATCGCAATTCAGTTTCACTCAACACCTTTATCACTTCCTCTTGCAGAACGCCTATAAATCGGGATTGCTAAATCTGATTGCATAGGCAACACAGCAGCTCATGAAGCCGTTTTCTGGTGACTTCCCTTCTTCATAGCTTAAACATTCCATGCCGGGAAACATCCTGGTGAATCTCCTCTGCACCTCCTCCAATGCAATCACGTCCTTTCTAAAGTGTGGTGAGCAGAACTGCGCACAACTGTGGCTAACCAATATGTTTATATGTGCTCATACGTGTACTTGAATGTGTTTGCATGTATCAGATCATGTGTCAGTCTCCCTCATTTCCTTCCACCTCCATTACAGTCTCTCTGAGTTCATCCTACACAGAATATCACCCCCTGCTCCCTTAATCCTTCTACTTAACTGCTCTCCACCAAATACCACCCCTCTCGCCCTGCCACCTCACATCTCCTGCCCCCCAGCTTGTTATTGCTGACTGCTTTCTCTCCTCAAATACTGAACATAGAACATAGAACACTACGGCACAGTACAGGCCCTTTGGCCCACAATGTTGTGCTGACATTTTATCCTGCTCTAAGATCTATCTAACCCTTCCCTCCCACATAGCCCCCCATTTCTCTATCATTCATGTGTCTATCTAAGAGTCTCTTAAATGTCCCTAATGTATCTGCCCCCACAACCTCTGCCGGCAGTGCGTTCCATGCACCCACCACTCTGTGTAAAAAACTTCCCACTGACATCCCCCTTATACCTTCCTCCAATCACCTTAAAATTATGCCCCCTCATGTTAACCATTGTTGCCCTGGGAAAAAGTCTCCTACTGTCCACTCGATCTATGCCTCTTATCATCTTGTACACCTCTATCAAGTCACCTCTCATCCTCCTCCTCTCCAAAGAGAAAAGCCCTAGTTCACTCAACCTATCCTCATAAGACATGCTCTCCAGTCCAGGCAGCATCTGGTAACTCTCCTCTGCACCCTCTCTAAAGCTTCGACATCCTTCCTATAATGAGGCGACCAGAACTGAACACAATACTCCAAGTGTGGTCTAACCAGAGTTCTACAGAGCTGCAGCTTTACCTTGTGGCTCTTGAACTCAATACCCCGACTAATAAAGGCCAACACACCACACGCCGCCTTAACAACCCTATCAACCTGCGTGACAACCTTGAGGGATCAATGGACGTGGACCCCAAGACCCCTCTGTTCTTCCACACTGCTAAGAGTCCTGCCATTAACCTTGATCTGACATTATTATTCACCTCCTCAAAACCTGGGCTCCATTGTCCATGCAAATTACAACCTCATCTATGACCTTCTTCCTCCAAAGCCTCCTGAATTTGGACCTACTTTTCCAGGAACCCTTTGCTTGAATACCCCGTGATCAATTTTCTAGCCCTGTCACAGGGAATGAAATTTCGCTGACAATAACCATACTGATTGTGGGTGGCGTGGTGGTGCCGCCGGTAGTGCTGCTGCCTTACATCTCCAGTGGCCCAAGTTCGAACCTGACCTCGGATGCTTTCTGCACAAAGTTTGCATTTTCTCTCTGTGACCGCTGGGGTTTCCCCGCCCCCGTGTTTTGTTACCTCTCACATCCCGAGGATGTGGCGGTTGGTAATCCGGCTTCTGTAAATTAACTGCACTGTCGGTAAGTGGCAAAGGAATCAATGGGCAGTTGATGGGTGTGTGAGAGAGAATAATGTGCAGGGTTATAGGGAAATGAGTGGGGGAGTTGGATTGAGGGATTACTCTTCTGGGGATGCCAGCATGGACCGGTGGATTGAATGGCCCCATTCTCTTTTGTAACAAGTAAACCTAATCTCTCCCTCCCCATTCTTCTCCACCTGCGATTTATCTGTGACCTTTCTGCCCTTTCCAGTTGGATTCATTCCATCTACCCGGCCATAGCCTGGCAGGCTCGGTAGTGTAGCCGTTAGGGTAAAGCTATTACAGCGCCAGCGACCCAGGTTCAATTCTGGCCACTGTCTGTAAGGAGTTTGTACGTTCTCCCCGTGTCTGCGTGGGTTTCCTCCGGGTGCTCTGGTTTCCTCCCACATTCCAAAGACGTACTGGGTTAGGAAGTTGTGGGCATGCTATGTTGGCAGTGGAAGTGTGGCGACACTTGCGGGCTGCCCCCAGAATACTCCACGCAAAGATGCATTTCACTGTGTGTTTTGATGTACATGTGCCTAATAAAGATATCTCACCTCACCTCACCTCACCTCACCTCACCTCACCTCACCTCATCTCATCTCATCTCATCTCAACCTTCTACCCTTGGACCCCTCTATATTTTACCTACATGTTGCTACCTAGCAACATCATCCAAAAGCAGCCAGTCTCCACATATTCGCTCCAGAGTTAAGCTGAGCAACTCCACAGGTGGTTCACCGGTATAAAGTCTTCACAACATCTAACCCCATTTCAGTTTCACCTGTCTTGACCTGCCCCTGTTTCTGTCCACCCTCCAGTGCTGAATGAGAAAACATTTCCTCCCTTTAAATTACAGGAAGACCAAACTCACTGTCTTTGTTCCCGCCACCATCGACGGCATTCCCTTCTCTCTCACTGGCATCTCTCTGGGACTGAACAAGACCATTGGTGTCAGACTTGACCCCGGTGCGAGATAAGGACCACTTCTGTATATCCGCCTCTGTGGCACTGTCCAGCTCTGCCACGTGTCAGCTTCCCTTTCACTCATTGGCCGGATGTAGGCTTCATGGACAAGCCCAGCATCTGTTGCCCTTGTGAAGCTGATGCTAAGCTGCTTTCTTTAGCTGCTGCTGTCCTTAGAGTCAAAGGCTCATGCAGCACAGGAACAGAACCTTAAGCCCATCGAGTCCATGCTGGCTCTCATGTATCCATCCATAGCAAGCTCATTCACCAGCTCTTGGCTGATAGCTTGCCATGCCATGGCATTTCAAGTGTTCATCTAAGTACTTCTTGAATGATGTGAGATTAACCATCTCCACCACCCCCTTGGGCAGGGCATTCAAGATTCCAACCACTCTTTGGATGGATATTTATTCCCTCAAATCCCCTCTGAATCTCCTATACCTTACCTTGAAACTATGCCCTCTAGCTATAGACACCTCTGCCATGACAAGAAGTTTCTTTCTCTCTACCCTACATATTCCCCCCATAACTTTGTACACTTCACTTAGGTCCCCCGCAGATTTCTCCATTCCAAGGAAAACAAACTCAGATGAAAAACACGCTGATGCTGGAGGAACTCAGCAGGCCAGGCAGCTCCGTGGAGGAAAGCAGGTGGTCAACGTTTTGGGTCAGGACCCTGCTTCAGGACTGAAGATCGGAAAAAAGGAAGCCCGATATACAAAGGAGGGAAAAGCAGAGCAGTGATAGGTGGACAAAAGAGGGGAGGCAGGGTGGGCACAGGGTGGTGATAGGTAGATGCAGGTAAGAGATAGTGATGGGCAGGTGCGGGGGAGGAGGGGAGGGCAGATCCACCGGGGGATGGGACAAAGGTAAGGGGGAAAAAAGGGGGTAGGAAAAAGAGAGCGAGGCTGAGAAAGGGAAGAAAAGAAGAGGCACGGTTGGGGGGGTGGGGGAGGGAGTGGTTGAGGGGATTACATTTTTTGGTAGAAAGGGGTGGGGGGGGAAGATATGCTTGGTGATGGGGTCCTGTTGGAGGTGGCGGAAGTGGCGGAGAATGATGTGTTGGATAAGTAGGCTGGAGGAGGAAATGTGAGGACAAGAGGGACCCTCTCCCTGTTGGGTCTTGGGGGGGGGGTGGAGGGGTGTTGGGGTGAGAGTAGAGGTGCGGGAGATGGAAGAGATGCCGGTGCGAGCTCACTCGACTACAGTAGGGGGAAAAAGCCATGGTTAGTAAAGAAGTTGGACATCTCGGATGTCCTGGAGTGGAAAGCCTCATCGTGGAAGCAGATGCGGCGGAGGCAGGGAAATTGAGAAAAAGTCATCCTTGCAAGAGACAGGGTGGGAGGAGCTGTAATCGAGGTAGCTGTGGGCGTCAGTGGGCTTGTAGAAGATGTCGGTGAATAAGGAATCTCCTGAGATGGAGATGGAGAGATCGAGGAAGGAGAGAGAGGTGTCAGAGATCGTCCAAGTGAATTAGTGGTGAAAGTTATGAAACTGTCGAGTTCCGCAAGGGCTGTCGTCAATATAGTGTTGACCGCCTGCTTTTCTCCACGGATGCTGCCTGGCCTGCTGAGTTCCTCCAGCAACATGGTGTTTTTCATCTAGATCCCAGCATCTGCAGTCCTTTGCTTCTCTAAAACAAACCCAGACTCTCCATTCTCTGCTCATAACTGAAGCGCTCCATCCCAGGCAACATCCCGGTGGGTCTCCTCTGCACCCTCTTACAGCACAATTACACCCTTTATATAGCGTGGAGTCCAGAATGATGCACAGTACTCCAGCTGTGGCTTAAACAATGTTTTATAAAGTTATACCATAACCCCCCTGCTCGGATATTCTATGCCCTGGCTAATGAAGGCAAGTACCCTTTATGCCTTCTTATCTACCTATGCTTCCACTTTCAAGGCCCATCTGCTCTTCAGTACTTTCTGGGGTCTTTGATTCAATGATGTTAGACTGGTGTAAATTTCTGGCTTGTCCTTGCTGCCTTTCTTGAATAGAGGTTTCACAGTTGTCATGTTCCAATCAATGACACCTCACCTGTGGCCAGATTACTTTGAAACATTTCTGTCAGAGTCCCAGCAATGACCATGCTTGCCTGCTGTAACAAGCTGGAACACATCTCCTCGGACCTTAGGAATTTATCCACCTTTAAGCCCACTAAATCATCTAATATTCCTTCCTTTTCCACGGCAATCCTCTGAATTCTCAACTGTAATTTACTTGTTCACAATGAATACAGATGAAAGGTATCCTCTGGCTCCATACATAGATTACTCTTTGGTCACTAATGGGCCCTACTTGTTCCCCGGTTACACTCTTGCCCTTAATACACCTGTAAATATCTTTGGGATTTCCCTTAACCTCACCCAGAACTGCTATTTCATGGTTCTACTTCACCCTCCTATCAACTTTTTGAAACAATCCCCCACGACCTTACACTTTCTATATTGGCCTCCCCAGTTTTTAGTTCTCTAGACCTGACTTAAACTTCTTTTTTTTCTTTATTCAGTTCTCAATACCCCTTGTCCTCCAGGCTTCCTTGGAATTAATGGTCTTACCTTTCCTCCTGACTGGAACATGTTGGCCTTGAACTCTCATCATTTATGTTTGGATGAGCCCCAATGGTCACATGTGGACTTCACTGCAAGTAACTGCTCCTGTTCACTTTTGCTGGGTCCTGTCTTATCAAATTGAAATTAGCCTTCCCCCAATTCAGGACTGTAATTTCCATTCTATGTTTTTACTTCTCTAATAATAACTTGAAGATTTTCAGAGTTCTGGTCACCAGAATTCTCTCCCACTGACACTCCAAAGTCAGAAGTCAAAGTCAAGGTCGAGTTTAGTGTCATGTGCACAAGTACATGTGTGCACAAGTGCAATGAAAAACTTACTTGCAACAGCATCACAGACACATGGCATCAGAAGAGCAGCATTCACAAAAAAAATTAAGCATAAGTTACAAGACAGAACATAATTAAAACAAAAAAAAGTTCGTTTTAGTGCAAAGTGGTCATAGTGTTGCTATACTGAGGTAGTGATTAAGGTTGTGCAGGCTGGTTCATGAACTGAATGGTTGAAGGGAAGTAGCTGTTCTTGAACCTCGTGGTGTGGGACTTCAGGCTTCTGTACCTCCTGCCCGATGGTGGCTGCGAGAAGATGGCACAGCCCGGATGGTGGGGATCTTTGATGATGGACGCTGCCTCCTTGAGGCAGCGCCTCCTGTAGGTACTCCCGATGGTGGGGAGGGATATGCCCGTGACGTATTGGGCTGAGTCCACTACTCTCTGCAGCTTCTTACGTTCCTGCGCGTTCGAATTGCCGTCCCAGACCGTGATGTAGCCAGTCAGGACACTTTCAACAGTACCTCTGCAGAAGTTTGTTAGAGTGTTTGGCGACAAACCAAACCTCCTTAACCTTCTAAGAAAGTAAAGATGCTGGCGCGCTTTCCTTGTGATTGTATGTACTGTATGTGCTGGGCCCAGGACAGGTCATCCAATATGTTAATGCCCAGGTATTTAAAGCTGCTGACTCTCTCCACCGCCGATCCCCCGATGTAGACTGGCACATGTTCACCCTCCTTCCCCTTCCTGAAGTCAACAGTCAGCTCTTTAGTTTTGCTGACATTGAGCAAGAGGTTGTTGCAGCACCACTCACCCAGGTGTCCTATCTTGCTCCGCTAAGCTGACTCATCGCCACCTGTGATTTGTCCGACAACAGTGGTGTCGTCGGTGAATTTGTACATGGCATTGGAGCTGTGCTTAGCCACATGTGTATAGAGAGTAGAGCAGGGGGATAAGCACACAGCCTTGAGGTGCAACTGTGTTGATGGTCAGTGAAGAGATGTTGTTACCGATCCTCACTGACTGAGGTCTGCCGATGAGGAAGTTGAGGATCCAGTTGCAGAGGGAGGTACAGAGGCCCAGGTCTTGAAGCTCGATGATGAGTTTGGATGGGATGATTGTGTTGAGTGCCGAGCTGTGGTCAATGAACAGCAGCCTGACGTATGAGCTCCTGTTGTCCAGATGGTCCAGAGCAGAGGGAAGAGCCAGAGAATCACATCTGCTGTTGATCTGTTGTGGCGGGAGGCAAATTGAAGTGGATCCAGGTCATCTCTGAGGCAGGAGTTGATTCGTGCCATAACCAACCTCTTGAAGCACTTCATTCCGGTTGATGTAATCCATTACACTAGATGGGAGTCATTGAGGCAGGTCACCTCGTTTTTCCTGGGCACCGGTACAATAGATGCCTTTCTGAAGCAGGTGGGAACCTCAGACAGTAGAAGCGAGAGGTTGAATATGTCCGTAAATCCTCCAGCCAGTTGGTCCGCACGGACCTTTAGCACTCGGCCGGGTACACCGTCTGGACCAGATGCCTTTTGTGGGTTCACCCTTTTGAAGGATGCCCAGACATCGGCCTCAGAGTCTGAGATTACAGGGTCATCCGGAGATGTGGGGGCTCGTGTGGGTGTGTTGTGGTTCTCCCTATCAAGGTGTGCATAAAAGGCACTGAGCTCATCCGGGAGTGATGGGTCACTGCCACTTATGGTACCCGATCTCGCCTTGTAGGAAGTTATATTGTGCAAGCCCTGCCACAGCTGTTAAGCCTCCACCTATAGTTCCAGTTCAGTCTCAAGTTGCCTCTTTGTGCTCTCAATGGCCTCTGGAGGTCGTACCTGGACTTTCTGTGTGACTCTGGGTCACCAGCCCTAAACGCCACAGATCGAACCCTCAATAGATGACCAATCTCCTTGTTAATCCAGGGCTTCTGGTTGGGGAAGACTTGGAACATTTCTGTGGGTACACCCTCATCCACACGTCCTTATGAAGTCGGTGACGACCGTGGCATATTCATTTAGGTCCACTGACGAATCCCCGAACGTGATCCAGTCATCGACTAGAAACAATCCCGAATCCGCTTCTCCGCCTCTGCCGTCCAGCTCTTCATCGTCCCCTTCCCCAGTGCCGCGCTCTTCAGTTTCCGTCTGAACGCAGGCAGAAGGAGCACAGCCAGGTGGTTGGATTTACCAAGTGCGGGCAAGGGAAGGAGCGGTCGGTGTTCCTGATGGTGGTTCACCAGTGGTCGAGTGTGTTGGATCCTCTGGTGTTACAGGTGATGTGTCGACAGGAGTCAGGCAGAGACTTCTTCAGGCTGGCCTGATTAACGTCTCCCGCCATGGTGTGACAGGGGTTGGGGTACACTGCTTGGTTCCTGTTGATCACAGCACTCAGTTCCTCAAGTGCCAGCGTGATGTCTGCCTGAGGTGAGGTGAGGACTGCAGTCAGGGTGACGGCGGAGAACTCCTGCCGTAGGTAGAATGGTCGGCACTTCACTGCCAGGTGTTTCAGGGTGGGGGGAGCAGGAACGGGACACGACCGCCACGTCCATGCACCGCCACGAGTTTATCCTACAGCAGACGCTGCCGCCTTTTGCCTTTCCCGATGCTGCCATCCGGTCCATGCGGTGCATCAAAGAACCTTCCGGCTGGAGCGCCGTGTCAGGAGAGTTGGGGGTGAGCCATGTCTCTGTGACACAGAGTACACAGCAGTCCCTCATGTCCCTCTGATACAACAGTCTTGCTCTCAGGTCTTCTATCTTGTTCTCCAGTGATTGCACATTGGCTAAAACAATGCTGGAGAGGGCAGGCCTTAGGACCCTAAGCTTCAGTCTGACCCGAAGCTCCTCCCCGGCGACCACGTTTTCTGACATTATGGAGACCTCCCCGACGTTTCCAAGTGCTGAGCTCACCTTCTGGGTAGTCTGTTTTGCCCAGGTTCATCGGATCACTCATTCACTTAAATGGCTTAAAAGCATGTTATTTTACTGCAGTTGTTTCCACTGAAGTTTTCAGTTTTAAACGGTCACATCTTGAGTATGTAACGATGTTGTTGTTAGCTGCCAGGTAAATGTCGCCTCTCTCCAGCACCATCTTGAGTCATCCCTGATGGTCCAGTGGTTAGAAATCGGCGCTCTCCCTATATTTGCCTGGCTTCATTCTCTAAGAGTAGATCCAGTACTCCTCCTTCTCCGGTTGGACTATCTATACATGGGTTCAAAAAATCTCCTGAATGCTCTTTAAGAATTCTGCCCCCCCCAAGTCTTTCACACTAAGGTGATCCCTGTTAATACAAGGGAAGTTGAAATTTCCTCCTACCATTACCCCATTGTTTTTATACTGCTCTGTGATTTGGGCCTATCTCCTGCTGTCTGTAGTACAGCCCCAGAGAAATAATCACTCATTTTGTTTCTGAGCTCCATCCATATGACCTCATTTGAAGATGATGATACCTTCCCTCCTTCTTGTAGTAATGGACTCCTTGATTAATATTGAAATGCCATTTCCTCTTTTGTGTCACCCTGTCACAGCTGGAGGTTCTACCCTGGAATGCTGTGTTTCTAGTCCTCCTCATCATTCAACAATGTCTCTGTGACGGCAACTTTATTAGATCTCTGTGTATGAATCACCACCCTCAGGTCATCTGCCTTCTCAGACTCGTTGCAAGACTGGATTGCAACTAAAATAGTTCCTCAGTTGTGCCTTGTCAAGTTATATGTAAACTGCCTACTAGACTGACTTAGTTTTCCTTTTCTATTTGGCTGTTCCTCATTTTCTGGTGAAGGAACTTCAACAGTATCGATGGGTTTTGAGTACAGGCGGTGTATAGCGACTGTAGAGTGGTTTTCTTCAGGGTTCTGCAAACGGGACGTTTTGATGCATCTGAACGACTTGAACTCAGGGATAAACGGCGTCATTTCAAAGTTTGCAGATGACATGAAACTCAGAAGAACTGTAACCAGTGAGAAAGATGGTAAAGGTTCGCAGAGGATTTCAACCAAAGAGGGGAACAGAAATGAAACTTAAATTAAATAAAACTTAATTGAGAGAAGTGTGAAATGATGCATCTGGGGAGAAACAGTAAGGCAAGTCAAAGTTCCTATGTTCTCCTTAGAGAAGAAATAGTAACTGGAGACGTTTTTTAGTTATTCATTGGATATAGATGATACTGGCAGTGCCAGCATTTATTGGCCAGGCCTAATTGCCCTACAGAAAGTAGTGTGAGCTGCTTTCATGAACTGCAGAGTCTTTCTGATGAAATGCTGACCCAATGCTGGTGGGTAGCACTTACCCCCAGTCCTGGCCTTGCTGCATGCAGGGGTGGGCTGCTTCACCTTCCAGGAGTTGCACGTGGAATTGAACATTGTGCAATTGCCAGCGAGCATCCCCCGCTTCTGACATTCTGACCTGACGGAAGGATTGAGCCAGTGAAGGTGATTGGGCCTTGGGTACTTCCCTGAGGAACTCCTGGAATTGAAAGGATTTAAGGATTTAAGGACCTCTGATGTACGATTCCAACCAATGAAAAGGTTTCCTCTTTTAGATTTAAATTTTGCCAGAGTTCATTAACATCCAACTTGTTCAGATGTGAAGGGAGCCACTCTCAGCTTACCTCTAGAGTTCAGTCCAGATGAAGGGTCTCGACCTGAAACGTCGACTGTCCATTTCCCTCCACAGATACTGCCTGACCTGCTATGTTCTTCCTGCATCTTGTGTGTTGCTCCAAGTTCCAGCATCAGCAGTCTCTTGCGTCTCTAGAATTCACTTCCTTGGTCCATGTTTGGGCTGAGGTTTTGGAGTCGAGCATTCCTGGCTAAACCCACATGCATTTTATTGGTGAGTATGTGCTGAAGTGACACCTTCCAGAACTTTATTGATGATTGACATCAGAATTATGGAATAGTTAATATTGCATTTGGATTTGTCCTGCTTTTTGTGGACAGGACAAACATGGGCAGTTTTCCACACTGTTGGAGAGATGCCAGTGCTGTAACTGCACAGGAACAACTTCACTCAATGTGCGACTATACAGCTGAGATTGTTGGTCTCATCGTCTTTGTTACTGCAGATTCTGTCTGATGCCTACATTCTCTAGGACTCTGCCACCTGATAGTGACACTGATGCTACTCTAGATAATGGACATTGAAGTGTCCCACTCATAGTTCAGGGTCATTCAAAGTTATGAGGCACAGACATGATGGGCTGAATGGCCTCCTTCTCAGCTAGGTGTATCAATGACCAAAATTTTACTTAACCCAGGCTCAGTTATTGCTTCAGAAAAGGTTGCACTCCCTCCACTGAGATCACCTGTCCATTGCTGAGCTTCCTGTAATGTGGGAGGTACACCTGTAGTCACAGGAAGAGGGCTGGGCCCTTGGATTCTAAGACCCAACAACGCAACTTCAACATTGTGACTGTGGTACATTGGTGTTCAGGTTTATCATAGAATCATAGAATCATAGAACAATAAAGCACAATACAGGCCCTTCAGCCCACAATGTTGTGCCGACCTTTAAACCTCGCCTAAGTCTATCTAACCCCTTCCTCCCACATATCCTTCTATTTTAAGTTCCTCCATATGCTTATCTAGCAATCTCTTGAATATGACCAATGTACTTGCCTCCACCACCACCCCAGGCAGCGCATTCCACGCCCCAACCACCCTCTGGGTAAAAAACCTCCCTCTGATATCTCCCTTGAACTTCCCACCCATTACTTTAAAGCCATGCCTTCTTGCATTGAGTATTGGTGCCTTGGGAAAGAGGCGCTGGCTGTCTACTCTATCTATTCCTCTTAATATTTTGTACACCTCTATCATGTGTCCTCTCATCCTCCTTCTCTCCAAAGAGTAAAGCCCTAGCTCCCTTAGTCTCTCCTCATAATGCACACTCTGTAAACCAGGCAGCATCCTGACAGATCTCGTCTGCACCCTTTCCAACGCCTCCACATTCTTCCTATAATGAGGCGACCAGAACTGGACACAGTACTCCAAGTGTGGTCTAACCAGAGTTTTGTAGAGCTGTAGGACTGCTGTAGGACTCTCTATGACTCTATCAATAGAATACATTCTATTGTTAGAGTCGCAGAGAGTCCTACAGCATCAAAACAGGCCCGTCAGCCCAGAAACCTCCAAACACCACCCAATGCAGGGTGTCTAGAAAGAAACCATATTCTCAAATATGAGGTCATTTGTTCAGTATTCAGATGAGAAGAAATTTCTTCACTTGGGATAGTGAATCCTTGGAATTCTCAGAGTGTAAATTTTAAGAGTGCTGCAGAGGCTCAGGATTTAAGTATATTCAAAACCTACTGATATATTTTTGGATACTAAGGGAATCAAAGTTAGTAGAGAAAGTAGCACAGAGGTAATCAAACTACCATGATCTTATTGAATGCTGGAGCAGACCACAGTGGCCTACTTCTGCTTCAATTTCATATTTTCTAATATTAATCCTTGAGTAAATGTTGGAACTCTTATAACAGAACTAGGAAGGCATGGGTTCAATTACCAATTCAGAGACTGGGATATATAATCTAGGGCAGATGCTTGTGCAGTACAGGAGTGCTGCACTACCTTTCAGATGAGGTGATAAACTGAAACCTTGCCTTTGCACTCTGAAAGAGATAAAAAATCTTTCCCTGTACTCCACTGGTAATACTGAGGAATCTCAGCAAGACTAGGCTCTGCTGCCAGATTTCAGCGGCAGAGTAAGTGGACAGATATGGTCCTCCATTAGCAAGTTTGGGAATTCTTTGCTTGTCAATGCATACATGGAAGGCCGGGACACGTTACTGTTCGAAACCACAAGGTCTACCTACCGATTATTACAATCACATCCTGATCATTGGCAATGTAAATCTTGCCCTGGTCAGTACTCCGAGACAGGAACAGTAGGCCAATTTCAGTGAGGTTTGTTAGTGCAGTGTTGATGTCCCAAGGATCAATTGTCAGTGCAATTATGGTAGGAGACCTACTCTCTAATCACCTTGGGTGGATTTGGCCTCCAGCTGACATTCTTTCCACCCCTTTCCTCCACACCCTTCCAGCAGCTAATCCTGTTCTACGTGTCATCTGTTCATCCCCCTACCATGCTGTCTTCCAAGAGGAATGCCCATGAGTTCAGCCATTTCTGAATTATCACAGAGTGTTTCAAAATCCTGCTATATCACATGCCAAAGATGTCTTAAACTTGAAACAATGGAATATCGTTATAAACTTGTAGAAGTATAACAACATCCAGAACAAATTAACTTACAAGATGACCTGGATGAGGAAGTAGAGGGGTGGGTTAGTAAGTTTGCAGATGACACGAAGGTTGGGGGTGTTGTGGATAGTTTGGAGGGCTGTCAGAGGTTACAGAGGGACATAGATAGGATGCAAAGTTGGGCTGAGAAGTGGCAGATGCAGTTCAACCCAGATAAGTGTGAAGTGGTTCATTTTGGTAGGTCAAATATGATGGCAGAATATAGTCTTAATGGTAGGACTCTTGGCAGTGTGGGGGATCAGAGGGATCTTGGGGTCCGAATCCATAGGATGCTCCAAGTGGTGGTGCAGGTTGACTCTGTGGTTAAGAAGGCATATGGTGTATTGTCCTTCATCAATCGGGGAATTGAATTTAGGAGCCGAGAGGTATTGCTGCAGCTACATAGGTCCCTGGTCAGACCCCACTTGGAGTACTGTGCTCAGTTCTGGTCGCCTCACTACAGGAAGGATGTGGAAGCCATAGAGAGGGTGCAGAAGAGATTTACTAGGATGCTGCCTGGAATGCGGAGCATGCCTTATGAAAGTAGGTTGAGGGAACTCGGCCTTTTCTCCTTGGAGAGATGGAGGATGAGGGGGGACCTGATAAAGGTGTATAAGATGATGAGAAGTATTGATAGGGTAGATAGTCAGAGGCCTTTTCCCCAGGGCTGAAATGGTGGCTACAAGAGGACATAGGTTTAAGGTGCTGGGGAGTAGATATAGAGGAGATGTCAGGGGTAAGTTTTTTACTCAGAGAGTGGTGAGTGTGTGGAATGGGCTGCCGGCAGCTGTGGTGGAGGCGGATACGATAGGGTCTTTTAAGAGACTGTTGGATAGGTACATGGAGCTGAGAAAAATAGAGGGCTATGGGTAAACCTAGTAATTTCTAGGGTAGGGACATGTTCGGCACAGCTTTGTGCGCCGAAGGGCCTGAATTGTGCTGTAGTTTTTCTATGTTTCTATGATACAGAATGTCTCCAATTTTCTTTCAGTGTTGCTCAGATTTGATTTTCCTCTCTTCCTCCTCCTCCTTCAGCAGTCTATCAGGATTGAGGAAGTTGTTTCCACTCCTGTTCCTTGGGTTCAGAGGTGGCTGATGAGACCAACGTGGTTGAAAAAAATATCAGCTTGTGGAGTTGGATGGAGGTAATGCATTGATGTGGAAAGAAAATTGTCTGGCTAACAGCGGACGGAATGTATAAATGTGTCTTTCACTGGCTGGCAAGATGTAACAAGTCAAGTGCCGCAGTGATTTGTGGTGCACCGCAGGTTTTGACATTTATGTAAATGATTTGGATGGTTGTTACATTGCCTGACAACACAAAGATGGGTAGGAAAGTACTTGTGAAGAGGCTATAAAGGTTAAAGGAATAGATACTGATCTAGAAAATGGAGGATAATGTGGGAAAATGTGGAACTGTCCGTTTTGTTAGGAAGAATTAAACAGCATTTGGTGAGAGTTTGTAGTGCATTAAAGTGCAGAGGACTTTTGCCCGGGCATGTTTTACCTACCAAAAGCAGGATAAATCCAATTGGGTTAATTACTGGCAATCAGTCTATTCCCAATCACCTGCAAAGTGATGAAGCAGTCACTGACAGTGTCCTCAAGTGGCACTTCCCCACTAGTGTGTTGCTCACCAATTTTTCCAGGATCTCTCGGCTCCAGACCTTATCACAGCCTGAATTTAAGGGCAAATGGCTCTGTGGTGAGACAAATAATGCTTCCCGGCTTACAGAGCTCAAAGCACACCACATCCCTGCAGTCTCCCTCATGCTGCGTATGTGGTCTGACAGTGCCTGAGTGTTCTTTAAATGTACATCTAGACATTTGTATGTGCGCGATCATGAGCGTGCATACATGTGTGTGTGTGTGTGTGTGTGTGTGTGTGTGTGTGTGTGTGTGCGCATGCATACATGTGTGCATCCATGTAGGCATCTTCAGCCATCTTGGACCTCCTTGCCATCTGACCAGGTCCAGGTGGTAGCTGGTGTGCAATGACAGCCTCATCTAACAAGAAATCACACACAGGCATCTTCTTCCACTCCTCAAAATGACATTCAGGACCTGGAAGGTAAGGATCCTCATGGACTGTCCCACCAACGACCCTGTCGGTCACTTCAACATTGATGTCACACTGAGTGACACACGATGGGCAGGAGATGGCCAGCGGAAAGAACAAGACAGGGCCTCACTTCCATCTGGAACAAAAATGGGGTGGTTTTATCGTTGAATGAGCTAGTCTGGTGTCCTAGTGACTCCCTTTGTGGGATAAGCTCATTCTAACACAAAACAAGCAATAAGATGTTGTAACCTTGAAGAAAGGAAACATGTCTGATTGTGCTACTTACAGAGCGGCCTCCCTGCTGTTTGCTACAGGGAATAGGTCCTCGTCGACTGTGTCCTCTTGTTGGCTGAAGAGCTCATCCTAAAATCACACTGTGGACTTTGTCCATCAAGATGGTATTATGGACGTGATCTTCACTGCACAACGAATCCCGGAAAGTGTAGAGCGCAGCATTGACCATTTGATCTTTCTCAGCCTCACAAAAGCCTTTGACTTCATCAACTGAGAGGATTGTGCAGAATCCTGTTCAAATTTAGCTGTCTTCCTTCAGAAATTCATTGTTGTACAATATCCACTATATAATAACATGCAAACTGTGTTCTACCTAATGGTTCACCTTAACCCAATCCCAGTGCAGACTGGGTTCAAGCAAGCCTGTACCATTGCACCAAAACTCTTCTTAAAATTCCTTGCTGCAATATTGTCCCCTACCTCCAACAAGCTTCACACAGGAATGGAGTTAACCTACAGGAACAACAGGAATTTCTTCAACCTTTGTCACCTCTGCTTCAGAATCAAGATACCCCAAACTCAGGCTTCAATTCACAGGACACGGATGAGACTAGCGTTGTGTGCACATTCAAAGACCAAGCTCCAAGTGACACCTTCACTGAAGTGTACAAAAGGATGAACGTTCAACTAATTATCCGGAAGTCAAAGGTCCTTCATCAGCCAGTCCCTGCTGTATAATACTACCCTCTCCTCGCCCCCAAGTATAAAGGTCCAAGATGAGAACCTGGAAAAAGTGGATTACTTCTCGTATTTTGGGAGCTACCTCTCAGCAAAGGCAATGACACAATTCATCATCTCCTCCACTGCACCAGCACAGCTTTGGGTTGACTTAGGAAAAGAGTGTTCAGGGACCAAGACATCAAATCCAGCACAAAGCTCATGGTCTACCAGGCGGCAGAGATTCCTGTCCACCTGTATTTCCAGGACATGGACTACTATAGCAGGCACCTCAAAATGCCAGAGAGATGTCATCAACCTAATGGTCCACCTTAACCCAATCCCAGTGCAGACTGGGTTCAAGCAAGCATGAAAACTCTTCTCAAAATTCCTTGCTGCAAACTTTACACAGAAATGGAGTTAATCCACAGGAAGAACAGGAATTTGTTCACCCTTTCTCACCTCGGCTTCAGAATCAAGATTGGTATTGGTATTGGTTTATTATTGTCACTTGTACCGAGGTACAGTGAAAAACTTGTCTTGCACACCGATCGTACAGGTCAATTCATTACACAGTGCAGTTACATTGAGTCAGTACAGAGTGCATTGATGTAGTACAGGTAAAAACAATAACAGTACAGAGTAAAGTGTCACAGCTACAGAGAAAGTGCAGTGCAATAAGGTGCAAGGTCACAACAAGGTAGATCGTGAGGTCAGAGTCCATCTCATCGTATAAGGGAACCGTTCGTCATATCACAGTGGGGTAGAAGCTGTCAAGTCTGGTGGTACGTGCCCTCAGGCTCCTGTATCTTCTATCTGATGGGAGACGAGAGAAGAGAGAATGACCCGGGTGGGTGGGGTCTTTGATTATGCTGTCTGCTTCACCAAGGCAGCGAGAGGTAAAGGCAGAGTCCAAGGAAGCTGGTGTCTGTGATGCGCTGGGCTGTGTCCACAACCCTCTGCAGATACCCCAAGCTCTGCAAAATCCAATCCTATTGACAAGATAAGCAAACCAACGTCAGCATCGTCTCCCAGCCAACACCCCCAGCATCGAGGCTCTGACCATCTGGAGCAGCTCCAGTGGGCAGGCTCCATCAGCTGCTTGCCTTAGACCAGACTCCTGAAACGCTCTGCTCTGAATTCCATCCCAGCAAAGGACTTCAAGAAGAGCAGAAGAAAAATGTAACAGCCTCACTCACTCATGGGAAACCCAGACCCGTGAGCACTCAGAATGGAAAAGGAGCAACATGAAGGGTCTGAGCATCTTGAGCCTCTACAACGGAACACACAGAGGCCATGTATAAACTGTGGGAAGAGTGCTGAGTCTTCCAAACTACGTGCCTGCTTGCCCTATCAAGCACTTCCTGCCCAATCTGTGGGAGAATCTGCGCACCACACTCATCATCTTCATCAGAGCCTACAAGGCTGGATGAGGGCAACTTATCCTCGACTCCGAGGGACTGCCTCAGAAGAAGTGAGTGATGGGTAGGTGGGAATGGATGGGGTAGGAGGGCTTAAAGGAAATGAACCGTATAGAAATCCAATGTTGACACATAAAGTAGACCTGGAGTTGGCAGATCACCTGTCCGTATGTGAGAGGGGGTGAGTAGGTGTTTCGACTGAGGGTGTGGTGTGCACATGCAAACTGTGGGGAGTAAATGGGGTGACAACTTGTGTGGAAGGGGAGGGAGAAATGTGAATGAATAGAGAATTGGTTGACTTGTCCGCACAGCCTAATATCACAACTTTGAGTAGGTCCAGCGCCCTGTGACTCCTGCCCCTGCTATGTGCCTCTAGTAGAACTACTGGAGGTTCCTCAGGTGCAGTGAGCTTCCCTCCACAGTTGGGCCCCACCCTGTCAGAGGAGTTTATCCTGCCACCCTCTGTGCCATCATAATTACTGGCTCGTGGGTCTCTCTGCGTCAATCTGCTGCCTTCCTGTTGCAAAACCTGTTGTTTCTGAATTGCCTCTTCTTCGTGCATCCATCCTTTTACCTCAATTTATTGTGTGCAGCCGGTGGCATTAAAGCTGAAGCCATCTGAAGCACAGCCACAACATCTTATGAGAGCAATGGACATTTAACAAATACTTCATCCAGAAGAAAGCCTGTGGGTGTGGGTGTGAGGTAAGGCAAGACCAGTGACTGCCCTTTCTCGAATTAAATGCAATTGCTGCTGTTGGTCCTCTGCCCTTCTTTGGTGTTGCTTCTCTGTTGCCACAGCAACTGAACCGTTTACACCCTCTGAAAGGTGTTGATTTCTACCGGGGTATTCTGATGCTAACCTCCAAAATTACTCCAAGACTTTGGGTTGCTCACACGCCAGGAAGGAAGCAACAAGGAGGAAAGTCAGAGGGCCAGTAAAGTAAGGACGGTTTCAACTGTTTTGTGCATTAGTTGTAAAAATAATGATGTGTGGAAAGTGAAGCCTGTTTGACAAGGACGATCCAGATTGGTAATGGTGAAACCATCTACTTTCCACTGACAGGGCACCCTGAAGACTGACATGTTGGTCGACCAGTGGGCTGGTAATTGTGAGTGGGTTGAACAGGGCTCTGAATGATGCTCAAGGTGCTAGAAGAACTCGGTGGGTAAGGCAGCATCTATGGTCTTGACCTGAAACGTCGACTGTTCATTTCCCCCCCACAGATGCTGCCTGACCCATTGAGTTCCTCTAGCATCTTGTGTGTAGCCCCAGATTCCAGCATCTGCAGTCTCTTGTGTCTCCGGGGTTTTGAATGATCTTGTTACCCAGGCTCACCGAGGGTCCATGGGGCTGGGGTAGTTGGAAGGAGACAGATCTACCCAGATACCATTTGTTTTCTAAACTCCATACTGACACCCAGTCTCTGTTGCAATGTTAGACTCCACTGTATGATGTGGAAACCCATAGGATGGTCTTTCACTGAAGGGCACTCTCCAAGATCCACATAGTCCTGGGTCTTCAGCTGAAACATTAACTCTGTTTCTCTTACCACAGATGCTGCCTGACCAGCTGAGTGTTCCCAGCTCCTTTTGTTTATACGGCAATAACACAAACTTTACATATAGACACACGGGCCATCAGATCAGGAGTGATACACTTTGATACAGAAGTTTAAGTTGTACTATGATGTGCTTTCTTTTCATTAAGGCAGAATCCAAACAACATTTCTTCATTCTGTGTGTGTTCTTTGACGATGTTTTGATGTGGCTCGTGCTGTGTTGGTAACTGTATGAGGGTTGAACATTTCGTTACTGAGACCCCCCCCCAACTCACCTCATCCCGAGCATTTCCAACCTGCCTCTAATGGAGCATGATGGACAAAGGGAAAGGGGATAAACTAACCGCTGTGCCACAGTAGAGGAAATGTGCAAAAGACTGTAGACATCATTCAGTAAATCACCACATTGAACACAGGATGCAGGAAATGGCCCTGAAAGGATAGTTGATCTCCCTTGAAAGAATAAAGAGGATCTGTGGTCTTGAGATGTGGGGATTAGTGGGCTAGAGGGTTACCAGCTGGGCTTCTGAACCCTGAAAGGTTGTTGATACACTTCACTCCAGAAAAAAAAACGATTGTAAAGTACATGAAGGGACATCATTTGGCAGTTGAATTTCCAGCTTGATATGTTGCTGCAATACTCTGCAAGTCTTAAAATGGGAGGGCAAGGTCCCGTGGAAGCTGTGTAACAGAGGGTGACTGTCTGATGACTTCACTTGTTGGAGTGCTGGACCAGCAGAGCAATGTTGTACTGTGCTTGTTTATCCAACTCACCTTGTTCACCCATGGCTCACAAACTCCCTTGCAGCAGAGCTTTGAATTTAAAATTCTCATTCTCATTTCACATCTCTCCATAGTCTCCCACCTTCCTATTTCTGTAGTCTCGTCCAGTGCTTCAACCTCTCATAACCTCATTGGTATTGGTATTGGTTTATTCTTGTCACTTGTACCGGGGTACAGTAAAAAACTTGTCTTGCGTACGGATCATACAGATCAATTCGTTACACAGTGCATTGAGGTAGTACAGGGTAAAAACAATAACAGAATACAGAGTAAAGTGTCACAGCTACAGGGAAGTGCATTGCAGGTAGACAATAAGGTGCAAGGTCATAACAAGGTAGATTGTGAGGTCAAGAGTCCATCTCATTGTATAAGGGAACCGTTCAATAGTCTTATCACCATGGGATAGAAGCTGTCCTTGAGCCTGGTGGTACGTGCCCTCAGGCTCCTGTATCCTATGCCTGATGGGAGAGGAGAGAAGAGAGAATGACCCAGGTGGGTGGGGTCTTTGATTATGCTGGCTGCTTCACCAAGGCAGCGAAAGGTATGGACAGAGTCCATGGAGGGGAGGCTGGTGTCCGTGATGCACTGGGCTGTGACCACAACTCTCTGCAGCTTCTTGTGGTCCTGGGCAGAGCAGTTGCCATACCAAGCCATGATACATCCAGATAGGATGCTTTCTATGGTGTTTCGATAAAAGTTAGTGAGTGTCAAAGGGGACATGCCAAATTTCTTTAGCCTCCTGAGGAAGTAGAGGTGCTGGTGAGCTTTCTTGGCCATGGCGTCTACGTGATTGGACCAGGATGGGCTGTTGGTGATGTTCACTCCTAGGAACATTGATCTTCTGTTTCTGGTACCTAGTACACCCCTGACTTTCATCCTTCACCGTAGGATTGTAGAATCAAAGAAAGTTTACACCTCTGATCATGTCTGATGTAAGTCCTGAATACACAGCTTAAACCCATCTGGTAACACTGGTTTCTGGAACACAAGAACACAGGAAAATAGGATCAGGAGTAGGTCACAGGGCTGCTCGAATCTGCCTTGCCATTCAGTGTGAGGCAGCTCTATGCTGGCCTCAACTCCTCTTCTGTGTCAGTTCCCTGTAGCCCTTAATTCCCTGATCTTTCAAACATTTATCTCCACCTTAAGTATGATTTAGTGATCTGGCCTCCACCACCCTCAGGGGAAGAGAATTCCAGAGATTCACCACCATCTGAGAGAAGAAATGTCTATGCCCCTCACTTTTAAATCACTAGCCTCTTATTTTGTAGGTATGTTCGCTTATGACTCTCCCACTAGTGGAAACACTTCGACATCTACCCTGTCAAACCCCCTTAGGATCTTACATGTACGAATAAGATCACTTCTCATTCTCCTAAACTCCAAGGAATGCAGTCCCAAACTGCCTGGTCTCTCTTGATAGGGCAACACTCTCATTCCAGGAATTCGCCAGGTGTGGCCTCACTAACGCCCTGTACAGCAGTAACAAAACCTCCCTATTCTTAAATTCCAATCTCTTCACAATAAAAGCCAGAATGCTGTTTGACTTCTTAATTACCTGTTGGACCTGCCTGCTAACTCTTTTGCGATACATGCACTTAAATACCTGGATTCCTTTGAACTTCATTCATTTGCAGTCTCATTTCACTTAAATAATAATTCACCTTTTAATTTCACTTACTGAAGTGCCTGACCTCTATATTAACCCCATATTAAACTCCAGGTTACCAGATTTTTGCTCAATTATTCAGTCTAGTGACTCAATGATGACATTCCTGCACAAACCTAACCATATCTCAACAACAGAACACTACAGACCACCTCTTGCACTACCATGGACTCGTCTCTGATTGTTTTTGTTTCACCCAAATGTTTTGTTTTGCATTTTTTTTGCTTCACTGTCTGGTATAATTTAAGTATACTTAAGTTCTGTATGTTGTCTGTACCTACGTGCCTGTGATACTGCTGCCAGTAAGGTTTTCATTGTACCTGCGCCTCACTGTGTTTGTGCACATGACAATAACTTGACTTGACTGTTACAGAAAGACAAAGTCCTCACCACAACAACCTACCTTCGTATCATCAGCAAACCCGGAAACCTTACTTTTCCTTCCTGCTCCTGGTCATTAATATAATGTAATAATTTGGGATAATAACCTAATATTTCAATGTTTGAAGGTGAGAACGATTTCTGTCTCCATCAGCCTTTGAGGCAGTGAGTTCCAGACCCCACCCCCCTCTGTGTGAATGAAAATTCCTCACCTCCCATCAAATTAAGGAGCTTGCATATTCTCCCTGTGACCACGTGGGTTTCCTCCAGGTGCTCCGGCTTCCTCCCACATCCCAAAAATGTGCCGACTGGTAGGTTAATTGCCCCTAGTGTGTAGGTGTGTGGGGTGAATTGATGGGAATGTGGAATAGGGTAGGATTAGTGTGACAATAATACTTGATGGTTGGGCCGGACTTGATGGGCTGAATGGCCTATTTCTATGCTCTATCCCCCAATGTCTCTATGAGTTTATGACTTTGAATTTGCGTCCTGTATTTTCCCACACCCTCTCTGTTTTCCCAATTTTCCTGTTACTTCAGTCCTTTCGCAGGCCTGCTGAGTTCCTCTGGCATCATCGTGCTTTTCATCTAGATTCCAGCATCTGCAGTCCTTTGTTTCTCCCAAACGCCCTTACACTTCCTCCAGCGCTAAGCTCAGTGTCTGATGTAAGCTTCCCTTTTATCTGCCTTATCTCACCTTTAATGCACCTTGCCATCCAGGGCGCTCTAGAGTTGGCACTCCCCTCCTGGTCCACTTTCCAGTCCAATATAATTGGTTTTTCAGTACTTTAGAATCTTTTCTCTTCTTTGTATTTTTGTTGCTTTTCATAATAATGAGTTATGATCACTACCATAAAAATACTCCCCCAACTCCCATCTGCCTGGCTTCATCCCCAAAAACTAAAGCCAGAATTGAACCCCTGCTTGTTGGACTGATTACACATCGGCTAAAAACAGTTGAAAAGATCCCACTTTCCGCAGAACCAGTGGTTCTGAAACTGAAAGCCTGCCCTCCAGTCACATCATCACCTGCTCTGTAATCCTGTTTCCGTACTTGGTGACATGCGGCACCTGGAGTAATCTAGAGATCGCTGCCTCTGTAGATCCTGTTGCTTAATCTCTTCCTAAATGTACAACCTGCCTGGCTACAACGATCTCGAAAGCTCTCTCTAAATCTTTTTCAAAAAGATGCGTTATACATCCTAACTTGGGTGTCATAACTAACATTTGACATTATAAAATTTCTAACCTCAATCTCTATTCTTTGGTGATGAATTTAAACTTATGCCTCCTACTTATTAACTCGGTAACCAAGGAGAAATATAGTAATCGCTAACTTACCTGAATAAATTCTCAAATACTTTAACCAATCAATGAGCTGGGAGCAGATTGACACAGAGTGAGCATTGAGCATTGACAGCAGTGATAAGGCTTGGACTTGGATTGAATGCTGACTGAAGGCTGTAGTGTGCTGGTGTTGACCCAGGGTCTCGGGCACTGTGGAATGATCATTACATGGTTCCTTGTGCGCTGCAGAACGTGTGATGGACATGTGGTGTCCAGGCTGGGTTCAGGGTTTCGGTGGGGAGAGTGGGTGGCAGATGAGGCACTACTAGGGGTTGTGGGGAGGAGGTTGGTAATCGGGACTGGAGCCAGGAAGAAGAATCATTGGTCAGGATCAGAGTCTGGAGGGGGGCTAGGGGAGGGGTCTGTGATCAGTAGATGAGGAGCAGTGGTTGAAGGTTCACTGCTGTTCTTGCCCACTGATTTCCCTCCCGACCCGCACCCCTTCCCCTTCTCACGGCCGGTGGGACCTGCTAACCAGCCCTTCCTAACGAAACAAAGGATAACCTGACAGTGGCTGCAGGTTACATGGAACTCAGCTTCACGGTCTGATGTTCTGGCATGTGTGCATAGGTATCCATGTGTGTGCATGTGTGTGTATGTGTCTGTGTCTATTTGTGTGTGTGTGTGTGTCTGTGTATATGTGTCTGCGTGTGTGTGCATCTCTGTGTGTGTCTGTGTCTGTGTGCATTTGTGTGTGTGTGCGTCTGTGTGTGTGTTGGTGTGCGTGCGTCTGTGTGTGTGTGTCTGTGTGTGTGTGTCTGTGCACATGTGCATATGTGTGTGTGTGTATGTGTGTATGTCTGTGTGTGGGTGTGTATGTCTCTGTTTGTGTGTGTGTGTGTGTGTGTGTGTGTGTGTGTGTGTGTGTGTGTGTGTGTGGGAGAGAGAGAGAGGATTTGTGTATGAAACAAAAACAGAAAATGCAGGAGACAGTCAGGTCAGCAGGTCAGGCAGCATCTGTTGAACGTGCAGCAGTTAATGTTTCAGGCCCACATGCAGTACATTAGAGTCATATTGCTGTTGGCACAGAAGCAGGTCCTTTGGCCCACAACATCCATGCTGACCCTTTGGTCCAGCTCCATTGATCCCATTTGCCTGCAAGTGTGATGAGATTGGAAGATGTGCGGGTGAAACAGTGAAAGGGCAGCTGTTGGTCACCCCCCCCCCCCACCTCCCCCCGCCCAGCAGCTGCATGGGAAAGTACTGGAGGAAGGGGAGTGACCTTGTACTCTCTGCTTCACTCCTCCATTTCCATTGACCACTCCAGTTCTTGAGGCAATTTCCCCTGCAACAGTTTTTCTTTACATACTTCCTGCATCTGTAGTCTTTTTGATTTTTATTTTGTGAAAGTCTGCATGTGTTCAGCGGTGTATCGTAATGAAGCCTGTAACTACGTTCCTTCTCATTCAGGTCCTGCTACATTGTGCCGATACATCCATGCCTGAGTACGAGACCTTGGGTGATCACCACTCACAAGGAAACGAGAATGTTGAGCCAGGTACGGTCTGAGTCCATCCCAACCTGTTGCTTGTTCAATGACAAACCCCAGAGTCAGATTTCACCTTACACCCTGTAGCCTATAACCACCTCAGCCAACTTTTTCCAAACACTAATGCCTAGAAATTGGACTTGGAGTGTATCTGTACTCCAAGATATCCCACGTAACTCATGCCTTCCAAGTAATATGTGACCTCTCTGTTCTTCTTATCAAAATGTACTGCCTCATAATCATCTGTGTTGGACTTCAATAGCCAAGTCATTTCCCCATTTGATAGGTTTATTAACATCTTCCTCAATCTTGGCTATTTGGGTATCGTGTGCAAGTTTAGAAATTATGTTTTTGATTCCACATTCCTAACTGTGAACACGAGAGGTCCCAGCACTGATTCTTCTGGAACAACATTTCCCATCCTCGTCAACTGCCTGTCTTTATTCTCAGCTCTGCTTCCTGTCCTGAACCCAGCTAGCAATTCATTCCGCTACTTGGTCTGCTACTCATGACTGACCTAATTCAGTAACTATTATGGCGTATGTTATTGAACGTCTTTTGAACGTCTGGGTAAATTACGTCAACGTGTTACCGTTCTCTGCTCTCTCTGTGAGCACCTCAAAAAGACGCTTCCTTTTGAAGTCCATCCTGATTATTCATTTTTATATTTTCTGTCAGTAGATATTCTTCTGTTCTCTCCATTCCAATGTTTTCCTGACCGTAGGTGTTGAGCCAACTGGTCTACAATTTCCAGGGAAACAAGGGACTGCAGATGCTGGAATCTAGATGAAAAACACTCTGATACTGGAGGAACTCAGCAGGCCAGGCAGCATCCGTGGAGAAAAGCAGGTGGTCAACACCTTGGGTCAGGACCCTTCTTCAGGACTGAAAATAGGAAAAGGGGAGGCCCAATATACAGGAGGGAAAAGCAGAGCAGTGATAGGTGGACAAAAGAGGGGAGGTGGGGTGGGCACAGGGTGGTGATAGGTAGATGCAGGTAAGAGATAGTGATGGGCAGGTGCGGGGGGGGGGGGGGAGGGAAGGGGAGGAGGAGGAGTTCCAGGACATTTCCAGGACATGGTCTATCCCACTTTGTAAACATAGGTACTATACTAGCCAGCTGCCAGTTCTTTGATGCTACACCTTTTCCCAATAAATAAGTAAACACATGTATCAATACCTCTGTGTACTCTTCCTTAGATTCTTTTAAATTGTTTGGATACAATCTATCCAGGGGTTTAACCCTCTCGGAATTTGATTAGTTTATTTAATAGATCCCCCTCTCCTACTTTAAGTGCACTTATTTCATCCCTTATCTCATTGTCCCGTGCCATACCCACCTGGTAAATACTGAAACAAAATAATGACTTACAATTTCTTTCATATCGTTACTTGTGCGGTTGTCCTGTCTGGCTCTTAAAAGCCCTATTTCCATTGCAAGCTTCCTTTTTTATTGATGAATCTGGAATATTATTTACTATTTTGTTGTTTGTTCCTAGATAATTTACACTCACTTGTCTGTCCTAATGTTTCCTGGCTTCCCTAATGCCTTCACATTCTCTCCTGTGCTTATTTGGCATCCTGGCATTCATAAATTAAAGTATTGAGTACAGGAGTTGGGATGTTATGGTGAGGTTGTATAAGTCATTGGTGAGGCCAAATTTGGTGTATTGTGTGCAGTTCTGGTCACCTAACTACAGGAAGGATATCAGTAAGATTGAAAGAGTGCAGAGGAGATTTACTAGAATGTTGCCGGGTCTTCAGGAGCTGAGTTACAGGGAAAGATTGAACAGGTTAGGACTTTATTCCTTGGAGCGTAGAAGAATGAGGGGAGATTTGATAGACGTTTACAGAATTATGAGGGGTATAGACAGAGTAAATGCGAGTAGGCTCTTTCCACCTAGATTAGGAGAGATAAATACGAGAGGACATTGCTTTAGGGTGAAAGGGGAAATGTTTAGGGCGTACATTAGGGGGAACTTCTTCACTCAGAGAGTGGAGGGAGTGTGGAACGGGCTGCCATCTGACGTGGTAAATGCGGGCTCACTCTTGAGTTTTAAGAATAAATTGGATAGATACATGGACGGGAGAGGTCTGGAGGGTTATGGACTGGGTGCAGGTAAATGGAACTAGCGGAATAAAGTTTCAGCACAGACTAGAAGGGCTGAATGGCCTGTTTTCAGTGCTGTAGTGTTCTATGGTTCTATGGTTCATTTTAAGCTCTGTCTTTACCCTCAATCACTCCCTTCAGTCTTTATTCATTCGTGGAATCTCATGAGTGTACAGTTTGTCCTTTGTATTTTACTACCTTGAAGAGTTGTTAACCTGTGAATTCCACATCCTGCACAGACAAAGGCTGTGGAAAGAACATTGAAGTGGAAGGGAGGAGAGGCTCTGGCGGGCGAAACAGAACAGGAGGGTCAAAAATCAAAGGGTGGGTGGATATCAGGTGGGAGGTGGAATAGGTTTAGGGGGAAAGGTTTTAACAGTGTGTGAACTCTCTGAGCTATGGAGCAGCTGATCTGTGGAGGGGGTAGTGACAGATGCCACATTGGGGCCAGGGCGGTGAGTGGGGTATTGGTATTGGTTGCAAGCGGCGTGATTATCACTTTGCCCTTTGCCTTCAAACCCTGAATGTTACAAACGAGAAGGAGGATGTCCCTGGCATTATTTAAATGGAATCTTGTCAATTTTCATTCAAAACCTTGGAAAGTTTGGGAGACATGTTGCTTGTTTTACATTGTAGCCTTTGCCTAGAGGATTATCTAAAAACGCTTGAAGTTACTGTGGAACCCGTCCTGCGGCAGCTCCCTCGCTCTCTCCTAGTGTGTTAGTTGCGGTAATGCATATCACAGGCCTTAAGTTCAGGTCCTGCTTCCACGAGCTGGACGCGTAATGCAGGCCGACAGTGCTGAGGGAACACTGCGTCGTGGAAGGCAGCATGTTTCAGAGGAGGCATTCAGCCCTCGCTCTGCACGTCCTGTCAGGTAGATTTTAAAACGTCCCAAGGCATTTTTTTAAAAAAGAGCATGGGATTTGTCCATAAGACCATAAGACAAAGGAGCAGAAGTCGGCCATTCGGCCCATCGAGTCTGCTCCGCCATTCTATCATGAGCTGATCCATTCTCCCATTTACCCCCACACCCCCGCCTTCTCACCATAACCTTTGATGCCCTGGCTACTCAGATACCTATCAATCTCTGCCTTAAATACACCCAATGACTTTGCCTCCACAGCCGCCCGTGGCAACAAATTCCGCAGATTCACCACTCTCTGGCTAAAGAAATTTCTCCGCATCTCTGTTCTGAATGGGCACCCTTCAATCCTGAAGTCGTGCCCTCTTGTACTAGACTCCCCTACCATGGGAAACAACTTTGCCACATCTACTCTGTCCAGGCCTTTTAACATTCGAAATGTTTCTATGAGGTCCCCCCTCATTCTTCTGAACTCCAAGGAGTACAGCCCAAGAGCCGTCAAACGTTCCTCATGTGTTAACCCTCTCAGTTCTGGAATCATTCTAGTGAATCTTCTCTGAATGTCCTTGGGAAGTATTTAATTTTTAAATTAGCTTCCAGAATTTTTCAGTCATTATCAATTTGCCATTTGTGGAATCTTGTTGCGTGCAAATTGGCTGCTTCATATCCTAGATTACATGGGTACCTCACTGGATGTAAAGACCCTTCCACTTGTTCGAGTGAAAGATGATTCCTTCTTCCCTTCTTCACTATTGGAAACCCTTTGGTAATTCCAGTGTGAGAGGGGGCAAGGAGGAACAGCAGTCACTTACCTAGGGGAATGGAAAGCTTTTGAATACTGATGACACCTCTGGAGAGGATCCAGCTGCTGATTCGAACGCCTAGCCAGATGTGGAGGCAGTGTGGACCTTGTGGCATTCTTGCATCTGGATGAGATTATTAGCGGTCATTTATGGCAGCTTCAGTGGAGATTAACAAAGATAGAAGGGGAATTGTTACTAATTCAGGAAGATCACAGCCGACCCTTTGCCTCAGCACCACTTTCCTGCACTGACTTCATATCCTTTTATTCTTTAAATATCCCAAAAACTAGTGATCCCTGTCTTGAAAACATTCGGTATACTTAGAAGCTGGGGTTGGCACAACATTGTGGGCCAAAGGGCCTGTATTGTGCTGTACTGTTCTATGTAATTCAGCACTGGACAGAATCTGTGTCATTGAGGGGAGTGTTCAGACTTGTTACCGTAGTGAGCTGATTGCCCATTTTACATCTCTCCTGATTTTTATTCTATTGAAGTAAATGAATTTATTTCAAGAGCAGATTGCGCGGTACAGGTCCTCCCTAGCTCATGGACACTTGACTTATGTACAGCTCGTACATACGAACGGGCATTTGGGAGACTGGCGGGATGGATTTGCCGGCTGCTATGGGGCTGCAGGAATCTTCTGCCACCTGGGAACTCGGTTTCGTATCCGCATTTCTGACTTATGATCTGCCCGGGCTGTGAGCAGTTCACAGGAACGGAACACTGCCGTTACCTGGGCAGGACCTGTATTTGGGAAGGTTGCTTTGTCCTGCTGTAGGAGTGCTCCTCACCCTGGAGTACAGCAGAATGCTGCCAGAACTCGTAAGCTTTGCTGATGTCTGGGGCTGATTTGACGTGGTTGAAGATTGGCAGCTGTGATGTTGGGGTCTTCAGCAGGAAGTTGAAAGGTGAGGTTGGTGAGGGCTGGAGAGTCCAATGTTTTCCTTTGCACACTTTGGGCTCCCTGTGGATGTTTGTGGAACCTGTGATTGCTGTTAGTTGTTTAATGGTCCCCATTTTTCATGACTGGTTGTGATAAATGACAGAAATGTTTCGGCACAGAAGAAGGCCATTTGGCCCACTGACTCTCTGCCAGCACCAGAGCAACCCCATCAGTTCCATTCCTTGCTCTCCCTGTACAATTTACAGCTCTGCAGATTATTTTTCCTCACGTCTGACCACTTCCCTTTCGAAGGTACAGATTGACATTTTTTCCATGTCCAGATCATGGACATTCTTTGACCACAAGAGGTTTCTTCTCACAACTCCCCTGAACCTTTGCCCATTGTTTTAAATCTGTGCCCCGTGGTCCTTGAAATTGAAGCACTCATCCCCTCATCCCTTGCTCCTTGAACTATCTACTGATGTGACCACCTCCTCACCCCGTCTCAACCTAACATGTTCTTGTCCCCTTCTCCCACATCTCCCTTCAAGGTTCTTTCCTTTAAAGAGAACAACCCCAGCTTCTAAATATACGGAGTGTTTTCAAGACAGAGATCAATAGTTTTTGGGATATTTAGGGAATAAAAGGATCAGTGCAAGAAAGTGGTGCTGAGGCAAAGGGTCAGCTGTGATCTTCCTGAATGGTGGGGCAGCCCGGAGGGCCCTTCTCCTGCTTCTTTTTTATCTTCTAATAAATCTTTTCTGTAGCCTCTTCAGGACCTTCATACCTTCCAAAAGTGTTGTGAACTGGACTGGATGTCATACCCTAGTCACGGCCTAACCAACGTCTTATTAATGTTCAACATCACCTCCTTGCTTTTGTTAATCTGGACTGCTGTAGAACTGTTCCATCTAGTCTATGTTTCCTTGGTCTAATGGTATGCACTCTGGGAGATCTACTAAGAGTAGAAGGATAGGATAGAGACACTGCTTGGTAGGCCCAAGGGAGTACTGAGGAACAGAGGGACCTCGTTGTACAAGTCCAAGGATCCCTAAAGTGTAGCACAGGTAGATAAAATGGTGAAGAAGGCACATGGGATACTTGCCTCTATTAGCTGAGGTATGGAATTTAAGACCAGGAAGGGTACCGTACAACCTTGTACAACTCTGTTAATTCAGTTGCAAGGAGAGACTTCTTGCTTGGAGTGGAGCAGGTTGAGGGGTGATGGTATTTGGGTAGGGGGTGGGGGGGGGAAGCTGATAGGTGTATGAAATCATGAGATAGTAGGGGATTTTTCCCAACAGCAGAAGAATCTAAATCTAGAGGGCATAGGTCTCGGGCAAGGAGTTTTAGGGGGGATCTGAGGAAGAAATTTTTTACCTGGGATGCACTCCCTAAGTGAGTGGTGAGGAGTGTGGTCTCATAAGATTTAATTATCAAGGGCAAGTGCTGGTAAATGGGGTTAGTATAGATAGGCACTTGATGGTGGGCCGAAGGGCCTGTGCTGTGTGATTCCTTGACCCTATGAAGTCAAAGATCCTGTTTCCTTTACTGACCCTCACAATATACCTGGCCACTCTCAAAGATTTATGCATTTATACACCCAGGTTACTCAAGGCCTTTAAAATTGTTCCATTTAGTCAGAGTTACCTTGTTATTTTGTCTTCACTTATTCTTCCTGCCACAGTGAACGACTTAGCCTTTTTCACCAAGTTTCACCTGCCACATGTATTCCTATTCTCGAGGCTTCTCTGCATCCCTTTGCAGCCTCTCGCCCTCCTCCTTTCTGTTAACCCATCACACCTCCTAGTTTTGCATCATCATCAGGTCTTGAAATTTCACTCTAGACCCCTATATCCAAGCTGTTAATAAATATTAAAAGAAACAATGAACCTTGCAGTGACCGTGAGCACTGAGGAACAACCATTTACCATGACTCGGCTTTCTGAGCTTCAGACAGTTTTGACAGGGCAGTTCGGCTCCTTGGTTTGGGATTGCATCTGGGCATGCTTGCCAATAACATCTGAGAGAACTAGGGCTTAGCCACATGGGATCCAAAGGGTGGTTTGTTGGTTGACTTGATGGTCTGTAATACCAAGGACAGATGAAAGGAAGAGAGTCAAAGAGATTGGAGGAGCAAATCCAGCCACAGGGACTTTAAAAAGAGCACTGCCCAGTCACAATGTAACCTCAACTGTCCGGCAAGCAGTGAACTTCTTGAGAAGCCATTCAGTCAAGAAGCAGCAAATGAATCATCCCACTGCGTGGGGAATTAAAGAGCTGGTATGCTGATCCGTAAGGAGTGAAGTACACACACACACATGCGAACGTGTGCCCATGCACACAAATGTGCTTACATGCTCACACGTATTCATAAATATGCTCTCACACATGGATGCATGACTTTTCACCACTGAGTATCATATGGTGGTGAATGACGTGCATCCACAGTGAGAAACTGCCATTCAAAAGGCACAATAAACTAACTGACAGGGCATAGACAGATCGACTGACTGTTTATTTCCCTCCATAGATGCTGCCTGACCTGCTGGGCTCCTCCAGCACTTTTTGTGTATTGCTCCAGATTCCAGCATCTGCAGAATTTCTTGTGTCTTCGACTGACTACTGTTCCCTCATTGCTTGTGTGCAGTCACAGTATAAAAACAGCATGCACCTTCCTGAGAAATGTTCCTGTCATATAAAACACCCATACCCAAGTAAACCATTACAACGGCCATGCTCCACCTGGTGTACAGATTGAGTAGATATCTCCTAGCAAGTTCAAGCAATGTGCTCACACTCTATTCTGTACTGTATAGCAATACTGCAAGCCACAGGTACTCACACCCCATGCAGCTCATTTATATTCCCAAATACTTGCCCTCGTAAAACACCTTTCTATCCAATTTATTCACTATTGTTGTACGTTGCCAGCCTATACCTGAGCCACCTGTGTTGGGATTTTAACAGAGGCCCAACCAGTTCCCCTCCACCAACACACTCGTTCACTGGCACAACTCATTCTCAGCATCTCCTTGGACTCCACCCACTTCCTCCAGACCAAAGTAGCAGTAGCTGTGAGAACTTGCCCAGGTTTAAGCTCTGCCTGTTTCTTTGTGGGATACGTGGAACAGTCTTTGTTTCAGCCCAACTCTCGCCCACTCCCTCAATGCTTTTTCCATTGGTGCTGATTCCATACAGAACTCGAAAATGTCATCGGTTTTTGCTGCCAGTTTCCACCCTGCTTGTCTTCATGTGGTTTATCTCTGATCTTCCCTCTCTGGGTGTTCTCTGGCAGCGAGAAAGGGAAGGGTCATCTCTTACGGAGTTGAAGAGGAATTTCTTTGGCCAGAGGGTGGTGAATCTGTGGAATTCATTGCCATAGACGGCTGTGGAGGCCAAGTCATTGGGTATATTTAAAGTGGAGGTTGATAGGTTCTTGATTAGTAAGGGCATCAAAGGTTACAGGGAGAAGGCAGGAGAATGGGATTGAAAGGGAAAAATAAATCAGCCATGATTGAATGGCGGAGAAGACATGATGTCTCCTATGTCTTATAGTTTTATGGCTAGTTTGGCTGTGCATCATCCATCTGTAATGGGCTTTTTATCTCTCCACTATGTGTGGCCTGACTTGCTGACCATGTTTGACAGCTCTGCACTTCATGGTGTTCACATTGTTTTTTTTTATGTTCTTTCTCTCTCTAACTTCCCTCATTAACTTATCAACTGTCATCAAGAGCTTCTCACCATGGCAACCCTGGCCTCACCCTGTCAGAAATGTTCCCCGTATCCTATCCATTCTCTGCAAATTAAAACTACCTTGTTTTCTCTCTTTGACCTGAATATTAACTCTGCCTTCACAGACAACACCTGACCTGCTGGATGTTCCCAGCATTTTCTGGTTCTACTCTCTGTTTCCTTAATTTGCTGTCAGACTCTCATTCGGTTGGGAATTTTTTGTTTGTTTTGGTAGGCCTGCACCCAAAATTAGAGGATCAGATTTTACTGAGGCAGTGCACATGGCTCGAAACAGACTCATTCCAAGGGTGATTTAGAAACCACAACACTAATTGATTGGGGCATGCCCTTTGTATCACGGTGGAACCTGAGTACCTGAAGGGTTTGGCAAACATTCTAGGAAAATGCTTCCTGCCCAGGTGAACTCTCATTGTGGATCCTGAGGTTTTACAAGCCTAAATGTAGGCTCAGCACTTGATGGATTCAGTCTATGCAGTTTGTGATCCCAGTGCTGGTGTTATATACAGACTGGGTGATGGAGTGAACTGGGAGTGTGTGTGTGTGTGTGTGTGTGTGTGCGTGTGTGTGTGTGTGTGTGTGTGTGTGTTTGTGTGTGTGTGTGTGTGTGTGTGCGTGTCTATACAGGGTGATATTTAATGTCCGTCGTCTTTCTTTAAGGGATCCATTAAAAAAAATCTAAATAACTAGTTGCTCCCATGGCAGCAACTACAACATGTGCCTTTAACCTGTTAAAAGTTACTAAGTTGTTTCACTAAAATGTTATGAAACAAAATCTTGTTACGAACATGAAGGGGATATTTGGGCTTGCCAAAGAGTAAGTCTTAAGCTTTGTCTTTTGGAGGAGAAGAGCTGGGCTGGGATCTGTGGACGAATCCAGAGCTTATGGCCTGGGCAGGTGGGCCCAGCCACAGTGGTGTTGATAAAAATCTAAGATGCACGTAAAGCGAGAGGTGGAGGAAGGGATATCAGAATCAGAGGGCTGTGGGGCTGGAGGAGAGGGTAGAAATAAGGAGCGTAAGAGAAAATGGATGGTTTTGTAAGTAATGTTGAAAGTTTAAAACTGGAGGTATTGGTGTGGGAGGGGAAGACTGGAAGTTATGAATTTAAGCAGCCAACTGCTGGAATTTAAAGGTGGTGTCAATCAACCATTGGTGCATTGCATGTTTATGTTTGAATTTTTATTTACTCTGTTTCCTTGAACCACTTTAGATACACATCTGTGAGTGAAGGTGAACTTTTAACTCTGTATCTAGTTGTAACTTGTGCCAGGGAAAGTTGATTAATTCTAAATATTACCCGTAAAGACCAATTAATTCTGCAACATGGTCAAAAGTTGGATCTATGTATTGACACTAACGTGTCCTAAAAAGTTTCTGATGAATGTTACCAAGCAAAAATTGACACCAAGCCATGTCTGGAGATGACAGGGCAGGTGACCGAGGGCTTGGTCAAAGAGGGAGAACTTAAGGAGCAGTGCGGTGGTGCAGCCGTTACTGTGGCTGCCTCATCGCTTCAGGGACCCTGATTAACTCCTGACCTCTGGTGCTGACTGTGCAGAGTCTGTACGTTCTTTTGCGTGGGCTCACCTTGGGTGTTCCGGTTTCTTCCCACGTCTCAAAGACGCGCTGGTAAGTTAATTAGCGAGGGTAAACGTCCCCTAGTGTAGATTGTTGGGAAAAACAATCAAAGGGGAGCTGATGAGCATGTGAAAGAAAGAATAGGTTTCTGGGATACGTCATAGAAAACGTCCTATCTGGATGCATCAAGGCTTGGTCTGGCAACTGCTCTGCCCAAGAAATTGCAGAGAGTTGTAGACACAGCTCAGTCCATCACAAAAACCAGCCTCTCCTCCATGGACTCTGTCTACACTTCTCACTGTCTCGGTAAAGCAGCCAACATAATCAAAGACCCCACCCACCCCGGACATTCTCTCTTCTCCCCCCCTTTCCATCAGGCAGAAGATAACAAAAGCTTGAAATCACACACCACCAGATTCAAAGATAGCTTCTATCCCACTGTTATAAGACTCTTGAACAGATCTCTTGTACGATAAAGATCTCACAATCTATTTATTTGTAGCCCTTGCACCTTATTGTCTTCCTGCACTGCACTTTCTCTGTAACTGTAAAGCTAACACTAAATTCTGCCTTTCCCTTTGTACGACCTCAATGGCATGGAAAACAGCTTTTCACTGTATCTTGTGATGTGTGACAAAAATAAACCAATTACCAAATAAGCAGAGAGAAAATGGAACCAATAGGAATGTTCTCCTGGGGGCCAGCATAGACAGGATGGACTGAATGGCCTCCTTCTAGGTCCTGATAAAATAAAGGAATATAAAAGAAGAAAAAGAGGCAGAGAGCTGGAGAGGTTTAGTGAGGGAATCACAGAGCTGAGGGCACGGACAACTGAAGGTATGGCCGCTGATGATCAAATTCAGGGATGGTCAAGAGGCCAGAGTTGGACACAGATAGATAACTGGGAGGCTTAGGGCTGGAGGAGATAACAGAGGTATGGAAGGAGACTACGAGTGGTTTGGTATTGGTATTGGAATTGGTTTATTATTGCCACTTGTACCAAGGTACAGTGAAAAATTTATCTTGCATACTGATCGTACAGGTCAATTCATTACACAGTGCAGTTACATTGAGTTAGTACAGAGTGCGTTGATGTAGTACAGGTAAAAACAATAACAGTACAGAGTAAAGTGTCACAGCTACGGAGAAAGTGCAGTGCAATAAGGTGCAAGGTCACAACAAGGTAGATCGTGAGGTCAGAGTCTCTGTTTGAACGTGAACATGAGACTTTTCAAGCCGCAATGTTGCCTAATCGATGGTTAATGTAGAGGAGTGAACACAGGGGTGCTGGGTGCATGGACAGTAATGCTTTATCTTCCACATCTCCTGTCTGGGAATCACAAGTTTAAGTGATTATGCCATAACCATATAGGGCCATATTAGTCCTGTAGGGACCTTCTATTGTTTCTGAGGAAGTTATCTCTTTCGGTAAACAAGCCCGTCTCCCTGAACATACCTTCACACCCTGCATGGTGCATGGGTGGGGGAGTCTAATGAAATCATCAGATACTTGCTGATCTCCAGAAATTCAAGGCCGTCTGCTACACAAGGCTGCAGGTCACTGTCAGGTCATCGAGATCCTGAACATCTCTGGCAAGAATCAAGGAAATGTGACGTGTATTTATGTGGTGCACTTAACAATTTATGTCATTCCCATTCGTGCACAGCAAGGTCCCACAACTAGGAACACTAGACATGTTTCTCACTGGGTTTTGAGAGATAAGTATTGGTCAGGATACTGGGGATAAGAACAGAAATACTGGAAGAACTCAGCCAGTCAAGCAGCATCTGTGGAGAGAGAAACCAACCAATGTTTTAGGTCAGTGACTCTTCCTCAGAACTGGGGGAGAGTGGAGGACTTACAGTTTTAAAGCAGAACTGGGGTGGAGAGAGGTATAAGACAGGAGACTGTATGGAGGTAGGTTAAAACAGATAAAGCGATAATGAGCATGAGTACTGACAGTTAATGAGAGATTTTAAGGAAACAAGCTGAGAAGGGCATATAAACACAATAATGGGAAATGATTGGCCTTCATTAGTCGGGGTATTGAGTTCAAGAGCTGCCAGGTGATGTTGCAGCTCTATAGAACTCCGGTCAGACCACACTTGGAGTATTGTGTTCAATTCTGGTCACCTCATTATAGGAAGGATGTGGAAGCTTTTAGAGAGGGTGCAGAGGAGATTTACCAGGATGCTGCCTGGATTGGAGAGCATGTCTTATGAGGATAGGTTGAGTGAGCTCGGGCTTTTCTCTTTGGAGAGAAGGAGGATGAGAGGTGACTTGATAGAGGTGTACAAGATGATAAGAGGCATAGATCGAGTGGACAGTCAGAGACTTTTTCCCAGGGTGACAATGGCTAACTCGAGGGGACATAATTTTAAGATGATTGGAGGAAGGTATAAGGGGGATGTCAGGGGTAAGTTTTTTGCACAGAGAGTGGTGGGTGTGTGGAACGCACTGCCGGCAGAGGTTGTGGGGGCAAATACATTAGGGACATTTAAGAGACACTTAGATAGACACATGAATGATAGAGAAATGGAGGGCTCTGTGGGAGGAAAGGGTTAGATAGATCTTAGAGCAGGATAAAATGTCGGCACAACATTGTGGGTCGAAGGGCCTCTACTGTGCTGTAATGTTCTATGTTTTATGAGAGAGCAGTTTACCTGAAGTTGGAAAATTCAATGTCTGAAAAGCATTTGGGATCCTATGATTCATAATAGAAGCATAGAGTACAAAGGCAGGCAAGCTATATTAACACGTACAAAACAAGGTCACTACAGGAGTATTGCATCCAATTCTGGTCAACACACTTTCAGAAGAAAGTGAAGATCTGGAGAGGTCACAGCAAGGGATATTGCTGCAACCTCTGCTGGGGTATTTCCAGGAATGAATAAGTCCAGCTGCAAGGTTTGGTTGGGATTGTTCTCCTCAGAGCAAAGAAGGTTGAGAGGAAGCTTGATAAAAGTGTGTGTGATCATGACTGGTCCAGACAGATCAAACCGAGGCAAACTGCCCCCATTAATGGAAGGACAAGGACCAAGGGACGTGGGCTTAAAGTTTTGCACAAAAACATACCCATGGGTGTGAGGAGAAGCTTTTTTCTGTGGATTTATGATGGTCAGGAGCCCACTGTCTGTAGCAGTGATGGAAACAGAATTAGCCAGGGCTTCCAAAAGGGAACTGGAAACTTGAAGGATAGTAATTTTCAGGACTTTGTGGACAGGTCGGGGGAATGGGAATGAAGACCTGCTTACGAGGAGATAGCATACACTCAAAGGGCTGATCGGTCTCATTCTGAGCCATAACAATTCCACAATTCTCTTCTATAAATCTATAAAAATCAGTGTTTTTGTTAGTTGTGCAACCATATTTCAGTCTTACGTCGCTAAATAGAGGACAGTTAATTTTGTTCTTTACCAGAGAGTTTCCTTGAGTCGGCCCAAATAATTGATGTAGAGGGTGGAAGGATGGTTAAGCAAGTTTGTCTCTCCTCCACCTTCCTCCTCACCTGCCCACCGCCACCCACCTCCCCACCTCCCCACTGCCCCCGGTTATCCCTGGTCTTCCTCACCACTGTGCTACATGATGACTTCTGTTTTTACAGCACAATTGTGGTGAGATCTTTCGGCAATCTTTGGTGGGCCACACTTGCCTCAGTCCAAGCAGCAGAATCTGTCATAAAGTGTCCTGAAGTCATCCTCCTGAAGTGGTAATCAATTGTACTTCTGCGTCCTCTTCAGTAGTAGGCCACTCGGCCCCTCAAGTCTGTCCCACCATTTAAAGTGATCATGGCGGATCTGTCCTCAACTCTGACCAGGCCTCAATCTGACCAGGCCACAACTCCTCTTCTGTGCCAGTTCCCCATCGCTCTTAGTTCCCTGATCTTTCAAGAATTGACCTACCTTCTCCAGTGATCCAACCTCCACAACTCTCTGGGGTAGAGAATTCTAGAGATTCACCATCCTTTGCACTGAGAATGGAAAGATCATCGTCAGGCTGAAGAGGGGAAGATGGGTCTTGCAACAACCACTCACACTGTGCTCCCTAAGCTCACAATCTCCCCTTAACCTTGGAAAGAACCCTGACACACTTATCTTGTATGTGAGGAAGATTGTAGAAAGATACATCTTTGCATATGTTTTCCCTGAGGTAAGAATCCAAATGCTAGGATGACATAAATAGATACAGGAGAATTAATGGCGTGCTGACAACTACACATTTTCTTTATTGAATTGTCCACTATCAGAATCAGAATCAGATTTATCATTACTGACTTAGATGACGTGAAATGTGTTGTTTTGCAGCAGCAGTACAGTGCAAAGACATAAAATTACTATAAATTACAAAATAAATAAATAGTTCATGTGTTCATGGACTGTTCAGAAGTCTGACGGCGGAGGGGAAGAAGCTGTTCCTGAATCATTAAGTGTGGGTCTTCAGGCTCCTGTACCTCCTCCCCGATGGTAGTAACAACAAAAGGGCATGTCCCGTTTGGTGAGGGTCCTTAGTGATGGATGCCGCCTTTTTGAGGCACCATCTCACATTACATTAATTTTGTTGGAAGAGTCAGAGCTTGTAGACAGCAGTGTTCCATAATTGGATTGACCCTGATGGAAGAGGTTAGTCTGGTACCTGAGGCTAAATGCTGAGAACAGTGGGTCGATGCACCGCTGCGCACCAGTTATGGCCAGCTGTAATTTAGATAAACTATCGGGGTCTGGAAAACCAAAGTGAGGGAGGAGCAGAGGCCGGAGAAATGGATAGATTCTGTGGCCTTGACATCTTAGCAGCCAAGGCAAGAGTCAACAAATATTACCTGCATTTATAAAGAGAAGGCAAGACATGCTGCATGTCTGAAATAAAAGCAGAGGTCATTGGAAACAAAAGGACAGGTAGGCTCTGTGGAGAAAGAAACATTGAAGTTGAATGATCTTTCCATTGGAGAACTTGGTGTTGTGAAATGTCTCAAGATGTTCCATAGGAGTGGAAGTGGACACAGTTTGATACTGAGTCACTCGAGGACATGGAAATGCAGATGGCCGAAAGATTAACCAAAGAGGTTTTAAGGATTGTCTTAAGAGATGACAGAGGAAGAGAGAGAAGTGAGATCAGGAAGGGAATTCCACAGTTTAGGGCCCTGGCAGTTGAAGGTGCAACTGTAAGTGACGGAGCAATTAAAAGTCAGACTGAAGGCTGCAGCTGGTGGAGATCTGAGCTTGATACACCATGGGAATGGTATAGCCCTTGGGTGGGCCAAGGCTGTGTAGGGATTTATAGGATGATAATTTTAAAATGCATGCTAGCAAGAACAGGAGAGATTGGTGGATCTCATCCCAACCAAACCCTTCTGAAGCACGGTTCTTTTCATAATGTGAAGAAAGACACCAATTCTCACATAGGACGCTATAAGCAGCGACACAGTGAATGAGCCGGGAAATTTGTTTTGCTGGTGTGAGTGGTTGTGGGATTAATGCTGATTAGCACTCCTTCCCTGTCCTGATATTACTGTGTGATCTTTCATCCACCTGCAAGGACAGAGGGAGCATGAGGTAAACACGTCGCCTGAAACACGGCACGCCTGACAGAGCAGTACTCATGCAGTGCTGCCCCGGTGCATCGGCTTAGGTTCTGTGGCCCGCCTCTGGAGAGCGGCTTGAACGCTCATGTGTCGCAAGAAAAACGACAGCACCACCATTGAGTCAAAGCTGACCCTAATATGGAAGATGAGGCAGGGACTTCTAGTATCAAGGCCCCACAGTCAATGAATAAAACCTCAGATAGTCCTCTCAGCATGACGAAGGCAAACGTTTAGTTAAGTACTGGACTGAAAGCCATGAGGAAAAACTAAAATAATCAATCTTGTGGGTGATAAATACTTCTGGAATATAGCTGATAAAGACTAAAAATGTACATTGGCAAATTTAACTAGATCTTTGTTAAACTCCCTGAGTCATTTCTAAATACTAAAGAAGGTTATTAAGTGGTGCTGACTTATCTGCTGAGTTTGGTTGGGTGGGAAACCTTGTCAACATAAGCTCAGGTATGCCTGGGGTAGAGTGAGCATCACCATCTCTCGTAAGTATTGACGAATCAACGTAAGGAAACCTTGGTGTCTCAGGATGAACAACATCTATAAGGTGGATGGTAACAGTCTATTCCCCAGGGTAGGGGAGTCCACAATGAGGGGGCATAGATTTAGGGTGAGAGGGGAAAGATTTAAAAGGGACCTGAGGGGCAACTTTTTCACGCAGAGGGTGGTGAGTATGTGGAACGAGCTGCCAGAGGAAGTGGGTGAGGCAGGTACAACAGGATCATTTAAGAAGCACTTGGATAGGTACATGCAGGGATATGGGCCGAACGCAGGAAATTGGGATGAGGTGGGTGGCACCTTGGTCAGCATGGACTCATTGGGCTGAATGGCCTGTATCCATGTGGTATTGCTCCAAGACTCTAACAGTGTTACTCTTGGTGGAGTTCAAGGTACTGGTCTAAACTTGGTCCCCCAGACCACACATGCCCTTAGGGAGGGTGATGTGTCTTCATACTCATGGGGAGATTCAATCCCATCCAAGCAATGGTTAAGGCAGTCATCACTCCTTATCTTGCTCCTGGCCTTCCTGTGATACCATCCTCCCACATTGCTGGTTGCCAGTTGCCTTATAAGGGATAGTGGAACTTCTGCTCTTTTCAAGGTAACAAAGGAATTCGCTCAAAATGGGTCTGTCGCTGCAAACCTTTCTCCGTGGTTTTGCTGAAGTCAAGGCAGGAGTCAGCCCTCAGACTCTGATAGAAACGGAACTGTGGTCGTTGTTGAGTGGCCTTTCCCAATCCATGCCTTCTTGTGTCTCTTCTGGTGTCCGACTCAGGCTGAGAGCAGCTGAACCCCCTGGGGTTTACAGTGTGATGGAGGGAGACCAAAGCCTGGTGCCAGGTCAGTCTGGGGCTCCAGCAGTCATGATGATGTAGAGTCAGAAGATGGCTCCGGGGTGTGGTGACTCGTTGCAAGCTGCTCTCCACAGATTTACTCATTACCCTTACTATAATCGTTCCACACTTTTAAACTTAAACACTATGTCACTTACTACTACCTCAATGCACTCTGTACTAACTCAATGTAACTGCACTGTGTAATGAATTGATCTGTACGATTGGTATGCAAGATAAGTTTTTCACTGTACCTTGGTACAAGTAAAAATAATAAACCAATACCAATACCTACTTTGTACCAATGACCACCTTGTACTGTATACTTGCTTGTCACTGAGGTGACTCTAATCATTTAAGCAGAACCTAATCCCAGCAAAGCGAATTAAATGGTGAGTAGGAACAGGAAATTGAACTGACTTTGCTCCCTCCTCGCCCAGGAGCACTGAGATTGATCATGTCTCTTTATCTAATGTTTAATTCAGTACAGGCTGGATAGTGACCGAGTGTTTTCCCTGTCTGTGTGGCTATCACTCATTTTAAATTGAATTTCAGTCCCTTTCAGTTGCAAATAAATTTCTGCTTAGTGTTAAAATGTGTCGTTGAGGCATCTTGTTAATAGACCAACTATTAAGAATTCTCCATTGTCGTCACTTCATGACCACTCGATATTTTCCGACTAACAATCTGGGCAAGCGAAACACAAATTATAATTTCCAAAGTTTGGTGATTTCTGAACAACTGCGTGAAATTCTCTGCAGCCCGGGTTGTAGCCGTGGGGCGAGAAACAGAGTTAGTGTTTTGGATCAATAACCCCTCATCAGAGCCGGCAAAAGTAAGAGGTAAAAAGTTCTTAAGACGCGGAGAACTTGGGAAGTGGAGGAACGCAGAGAAGAAAAGGGGGGGGGGTCTGTGTCAAGCGGAAAGGAGAGAGGAAGTGGCAGAAGAGACAATGATGAAAGGAAGTGATAATGTGACAAGAAGCAAGGGATGGGTCAAGAGGAGATGTAAATTGAAGCAGGAGATCATTATGTGCTGAACAGTGTTGAGTCTGGACGGCTGTAATGTGCTTAGTCAGATGAAGAGGAGCTGCCATTCAAATTTATACCGAGTTTCATTGGGAAAGGGGTGGGAGTGGGACATAGAGTTAAAATATCAGGTGACAAAAAGCTGAGGGCATAATTGTGGACTGAAGGAGGTGGTCCGAAATCTAATCATCCAATCTTCATTTGGTCTGCCCATTTCAGGGGAGGTCACATTGTGAATGTAGAAACATAGGATGATAGAAAATTGTAGGGATAGGCCATTCAGCACTTCAGTCTGTCTACCGTTCAGCACGATTCTGGACAGTCATCTACATTCTCCCCAGAATTCCTTGATCGCTTTAGCATTAACTCCTGGAACTCCTGGAATATATTTCCTGATGGCCCCATTGCATTCTGTGGTGGCGAATTCAGAGGTTCACCAATCTCTGGACCTTGGTGCTAAATGGTTGCCCTGAATCCTGGTTCTGGACTCTCCGGCCAATAACAACACCCTCCCTGTATCCAGTCTGTCCAGTCTTGTTCGAACCTTGCAAGTTTCTATGAGATTCCATTTCTATAAACCCCAGTGAGTACAGGACTAATTGACCCAATATCTCCCATGCTTCAGTCTTGCCATCCCAGGATCCAGTCTAAGGAACCTTTGTTGGGCTCTCTTCATGGTAAGAACATCCTTCTTCAGAAAAGGTGATCAAAACTGCAGACAAAACTCCAAACTGTGTCTTACTAATGTCCTGTACACCGCAGCAAGACAGCCCTACTTGTGTTCTCAAATCATACCATTTACCTTCCTAACTGTTTGCCGCACCTGAAGGCTTGTTTTCAGCAACTGGTGTACGCAGACACACAGGTCCTTGTTGCCCTTTTCCTTTTCTTAGTCTGTCAACAATCAGATAATCTGCCTTTCTGTTTTTATAACCATGGTGGATAATGTTTATCCACATTATCCACATTAAACTGCATCTGCCATGCATTTGGCCACTCACCCAACTTGTCCAAATCACACTGGAGTCTCTTCGTACCCTTCTCAAAGCTCACCCAGCCCCAACCCCAAGTTTTTTGTCAGTTGCAAACTTGGAAATGCTACATTTTGTTCCTTTATCCATATCTTTGGTGTATGTTGTGAATACAGTGTACTAAATTAAAGAAGCATCAGTAAATCAGGTTAGTGCTCCTGGGAAGGGTGGAGATACAAGGACTAGTATTGCAGCTCTTGCAATTGCATTGGGAAGTGTCATGGGCAGGGGAGGAGATGTTGAGGGTGACCAAGGAGTGGACCAAGCAGAGGAAGGAAAAGCCATGGGTGGGGAAGATGCATCTGAAGTGCCATCATTCTAGAAACTGTGGAGACTGACCCGTCAATCACTGAGGATGGTAGGGTAGAAGCCAACGTCAAGATTCCTTTCATAGTTCTGGAGGTGAAGAGCAAAGTGGGAGCAAGGAATAAGGAATGATTAGGTCCAGCTGAGGGCCCTGTCAGCAGCTGGGGACGGGAATCCTCGGTTGAGGAACGGAAGACGTATTGGAACTGATGATATTTATGGTGACATCGTCCGAACAGATGTGTTAGAAGCCGGGAAACTGACAGAAGGGGGTAGAGTCCTGACAGGGTGGGAGGAAGTGTAGCTAAGATAGATGTTGGAATCCATGGGCTTCTAATGGATACAGTCAGCAGCCTGCCCCCAGAAATGATGACAGAGAAGTGAAGGAGGGAAGTCGATGGACGTGGTGGACCATGTGATGGCAAAGGGAAGGTGGGAACTGGCAGCAAAATCAACAATGTTTTCGATTTCAGGGTAAGAGAAGGATGTGGCGGTGCTGTAGTCATCAACATACCAAAAAAAGAGCTAAGGGAGGTGACCTGAGTAATGTTGCAACAAGTAATTTTCCTCATATCTCATGAACCAATAAACACTTGGACTCACTATTACAGCGCCAGCGACCCGGGTTCAATTCCGGCCGCTGTCTGTAAGGAGTTTGTACGTTCTCCCCGTGTCTGCGTGGGTTTCCTCCGGGTGCTCCAGTTTCCTCCCACATTCCAAAGACATATGGGTTAGGAAGTTGCGGGCATGCTGTGTTGGCGCCGGAAGCGTGGCGACACTTGCGGGCTGCCCCCGGAACACTCTATGCAAAAGATGCATTTCACTGTGTGTTTCGATGTACGTGTGACTAATAAAAGATATCCATCCATATCCATACTATAGAGAGCAGTGAGTGGATTCAAAAGAAGGTGCTTAATGCATTAACAGGTGGCGAAGGCTGGTGGCAGAGTGGGTTCATTCTCTGTTTAAGGAAGAACCAAAGGACCTTGAGACCACCCTGGTGTGGAAGGGAGGGGGAGAAACAGGAGGTCCATGGTTAAGTGAGACGGTGGGGGCCAGGGAAACAGAACCTGTTGACGTTGGAGAGGACGTTGGACGTCTGACATAGGTGGGAAGAAACTGGAGTTGGGAGAAATAACAGGGACAAGGCAGGAAGAAGTGAGTTTCATGGGGAAAGAACGAGGTGAAGCAAAAGCTGGACCTGGCTGTGTGAGTCTGTGGGTCCTGGGACTCAGGTTGAAACATGCGTGTGGTTAGGTCAGAGGTAATGGAGGGAAGATCTTTGAAGCAAATGAGATATTGAGGACCTAGGAAGTATTGTTCAGTGGTGAGGTCACACCCATGAGGAGGTCTCAGGGAGTTGGCAAAGTGGGTTGGTTTGTCACTCTGTCAGCAGATTTAATGTCAATGATTGGGTTAGATTATATCTGGGGTTGGCATGTTAAAGTAAGTGAATGGAATGGAAAGATTAAGATAGTTAATGTCACACTGGAAAGGTTTTATGGGGGTAAATGGTCAGAGAGAGAGGGGTTTGGGTGTGTGGGGAATTCTGAAACCTGGGTAACTTACGTTATGTGGGCATTGGGAGGATGGTGGGGGAATGGGCTTTTGTCCGAAGTAGGAACCAGAGTGCAGTCATGACAGGTGTTTAGACAAAGGGCAGGAGAAAGAAATACAGTTGTAAGTGGAGCAACAGTCTGAGAAAGAACTTGGAGGAACTGTTACCCTCTCCTGGTCATGTGGCTAGAAGGTGCCAAGTGAGCCAATAGGGAGCATGCAATAAGGATCCATGCCCAAAGACAGTGGGGTCCTCGTTTGAGTCATTCCATCAGTCCTGTGTATCTCATTATTCCAGGCCTGAATCAGGGAATCGCTGGGACTTCCCTGCCAGAGTAACCCTGCCGGAATTAGGAGCCAGCCTCGGAAATCCCCAGCTTTGTGTAACTTGACACACAAAACGCTGGAGGAACTCAGCAGGTCAGGCAGCATCTATGGAGGGAAATAAACAGTTGACGTTTCGGGTCGAGACCCCTCATCGGGTTGATGAGTCCTGATGCAGGGTCTTGACCCGCAACGTCGACTGTCTGTTTCCCTACGTGGACGCTGCCTGACCTGCTAGGTTCCTCTAGCGCTTTGTGTGCGTTGCTCCAGATTCCGGCATCTGCAGAATCTCTGGTGTCTCTGTCTTTGTATAATTTGATTTGGTTTCCTCATGGGTCCAGCACAGCAGGTCTTCTCCTTTGGACCCCACAAGGAAGTCACTGACTCCCCTACTCTGGGCTCGTCCCCTCCCCATGAGCCTCCGCTCACCCCCAGTCTAGTCTGTTGCCTTGCTCCCTGGCTACAGCTCACTGCTGCCCAGTGCTACTCATCACTAGCTGATAAAATTAGATGGAGCCACTACTGGACCAGCCCTATGGCGAGGCCAAGTTCCTATTCAGGTCTGGCCCAAGAGTAGGTCAAAGGTCCCCTGGAATGTGGGAGGGGGTGTCAGGTTCTGAATGTTGTGCCAGTTTTAAAGTCACTGAGTAATAAGAATGCTTTTTTGTTTCTCCATAGGAAGTTAATTGAGAACAACTAAAACACCCTTTTCCAATCTATTGTTGCCTGGCAATAGGTAGTTCTACAGCACCAGCACCTGAGGGGTTTTATGGGGTTGACACCGTCCATACTGTTATGGTGTTGCTTTAATAAATACAGTAGAAGGTACTCAAAACACCCCGTGGTATCCCTCTCAGCAGATGCTGCCTGACCTGCTGAGTATTTCCAGCATTTCCAGTAATTTGCTTCCAGGCCACTTGGAATCTCTTTGGATGCCTCTTGCTCATTAATGCTGTGCCTCCCAATCACAGGTATCCCAGGTACCCACTGCTGTGAGGGGTGGACAGTTTATAAGATAAGATTTCTTTATTAGTCACATGTACATCGAAACACACAGTGAAATACATCTTTTGCATAGAGTGTTCTGGGGGCAGTCTGCAAGTGTCGCCACGCTTCTGGCACCAACACAGCACGCCCACAACTTCCTAACCTGCATGTCTTTGGAATGTGGGAGGAAACCAGAGCACCCGGAGGAAGCCCACGCAGACATGGAGAGAACGTACAAACTCCTTGCAGACAGTGGCCAGAATTGAACCCGGGTCGCTGGTGCTGTAATAGCGTTACGCTAACCGCTACACTACCGTGCCTGACCTTAGATACTCTTCTGCACCTTTTCTGTTTCATCTGGATCCTGCAGTGATTATACTCTCAGGTCAAGGTAAAAAGTATCCCCCAGCACCATTTTGAAGGAATTCAGGGAGAATGCTCCTCAATGCGATGGCCCATGTATTTACTAACACCGATCACCTTGGTTGCCCCCGTCAGAGATATCCCCTCCCCTCTCCTCCCCTCCCCTCCCCTCCCCCCCTCCCCTCCCCTCCCCTCCCCTCTCCTCCCCTCCCCTCCCCTCCCCTCCCTGCAGCTTAACAAGCTACTTTTGTCTCCTTCCTAGATCTGACTTGAAATGTTGACTTTATTTTCCTTCCTATAGATGCTGCTCGACCTGCTATTTCCAGCATTTTCTGATATTGTTTTATATTGCCAGTATCAGCAATTTTTAAAAAATGTTCACTAAATCCTATTACTTTGCTGTGATCATATGCTTGTTAATGGGAGTTTGTTGGGTGAAAATTGCTGCTCTAATTACAACCATCGTTAAACTTGAGTTTGGTGCCAGTGGGATTTGTGGTTATAGTGGCACGGGGAGGGTGGTAGGTTCAAGGGGGAGGAGGCAGGAGGTGCGTGAAGTGTTTCACAAATGAATTCACCTGCCCTGTACTGCCCTCTGCTGCCCAGCAGCTGTATTGCTAGACTGACACAGCTCACCCACACACCCGAGTTTGCTCAGCCACTCAGCCGCCGCGTATCCAAGACATTTCCCTCTCACCCATGAGGCATGCTGACTGGTTCGACAGATTATTGTCCTGTGTGCAGCTTCCCTCGCTCCCCCCCACCTCCCCCCACAAGGCTGGAAAGATTAAGTGGACGTGAGGGTCACTGTGGTTAATTCTCTGCCTCCCTGTAGTAGTATTGAGAGAGGCTGCAATCTGTGGATCTTAACACAGAAAATGTAACCTCTGCACTGATCCTGTCACAGTGTGATCCACAACATAAACCCGGGCTGGCACCGTAGCAGTTAGATGCAGAGTATAGCCACAGAACCTTAAAAATTCACAGCTTAAAAAAGGGCTGTTCCATGCGAGTTAAAATGTGGTTTAGCTTAATTGTAACTTCACTGTAGCATTGAGGTCAGTAACATAACCACAGGATTGATGGTGTCGGAGTGAAATCCATGACATAGGGGGAAACGACAAGATCCACAACATTGCCCTGGACTCTAAGTTGTGAGGGGGACATGGGAAGCTACAAAGGGGTATCATTGGTGTAAGTGAATCTGTCTGATGGGGTATAATGTGGGAACATGTGACATTCTCCATTTTGGCAGGAAAAGTAAAAGGGAAGCATCTCATCTAAATGGTGAGCGATTGTAGAGATGCAGAGGGATCTGAGTGTCCTGGTTAGTGATTTACAAAAGATTAGTATTCAGTTAAAGCAAGTAATTAGGTAAGCAAGTAGGTTGTTATCATCTATTGCTGGGGGAATTGAATGCGAAGGCAGGGAGGTGATTCTTCAGTTATATCGGACGTTGGTGTGACCACATCTGCAGTATTGGTCTCCTTATTTAAGGAAGGATGTCAGTGTAGTGGAAGCAGTTCAGAGAAGGTTCACTAGACTGATACCAGGAAGGGATATATGAGGAAGGGTTGGGCAAGCTAAGCTTTGTATCTGCTGGAGTTTAGCAGAGAGGAAACAGTAGATCCTGAAGAATCTTGCCAGAGTGTACGTGGATGACATGCTTCCTCGCGTGGGAAAACCAGGAATCACTGTCTAAAGACAAAGGGTTGTCCGTTTAAGACCAAGATGAGGCACTTTATTTTCCCAGTGTGCTTTTAGTCTTTGGAGCTCTCTTGCTCAAAAGGCAGTTGGAAGTCTTTGAATATTTTTAAAGTAAAACTGTATCGTTTCCTGATAAACAAGGTGGTGAAAGGTTATCACAGTTTGACAGAAATGCAGAGTTGAGGTTGGAATTAGATGCCCATGGTCTCATTGAATGGTGGAGCAGGTTTGTGGGGATGACTGGCCTCTCCTGCTCTTAATTCATCCGTCGATATGTTTGTTTGTATGTACATCTCAACAGCTATACTGGGCCACTGAGATCCTTAATACCCACACCACTGATAGATTACTAGGTGTTAAAGGAATCAAAGAATGTACCGTTAGTACGGGAAAGTGATGATAAAAGGGGCATGGCAGACAGTTAGTGCCGCTGCCTCACAACTCCAGGGACCCGGGTTCAATCCTGACCTTGGGTGCTGTCAATGTGGAGTTTGCACGTTCTGCCTGTGTGACTGCGTGACTCCCCCCTCTACCCCCCACCCCACCCCTGGGTGCTCCAGTTTCCTCCCATTTCCCAAATATGCGCAGAGGGTTAAGTGATCACTGGAAATTATCCCTTTGGATAGGAAAGTGGCAAAATGAATTAAAGTAAGATATCTTTATTAATCACATGTAAATCGAAACACACAGTGAAATGCATCTTTTTTTTGCGTCGAGTGTTCTGGGGGCAGCCCGCAAGTGTCGCCACGCTTCCGGCGCCAACATAGCATGCCCACAACTTCCTAACCCGTACGTCTTTGGAATGTGGGAGGAAACCGGAGCACCCGGAGGAAACCCACGCAGACGCGGGGAGAACATACAAACTCCTTACAGATGGTGGCTGGAATTGAACCCAGGTCACTGGCACTGTAAAGCATTAGGCTAACCACTACACTACCATGCAGGTGAGTTGAGAGAGACTAAGGTGCAGCTACAGAGTAATAAGGATAGGGATTGAGACAGACGGGAGTGCTCTGCCTTGAGTCAGCATGGGCCCACAGCTTAACGGACTCCTACTGTGCCATAATGATAGAAGGACCACAGGAGGATGAATGGCTGCCTAGCTGCTTCTTATCTTCACGGCCCCCGTAGCCGTCCCCGCACGGTTCTGAAATGCGGAACATAACCCCAGGTTTATAATGTAGCTGTGGGACCACAACGTAACCCCCAGTCTGATCCTGTGGGGATGACATCCGTCATGTGGATCCTTACAGCAGTGACTGGAAGCCTTGGCTGGGGAAGGTTGGTGCAGGTTTGGTCTGAGGGTACCACAGGAAACTGAGGAGTTGGGAGAGGGTTAACTCAGTGTGAATACAAGCTGTTAAAAATCAGGATACACTTCTCATTTATAGACTGGGTGGGTTGTTAATTCATAATGTTAACAGAGTGTGCTCATGAACCTAACTTGGGTGTATACTTTAGGTCTGTACTCTATGTGTTTCTAAGTGTGTCTGTGAGTGAGGCTACAATTGTGTGTGAATATCTATTTATACCATACATGTACACCAAAAATTCCTTCACTGTATTTAAAATGTACCTTTATTCCCTGGATTTGTTTTATGAGGGAGCCAGAGGTAGTTAGGTGAGGGGAGAGGGAGGTGCGAGGACATATCAAGGCTCTGCTAAAGACGACTGCGTTTTAAATTATTCTAGCAGTTCTTCAACATTCCCTTAATCCTCGTTGTACATATTGCAATACCAAATTACTTCATACAGCCAAGGACTTGCTGTTTTCTCTCACCTTCCCATCCCCCTATCCCCATTCTTTGTTCAATTTTTCAAACCTCTGTCATTTTATCAGAGTCAGGGAGCTGGAAGTTGGCCTCGATGGGTCTTACATCTTATGGAGGAATAGAGTGATCTTGGGGTCCAGGTCCATAGATCCCTCAAGATTGCCACGCAGATCGATAGGGTTGTTAAGAAGGTGTGTGGAGTGTTGGCCTTCATTAGTCGGGGTATTGAGTTCAAGAGCCATGAGGTAATGTTGCAGCTCTGTAGAACTCTGGTTGAACCACACTGGGAGTATTGTGTTCAGTTCTGGTCGCCACATTCTAGGAAGGATGTGGAAGCTTTAGAGAGAGTGCAGAGGTGATTTACCAGGATGCTGCCTGGATTGGAGAGCATGTCTTATGAGGATAGGTTGAGTGAGTTGGGGCTTTTCTCTTTGGAGAGAAGGAGGATGAGAGGTAACTTGATAGAGGTGTACAAGATGATAAGAGGCATAGATCGAGTGGACAGTCAGAGACTTTTCCTAGGGCGACAATGGCTAACACGAGGGGACATAATTTTAAGGTGATAGGAGGAAGGTATAAGGGGGGTGTCAGGGGTAAGTTTTTTACACAGAGTGGTGGGTATGTGGAACGCACTGCTGGCAGAGGTTGTGGGGGCAGATACATTAAGGACACTTAAGAGACTCTTAGACACATGAATGATAGAGAAGTGGGGAGCTTTGTGGGAGGGAAGGGTTAGATAGATCTTAGAGCAGGACAAAAATGTCGGCACAAACATTGTGGGCCGAAGGGCCTGTACTGTGCTGTGTTCTATGTTCTACTTTACATCGAGCACTTCCTATATTCTACTTAAACACAACACACTCTGTATTTTCAGATGGTACTGAGCAACAGTGAGTACTCAGGCTGGTACTCGAGGGCTTGAGCTATAGGGAGAGACTGGATTGGCTGGACTGTCTTCAGTGAAGTGAAGGAGGGTGAGGGTCAACCTTATAGAGGTTTATAAGATCATGAGGGACACAGATAAGGTGAACAGTCAGTCTTCTTCCCGGGGTCGGGGAATCTAAAACTGGAGGGCACAGGTTTAAGGTGAGAGGGGAGAGATTTAAAGGGGACCTGAGGGGCATCTTTTTCACGCAGAGGGTGGTGAGTATACGAGCTGCCAGAGGAAGTGGTTGAGGCGGGTACAATTACAATGTTTAAAAGACATCCGGACAGGTTCATGGATAGGTAAGGTTTAGAGCGGTATGTGCCAAACGCAGGCAAATGAGATTAGCTCAGGAAGGCACCTTGGTTAGCATGAATGAGATGGGCCAAAGGGCCTGGTTCCGTGCTGTATAACTCTATGACTCAAGGAAATCGAGGAAGGAAACATTTGCCCCAGGTTTCCAATCCTATACATTTCCTATTTCCTCCCATTTCCTCTTATTCACTGAAAACACATTTGACATGTCCCAAATGTGTTTTTATTGATCCCAACACTTAACATTTCAGTGCAGTTTGTGGATTGGGCTGTGCGTGAACTGGAAACGGTGTTTCCTACAACAACAAATTTAAACAGTATTTCATTGGCTGTAGATTATTGCCGGGTGGAAGCATTTCCTGGGGCTGCGGAGCTGCTGTTGTAATGCCTGTCATCATTTCCATCTCCGGGCTCGCTCTTATCATTTATTCCAGTTTTGGGTGAAAGCCCACTCCTTTCTCATCCCCTCGCCCACTGGATAAATGTCCCGATCAATCTGATCGACTCTCTTCACATTTGAGTTTACTGCTGCACAGAAAAGAATTAGAAATTTCCAAGCTTTTCTGTTATCCTAAGGAAACATTTGGTGAATAAAACAATGCAAACCTGCCCCGGTTTCCTGTGTCCTGGGTCGAGCCAGTCATCCATGTACAAGGTCTGATGACTGAAGTTTGTTCCATGAAGACCACCGAAGTCCACATTGTGAACAGACCACTGAAGTTTGTCCACACTGAAGTTGTTCCATGGATTCAGTGAAGACATTTCCCACATTGCAATACCCCTCGCCCATCAGATACACCATTGTCATTTTGTCTCTTGTTCCAGCTTCAAAACCAGAGCTTCCCAAAGTGAGTGGACGAGCCTGGGGAAGACTGCTGGTGAGTGTGGTTGTGTCCTGCTGGGAGGCAGTGCTCAGTCATTGACGAATCTCCATCTTATGCTATGAGTGGTGAGCTGGCATTGTGGTGGATGGGGGATGGCTGCTGGTGGGCTGGACTTTTCTACTGTGACTGGGTGTGGGGCTGCTGGTGTGCTGGTTTACATGCTGTCAGTGAGGGTGCTTGCTGGGAGGATGGCTTTTGTACTGTGGATGGGGATCAGCTGCTGGTGAGCTGGGAGTCTTGCTGTGGGAGTAGCTGCTGGTGAGCTGGGATTCTAGCTATGGGTGTAAGAATGAGCTGCTGGTGAGCTGGGGTTTGTGCTGTCAATGGAGCTGGCTACAGTGTGGACAATGATTAGTCGTCAGTGAGCTGGTTACTCATTGATCTTGCTGTCTAGTGTAACACTTCTCAGCAGAAAGGTTAATGGATTGTTCACAGTAACAGAAATTTGCTGGTTGACTTTTCATTGTAAAGAGCTAGAATCGGAATAGCAGCCATAACATTCCCAGATTGTCAGTGGTTTCCATCTGCTTCTCCACTGGAAGGAATTAATCTCATTATTTCCCTGGCCAATACGTGATTCCAGACTCAAACCAATCTCTTAACCATGAACTGATTGGCAGTTTGATCCTGCACACTTGAGCCAGCTGACAACAGGTTGATTCTGGTCAGTTGGCAGTGAGCACCTGATAATAATCTACTCCATTCAGCGGCTGTGGGAGGGAAAAGGTTGAGCAGGTGGTGTTTCACGCCACAAACCTTGCTGAGTGTTGACTGCCGGTATCTACTGATGGATTCTTCATTTTTCAGAAAGTCTTTGACTTGTCCTGTGCCACGTCCTTCATTTTGATCACTGATTTCTTTGAAAAGCTTGCTTATTTTGGACTAAGAGGTAAGGGCAAATTTCTATAAATGTCCTGGAGTCGAGAAACCATTCCTAATATATCCCAGGAACCAAAGGTTGCTCCCTGAGTCCTGGTGATTTTTAAATATTCTGGAGGTGCAGGGTTATTGCAGTTTAAGAAGTTCTCACCATTTGGTTACTATTGGTTTATTACTGACCCATGTAGCGAGATACAGTGAACAGCTTTTGTTTTGTGTGCCATCCAGACAGATCATGCCTCACATAAGTACATCAACGTAGTAAAAAGAAAACAGAATGCAGAATATAGTGTAGCAGATACAGGGAAAGTGCAGTGCAGGAAGACAACCAAAGTGCAAGGGCCACAACACTTTAGCTGGGAGATCAAGAGTTCATCTTTTAGCGTATGAGAGGTCCATTCAAGAGTCTGATAGGAGTGGGAGAGAAGCTGTCCTTGGGTCTGTTGATACATGCTCTCAAGCTTCTGTATCTTCTGCCCAACTGGAGAGGGAAGGAGAGAGAATGACTGGGGTGGGAGGGGGTCCTTGATTATAAGGGATCCCTAAACACTGTGCTGTGGGAGAGACCTTTACTAACTATCTTGGTCTCAAAGCTAAAATTGCTTTCCCTAAACAGGTCAGTTCACTCACTGAACAGCTTGGGATCAGAAAATTAGTCATTGAACATCCTGGGATTAGAAGATCATTCATTAATTATCCTGGACATCAAATCAATCTTTAAATGTCCCAGAATCAGAAAGAATAGGCACATGGCATTCATACATTGAATTCCCAGGTCCTGGGACTGGGAATTAAACTTACATCCTTCTGATTCAGAGGGAGGATGTTACCACTGAATTACAGTGGAAGGGGAATAGTTGATCAGTATAAACCACTCCGTTGACTTGCTCAAGAAAGCTTAGTTTAGTCGTGTTGGCAATCAGTTTCTGTGAATGTGATGTGTTTTCTCAATGACACTTTTGTATCTTGTTTGAGCTATCCTGGTGTTATACTTCACTGATGCACTCTTCCTGACTGAGAGCAAGGCCACATCTCTCTACCATATACTCATCTTCTTCTCCATATCCTTCAACATCTTGGGAGCCTTCCTCTCGGATTTCTGCTGTGGTCGATACAGGTATGAGACAATCCGGCTTTAGAAGCTCAAGAGATAATCTATTAGTGATGCAGGAGTTTAAATGACCTGATGGGGTAGATATAAACTGTTTCTTCTGGTGAGGCTGTTCAAAACAAGGGTGTAGCTTTAAGAATGCTGTCCAGGGTCACGTCAGGAAGCACTGTTTCACCCAGAGGGGGGTGGAAATCTGGAACACACTTCTCTGAAAGCTCTTGGTAGCACTGGAGAGGGTGCAGAGGGGATTCACCAGGACGTTGCCTGGGATGGAGCATTTCAGTTAAGAGGAGAGACTGGAGAGCCTGGGTCTGCTATCTCTGGAGCAGAGGAGGTTAAGGAGGGACATGATTGAGGTACATAAAATTATGAGAGGTATAGAAGGGCAGACTGCAGGAAATGTTTCCCCATATCAGAGGTAGATAAAATTAGAGGACATAGATTTAGAGTAAGGGATCAGGTTTAGAGGAGATCTGAGGGGAACCTTTCTCACCCAGAGAGAACACGCTGCCTGACAAGAGCAGTGGAAGCAGAGCCACTGACAGCACTTAAGAGGTGTCTAGATGAACACTCGAATCATGAAGGGATAGAAGTTGGGATTAAGCAGATGGGTCCCCATAGGTCGGCATGGGCGTGTGGGCTGAATGGCCTGTTTCTGTGCTGTATGAATCTATGACTTTATGACTCTTGAGGCTGTGGGAACTGAAAGTTGATATGGTTTTGTTGGACAAGAGCATGGGGTTAAGGAACAGATCCAGTTCAGCAACAGCCCAGCCGAATGGGGAATAAGCTTGAAGGACTCCTTGAAGTGTGGCACCTCAGGTGATTCACTGGGGACACAAAGCCCAGAGTCACTCACGAGACACTCTCTTGGGACTCTTGTAGGTTTTTAAGGAAGGGTGAACTGGATGGTTAAGTTGCTTTCCAAGATGTTATCTGGTAACTTGTGCTTGGTACCCTCAGGATGGTTGTTGCTTCTCTTCTCGGAGGTTGGAATAACATTCCTGAGAGAGGCACAGATCACAAGTTAATGGCCTTGGGCTTCAGGAGTGCTGGGGCACCAGAGAGATATTTGATCCAGAGAAACAAAGGACTTCAGATGCTGGAATCTAGATGAAAAACACTCTGATGTTGGAGGAACTCAGCAGGCCAGGCAGCATCCGTGGAAAAAAGCAGGCGGTCAATGTTTCGGGTCAGGACCCTTCTTCAGGACTGAAGATAGGAAAAGGGGAAGCCCCAATATACAGGAGGGAAAAGCAGAGCAGTGATAGGTGGACAAAAGAGGGGAGGCGGGGTGGGCACGGGGAGGTGATAGGTCGATGCAGGTAAGAGATAGTGATGGGCAGGTGCGGGGGGAGGAGGGGAGAGCAGATCCACCGGGGGATGGGTCAAAGGTAGGGAGAGAGAGGAAAAAAAGGGTAGGAAAAAAGAGAGAGAGGCTAGGAAAGGGAAGAAGAGAAGAAGCGTGGTGGGGGTGGGGAGATGGAGTGGGGTGGGTGTTGTGGGGAAGGGGGGTGGGGATTACTTAAAGTGGGAGAATTCAATGTTCATGCCGTCAGGCTGCAAGGTTCCAAGACGGAAAATGAGGTGCTGTTCCTCCAGTTTGCACTTGGAATTCTCCTGGCAGCGGAGGAGGCCGAGGACTGACAGATCTATGATCGTGTGGGAGGGGGAGTTGAAGTGACCAGCAACGGGGAGATGCAGATCGTGGTTACCGACTGAGCGCAGATGTTCTGCGAAACGGTCACCTAGTCTGTGTTTGGTCTCACCAGTGTAGAGGAGGCCACACTCGGAGCACCGAATGCAGTCGATGATATTAAAGGAGGTGCAGATGAACCTCTGTCTCACCTGAAAGGACTGTTTGGGTCCCTGGACGGAGGTGATGGAGGTGGTTGTAGGGGCAGGTGTTGCACCTATGGCGGGGGCAGTGGAAAGTTCTCAGGGTGAGAGACGGATGGGTGGGGGGGGGGGGAGGAGTGAACTACGGAGTTGCAGAGAGAGCGTTCCCTGCAAAAGGCAGAAAGGAATGGGGAGGGGAAGATATGCTTGGTGGTGGGGTCCCGTTGGAGATGGCAGAAGTGGCGGAGAATGATGTGTTGGATACTTGATATTTGATCCAATCATCCAGCCTCTGCCTCCGACTCCTCTCACTGTTGAGCTATTACTGCTGCCTCTGCAAATACTTGCACAAACTCCTGCAAGTATCCACAAATGGACAACAGCATTTGGAGCATACTTAACATTAACAACCCTGCTGATTGACCACCTTTTGGCCTCACGATCTGTTGGAACCAGATGAATCCCTTGGAACTTGATCTTTCTGTTGCTTTGGACATCCTTCATAGAAAGCACATACAATCCAGGATGTTGATTTACCAGGATGATAATGGGGATACAAACATAGAAGCATTGATAGGGAGGTAGAGACCATTTGGACCCACAGACTTGTCCAAAGGAATTGTGGTACCTTGTTATATCAGTAAATTGGTATTGGTATTGGTTTATTATTCACTTGTACTGAGGTACAGTGAAAAACTTGTCTTGCATACCGATCATACAGGTCAATTCATTACACAGTGCAGCTACATTGAGTTAATACAGAGTGCATTGAGGTAGTACAGGTAAAAACAATAACAGTACAGAGTAAAGTGTCACAGCTACAGAGAAAGTGCAGTGCAATAAGGTGTAAGGTCACAAGGTAGATTGTGAGGTCAGAGTCCATCTCATCGTATAAGGGAACCATTCAGTGGTCTTATCACAGTGGACAGAAGCTGTCCTTAAGCCTGATGGTACGTGCGCTCAGGCTCCTGTATCTTCTACCTGATGGAAGAGGAGAGAAGAGAGAATGACCTGGGTGGGTGGGGTCTTTGATTATGCTGTCTGCTTCGCCAAGGCAGCGAGGTAAAGATAGAGTCCAAGGAGGGGAGGCTGGTTTCAGTGATGCGCTGGGCTGTGTCCACAACTCTCTGCAGTTTCTTGCGATCACGAACAGAGCAGTTGCCGTACGAAGCCGTGATGCATCCAAATAGGATGCTTTCTATGGTGCATCAATAAAAGTTGGTGAGTGTCAAAGGGGTCATACCGAATTTCTTTAGCCTCCTGAGGAAGTAGAGGTGCTGGTGAGCTTTCTTGGCCGTGACATCCATGTGATTTGACCAGGACAGGCTGTTGGTGATGTCCACTCCCAGGAACTTGAAGCTCTCAACCCTCTCAACCTCAGCACCATTGATGTAGACAGGGGCATGTACACCGCCCCCTTTCCTGAAGTCAATGACCAGCTCTTTTGTTGACATTGAGGGAAAATTTGTTGTCATGACACCATTCCACTAAGATCTCTATCTCCTTTCTGTACTCCGACTCATCGCTGTTTGAGATACGGCCTACAACGGTGGTATCATCTGCAAACTTGTAGATGGAGTTAGAGCAGAATCTGGCCACACAGTCATGAGTGTATAGGGAATAGAGTAGAGGGCTGAGGACGCAGCCTTGTGGGGCACCAGTGTTGAGAATAGTCGTGCCAGAGGTATTGTTGCCTATCCTCACTGATTGCGGTCTGTTGGTCAGAAAGTCAAGGATCCAGTTACAATGATGTAGTCTCTGGATAAAAAAATACAAAATTCCCCCTCAGTCCCTTGGAGATAATAGGAAGAAGGGGATTACTCTGGTCCCGAGTCCTTGCAGTCGGATCTTTTGCAGAAGATGCTGACTCTGGTCAGAAACAGGTGCTGACTGCTCTTGAAAGGAATCAGTACATCGGCCTGTACTGCGTAGACCAGCAAGCTGCTGCATTGGTCTGTGGAAAGAGCCAGACTAGGATATCATCCCTCAGTAGGGAATTTACAACATACAACATAACTACTTACCCTCTGTTACCCATTTAATCGGAACAAGCTGCCAACTGGGGCAATATGTTTCTGTCATTATCTTAAAACATTCATTTCACCCTTCCACCTCCCATAAGAGCAGAGTCCCTCTCCTTTAGGCTGCTCTGATAAAGCACTGTCATTTTGTGGAGTACCTGACCTCCTTCCACCCTACACTCCTTCCAAAGCTTCAGTCTCACCCATGGGCAACTGTGGTTATCAGGAGCCGCTCGGGATACTTGCGAGGAGGATCTTAAGAGGTTGTGATTGTTTTGATTACAGGGCAGAGAAAGCTAAAGGGAGATTCCAATGGAATTGTTCAAAGTTATTATGGGTTTAATAAGAGAAGTTGCTTCCACTGACAGGATGTGAGCAGCAGATACACATTTAAATTAATTAGATAAATTAAATTAGATGTGAGAAGTGGAGGAACATTTTGTGCAGCTAATTTATGAACAAGGGGAGGTAGAATCGAAGATAAATCTCACGAAGCGGTTAGACGTGTTAACCTGGAAAGTTTGCTGGTGTTATGGGTGCAGAGCTGGGGATTAATTAGACAGCTCTATCAAGGAGCTGACACTGTTCAGTGAAATGGTCTCCTCCTGTGCCGTTAGATCTGATGATTCTATTTGTATCCCTGTGCCTGTGCAGTGGATAAGTGGAGCATTCGGCAATTAGGTAATGGTGGGGTGAAGGTCGGGGAGCAGCGAGTTGATTGTGTGGCATCGTCTCTAATCCTTGTTTTCTGCACCTTGAATTCCAGGTGTATTCTCATCTCCACCACATTGTACCTGGTTGGTACTATTGTATTGTCAACCACTGCCATTTCAGTACTAAATGGGAAGTCAGGGTGAGTTATAAACCAGTCCTGGGTGAGCGTGGGTGTGAATGGTGAGGTCCATCTGTAATGTGTCTGGGACCTTTGGGTGGGTGTGGGTGTGGATGGTGAGGTCCATCTGCAATGTGTCTGGGACCTTTGGATGAGTGTGGGTGTGGATGGTGAGGTCCATCCATCATGTGTCTGGGACCTTTGGGACTTTGGATGAGTGTGGGTGTGGATGGTGAGGTCCATCTGTAATATGTCTGGGACCTTTGGGTGAGTGTGGGTGTGGATGGTGAGGTCCTTCTGTAATATGTCTGGGACCTTTGGATGAGTGTGGGTGTGGATGGTGAGGTCCATCCATCATGTGTCTGGGACCTTTGGGACTTTGGGTGAGTGTGGGTGTGCATGGTGAGGTCCATCTGTAATGCTGTCTGGGACCCTTTGGATGAGTGTGGGTGTGGATGGTGAGGTCCATCCATCATGTGTCTGGGACCTTTGGGACTTTGGGTGAGTGTGGGTGTGGATGGTGAGGTCCTTCTGTATATGTCTGGGACCTTTGGATGAGTGTGGGTGTGGATGGTGAGGTCCATCCATCATGTGTCTGGACCCTTTGGGACTTTGGTGAGTGTGGGTGTGGATGGTGAGGTCCATCCATTCATGTGTCTGGGACTTCTGGGACTTTGGGTGAGTGTGGGTGTGAAGGTGAGGTCCATCCGTAATGTGTCTGGGACCTTTGGGACTTTGGGTGAATGTGGGTGTGGATGATGAGGTCCATCTGTAATGTGTCTGGGACTGCACAGAATGGCCAGAAGCATTTATCTCACTGCTTCTTTTAATCCTTGCTCAGCTTGATGCTTACCTTGTTCACCTGGACAGGCCATCCAGAGGTTCCTGCACAATTTGTTTTGGGTCCTGGATGTGCAGGAGTGAATCTCCAGCATTTGCAAAAGTAATCGGACTCATTCCCCTCAGGGTGACAGTGATCCCATCCTCACCCACATAAATCAAACAAACCCCCCCCCCACCCCCACCCCCCAGTCCCATCCTACCCAGTCACAGTACCTTGCCCTGACAGTGACAGCTCTGGCCCCATCTCCTGTGCCAAGTGTGGTGAGCTGTCCATTTGTTGTCCTATGCTTAGCTTGTAAATGAGACGAGAGTCTCAAGATGGCTGCAGAGCCTTCACCATGGAATCAGGCAACTAAGTGAGACTAAGAATATCCACAAAAATCTTTTCTGGTCCTTGGAATTAAAAATGGGTCCATGAAAGTCTCTGGGTTTGACTGGCTGTCCTTGTGTTGAGTACCAAACAGACATGTCCTCATGCATTGGCTCCTACCCCTGCTTTGTCTCCCAGTGGGGCAGGTGCACCGGTGGCTGACTGGATGTGGTTGGAAGGGATGTGGGGATCATGCAGTTTAGCTGAGCCAATCTGTCCCCTTAAACATGGCCCATGGTAAATGGAGCTAAGTCTGGGCCAAGGGATGGAGCAAAGTGGGATACCTGGGATTGGGGTGAACCTATTGTGAGTTAAGCCAGGATCCTTCCTTCACAAGACCCTTGATAACTGTCTTCCTGCTCCCTTAATCATGAAGTCCAGTCGTGGCTGACAACCACCTTGTTGGCAATTGGGAGCCCAGAGATCAGCTGGCCACAGTCACCAGACTCACCAGCCCTGCCATTGTCAATCGTGATATTATTATCTGGTGACCTCAAGCTCCTGTCCCCTTCTGGCTCCTGCCCGTCAAATGGGGAATGATGCTTCTGTATAGAAATTCTGTCTGGGTAAGAATGGCCAGGACCTTGGGCTGCCCTCTCCACTGGGGTGATGAATTGGGGAGGATATCCCCTTTAACTTATTCTGTCCACATTAAGTCAAGCCCTGCCCTTGCTTCACCCGTCCATTCCACCATCTAAATACCACTCGCACTGACTGGACTCTTTCTTTGTTTGTAGGGTGGGTTCCTACATTGGGCTCTTCCTCATTATGTTGGGATCTGGCTGCATCCGATCCAACATGCCGCCCTTTGGTGCTGATCAGATTGGTGCAAAAGAGGTGAGGACAGATCGACCGCGCGGTACCAAGAGTTTGGGGTGGTCTGGGAGCATGTGAAGGGAAGCTGAATAAGGAGATGTGATGAAAGACTGACCTGAGGAAGGATGGAAGAGACCTTGAGTGGAGTTCAGCGACAGCAAATCTCAGCAGAGCCCTCACCCTTGTTTCACTGCTGTAGATTGCATGTAATTCGATGTCATTATTCTGTGAATTAGCTACAACTTCCTAACTCCAATAACATTGGAAAGATCAGGGTAATATTACAAATGCACCTTATTGTCTACCTGGACGGCACTTCCTCTGTAGCTGTGACACTTTACTCTGTACTGTTACTGTTTTTTGCCTGTACTATCTCAATGCACTCTGTACTAACTCAATGTAACTGCACTGTGTAATGAATTGACCTGTATAATCGGTATGCGAGACAAGTTTTTCACTGTACCTCAGTACAAGTGACAATAATAAACCAGTACCAATACCAATGATGCTGGAGGAACTCAGCAGGCCAGGCAGCATCTGTGGAGAAAAGCAGGCGGTCAACGTTTCGGGTCAGGACCCTTCTTCAGGATAGAAGATAGGAAAGGGGGAAGCCCAATATATGGGAGGGATCACAGAGGTGGAGCATTGAGAGAGGGATTCATGAGCTCCCGTCTAAGAGAGGAAGAAAACTTCTTCAAAGCGGGCATCCTTGAAGAGACGTTGACCGCCTGCTTTTCTCCACGGATGCTGCCTGGCCTGCTGAGTTCCTCCAGCATTATCGTGTTTATCATCTAGATTCCAGCATCTGCAGTCCTTTGTTTCTCTAGTATTACAAATGCACCATTTCCCCAAATCTCTCAGGAACTGCACAGTGTGTTTTGAAGTACAGGTAGTTCTGCTATAACGTGCTAGTTACGGTCCTAAGAAACCTTGCATTATAGAAAGTCGTGTTATAACAGAACAGGCTGTAGTTCCCTTCAAAGCACAGATTTAAACAGGTTTTCTCATTTGCGCTGCAACTAATGTGGACTGTGTAATGCAAACCATGTTCCGTAATCCACCAATCGCGTTATAACCAATTTGCATTATGGAAACATGTGTAATAGACCTGTAATCACTGTAGGTAGGTGCAACATCCTGTTAGCTTAGCAACACAGACATATTGACACCTTCAGGGACATTTGGAACTGTTTTAGGTCGGAATGGACATCACCTCAAGGAATTCAGGGCCAAAGTAATCTCACGGACAAAGTTATATCCCAATATTTCCTCATTGGCCTGGTTCCATCCCTGGCCACTTGCCTCTCCTTCCTTTGCCACTTTGGATGGGTGGGAGGGTCTGTATTGATATAACCATAAAACCATAGAACCATACAGCACAAAACAGGCCCTTCAGCCCACCGTGTCGTGCCGTCCATCAGACCACCCTCACACTACCTAACCCCTTCCTCCCGCATATCCCTCTATCTCACGTTCCTCTATATGCCTATCCAACAAGCTCTTGAACCTATTCAATGTATCTGCCTCCACCACCACCCCAGGCAGTGCATTCCATGCACCAACCACTCTCTGGGTGAAAAACCTCCCTCTGACATCTCCCCTGAACCTCCCACCCATAACCTTAAAGCCATGACCTCTCTTCTTGAGCATTGGTGCCCTGGGAAGGAGGCGCTGACTGTCTTCTCTATATATTCCTCTCAATTTTTTATATACCTCTATCATGTCTCCTCCTCATCCTCCTCCTTTCCAGTGAATAAAGCCCTAGCACCATAAGCCTCTCCTCATATTCAATACCCTCCAATCCAGGCAGCATCCTGGTAAATCTCCTCTGCACCCTCTCCAATGCCTCCACATCCTTCCTATAATGAGGTGACCAGAACTGAACACAGTACTCTAAATGTGGCCTAACTAGAGTTTTGTAAAGCTGCATCATAACCTCGCGGCTCTTAAACTCAATCCCGCGACTTATGAAAGCCAACATCCCATTGGCCTTCTTAACTGCTCTTTCCACCTGTGAGGCAACTTTCAACGAACTGTGAATATGAACCCCCAGATCCCTCTGCTCCTCCACACTGCCAAGTACCTTGCTGTTTACCCTGTACTCTGCCCTGGAGTTTGTCCTTCCAAAGTGTACCACCTCACACTTCTCCGGATTGAACTCCATCTGCCACTTGTCAGCCCAGCTCTGCATCCTATCAATATCCCTCTGTAAGCTCCGACAGCCCTCCACACTATCCACAACACCGCCTATCTTAGTGTCGTCCACAAACTTACTTACCCAGCCACTCCACCCCCCTCATCTAAGTCATCTATAAATATCACAAAAAGTAGAGCTCCCAGAACCGATCCCTGCGGGACACCACTAGTCACTGCCTTCCAATCCGAGGGCACTCCCTCCACCACAACCCTCTGCTTTCTACATGCAGCCAATTCCTAATCCACACAGCCAAGCTTCCTTGGATCCCTCGGCCTCTGACCTTCTGAAGAAGCCTACCATGAGGAACCTTATCAAATGCCTTACTAAAATCCATGTAAACCACATCCACCACACTGCCCTCATCAATCTTCCTGGTCACCTCCTCAAAGAACTCTATCAGGCTTGTGAGGCAAGATCTTCCCTTCACAAAGCCATGCTGGCTGTCCCTAATCAGTCCATGATTCTCAAGGTGTTCATAAATCCTATCCCTTAGAATCCTTTCTAACAGCTTACCCACCACAGACGTGAGACTCACCGGTCTATAATTCCCTGGCCTATCCCTATTACCTTTTTTTGAACAAGGGGACCACATTCGCAATCCTCCAATCCTCCGGCACCACCCCGTAGACAACGAGGACTCAAAGATCCTTACCAGCGGTTCAGCAATCTCCTCCCTAGCCTCTCGAAGCAGCCTGGGGAAAATCCCGTCAAGCCCCGGAGATTTATCTGTCTTAATATTATTTAACAACTTCAACACATCCTCTCTCTTGATATCAACAACCTCGAGAACATTACCCCTACCAGCACTCCCTTCCGCATCATCAAGACCCCTCTCCCTGGTGAATACCGAAGAGAAGTACTCATTCAGAACTTCTCCCACTTCCGCCGCCTCCAGGCAAATTCTCCCACCTTTGTCCTTAATCGGACCTACCTTCACCCTAGCCATCCTCCTACCCTTCACGTACTTGAAAAAGGCCTTGGGATTTTCCTTAACCCTACTAGCCAAAGCCTTTTCATGTCCCCTTCTAGCTCTCCTCAGCCCTTTCTTAAGTTCCTTCCTCGCTACCCTATATTCCTCACGGGCCCTGTCTGAACCTTGCTGCTTATACCTCACGTATGCTACCTTCTTCTCCCTAACAAGTCGTTCCACCTCTCTCGTCACCCACGGTTCCTTCACCCTGCCATTCCTTCTCTGCCTCACCGGGACATATTTATCCCTAACATCCTGTACCATATGTACAACATTATGTACAAGGCATTTCAGTACGTGGGATGGGCAGGAGGGACAGATGTTTGTAACATGCCACAAACATGCCTGAGGGAGAAATGTTGGTAAAGAAACTGGGAGAATTAGCAACTCTTTAAATAGAATCGTAGGATTTTAACAGACAATGAACATGTGAGGTCTTCTGAGACATCCCAAGGACTTGAATAGAAGTTGACAGGCACCTGTTTGCACAGTTGCGCACATCAGACCATAACTCAGCACAACTCAGAGGTGGCTGGAGTCCCAGACACTGTGTGCTGCTGAATAAGCTGCATACAGGAAAGGTCTTTCTTTGATGCATTTCATCAGTGCAGGGTGCACAAGGCATGTCAGTTGTCTGAGGTTCTCTCTCCCACGTTGTGGGTGTTGTAGGGAGGTTGTGGGGGAGATCTGAACGTCAGGAGGAGTTTGTCAGGACAGGTCACAAGCAGGAGGAAGTTGCAGAGACCCCGGCTGCACACTTCAGGGGTGGTACCTGAGGAGTGGAAAACACCCTTACTCATAATCATAGAATCATAGAATCATAGAACAGTACAGCACAATACAGGTCCTTCAGCCCACAATGTTGTGCCGACCTTTAAACCTCACCTAAGACTATCTAACCCCTTCCTCCCACATATCCCTCTATTTTAAACTCCTCCATATGCTTATCTAGCAATCTCTTGAGCTTGACCAATGTACCTGCCTCCACCACCACCCCAGGCAGCGCATTCCATGCACCAACCACTCTCTGGGTAAAAAACCTTCCTCTGATATCTCCCTTGAACTTCCCACCCATTACTTTAAAGCCATGCCCTCTTGTTTTGAGCATTGGTGCCCAGGGAAAGAGGCGCTGGCTGTCCACTCTATCTATTCCTCTTAATATTTTGTACACCTCTAGCATGTCTCCTCTCATTCTCCTTTTCTCCAAAGAGTAAAGCCCTAGCTCCCTTAGTCTCTCCTCATAATGCACACTCTCTAATCCAGGCAGCATCCTGGTAAATCTCCTCCGCACCCTTTCCAACACTTCTACATCCTTCCTGTAATGAGGCGACCAGAACTGGACACAGTACTCCAAGTGTGGTCTAACCAGAGTTTTGTAGAGCTGTAATAATAAAAATAAATGGACGAACGCTGAGATACAGATGCAATTTAACCTCAGTAACGAGGAAATTTCTAGGAACAATAATCAGGGACAGACTCTTGAACAAGTATGGATCGGTTAGAGAAAGACAGTATGGGTTGGCGAAAGGCAAAGTTTGTGCAACCAGTTCAATAGAGGATTTTAATGAAGAGGGTTGAGGAGGGAAATGAGGTGGATGTGGTGTATATGGATTTCCAAACGGCATTTGATAAGGTTTGATACCAAGATTGAAGGTCACAGAATGAAAGGAACTGTAGCAGCATGGATGAAAACGTGGCTCGCCAACGGGAAACAGAATAGCAACGGAAGGTTGTTCTACAGTCTGGAAGTAAGTGTAGCGTCAAAAGCAAAAAAAAAAGCTACAGTTGCTGGAAATCTAAAATAAAAACAGAAAGTGCTCAGCCTTGGACTTGAAACATCTACTCTTTTCCTCTTCCCACTGATAAGAGACCTGCTGAGTATTTCCAGCATTTTGTGTTTTTATTGTAGAGGGGAACTTGACTTGGCCATCGCTTCAGTGATATACCTGACTGGAATGTGCTGCGCAGGGTACAATTTCTAAATCTGCAAATGATACAAAAGTCTGTGAGGTGTGAGGAGGGCAGTAACGTTCCTCAGAGCTGGTGGAGTTGGCAGATAGGGGGCTGATGGAATATAATGCTGAGAAATGTGAAGTGTTATATTTTAGTAGGTCAAATGAGAAAAGGCAATGTAAACTAGAGGTGCAATTCTAAAAGGGGAAGGAGAACAAGATATTTGTTTTAATAAATCCTAACAAGGTTGTGAAATCTAACATTGCAGTTTGAAAGCAGTTATCAGTCTCCATTGTGGAATACCACACTATTTCAGAACAGCTGTCAGCACCTAACCATGCAGTTTAGAGCTCATCAGACAACTCTTGAAGGCACAAGTGCATAACCCCACCAGCACTCTTCCATCTACTGGAGAGTGGTACACCCAACGTCAGTGATTCCTGAAGGCAGTAAGCAACCTCTCATAAAAAATAGAAGTAGGCCATTCGGCCCCTCAAACCTGCTCCAGCATTAAAAGCTTACAATTGATCTTTTACCTCAGTGTCACTTTCCTAAACAAGCTCCACATTGCCTGATTCCCTCAATATCCAAAAATCAATCCTAAATGGCCAACTCCTTATTTTCATTCTGTGACCGGCCAGGTTTTAGAATAGCTCTGCCAGGGGAAACATCATCCCTGCATCTACCCTCCTATAACATTTCGTACATTTCAAAGCGATCACCTCCCATTCTTGTAAATTCAAGAGACAACATATCCAGTCTGCCCGAATACTCCTCACTGGCCAAGCACCCGCCCCCCCCCCCCCCCCAAAACCAGGAATCAGTCTGCTGAACCTTCATTGTACAGCCTTTATCACAGGTATATCCTGCCTTAGGAAGGGACACCAGCCCTGTTCATGATACTCTGGAGGCAATCTTGCCTAGACTGCACATAATTGTAGCAAGGCATATGCAAATCCTCTTGCAGTAAATCTCAGCATACTATTTGTCCTCTGAGTTCTTGTTGTATCAGTGGATAAATTTCATGTGATTGTTGTTCAAGGATTCCCAGGTCGCTTTAAATATCAATTCATACTCCTAACATTTTAAAATTGATATAGATTGTGATCCGCTGGGGCCCAATCACTGATCTCTGCGCTGCTTCACTTTATGCTCACTCTCTGTTCTCTGTTTGTTAACAAATCCTCATTTAACAGTTCATATTACCTCAGTCTCATGTGCTCCAATTTTATTTAATAATCTCTTGTGTGGCACCTATACAAATACCTTCTGAAAGTCCAAATACACCACATCTACTGGATTCCTTTGTTTACTCTGCAGGTTACAACCTCAAAAAGTCTAACAGGTTTGTCAGGCATGAAATCCCTTTTGTAAATCTGTATTGATTCCCTCCAGTCCTATTACCACTTTTGAAATGGCTGTTTTCCTTACAAATCAATTCTAAATTCTCACTAGTCTGTTTTTCCTCATAGTGGAACTGGATTCGCTACCTTATATTTCATGGGTGAGTCGATGCTTTGGGTCAAAACCCTTCATCTGGACTGTCCAATCCAGATGAAGGGTCTCAACCCGAAACGTTGACTGTCCATTTCCCTCCACAGATGCTGCCTGACCCGCTGAGTTCCTCCAGTGCTTTGTGTGTTGCTCCTGACTTCCAGCCTCTGCAGTCTCTTGCGTCTCCTCTCTCTTCTATGGGAACTGTTCCAGAATCTCTGTAATGTTGGAAATCTCTATCAGTGCATTCACTACAGCCACCTCTTCAAAACCATGGGATGCAGTCATTGGTTCTTGGGGATTATTTACTTTCAGTCCCATTACTTTCTGGAGTACCTTTTCTTCCCCAAAGCTAATTTCTTTCAACAACTCATTCACTCTGGACCTGTTGCTCCCTAATGCATCCGGGAGGTTTTCTGTGTATTCAGCGCAGACAGAAACAAAATATTGCTTTAATTTCTCTGCCAGTTCCTTATTCCCTAATATAATTTCTCCTGTTGCAGTTGATTAACTCCCACTAATCTGCATTCTGTAGGAGCTGGTACAGGCTGTTTTCATGTTTCTCGTTTGGTTATTTATGTTCCCTGCTCTTCCTTTACTTGTTGATTTCTTGGTCCTCCATAATGACTTCTGATTTTTTTCCGTCTCTCAGTTTATGGATCTTTTGGGCAACAATGTAAATGTTAGCCTTTGGAATGATGCCGTTTTTAACTTATTTTGTGAAGTGGCCAGACCATTTCTTCTATTGTTTTTTTTGTGCCTTGAAGGTATTAATATTTAATGGAAACTATGCATTATCTCTTTCAGTGTTATCCATTGCCCACTTCCTGTCATACCTTTCAATGCAGTTTCCAATTTACCCTAATTAACTTATGCCTCACAGCTTTGTAATGTAGTTTGCAGGCACGGTAGTGTAGCGGTTAGCGCAACGCTTTACAGCGCCAGAGACCCGGGTTCAATTCTGGCCGCTGTCTGTAAGAAGTTTGTACGTTCTCCCTGTGTCTGTGTGGGTTTCCTCCGGGTGCTCCGGTTTCCTCCCATATTCCAAAGACATACAGGTTAGGAAGTTGTGGGCGTGCTATGTTGGCGCCAGAAGCGTGGCGATACTTGCGAGCTGCCCCCAGAACACTCTATGCAAAAGATGCATTTCACTGTGTGTTTTGATGTATGTGTGACTAATAAAGATCTTATCTTATCTTATCTAGTTTAGTTTCAAGATCCTGTTTACAGATTGAACAAAATCACTTTCATTCTTTGTTTAAATTCTATCAGATTATGGTCACACTATCCTCTAAATGCTGTTTACCTATCAGATTATTAACTGTTGCTTTCTTATTGAACAATACTAGACCAAATATAACCTGTTGCTTCATTGGTTTCTCAACATACTGATCTGGAAAACTATCTTTTACACATTCCATGAATTTGTCCTCCACAGTATTATTGCTAATTTGTTCTCGTGCTTCTCGTGCGAGAGCAAAGTCCAGTCTGTTTAATCTCTCTTTATAAAATAATCCCCTCATCTCAGGAATTAATCTCAGCGTTACTGAGAGGGACCTTGAGAGGCCTCCTCCTAGGTTATGAAGAAATAGGGATATGGAAACATGTCCAAAATGGTTTAAACCTGCACTAATTCAGTTTGCAACTTTACAACAGTTTTTTTGACTTTGTGCACGCATATTTCCAGGCTCTTGTGACTACTTAGTTCCATTCATGACCTCAGAATATCGCTAGTCTATGAACTATTTACATTGAGCTATTTGTTTAATGTAAATTCATCATAGAACCCTGAAAGACGTGTACATACGAGTGCATTTTCTCTGTAACTGTAACACTTTATTCTGCATTCTTTGTTGTTTTACCTTGTACTACCTCAATGCACTGTTGTAATGAATTGATCTGTATGAACGATATGCAAGGCAAGTTTTTCACTGTACCTTGGTATATGTGACTTTACACTTTACATGTGAGAGTGCGGGGGAGTGGGTGAGGGCGTGTGTGAGGACATGTGTGTTGTTACTAACTGAGTTTGTTTTCTCCTTGCAGGAGAAACAATACTGGGTGTACTTTTCACTTTACTACTTTTTGATGAATTTGGCATCTTCAGTCTCTGGGATTGCCATACCGATTCTGAGAGGTAAGGGAGCTCGGTGAGTGAGTGGTAAAGCCCATTGGGAATGAGTTCACATCTGGCAAGCTTTGCAGTCAGTGCTGTCAGGGGAAAGCGTCGGATGTGAGGAAATGGAGCAGGGGAACATATCTGGGCCATCCCGCAGCCATCAGTAGATACCCGAGACCCCTGCAGGCTCATAGCGTTACCCTGAGCAGAAAGACTGGGAGACGAGAGGCTGGTTGCCTGGTGAGATCAATCTCTGTTACACTAAGAAACCCACTGGTAGAAGTCCCATCATCGCCTTTGGCAATGCTGTGATGAAGGAATCTTTATCTTGTCACTCACCCTACAATAGTGAATTGCACCCAAGTAATTACATCTGATCAGTGCTGATGTCTTCCATTGAACCTTGATGTGTATTATGATTAAAGTGATTCTGACTGTTTTCAGTGTCTTCAAGCCGTCTCTAATCTCTTCCACTCTTATCTGATCTGTCCTGATAGCTTCCAGTTACATCCGATGTGCTTCCGTCACTTCCAGTTACACCTGCTTTGTTCCAGTGTCTCCCACTGATAACTAATCTGTCCCAGTGTCATCCAGTAATATCAAATGAGTCCTCCAAATGTTCAGCAATACCATCGGTCTTCCAAATGTTGGGTAATAGCTAAGCAGTCCCCAACCTTTCAGTGATTCTGATCAGACTCACCTGCTTCCTGTGATACTTGCTTTCCATTTCATCCATCTCAGTGACTTTGAATGATATCTAAGATGACCCAATGTCCTCAATTGATAAGATGAGATTAGATATCTTTATTAGTCACGTGTACATTGAAATACACAGTGAAATGCATCTTTTTTTTGCGTAGAGTGTTCTGGGGGCAGCCCGCAAGTGTTGCCATGTTTCCGGCGCCAACATAGCACACCCACAACTTCCTAACCCGTACATCTCTGGAATGTGGGAGGAAACCGGAGCACCCGGAGAAAACCCACGCAGACACGGGGAGAACGTACAAACTCCTTAAAGACAGCAGCCGGAATTGAAGCCGGGTCGCTGGCGCTGACTGCTACACTACTGTGCCTGCATTTGCTTCAAGTGATATCTGCTTTCTCTCAGTGGCATTCAGTGATATGAGTTATGACCCAGTGCCTTTGAGTGTTTCACTTCCCTCCATTATCCTCCAGTGATTTTTTTATTACCTTTTCTCCAGTGCCTGTGAGTTATGTGCAGTGATTAGTAGTGAACGCGAGGTCAAGGATTCTCCTGGGTGGAATTTGTTCTGCAAGAAGCACATCCGATACAAATGTGGTTGTTCTTCCTCTCTGCCAGTCTCTGGCTGTTACTTTCATGCATGTATTGCTTATTGCAATCTCAGACAAGTTTGTAAGACTGCATGAAAAGGGTCAATGATAAAATGAGCTGGAAGAGATGAAAAATTTACGGAATTCCAGAACTTGGGGCCAAGGTAGCTGAAGGCTCAATATGGAGAGACAGAAAAGATTTGCAGAAAGAGGCAGTCACAGAGTAAACAGTAAGAGAAGTCTTATAATTAAAAGTTTCTGTATATCTGCATGTGCAGAAACTCATCAGATAATATGAAGTGTAGGGAAGAAACTTGTTCTTTCAAAACAAATTAACAAAAGCCATTACCATGTTAAGAAAGAGACTGAAAGGAAATAACTTGTGGTCTGTATAATAACTAATTTATTTGGTTAATGACGAATTGATCAGGGAAATGTAGAATCAGAATTGGGAGAGCAAAATAAATCATCAGTTCAAAAAAAAGTCAATGATTGCAGTGTGCAACATTACTTCATCCCTGCACTTCAAGAAAGGAAGGAGTAGACCAGTTACCCTAACATCAATTTTACCCCGTACTACCTCGGTGCACCGCGTAATGAATTGACATGTACGATCGGTATGCAAGACAAGTTTTTCACTGTACCTCAGTACAAGTGACAATAATAAACCAATACCAACACAAGTGGTGTAAATACTGTTGGAATATATTAATAGGGACCTTGTAACTAAACAATCGTAAAAGCAGAACATTATTTTTGCAGCCACAACATGGATTTATGTCAAGGAAATTATATTTGAATTGTATCTATTACATTTTTGAACTAGTAACTAATAGAATATATAAGAGGGAAAAATACGAGAAGGAATCTGGCAGAAGGCCTTGTTGGCAATTTGAGTCGGTCAGGCAATCAGGTGTATCTGGCTATATTCTAATAACAGTTCTCTCTGAAACCATGTCCACTGTGTGGTCCATTCTATCCTCTCTCTGCACCACCTCATCAGTGCCCCATCATCCAAAAACACCATGTCATCCACTCTCCTCACCACCTGCATGTTTCCGTCGTGTCAGCCAATCATCCTTTTGCTTTCTCCTGGCCTTGGAGTCCGAGGTCCCCGGTGCTCCCGTGTGGTTCTCACCCAATGTCTACAGCGTAGCTGTTGGAAGGCTTTAGACTGTGAGTGAAGGAGTCTGCAGATGGTCAAGGATGGTTCAAGCAAATCTAAGTCAAGAAGGTCCATCTTTACCCTCTCACCTTGAGCCAGTAGTCTGGTTCACAGGCAAGGCTTATTCAGAGTGGTAGGTTTGAGAGGATAGTTTCCAAGTCAAAGAGCAGATCAGGTCTGTCATCTATTGGAGGAGAGATTGCTGAACTGATCTGATCAGTTGCGTTTGTGGGCAGAGAAATGGCAGATGGAGTTTGACCTGGATAAATGTGAGGTGTTGCACCTTGGTAGGACTAATATCAAGAGGCAGTACACTCTTAAGGGCAAGACCCTTAAAAGTGTTGAAGAGCAGAGAGACCTTGGGCTACAAGTCCATGGCTTATTGAAAGTGGCTACACAGGTAGATAGGATGGTTAAGGAGGCTTATGGAATGCTTACTTTCATTAATCGAGGTATTGAGTACAGGAGTCAAGAAGTTATGATGCATTTCTATCGAACTCTGGTTAGGCTGTATTTAGAGTATTGCGTGCAGTTCTGTTCACCTCACTGTAGAAAGGATGTCGAGGCTTTAGAGAGGGTGCAGAGGAGGTTTACTAGGATGCTGCCTGGATTAGAGGGCATGTGCTATCAGGAGAGGTTGGACAAACCTGGGCTTTTTTCTCTGGAGTAGCGGAGGCTGAGGGGTGATCTGTTGGAAGTGTATAAAATTATGAAGGGCATAGGTAGGGTGGACAAGCAATATCTTTTTCCCATTATTGAGTGATCCATTACCAGAGGGCATGCATTTAAGGTGAGAGGGGGTAGGTTCAGAGGAGACTTGAGGGGTAAGTTATTTACTCAGAGAGCGGTGGATGCCCGGAATGCATTGCCTGATAGGGTGGTGGAGGCAAATTCATTGGGGGCATTTATGAGGTGCTTGGATGGGCACATGAATGAGAGGAAAATGGAGGGATGTGGGCATCTGTAGGTAGGAGGGATTAGCTATGTCGGCAAAACACAGTGTGCCGAAGGGCCTGTTCTGTGCTGTACTGTTCTATGTTCTATGACACACCCGAGCCCTGTCGAACACCGGTGCCCAAATCTATGATGATAGCAGTCTAAGCTTCTATTGCAGCGCTTGGCTTCCATTGTGCAGCAGGGGAGATGAAACATCAGTCGTCAGATCTGGTCTGATCGTTAGATGGGCAGTGTCAAAATGGCACTGACCACCACTAATATGCTACAAGGGATGGGCTCCAAGCTTTGCACAAAGCCTGGTGAAACTTGCAGCTGGGCTCCTTGATCTTGTACCTAGGCTATCTGGCTGATTGGCCAAGCATTTCATTCGGCATGCGGATCAGTTGATTTCAGACAGTTGAAACTTAGTTCTTATCATAATCTATGCAAAAGAACTCGTATCTTGTCCACTCGTTCCCCATGACTCACTAAATTAACATCTCATCAGTATCTGAGCAGCTAGCTGTGAGAAGTGATGGGTGCCTTCTGCTTCCTTCCAATGTTGTTGCTCAGAACTTCTGCTGGACCACCTGGTTTCCTTAAAGGTGGGGTAAGGGAGCTCGGAGTGGGAGGTGTGTGGCAAATGAAGGAGACAGATGACTTCAGCAGGTAACTGGGAAACCATATGGAATATTGGGCGTGGATTGTGAGGAGCTTATGACTACTGTCATCTATGGTCTCCGCGGTACCTGAGGCCGTGGACTGCAGCCCCAGCATACTCTGCTCTGGAGTGGTGACCTGCGGGAGATGTGCTTGACCCCAGTCTCTCTGCTGCTATTGCAACAATTGCGCACCACCTTGTCCTGCCTGAGAGAGGGAACTGTGTCCGTCAGTGTCACGTTTGGTCGATGAAGTTGGAGGAGGTGGAGTTGTGAGATGTGGGTGTGAGGCTTGGGGTAGTGGTAAGTTTGCAATAGTGCGATGAGAGTTAGGTGGGTCCTGCTCGATGGGTTGTTAGAGATGGCTAACCCTGAGTGCTGATGGTTTATTGTATTGAGCAGTGCGGAAGGGCGTTTGTCATGCTTTAGAAGAGAACAAAATCTACTGATCTTGACCTCATAGGGGCAGGTCCGGTAATGTAGCAGTTAGCGTAACGCTATTACAGCGCCAGCAACCTGCGTTCAATTCCAGCCACTGTCTGTAAGGAGTTTGTACGTTCTCCCAGCGTCTACGTGGGTTTCCTCCGGGTGATCCGGTTTCCTCCCATATTCCAAAGACGTACGGGTTAGGAAGTTGTGGGCACGCTATGTTGGCGCCAGAAGCGTGGCGACACTTGCGGGCTGCCCCCAGAACAATCTACGCAAAAGATGCATTTCACTGTGTGTTTCGATGTACATGTGACTAATAAAGAAATCTTATCTTATATATGATGTCATTAAACTTCTTGGCTCTTGATCCTCGGGGTTTGACTCCAGACATTCACTTCCACAATATTCTCCACCCACTGGCACTTCACCAGGTGGCATGGGGGCATCCTGGCCTCTATGGGTGGAGGGCAGGCATAACTTCTCTAGCCCAAGCAACAAACAAGATGCTGGAGGGATTCAGCGGGTCAGAAGCATCTGTGGAGGCAAATGGACCGTCGACGTTTTGGGTCAAGACCCTGCATCTGCGCTTCAGACCATTCCCCTCTGCAGATGCTGCTCGACCCGCTGAGTTCCTCCAGCATCTTGTGTGTTGCTCCAGATTCCAGCATCTGCAGTCTCTTGTGTCTCTACTTCTGCACACCCACCTCATCCACCAGAGCAATAACTAAAAACGAACACGCTCACCCCCTGCTGTTGCCGTCACCTCTATTCTACATCTCTTGTCAACCACGGTTCCTTCACTCTGCCACCCTTACCCTGCCTCAATGGGACAAACCTATCCAGAACCCCATGCAAGTACTCCCTGAACAACCTCTACATTCCCACTGTGCATTTCCCCAAGAACATCTGTTCCCAGTTTACGTTCCCAAGTTCCTGCCTAATAGCATCATAATTCCCCCTCCCCCAATTAAATATTTTCCCATGTCATCTGCTCCTATCCCTCTCCAAGGCTATGATAAGGGTCAAGGAATTGTAGTCACTATCTCCAAAATGATCTCCTACCGAGAGATCTGAAACCTGCTCAGGCTCATTGCCTAGTACCAGGTTCAATATGCCCTCTCCTCTAGTCGGCCCGTCCACATACTGTGTCAGGCATCCTTCCTGGACACACCGAACAAACCCCATCTACCCCCTTTACACTAAGGAGGTGCCAATCAATATTTGGGAAGTTGAAATCACTCATGACAACAACCCTGTTATTTTTCCACCTCTCCAAAATCTGCCTCCCGATCTGCTCCTCAGCGTCTCTGCTGCTGTTGGGGAGTAGAATACTTCCAATAGAGTGATCGCTCCCTTCCTGTTTCTGACTTCCACCCACACTGACTCAGTGGACGATCCCTCCAGGACGTCCTCCCTTTCTATAGCTTTAATACTGTCCCTGATCAGCAAAGCCACTCCCCCACCTCTTTTACCTCCGTTCATGTCCACTTTGAAACATCTAAACCCTGGAATATTCAGCAGTCATTCCTGCCCTTGTGACAGCCAAGTCTCTGTAATGGTCACCACATCACAGTTCCATGTACTTACCCATGCTCTAAGTTCATCACCCTTGTTCCTGATGCTTCTCGCATTAGACACACTTCAACCCATCTAACTGACTGCAATTTTGCCCTTTCAACTCACAATCTTTCTTCACATTGCATCTACTTGTACACTAAATGCGCCAACCTCTGACCTGTCACTTTGGTTCCCATCCCCCTGCCAAACTAGTTTAAACCCTCCCCAACAATTCTAGCAAACCTGCCCACAAGAATATTTGTCCACCTCCAGTTCAGGTGTAACCTGTCCCTTCTGTACAGGTCGTACCTTCCCCAGAAGAGATCCCAGTGATCAACAAGTCTGAAACCCTGCCCCTGCACCAACTCCTCAGCTACACATTCATCTGCCAAATCAACCTATTCTTACCCTCACTGGCACGTGGCACAGGCAGCAATCCAGAGATTACTGCCTTCGAGGTCCTGCTTTTCAGCTTCCTACCTAGCTCCCTATATTCCCTCTTCAGGACCTCATCTCTTTTCCTACCTATGTCATTGGTACCAATGTGTACCACGACCTCTGGCTGTTCACCCTCCCCTTCGGAATGCTGTGGACCCAATCCGAGACGTCCCCGACCCTGGAACCTGGGAGGCAACATACCATCCGCAAGTCTCTTTCACGTCCACAGAATCTCCTGTCTGCCCCCCCTTACTATTGAATCCCCTATCACTACCGCTCTCCTCTTCTCCCCCCTTCCCTTCTGCTCCACATAACCAGGCTCAGTGCCAGAGACCTGGTCGCTGTGGCTTTCCCCTGGTAGGTCGTCCCCCCAACAGTATCTAAAGCGGTATTGAGGGGAACAGTCACAGGGGTACTCTGCACAACCTGCCTATTCTCCTTCCTTCTCTGACAGTCACTCAACTACCTGCCTCCTGCAGTTTAGGAGTGACTGCCTCCCTGTAGCTCTTGTCTATGAACTCCTCGCTATCCCATAGGAACCGAAGGTCATCCAGCAGCAGCTCCAGTTCCCTAACACGGTCTGTAAGGAGCTGCAGCTGGACGCACCTCGTGCAGATGTAGCTATCAGGGAGACTGGAGGTCTCCCAGAACTCCCACATCTACTTCAGGTATTATTGACTTCAGTACATCCCCCAATTAGCTCTTTATGAAGGCCTGTTCAATAAATGTTGCATTAATGTAATCACCTCCATACATTTGAACACCCTGCATTGCTTGCTCTTGACTGCCATCCTAATGTGACCTGAAAGCAGGCCACAGTTAAGTTAAATAAACTGTGTTATTTGTTGTAGGTATTATACCTACAACAAATAACCTGCATTTGGCACACTATGGAACATCACAAACTCAACGATGTCAAACCCTGCCCTGGTAGCCTGCTAGTGCTTCCTACCTGAGTTCTCATTGCTGTCTTGCATCAGGACTTTCTTCCTTCTTCATAAACTGCGTTCTCCCCCTTCCTTCTTTCTCTGTTTGGCCTTTTCTGTGGATCCGTCTACCGCTTTCCCTTTTGAGGCCTCCATCTTGGGCTCAGTTTCTCCATCTGCAGTCCGGCTGGTGCTGAGCTTCAGCACCCCGACAGGACCCCAGCAACCACAGGTTGCCCGGTGCTCAGTCTTCCCCTGTCCAGATGATGAAGGAAAATGTGTTCTCCTGCCTGTTGCTTCTTTTTGCACTGGATGTTCTCACTCTGAGGATCCGAGAACAACCTTGATCAGATGTGTGTGGTGGGTGACCTGAACAATGAAACACACCTTAAACTTCCTTTATTTTCTCATCACCTGCACCTTGTCTGCACCAACCCCTGCCATCAACTTCCATTTTTGACCCGGAGTCCACTGCACAGTTCCCTTTCCTGGATGCTGGCTCGGCTTTCGGCCACTCTTGCCCACATCCTGCTTTACCTGCAGTGACTTTGCTTTTTTATCCCAATGGGTGCTGTGCATGTTCATGTCCAACCTCCATTTAGTCAGGACTAGCTACCTTGGGTGCAGTATGTGTCTTTGAATCTTGTGATGATTCCTGTCTTTCATTTTGAAGATAGAAATTTCTAAACAATTTCATTCATGGCCTATCCCATAACTTCTATGGCCTGACTTTGTTTCATCGTTAATGCCAGTCAGCTCATTCCTAAATTCAATAAATGCGGCACCTCAGGATTGGAATTCAAGTCTGGAATTCCAAGTCCACCTCCAAGTCTGGATTTAGAATGATAATACACCCTTGTAGATCTCCTTGTGCTCAGGGGCATCATTTTGTACAGAACATTCTTAACAAACAAGGCGCTGCAATTGTACTTTGAGTTGTTCACTCTGCTGTACATTCACCACATTCCCTCTGGGTCACAGTGCTGCTTCAAACTAATTAAACAATTGTTTCTCCTTCACCGCTCTCCCAACTCCAGGGAATTCATTTCAATTCCTGCCTTGAAGCACTCTATTTCCTGGCATCTCTGCATGTGGTTGGGAACTCTTATCAGAAAGCATCTGCTGAAGATTATCTCCCTGCCTCTGTGGACCTTTCACTGTCACCTGATAAGACAATTTAGTTTGATCAAGCTCATTACCAAGGGAAAAACACGATGATGCTGGAGGAACTCAGCAGGACAGGCAGCATCCTTGGAGAAAAGCAGGCGGTCAATGTTTCGGGTCAGGACCCTTCTTCAGGACTGAAGATAGGAAAAGGGGAAGCCCAATATATAAAGGAGGGAAAAGCAGAGCAGTGAAGTGGTGATCGGTAGATGCAGGTAAGAGATGGTCTTAGGCAGGTGCTGGGGAGGAGTTCTCCTAGATGCTGCCTGGCCTGCTGAGTTCCTCCTTCTACCTATCGGATGTATCAGTATTACAGTTGAGTCAAGGTAATGACAGAAACATGAGAGAGGAACTGGCCAATGTTGATTGGAAGGGGACCCTGGCAGGGATGACAGTAGAGCAGCAATGGCAGGAGTTTCTGGGAATAATTCGGAAGACGCAGGATAAGTTTATCCCAAAGAAGAAGAAGCATTCTAAAGGGAGGATGAGGCAACCGTGGCTGACAAGGGAAGTCAAAGACAGCATAAAAACAAAAGAGAGGGCACACAATATTGCAAAAATTATTGGGAAGCGAGAGGATTGGGAAGCTTTTAAGAACCGACAGAAGGCAACTGAAAAAACAATAAGGGGAGAAATGATGAAATATGAAGGCAAGCGAGCCAATAATATAAAAGAGGATACTAAAAGTTTTTGCAGATATATAAAGAGTGAAAGAGAGGCAGGAGTGGACATGGGTCCACTGGAAAATGATGCTGGAGGGGTAGTAATGGGGAACAGAGAAATGGTGGATGAACTGAATAAGTATTTTACGTCAGTCTTCACCGTGGAAGATCAGTAATGTGCCAGAAATTGGAGAGAGTCAGGGGGCAGAAGTGAGTGTAGTCGCTATTACTAAGAAGAAGGTGCTTGGGAAGCTGAAAGGTCTGAAGGTGGATAAGCCACCTGGACCGGATGGACTACACCCCAGGGTTCTGAAAGAGGCAGCTGAAGAGATTGCAGAGGCATTAATAGTGATCTTTCAAGAGTCACTAGAATCAGGAATGGTTCCAGAGGACTGGAAAATTGCAAATGTCCCTCCACTCTTTAAGAAGGGAGGGAGGCAAATGACAGGCAATTATAGGCCATTTAGCCTGACTTCAGTGGTTGGTAAGATGTTAGATGCCATTATTAAGGATGAGGTTTCGGGGTACTTGGAAGCTCATGATAAAATAGGTCAAAGTCAGCATGGTTTCCTAAAGGGGAGATCTTGGCTGACAAATTTGTTGGAATTCTTTGAGGAAGTAACAGGCAGGATAGACAAAGGAGAGACATTGGATGTTGTTTACTTGGATTTTCAGAAGGCCTTTGACAAGGTGCCGCACATGAGGCTGCTAAACAAGATAGGAGCCCATAGTATTACAGGAAAGGTACTAGCATGGATAGAAGATTGGCTGACTGACAGAAGGCAAAGAGTGGGAATAAAGGGGGCCTTTTCTGGTTGGCTGCCAGTGACTGGTGGTGTTCCGCAGGGGTTGGTGTTGGGTCCGCTACTTTTCACATTATATGTTAATGATCTGGATGATAGAATTGATGGCTTTGTGGCTGATGATACAGAGATAGGTGGAGGGGCAGGTAGTGTTGAGGAAGTAGGGGATCTGCAGAAGGACTTGGACAGGTTGGGAGAGTGGCCAAAGAAGTGGCAGATGGAATACTGTAGGGAAGTGTATGGTCATGCACTTTGGCAGAAGGAATAAAGGTGTAGTCTATTTTCTAAATGGGGAGAGAATTCAGAAATCAGAGGTGAAAAGGGACTTGGGAGTCCTGGTGCAGGATCCCTAAAGCTTAACTTGCAGGTTGAGTCAGTAGTAAGGAAGGCAAATGCAATGCTAGCATTCATTTCAAGAGGACTAGAATATAAAAGCAAGGATGTAATGCTGAGGCTTAATAAGGTGTTGGTCAGACCACATTTGGAGTACTGTGAGGAGTTTTGGACCCCATATCTAAGGAAGGATGTGCTGGCATTGGAGAGGGTCCAAAAGATGTTTACAAGAGATCACTGGAATGAAGGGGTTAATGTATGAGGAGAGTTTGATGGCTCTGGGTCTGTACTCACTGGAGTTTAGAAGGATGAGGGGGGGATCTCATTGAAACCTATCAAATATTGAAAGGCCTGGATAGACTGGACGTGGAGAGGATGTTTCCAGTAGGAGTCTAGGATCAGAGGACACAGCCTCAGAGTAGAAGTACATCCCTTTAGAACAGAGATGAGGAGGAATTTCTTCAGCCAGAGGGTGGTGAATCTGTGGAATTCATTGCCACAGATGGCTGTGGAGGCCAAGTCATTGGGTGTATTTAAAGCGGAGGTTGATAGGTTCTTGATTAGTAAGGGTGTCAAGGGTTACGGGGAGAAGGCAGGAGAATGGGGTTGAGAGGGAAAAATAAATCAGCCATGATCGAATGGTAGAGCAGACTTGAAGGGCCGAATGGCCTAATTCTGCTCCTGTGTCTTATGGTCTTAATGTGCATCAGTTCTTATGTCAGTTTGCCAAATGTGCAGCGATGTCTTATCTCAGTATATACTCTGTACCCGTGTGTATTACTGCCTGATCAATGGTCCTATTGTCTAACTAGAGTGTACCGATAACTGTGTGATGGACATTATGGTCTACATGTACACTGGGCGCTATGGTAGAAGTGATAGCAGCTACTGATATCGTGAACTATTTTTTCTCTCCACTTCCAGAGGATGTCCAGTGTTTCAATTCCGACTGCTTCCCCCTTGCATTCGGAGTTTCTGCGATAGCCATGCTGGTGGCTTTAGGTAAGTTTCACCTTTGCTGGATCTATTTTCTGTGGGCACAGTGCTGAACCTGGAAAGCAGGTGAGGCAGGTCTGCCAGTGTTTCCATGTTTTCTTACAACACCGAAGGCAGCCAATCAGCCCACTGAGTCTGTGCTGGTCCACAGGCCACTCCATCCCCGCGCCAATTCTGTAACCTGCTCACCCCACATTCACATCAGTTTCACCACCCACCTCCCCTTGGGGCAACTTACAATTAACCTGCTAACCCCCAACATCCTTAGGATATGGAGGCGGGGTGGGGGGGAGCTGGCGCACCAGGTCACAGAGTAACGGCAGGATTGAACCCAGGTCACTGGAGCTGTGAGGTAACAGCTCTACCCAGCTGCACCACCATGTAGACTGTGCCACCTTTTTTAGAACAGGATACTAGAAGAGGAACTGATAATTTTGATTTAATACCTGATTCTCAACAAAACACCAAGTAAACTGTGCAACTGTCTGGCTCTCCCCCAGTGTGGGCTCTGGCTCCTTACCCCCTTCCCCTTCAGCTTCCACCTTCCTTTTTAATATTTGGTTCTAATGAAGGATTAACAAGCTGCAGACTGATCTCTGGGCTTTCTCAAGCTTTTCTATTCTAATTTTATATTCCCAGCACTTGTGGCTCTTTATTCGTACAATCCCAAATGTTGTGTTGTGCTGTGGGCCAGGGCTCAATACTCACCGGGCCAGTCGGCTCCTGTAGCTTGCTGCTTCCGTGTTAGGTGTGTCTTCTCCAAGTGAGCTGCAAGCGAGGTTGGAGAGTTGCGGTGTGGGGAGGGCTGAGCGAGGATGGGAACGGCGTTTGCTCCTGCTTCCTGCGAATTAACACCTCTCACCTGACATCAGTGCAAGACCTGGACCTGCCCTCAGGACATGGAGTCATGGTTCTACAGCACTGAAGCAGGCCCTTCACCCCAACACATCCATGCTGACCAATGTCCCTACCCTAGCTAGTCCCACTTGCCCATGTTTGGCCCATATCCTTCTAAACCTTTTTCTATTTGTGAACTTGTCCAAAAGCCTTTTAAACATTGTAACTGTACCCGCCTCCACCACTTCCTCTGGCAGCTTGTTCCACATACCCACCACCCTCGGTGTGACAAAGTTGCCCCTCAGGTCCCCTTTAAGACTTTCCTCTCTCTCGTTTTAGACTTCCCTACCCTGGGGATTGGACTGTGACCATCCACCCTATCTATGCCCCTCATAATTTTGTAAACCTCTGTCAGGTGACCTCTCAGCCTCCTTCACTCCAGGGAAAACACTCCCAGGCTATCCAGTCTCTCCTCATTACTCAAGTCCTGCAGTCCCGGCAGCATCCTCGTGAATCATTTCTGCACTCTCTCCAGCTTAATCACATCCTTCCCATTGTATGGTGACCAGAACTACACACAATACTCCAACTGTGGTCTCACCAATGTCTTGCATTCTTGTACTCAATGCCCTGACCAATGAAAGCAAGTGTGCCATACACCTTCTTCGCCATCCTACCTGACTATGTCGCCACTTTCAGGGAATTATGTGCTTGTGTCCCTTGGTCCCTCTGTTCTACAGCGCTCCCTCGGGCCCTGCCATTCACTGTGTATGTCTTGGCCTGGTTTAACTTCCCAAGGTACACCACTTTGCACGTGTCTGAGTTAAATCCCATCTGCCAGCCCTTTGCCCACTTTCCCAGCTGAACTAGATCCTGTTGTAATGTTAGACAGCTTTCTTCACTGTCCACTATACCACTGGTTTTGATGTCCTCTGCAAACACAATAATCATGCCACCTATGTTCTCATCCAAACTGTTAACATATATGACAGACAACAGATAACCCAGCACCGATCCCTGCGTCACACCACCGGCCACAGGCTTCCATTCTGACAAACAACTCTCCACTGCCATCCTCTGACACCTACTGCCAAATCAGTTTTGTATCCAGTTGGCTAGCTCATCCTGGATCCCATGTGATCTAATCTTCCAGATCAGCCTATCACGTGGGACCTTGTCAAAGGCCTTGCTAAAGAAAGGTTTGAACTTAAGCCATCTCACCCGGAGATGGGAATAGTGCTCCTGAGCCATTGGCCACTCTTTCGAGGTCTGGTTCTCTTGCTGGGTATCAAATAAATGAATCAGACACCGTGCTCTGGTCTTCAATGATAGGACCTGTCAGGCAATAGCCTTCAGATTTTAGCTGTCTTGGTGCTGCTGGGTATGTAGCTCCTGAGCCAGGAGCCCATTGCTCTGTTTTATTTAAGCTTTTTATTTGTATTATATGATCAAAATTAAATTTAACTTAAAAAAAGGTCCCAAGAGGGAAATAGACCCTGAAGCGAGAAGGGAATGTTGGAAGGGGTGATGGAAGTCTCGATGTGAGATGAAGTTCAAGAACAATTTTGAAGAAAGATGAAAAATGGCAAAAGTAAATGGGAGGGAGCTGATGTGGAGGAGACAAGTCGCACAGTCAGATAATCATGCAGTCATACAGCACGGAAGCAGGCCCTTCAGCCCAACTGGTCCATGCTGACCAAGATGCCTGTCCAAGCCAGTCCCATTTGCCCGCATTTGTCCCATAACCTTCTAAACCTTTTGTATCTATGTACCACCCTCTGTGTGGAGAAAGTTGCCCCTCGGGTTCCTATTAAATCTATGTGGAAATAAGAGGGTCACGTGATGGTGTGGGGTTTCATGACTAATCCAGGTTTGAAGAACGCCCCAGTGGTCAGGTTCAGGCCAAGACAGATCAAGTGTGAAGCTACCTTTATACAACGATATTGGTAGTTAATGGCTGTGAGGGGAACCGGTATCAGCAGATGACAAGGTACTGTGGCTTCTTGGGAGATGTGAGCTACAGCATTGACTGCTGTGTCAATCACATAAAGACTAGGGGAAATGGAAGGTGCTGTGTACTTGTGTAATCAGTGTTCAGTGACTGAGAATGGATGTTCTTTGCCTGATGTAAGCTGTCTTGTTTTTCAGTGGTCTTTGGACTGGGTACATTCAGGTACAAGAACTACCCACCAACTGGAAACCTGTTCTGCAAAGTGTTGTGTGCCACAGGGGTAAGTCACGCACTGTGCAACAAGGTATAGCTTCCTGACCAGTGGAACAGGGAGAGAATTTAACAGGTTTAAAAAAAAGTCAAATCATTATTATTGAATTTCAGAGAACCTTTGGTAATGACAATGTGCAGTGAGTTCCACACTGATCTTCTACTTTAGGAACCTTAGCTCTGTCCTAGCCTAGATTCATAGGATCAGAATTTTCCTCAACTCTCTGGGTACCTGGGTCCTAAATAAAGAGAGACCGGGTTCTCTCACTGGGCACCAGCTTGCCGATCTGGTGCTACATCGGCACCCTAAACATCCAGTGCGTCCGTCAAAGGCACATGGTGGCCCAGGTGTATGTTATTGACAGGTTACACAGCAAGATCTCACCATCTTCCTCAACAACATCTCCCGACCCCTGAACCCCTACTGCCTAGAAGAATAAGAACATGCTAAACCCATTCCTTTCAGGTTTGCCCGCAAGGTGCACAGAATCGTGTTGTGGATATAATTTGCTACTCCTTCATCAATGCTGAATAAAAAATACAGGAAGTCCACTTGTAACGGCCTTGTGGGAGAACATTTAACCCATACATTGCAACAGTTAAAGAAGCAGCCTTCTCACGTACAGCCAGGATGAGAGAGAGTGGTGAGCTTGCGATAAGCGGTAACAATCAAAAAATGAGTGGAGATAAAGAGTGTGTAGAGATGTGTATGAATGTGTATGAGGATAGGATGAGTGAGCTAGGGCTGTTATCTTTGGAGAGAGAGGATGAGAAGTGACTTGATAGAGGTGTACAAGATGATAAGAGGCATAGATCGAGTGGACAGTCAGAGACGTTTTCCCAGGGCGACAATGGCTAACACGAGGGGGCATAATTTTAAGGTAATTGGAGGAAAGTATAAGGGGGATGTCAGGGGTAAGTTCTTTACACAGAGAATGGTGGGTGTGTGGAACACACTGCCAGCAAAGGTTGTGGGGGCAGATACATTAGGGACATTTAAGAGACTCTTAGATAGACACCTAAATGATAGAGAAATGGGGGCTATGTGGGAGGGAAGGGTTAGATAGATCTTAGAGCAGGATAAAATGTCGGCACAACATTGTGGGCTGAAGGGCCTGTACTGTGCTGTAGTGTTCTGTGTTCTGTGTTCTAGATTAGATGGCAGAGGAGGTTTCTTGGATATGTCACATGTAAAGCAAATTAAACCCTGCCTGTGAAAGAGTCTCATCATTTTAAGTTGCTGTGGCCACAGCATACATAGGAAATGTTTTTCCAGAACTCTGTGTTGGGGATGGACAGTTACCGGAACACCAGGAGGCACAGTTCTCCAGCTAAAACCAAGCACACTGTGTTGAGGGAGCTTTACTCTGTATTGGACCCAGAGTGAAATAGCACCTGTTTGTTTTAATGCACATCACAGAAAGAGCTTTACTTTGTATCTGATCTATATTGACGTTTTCCTCAGAGTGATGGAATAGACAGTACAGAAGGAGCCTTTCTCTCTATCTAACCCTTGTTGAACCTGCACTGGGAGCGTTTCAAAGGACAGTGTGGATGGAGACAAAAGAGACTGCAGATTATGGAACCTGGATCAAAAACACGGGAAGAACTCAGCGGGACAAGAAGCATCTGTAGAGGCAAAAGTTTGAAGTTGACCCTGTCAAGACCCTGTATCGAACTGAGTGGGAAGCGGAAAGAGAGTCAGGATATGGCAGTACTTGTGGGGTGGGACGGGGGCTGGTAGGTGATGGGGGGAACCAGATGGGGAGGGGATGATGAGCAGATGGAATATATGGGAGAGGTGAACAAAGAGAGAATAAAACTAGGTAGACAGGTGAGTGTGTGTGGGAGAGCATCAGGGGTGTGGAGAACCTGAAACTGGTAAATCTACTCCAGGGCTTCTGAAATGCCCTCCTTTTTCATGAAACCTGGCTTCCCCTCTGCCATAGTTGATGGAGCCTCACACGCATTTCCTCCATTTCTTCCATGCCTGCTCCCACCACCCTCTCTGCTCTGTACCCTCTCTCCCCGGACAGAACAGCAATAGAGTTCCCTTGGTCCTCACCTTACACCTCACCAGCCTCCATGTCCAACGCATCCTGTTGTTTCTGCCAGCATCAACGTGATGTTCTCTTCTCCCCCTCTTTCTGCTTTCTGCAGGGACCATTCTCGTTGCGACTCCCTGGTCCACTCATCCCTCCCCACCCACCCCTGGCACCTTCCCCTTAAACTTAGGAGGTGTAACACCTGTCCCTTCATCTCCTCCCTCACCACCATCCAGGGACCTAAGCAGCCCTTCCAGGTGAGGCAGAGGTTCACCCACACCTCATCCTGCATTTGTCTCCTCCTCTACAACAGTTGAAACCAAGTGTAGACTGGGCCATCATTTTGTGGAGCGCCTATGCTCTGTCCGGCTACACGTCGTTTTAACTCTCCTTCCCACTCCCACACTGACCTGTCTGTCCACTGCTATGGAGAGGCCAAACGCAGATTGGAAGAACAACATCTCATATTCTGCTTGGGAAGCTTTCAACCCAATGGTGTGAACATTGAGTTTCCCAATTTCAGGTAACCCACACCCCTGTGTTCTCGTCCCACACACACTCACCTGTCCATCTAGTTTTTGCTTCCCTTTGTTCATGTCTCCCATACCCCTCACCCACCTGTTTCCATCTGCTCATCATCCCCTCCCCATCTGGTTCCACCTATCACTACGAGCCTCAGTCCACCACCAAACCACCCCACCTGTTGACCTTTAACCTGGTCAAACTGACCTAGGTTGGTAAATTGGTTTATTATTGTCACATGTACCAAGGTACAGTGAAAAACTTGTGTGCATACAGATCATTTCATGACAACAGTACGTTGAGGTAGTACAAGGTAAACGATAACAGAATGCAGAATAAAGTGTTAGTTACAGAGAAAGTGCAGTGCAGGTAGACAATACGGTGCAAGGCCATAACCAGGTAGATTGTGAGGTTAACAGTCTATCTTATCATAGTAGGAGTCCGTTCAATAGTCTTATAACAGCAGGATAGAAGCTGTCCTTGAGCCTGGTGGTATGTGCTTTCAGGTTTTTGTATCTTTTGCCTGATGGGACAGGGGAGAAGAGAGATGGTTCGGGGTAGGTAGGGTCTTTGATTATGTTAGCTGCTTTACCGAGACAACGAGAAGTATAGACAAGAGTCCATGGAGGGGAGGCTGGTTTCTGTGATGTGCTGGGCTGTGTCCACAACTCTCTGCAGTTTCTTCTGGTCCCGGGCAGAGCAGTTGCCATACCAAGCCATGATGCATCTGGATAGGATGTTTTCTATGGTGCATTGATAAAAATTGGTGAGGGTCAAAGGAGACATGCCAAATTTCTTTAGCTTCCTGAGGAAGTAGAGGTGCTAACAAGTTTCTTGGCCATAGCATCTACGTAGTTGGACCAGGACAGGTTATTGGTAAGATTCACTCCTAGGAATTCGAAGCTCTCAACCCTCTTGACCACAAAACCATTGATGTAAACAGGACCATGTGCACCACTCCCCTTTCTGGTTAATATCCAGCTTTTTTGTTTTGCTGACATTGAGGGAAAGGTTGTTGTCATGACACCCTGTCACTAAGCTCTCTATCTCCTTCCTGTACTCCAACTCATCACTATTTGAGAAATGTCCCACTATGGTGGTATCATCTGCAAGCTTGTAGATGGAGTTAGAGCAGAATCTGGCCATGCAGTCATGAGTGTATAGGGAGTAGAGTAGGGGGGTTAAGGACACAGTATTGTGGGGCACCAGTGTTGAGGATAACTGTGGTGGAGGTGTTGCTGCCTATCCTCACTGATTGCAGTCTGCTGGTCAGGAAGTCAAGGATCCAGTTACAAAAGGAGGTGTTGAGTCCCAGGTCTCGGTTTGGAGATGAGTTTGCTTGGAATTATAGTATTGAAGGCAGAGCTGTAGTCAATAAACAATAGTCTAACGTAGGTGTCTTTACTGTCCAGATGCTCCAGAGATGAGTGTAGAGCCAGGGAGATGGTGTCCGCCGTAGATCTATTTCAGCAGTAGGCAAATTGCAGTGGGTCGAGGTTGTCTGGGAGGCTGGAGTTGATGTGTGCCATGCCCAGCCTCTCGAAGCACTTCATGATGGTGGATGTCAGAGCCACCGGGTGGTAGTCATTAGGGCACGTTACCTTGTTTTTCTTAGGTACTGGGATGATAGTGGTCTTCTTAAAGCTGGTGGGAACCTCAGATTGAAGCAGGGAGAGGTTACAAATGTCTGTAAATACCCCCACCAGGTGATGTGCAGGATCTAAGGACACGGCCAGGGACACCATCGAGGCCAGATGCTTTCCACGGGTTCACTTCCCGCAGTTAGTTGAACAACCACACAAATCCAAATTAATTCAAAATTTGCACTTTATTGTATCAACGCAAATACCCACGTAAATTATGTTGACCCCCGGTCGACATTCGTGAATTCTATTGTTCCTTTCGTACCAGTACTCAGCCAAACTACAGCTCCCAAGATAGGGGATCTCCCATTGGCCAAACGATTGATCCTTCTTCTTCCTGCCCCAGGCACGGGGGTCTTCCTTGCGATAGTTGGTCTCTGGAGTTCTCGCGAAATCCTTCATTCTTTTTTTCCTTATCAGCTCTACACCATTATACTTCAAATCCATTGGTTCTGACTTATCGGGCAACCGTGTGTCAACCTTTCATTGGCTCTTGCCGTGGCTACAAGCACATATCATTGCTCTTCTCCCAAATAAGGATGTGCCTCTGATGGCATTCCCGTGCTTTTCCCTGAATCAGGCCATTTCAAACCAGTTACAGCCAGTTCAAGTTAGACACTGGGCTCAGGTTACTTCAGTTCACAGACACAGACTGTTCTTATAAGCCTGCATTGATTCTTCTACCTTATCAAAGAACATCCCACAAATAACTTCTTATTTGCAAATAATCTCTGATTTAGCAGATCATTGGTAAGGCCTCGTTACGTTCACTTTCGATTACTTTAATCCAGCAATGGTTAGCTCAGAAAACCAGTTCACAAAATGGTGGTCACAAGAACAGTGTCACAAAATGGCAGCCTCCATCTCTTCCATCACATGGCAGAACAAATAACATTTGTTTTGTCTACTCGTCCACTGTCCTTGACTTGTTCCAGCTAGCTGTTTTGCAGATTTTTAATTCCTTGGGGCCAGCACCCTGCCTCCCCCTTGTACTGCTACACACTGGCAATCTTTCCTCTTCCTTCTCAGTGCTGAGGCAGGTCTTGAAACGAAACATCAGCTTACACGTTTTGCCTCCACAGATGCTGCTTGACCTTCTGAGTTCTTCCAGTGTTGTTTATTGTTCCAGTATGAATGGAGTTTTGCTCTGTATCTAACCTGTGGTGAACTTGCTCTGGGAATCTTTGAATGGAAGGTATAGAAACTCTGTGTCTAACACATGAGAGAAACTTGAGTACGGGTTACCCACTGACTAATGCTCCTTCCACACTCAACATTCAAATACTCCCAGTGCGAAATCAGGGATTAGACCAAAACAAACATCTTCTCTGAGTATTCAATAATCCCGAGTGCAAATTCAGTTTACGTTAGCTATAATATCCATTTGAAACAGCAACTGCAGGTTCACCATGGCTTAGACACATGCTCCTTATTCAATCACTCCCAATGTAAATTTATCATGGATTAGGTACAGGGAAAAGCTTCAACAATACTGTCCATTCAAAACTCACAGGAACACATTAGTATTGGTTGGATACAGAATAAAGCTCCTTCTGTACTGTACATTAAAACAATCCCAGTGCTAATTCACCAGAGATACCATTCAAGGTAAAGCTCCCCCTACATTGTGTACTTAGTCTCATCCGAGTAGACCAGTATTGGTAATTGTCCACCACATACACGTGCATTCCAGGAAAGTATTTCATTTGGGATACAGAATAAACGACCTCTATATTCTCCAGAGTCTCCCATTGCAACATCATCATGATGCAGATAGAGAATATAGCTGCTTCAAAATCATGCATTAAATAACCATCGGTGGAAGTTCAACCTGAATTAGATAGAGAGTAAACTCCCTTCATAATATTCATGCAATAATTCACGGTGCAAACTGAACTTGCATTGGGAATGAATGAATGAAGAATAGAAGGGTCTGAATCTGTGTCTAACCCATGCTGATCACAAGATCACAAGACAAGGGAGCCATTTGGCCCATCGAGTCTGCTCCAAAGAAAAGGGAAAAAAGAAAAAGAAATGAGAAATGGGGGGGGAGGAAAAAAAAACTATTCTAATCCCAATTTCCGGCCTTATCCCCATATCCCTTGATACCCCAACTATTTAGATATCTATCTATCTATCTCTTCCTTAAACGCCTCCAATGATCTGGCTTCCACTGCTGTACCTGGCAAGGAATTCCACAAATTCACCACCCTCTGGCTAAAGAAATTTTTCCTCATCTCTGTTTTAAAACTGTACCCTCTAATTCTAAGATTGTGCCCTCTGGTCCTGGACTCACCCACCAAAGGAAACAGCCAAGCCACATCTACTCTGTCCAGTCCTTTCAACATTTTAAATGTCTCTATGAGGTCCCCTCTCATTCTTCTGTACTCCAGTAAGTACAGTCCAAGAGCCAACAAACGCTTATCATATGTAAGCCCTTTCATTCCGGGAATCATCTGAACCCTCTCCAACATCAGCACACCGTTCCTAAGATATGGGGCCCAAAACTGTGTGCAGTATTCCAAATGAGGCCTCACTAGTGCCCCGTAGAGCCTCATTGCCTGATGCTGCACCAGTGGTACTTGAATGGACATTACAGAAGGAGCCTTCCTACAGAAGGAACAACCTGTGAATTTGCACTGGCAGTTTTGAATTGGTAGAGGACCTTCATCCAGTATGTGACACGGGCATTTATATTGTATAACAGTATCCCAGGAGTTTTGCTCTGTGTCTAACACATAATGAACTTCTACTGGGAGTTATTGAAGGACAGTTTTAATGGAACTTTATTCTCTATCTATACCGTAAGGTCCTTGCATTGTCAGTGACTGAATGAATAAAGTTTAAAAAAAATTGTTTTGAAGATGTTTACTTGGTGTTTGACCAGTGGTGATATCTTACTGGAAGTATTTAAATAAATAGTACAGTAGTAGTGTTATTTTATACCTAAATTGTGGTGAACTTGAACTGGGAGTGTTTGAATAGACAGCATACAAAGAGATTTACTTTGTATCTAACTCAGGATATCTGAGTGTACAGTAGATAGGAAGCTTCGTGCTCTATCAATTGTAGCTGAATTTGCAGGGGGATTGTTTGGGCAGTATTGAAGGAGGTTTCCTCTGTGCCAAGCCCTTGAAGAATTTGCCAAAGGGTGTTCTAATGGTGGTAGTTTTACTCTGTCTCTTAGCTGTGCTGAAGCTGCACACAGTGTGTGTTGGAATGGATAGGGTGGAATGAGCTCTGTATCACCTGTGAACTAGGGCTGTTTGAATAACGATAAGAACGTAAGAAGCAGAAGCAGGAGCAGGCCATTCAGCCCCTCTTGTCTGAACAACATTCAATAAGATCACTGACCTCAGTGCCATTTTCCTGCATCAACTCCACATTCTTGATTTCATAAATTTTACAACAGGAAGTTTATAGTGTAAGTAAAACATGTTGATCTTGTACTGGAAATACTTGAATGGACAATGTAGAAGTAGATTTACTCCGTATTTAGTCAATTTTAAACTGCACTGTGAGTGTTTGAAGGGACAATATTGAAAGAACTTTGTTCTGTCTCTAACCTCTGGTGAAGCAGCACAAGGGGAGTGTACGATGAGCTTTACTCCTTGTCAAACCCGTGATGAATGCACTGGTAGTGACTTAACAGACAGAAGATGGAGCTTTACTCTGTAACTAACTCCTTCTAACTGTGCACTCTAAGTTTTTATGTAGGTGATGTGGAGTGAGTTCTACTCTATGTTTAACATACATCATTGATCAGGTTGCACTCCCAGTATCCCTGATGAGCTCAAAAACCCCTTTGATAAGCATGCTGTGAATCACATCTTGTCACCACATGTATGTATATTGTGATACGCACCCATCTGTTACCTGTCCTTGGATTGGGTGAATTACATCCATTTCTCTACCTGACTGCTCAGTGCATTAACCCTGGTCCCGTTTGGGTTGTACAGAGTGCCCTCAAAAACAAGATCAAGTGGTTCATGAATAAGAAGAAGGAGAAAGCTAAAGACCATTGGTTGGACTGGGCTGACCCAACCTATGAGGTAGGTAACTTTGCGTAATGCCCACTACAGTGCCAGCAGCACATATTGTGAAGGCAGCACTGGGAAGTCTCAGTGCCATGAATGGTAATGTAGGGAACTTGGGGTAATCCCCCTTCCAGTGCCAGTGTCTCTCACTTAAATGGGTTGAATGATAGGTCTTTACATTCCTGGCTCAGATAGGTGAATTGAATGATCGGTAGAGTAATTGTGGGATGAGGCAGATATTTGGGATGGGTTCCTGTTCTCCTGGGATTCTCTATCTTTTGCAAAAGCCTGTTAAATTCTTCTGGGTTGGTGGGAGAGGCTGAGGGGGTGGAGGGGAAGGCAGAGGGGTGCAGCTCGGGTACAATATCACCCAGTGAACACTTTACTATTGATCAACCATTGCTTCCCAGTTATTTTATTAACTTCCTGTCCTGAGTAGGCCCTCTGTACCACAAGAGTTGGACTTCCCTCGTTGCTGAGTGCCCCACACCCTGCTTGAAAACGGGTACTGAGTGGGACAGTCTGAAAGTCAATCCTGGGCTTGTAGTTGGTCACTGCGCTGCTCACATTCTCAATGCTTCCGGCCAACCTGTGCCTGGAAAGGGTGAGCAGGGAAGTTTGCACAAGGGATTGATGGGGGAATGTGCCACAAAGTGCTGCCTCAGATTCTGAAGGTCATAGGCTCATTCCCACTCCAGGACACAGCTGACAATTCAGTACAAACCTGAGGGACCGTTTGTGGGTTAAGCCATTAAACCAAGACCCTTTCTGTCCTCTTGCCAAGGATCCATTGGCAATTGTTCAATGAAGATCAGGGAGATTCTCCCTGGAGTCACAGCTGATACTTATCCCTTAGCCAACAGCACTAAAAAAAGACTAGACATTACCACGTGACTGTTAACGGGAACATTACTGAATTGGCTCCTGAGTTTCTATGGATTATGTGCTGTAGTGGCAGTGCAGTGGTTTGGGACATGCTGAGACAGTGAAAGACATAATCTAAATGCAAGTTGTAAACTGGTCGAAGAAGGTAACCATGTAGGTGCAGCAGGTGTTTAAGAAGGCAAATGGTACACTGGCCTTTATATGCAAAACAAGTTTTTCACTGTACCTCGGTATAAGTGACAATAATAAACCAATACCAATACCAATACTAATAATGAGGGGATTCGAGTACAGAAGTAGGAATATCTTAGTGCAAGACACAGGACCTTGGTGAGACCACATCTTGAGTAAAATGTGAAGTTTTGCTCTTCCCTTTATCTGAGGAAGGATGTTCTTGCAATGAAGAGAACGCAGGGTGAATGTTCACCAGACTCCTTCCTGGGATGGCAAGATTGATGTATGGACAGAGATTGGGATGATTGGGTTTATGTTTGCTGGAGTTTAGAAGAATGAGAGGGAACCTTATTGAAACTTATGAAAGGCTGACAGGACTGGGCAGATAGCTGGGTGCTCCAGAACCAGGAGTCACGGTCTAAGGACGGGTAGGCCAATTGGGACGGAGATGAAGAGAAATTTCTTCACCCAAAGAGTGGTGAACCTGTTAGATTCTCTGCCACAGAAAACAGATGAAGCCAAATTATTAAGTATAGCCAAGAAGGAGTTAGATGTTGTTCTTAAGGCTAAGGACATCAAAGGATATGGAGAGAATGCAGGATCAGGGTACTGAATTTGGATGCTCAGCCTTGTTGGTGTTGAAGGGCTAGAACATCTGCTCCTGCTCCTATTTTCTACATTTCTATTTCTATCCAGACTGAAATGATTTTTAATCCCCCATGAGAATTAACCGCATCTTTGTATCAGAGCAATTATTTTTAACATTTCTTAATGGGGAGGTGGTAATCAGGCAAAGGAAAGACAGTTTCTGAGGAGAAGGGGAGACAATGCCCTGATTACAGGACATGGAGATCAGGTGGAGATGACGGATAGATGTTACGTTTGCTGCTCAATTTTCTTTGTGTTTCAGAAAGAGATCATCAGTGATGCGAAGCGCCTGTATAACTTGCTGGCATTATACCCGCTGCTACCAATGTACTGGGCCCTCTATGAGCAACAGGGCTCACGGTGGACCCTTCAGGCCCAGGAGATGGATAAGAACGTGGGTTCACTCAAACTGAAAGCCGACCAACTACAGGTATGGGCACCGTAGATCTTCCAGGGGTGACAGGGTCTAGAGTGTGAATTGATTGAAGGAACGGGGACAATGTTTGGGTTGCTGCAACAGAGTGTTGGGTCAACGCACCCACAGGGGCCCTCACACCACAGGACATTGTCTGGATGCTGGGGTACAGTTTAGAGGGCAGCATGGGTCAATTTTAGTTTGCTTTATCAAAGGGCTGACATGTGAACGGCATGAGGGCATGAATCCTAGAGAGAGATGTGGCAGAGAGAGGGACACGAGGCCCAGAATCATAGGTAGAGGGCTAACAGCCCCAGACTGAGATAGGGAGAGATTTGAATTACAGCGTCAGTGAGCAAGTACAGAGGGAGATGGTAAGACCTAAAATAACAAGTAGACCATTACGAACTCTGGAGCCACTGAGAATGGGGCGTGGACCCCATAATGAGAGAGAGGGGGCTATAGAGAACCCAATAGAGAGAAAGGGACATGAACTCTGGATTTGCAGAGAGTGGATCAAGAAACTCAGAGACATAAGGAGGGGTCATAAACACCACAGCTACATGGAGGGAGATATGAGTCATTGTGATACAGAAAGACATGAATCAGTGAGTACAGAGGGTGAGGGTAATATGCCCCAGAGTCATGGGGAGAAGGGTACTAAGTAGTAGGTGGATCAACGTGAACTCTAGACCCACAGAGAGTGGGGTGTGGACCCCATAATCAGGGTCGTGTCTAACCCATAGTCAGAGAACAAGGGACATGAACTCCAGATTATTATAGAGAGAGGGACATGAACCCTTGAGTCACAGGCTGAGTGTCATTCACCTCTGGAGCCAAAGAGGAACATGAACCCCAGGGTCATCAGGGAGTTTGGCACAGATGGGAAGCTGAGGAAAACTTCAGAAAAGCACATGTAGAACTGAAAGGCAGGGACTTGTTGAAAGGGTTTTGCGGATGGACAACAGATAGAAGGGGATAGTCCATAAGGCAAATGAACTGAAGCAGAGACAGGCTTTCACCTTGTGACTCTGGGTTTCCTGACTCACATTCTGTTAATCATGTTCCTTGTTCTCTGACTATGGGTTAGACATGACCCACTCTCCATTAGGTTCATAGCCCACTCCCCCTCATTATGGGGTCCACAGCCCACTCTCTGTGCCCCTAGAGTTCACATTAGTCTACTTACTACTTTGGGTTTATACCCCTGTCCCCATGACCCTGAGGGTCATATCCTCTCCCTCTGTACTGATTCATGTCTCTCTGACTCTGTGATTCATGTTCCTCTCTCTGTTACTCTGGGGCAGTCTCTGCCTTCAGTGCATCGACCTTATTCTCTATCTATAATACAGTATGTTATTATAGCTATCACTAAAATATGATTTAAAGAGGGGGAGGACTGACAGTTTAACATTCAGACTAAAGTGTTTTCAACTGATATGGAGGGAATGGAGAAAAAAAGGACAGGTGTTATCAATGTTAGTTCAATAAACGTCAGGTTTCCAATAGGTTAGAAGGATTACCGCAAGTGGGTGTATGAGGTGAAATAAGAGCTTTTCTGGGGCACTTCCACAGAGTTGTGAGAAATTGAAGAGTGAGTTTGGGAGGAAAATTTGTGACATATGTGAAGTTACCAAGGTGGTAATAGAGGGGGATTTTAATTATCCAAACCTAACTGGGATGTAATCAGTGGTATAAAAGGTACTGTATAGATGGCATAGAATTTGTATATGCCAGTATGGAGCAAGGCTAACACGAGAGGGGGTTTCTGGGTTGAGTTTTGGGGAATGAAGCCGGGCAGCTGAAACAATCAGTGGGAGAGCAGGTTTGTGATGGTGTTCATAAATCAGTTTGCTTTAACATAGCTGAGGAAAATGGCAGGATAAAGCAATCAGACAAGACTAAGAAACGTTGCTGCAAAATTGGACTGGAAATAGCTCAGTGGGAGGTGTTTGAGGAGACTCAAGGAGCACAGACTGAGCGTTCCAACAAGGAAACAGGGAGGGACTGCCAAATCTGGAGCCCCTTGAACCATGAGGCCAAAGAGGATATGATAAGGTAATAAAAGGAAGCTTGTGAGATAACGAGAACTTATTACTGCAGAAAGCCTGGGAAGCATCGGTCTAAAGTTAAAAGGGAAATTCAGAAAGCAAAGAAAGAGCATGAAAGTATACAGGCATGTAACATCAATGAAGTTATAAAAAGCAAGAGGGAAATCAAGAGTTGGGCCAGTCTTGTACCAAGAAGTAGCAGATTTGAAGGCAGAAGATGTGGAGCTTAATAAATATGTTGCAGTTACCTTTATAAAAGAATGGCTCAAGTTGATATTGCTGTTAAGAGGAACGAGTGTGAAATATTGGATGACATAATAAAGAAGAAAGTATTAAGAGGATTTGCATCTTTGAAAATGGGTAAATCGCCGAGCCTTGATGAAGTGCATTCCTGGCTGTTGATAGATGGTAAAAAGAGGAAGCTGGGGGGGTGGGGGGGCAGAGGGGGGAGTGGGGGGTGCTCTGACTACAAACCTTCACTCCTCCTCAGCTACAGCACTGTTGTTTAAAGTTGAGGAAGGGATTATAGGATAGTTAACATCAGTTCGAGGCAAATTATTGGAATTGATTCTAAGGGATATTTTAAACATTCAGTTAGAAGGGTATAGATTAATCAGGGACAGTTTGAATTTGTTAAAAGAAGGTCATGTTGAAATTTTTGAGGAGGATTGATGAGGGTGGTCCATTTGATGCAGTCTACATAGACTTCAGAACGGCTTTTGACAAAGTCCCGTGCATCAGGCTAATCGAAAAAAGCCCCTGGGATCCAAGGGAGATGGGCAAATTGGCTCAGCAGCTTGAAGGGTTCTACCAGCAGGGGGCCACAGGGCTCAGAGCTCAGTTTCCTGCTACTTGTTGTCGATATCAATGACTTAGATATGTGATGTGTGGTCAAGAAGTTTGCATATATAACTGGCAACATGGTTGACAGAGAGGAGGAAAGCTCTCACATGCAGGAAGATTTAGATGGTCTGGTCGCTTGGGCAGAGGAGTGGCTAATGGAACTTAATCTAGAGGTGTGTGAGGGAAGGTGCAACAAAGCAAGGGATTGTACAGTAAGTGGGAGGGCATTGATGATGTAGAGGAACAGATGGACCTTGGAATGTGTGTTCATGGAGGCTTAGGGGTAGCAGAACAGATAGTTACATGGTTTACAAGGCATATAGGATACTTTCCCTTATTAATCACAGCGTAAGATCGGTGAGGCTCTGCTGGGACAGTAAGGCCACAGGTCGTGTATTGTGCACAGTTCTGTTCATATCATGGGACAGATGTAAGTGCACTGTAGAGGGTGCAAGGGAGATAGAGTCCTAAGGTTATACAGCACAGCAACAGGCCCTTCTGCTCAACAGGTCCACACTGACCAAGATTCCCATTTAAGCTAGTCCCAAGGAAGATTTGGGCCAAACGCAGGAGATATACAAGGAAATAAAGACCGAAAATATTGGAAACACTCAGTAGGCCAGGCAGCAGCAGTGGAGAGAAAACCAGAGTAAATTTTTCACAGAAAAATTGGATAGGCTGGAGATGTTTATTTTGAAACAGAGGAAGCTGAAGGAAATCTAAATGAGGTACATAAAGTTGTGAGGAATCTAAACAGGAGGGGTCCCATTTACTCTGTTTCCCTTAACACAAGGGGCAGAGATTTAAAGTAATTGGGAGATGGATCAGTGGGGAAAGGGGGGATTTTCTTTCACCCGAAGGGCGGTGGGAATCTGGAACTCACTGCCTGAAAGGGTGAACAGCAGAATCAGAAGGAGGGAGATGTAAACCAGACAGAAGGGGAGGGAGGGGTGTGAACTCAGAAGTGATTGGGAAAGTGACCCATTTCCCCAGAGTCACAGGGAGGTGAAGTGAAGCCTTGGGTCGACAAGAGAAGGACATCTAACTGTGGAGCTTCAACATTCCCACAGTCGGCAGGGGTTATTCTGATTTGCATCCCTCCCTTTATTTCCACGTCTTTATTCTGTTCCAGACTCTGAACACGTTCTTTGTGCTGGTGCTGCTGCCGTTATTTGAAGGAGTCATCTATCCTCAGTTTGAGAAGATAAACTTGCTACTTCAGTAAGAACTATGTGTCTATGCTTCACTCTTCTAACAGCCCATGGGAATCACTCAAGAAATGACCGTCTAATTTGAAGGTGTAGCCTCCATATCTCCTGGTTTCTGGGCTCCTTTGAAAACTCATTCAGCTGAACCACACAATGTTCTTGTAATCCCTCCTCATAGGTTTTGCAATTCCTATAATAAGGGTTCTGAGGGTGAGTCTCTCAACTGCAGAGGTCCTGCATGTAAAGTTCTGTCTGTAACCGGTGTCTTGAGGGAGAAACTCCTTTTATATTGTGAGAATGTTAATGGGTTGCTTTCAAAACAGTTTCTCAGAACAATACATTGCGGGTTACTGGGTCCAACCTCCCCAACCACCTCACCTCCCACCCTTTCCCCCACTCTCTTCCATGTCTCAGACCTTAGGCTGACCCTCTTCAATTATTAGCCCCCTAAGCTCCCAGGAGATAGGCCAACCCTGTCCAGCCACCACCACCAATCCTGTGCCCAAATCCAAATGGTCAGCTGACCCTCTCCAAACACTAACTGAGTGCCCCTCAACCCACGGATGTTAGGGTCTCCTTCTCCGGACACCTTACCTTCCCTAAAATCCTTGATGAATGCTCACTACTTCCCATCTTCTGAGGGACAATTAGGGATTGTCAATACATGCCCAGATTGCTGAAAACAAATAAAAACCATCTGAGTAATGCCAGAGACTTCATTGACCATCAGTCTGTAGAAAGCATTAGTGCTTTTGGCTGTTCTCCTTCAGCACTGCGTTCCCCAGATTGTACATATGGAGGGCCACCACCTAATATTCTGGGGCTATATAACTGGCTTTAGACTGCGCCATCTTAGATAAAATATCTTTATTAGTCACATGTACATCAAACCACACAGTAAAATGCACCTTTTGCGTAGAGTGTTCTGGGGGCAGCCCGCAAGTGTCGCCACACTTCCGGCGCCAACATAGCATGCCCACAACTTCCTAACCCGTACGTCTTTGGAATGTGGGAGGAAACCAGAGCACCCGGAGGAAACCCACGCAGACATGGGGAGAACATACAAACTCCTTACAGACAGTGGCCGGAATTGAACCTGGGTCACTGGTGCTGTAATAGCGTTACGCTAACCACTACACTACTGTGCCTGCCCTAATATTTTAACTGCATTGGCCGGAAATCGAACCCAGGCCTCCTGCATGGCAGGCAAGAATTCTACCACCAAAAATTCTACCACTGAAGCACCAATGAAACATCTTGCCGTGAGTGACAGCAATTGGTTAGCAGACTGATGGGCAATAGCGAGGGTGTCATTGACTGCCATTGCAGGGTGTGCAGCAGATTCATTGTACTCTATGAAGCCTTGTTCTTTACCCCAAGGAGTGGCATCAGTAACCCAGTAATCTTTCAGAAGGGATCATGGTAGGGTGTGTGGTACCCAGCTCCCTCCAACAGTGGGGTCCTGGGCTATGATGACAGTGTTCTGGGACATGTTGGCAGAAAGAAGACCCTTCATTGAACCTCTCCGACTTTACCTGTGCTGTCATCCACGTCCAGCCAGCTGAGCTGAATGATGGTTGAGTCCATGAATGTGGAGACTGGCCGAACACATTGGAAAATGGTGGCTTCTAGTTCCATGCAAATGCACGACATTTGGAATCGGGCTTCCCGTGCTCCCAGGTGCCAGGATCAGGCTTTCTGAGAGGTCAGATAAAGACTTGCAGATCTCGATGTGCACGTGCATCAGGCTTTATCAGTGGGCTGTCCCATCTGAGTCTTCAGCAGCAGAGTCAGTAGAACGTAGAACATAGAACACTACAGCACAGTACAGGCCCTTCGGCCCACAATGTTGTGCCGACATTTTACCCTGCTCTAAGATCTATCTGACCCTTCCCTCCCACATAGCCCCCTATTTTTCTATCATTCATGTGTCTATCTAAGAGTCTCTTAAATGTCCCTAATGTATCTGCCCCCACAACCTCTGCCGGCAGTGCGTTCCACACACCCACCACTCTCTGTGTAAAAAACTTATCCCTGACATCCCCCTTATACCTTCCTCCAGTCACCTTAAAATTATGCCCCCTCGTGTTAGCAATAAACGAGCCAGTATTTTGGCATGGTTGCTGGGTCCCCTGCAGTTTGGATGAGAACGTAGGTGGCATGGTTAATAAGTTTTCAGATGACACCAAAATTGGTGGTGTAGTGGACAATGAAGAAGGGTTGTCTACGGTTACAACAGGATCTAGATCAACTGGGAAAATGGGCAAGGAATAGCAGTGATGACTTTGGCAGGGCATAATGAATGCTAGGACCCTGGGGAGTGTTGTTGAACACAGAGACCTTGAAGTACAAGCACATACTTCCCTGAAAGTGCAATACAGGTAGACAGGGTGGTGAAGAAGGCGTATGACATGCTTGCCTTCATTGGCTGAGGTACTGGGTACAAGAGTAGGGACATCATGTTACAGTTGTACAAAATGTTGGTTAGACTGCACTTGGAGGATTGTGTTTGGTTCTGATTGCAACGCTATAGGAAGGATGTGATTAAACCAGAGAGGGTGCAGTGAAGGTTTGCATGGATGTTGCCGGCACCGGAGTATTTGAGTCATAAGGGGAGATTGGATAGGTTGGGAACTGTTTTCCCTGGAGTAAAGGAGGCTGAGGGTTGACCTTATAGATGTTTAAAAAATTATGAGGGGCGTCTATAAAGTGAATGGTTGCAGTCTTTTTCCCAGGGTAGGGGAGTCTAAAACTAGAGGGCATAGGTTTAAAGTGAGAGGGGAAAGATTTAAAAGGGACCTGAGGGACAAGTTTTTCCATGCAGAAGATGGGGGTATATGGAACGAGCTGCCAGAGGAAGAGGTAAAGGAGGGTAAAATAACAACGTTTAAATGATATTTGGACAGGTTCATGGATAGGAAAGGTTTAGAGGGATGTGGGCCAAATGCATCTTAGATAGATAGATAGGTATCTTGGTCAGAATGGACAAGTTGGGCCAAATGGCCTGTCTCCATGCTCCATTACTTTATGAATCTGATTTGTGTTTGTCCTTGACCTCTGGATAGCTGGTTACACCGCCCCTCCCACCCCAGGCCCCCATGTCCCCCACAGTCCACTCATGCTGCTGGATCACCACCTCTAGGCTGCCCCCTGTGTTGACGGAGGGCCAACGGCTGACCCGGCGACTGTGAGTATCTTCTTCGGTTTCATGTGGTTCAGCTAGGATGGGGTTTCCAAGTAGTTCTAAGGTGTGGCCATTGTGGGGGAAGAGCACACACTTAAACTATCTGAAATTGACAGAGATGGTGGAACGGATGTGAGAACGCACTCCCACCGTTCAGTAAGTGAAAGTCCTCCTGACCATCCTCCATATCCTTTCTACAAAGACCCTGATGTTCAATCATCCCACCACCTCTATCTCTGCTTCTGAATTTTCTCCCTCCCCCTCTTTGCCTCTCTCTTTCCTTCTCTGCCTATTTCTTTCTCTCTTCCTATCTTCCTTTCTTTGGTTCAGATATCTTCTATCTCCCTCTTTCTCTCTCATTCCATCTCTGCTTCTGATATTTTGATATCTTTCACTCCTTCTCTCTGCTTTTCATGTTTATTTCCCTCTCTGTTCTGAAAATTCTCCTTCTCTTGCTTCTTCTAGTATCTCCCCCCCCCTCTCTCTCTCTCTCTTTCTCTCACGTTCCAATTTTTTACTTCTCCATGAATAGTTCTGTTATTTTTTCTCTCTCTCTGGTTCAGATATTCAGCTCTGTCTCCCTCATTCCCTCACTGGGACTGATATTCATCTCTTTACCTCTGCTGTCTGGTTCTCTCTCACTCTCTCTCACTCACACTCTCTCTCTCACTCTCCCTCTCTCTCGCCCTCTCACTCTCCCTCTCTCACACTCTCTCTCCCTCTCTCTCCTTCTCCCCATCTCTCTCTCTCCCTCTCTCTCTCTCCCCACTCTCTCCCCCTCTGACCCTCTCTCCCCCTCTCTCCCTCTCCCTCTCTCCCCCCTCTCTCTCTCTCCCCCTCTCTCCCTCCCTCTCTCTCCACCCTCTCTCTCTCCCTCTCTCTCCCCCCTCTCCCTCTCTCCCTCCCCTCTCTCCCTCTCCTGCTCTCTCTCCCTCTCTCTCTGCCCCTCTCTGTCTCCCCCCTCTCCCTCTCTCCCTCTCTCTCCCTCTCCTGCTCTCTCTCCGTCTCTCCCTCTCTCTCTCTCTCTCCCCCCTCTCTCTCCCTCTCCCTCTCCCCCTCGCTCTCCCTCTCTCTCTCCCTCTCCCCCTCTCTCCTTCTCTCCCTCTCTCTCTCTCCCTCTCTCTCTCCCTCTCTCTCCCTCTCCCCTCTCTCTCCTCTCCCTCTCTCTCCCTCTCTCTCTTCGTCTCTCCCTCTCTCTCTATCCCTCTCTCTCTCTCTCTCTCTCTCTCTCTCTCACTCTCATTTGTCTATCCAGTCCTGATATTTGCCTCTCTTTGCTTCTGATTTTTAACCCTCTCTGGTTTGCTGCCAATTTACAGGCCGGTTGCAAGGATGTCCTTTGGGCTGATTGGAGCTGTTGTTGCATTTTTGATCGCTGGGATTGTCCAGTTACAAATTCAGGTGAGATGAGGCTTGGAAGCTACTGCTCAGCTTTTAACTTTCACTTCTGTAGTTTTTCAGTTTGGATGAGATTCTTTGTTCTGTGGTGGATTTCATTGCCAAGTGGGTGAAGGTGGAGTCTATGCTGTGGTTCTGATTAAATGGAATTACCTTAGCCCTGTACCTTAGATCCAAGTATCAGAGACCCACCTACCTGAATGTGATATAATTCTCACCTATCTCTAACCTGGGTGTGTATTAGTCCTGACAGTTGTCAGCCTATGGAGATGAGCTGATGCACTTGTTTCATGACACCATGACAACAGAGCTGCCTTTCCAATTTTTTGGGAGATTATGATTTAGTATTTATTCTGACATTAAGAGAGCTGTCTGCTCCCTCAAGTGAGGAGCTTAAGGTAAAGGAACTCTTAGGAGGCAGTGATCATAATATGATAGAATTCACCCTGCAGTTTGAGAGGGAGAAGCTAAAATTGGATGTATCGGTATTACAGTTGAGTAAAGGTGACCATAGAGGCATGAGGGAGGAGCTGGCCAAAGTTGATTGGAAGCGGACGCTAGCAGGGATGACAATAGAGCAGCAATGGCAGGAGTTTCTGGGAGTAATTCGGAAGTCGTAGGATCAGTTCATCTCAAAGAAGAAACATTCTAAAGGGAGAATGAGGCAACTATGGCTGACAAGAGAAGTCAAAGACAGCATGAAAGCAAAAGAGAAGGCAATTAAAAAAGCAGTAAGGGGAGAAATGATGAAATATGACGTTAAGCTAGCCAATAATATAAAAGAGGATACCAAAAGTTTTTGTAGATATATAAAGAGTAAAAGAGAGGCAAGAGTGGACATGGCACCACTGGAAAATGATGTTGGAGAGGCAGTAATGGGGAACAAAGAAATGGTGGATGAACTGAATAAGTATTTTGCATCAGTCATCACTGTGGAAGACACCAGCAACATGCCAGAATTCGAGAGAGTCAGGGGGCAGAAGTGAGTGTAGTCGCTATTACTAAGAAGAAGGTGCTTGGGAAGCTGAAAGATCTGAAGGTGGATAAGTCACCTGGACCGGATGGACTACACCCCAGGGTTCTGAAAGAGGCAGCTGAAGAGATTGTAGAGGCATTAGTAGTGATCTTTCAAGAGTCACTAGAGTCAGCAATGGTTCCAGAGGACTGGAAAATCACAAACGTCACTCCACTCTTTAAGAAGGGAGGGAGGTAAAAGGCAGGATGTTATAGGCCAGTTAGCCTGACTGCAGTGGTTAGTAAGATGTTAGAGTCCATTACTAAGGATGAAGTTTCGAGGTACTTGAAGCTCATGATAAAACAGGATGAAGTCTGCATGGTTTCCTTAAGGGGAGATCTTGCCTGACAAATCTGCTGGAATTCTTTGAGGAAGTAACAGGCAGGATAGACAAAGGAGAGTCAGAGGATGTTGTTTACTTGGATTTTCAGAAGGCCTTTGACAAAGTGCTGCAACATGAGGCTGCTAAACAAGATAGGAGCCCATGGTATTACAGGAAAGGTATTACAGGCATGGATAGAAGATAGCTGACTGGCAGAAGGCAAAGAGTGGGAATAAAGGGGGCCTTTTTTGGTTGGCTGCGGTGACTGGTGGTGTTCTGCAGGGGTCGGTGTTGGATCCACTACTTTCATGTTATATGTTAATGATCTGGGTGACAGAATTGAAAACTTTGTGGCCAGGTTTGTGGATGATACAAAGATGGGTAGAGGGGCAGGTAGTGTTGAGGAAGCAGGGAGTCTGCAGAAGGACTTGGACAGGTTGGAGAATGGGCAAAGAAGTGGCAGATGGAACACAGCATCGGGAAGTGTAGGGTTATGCACTTTGGTAGAAGGAATAAAGGCATAGACTATTTTCTAAATGGGGAGAGAATTCAGAAATCAGATGTGCAAAGGGACTTGGGAGTCCTAGTGCAGGATTTTCTGAAGGTTAACTTGCAGGTTGAGTCGGTAGTAAGGAAGGCAAATGCAGTGTTAGCATTCATTTCAAAAGGACTGGAATTTAAAAGCAGGGATATAATACTGAGGCTTTATAAGGCATTGGTCAGACCACATCTGGAGTATTGTGAGTGGTTTTGGGCCCATATCTAAGGAAGGATGTGCTGGCACTGGAGGGGATCCAGAAGAGGTTTACGAGAATGATCCTGGGGATGAAAGGGTTAACGTATGAGGAGCATTTGATGGCTCTGGACCTGTACTCACTGGAGTCTAGAAGGATGGGGATGGGGGGGGGGGCGATCTCATTGAAACCTATCGAATATTGAAAGGCCTGGATAGAGTGGACGTGGAGAGGATGTTTCCAGTTGTGGGAGAGTCCAGGACCAGAGGGCATGGCCTCAGAATAGAAGGACCTCCCTTTAGAACTGAGATGAGGAGGAATTTCTTTAGCCAGAGGGTGGTGAATCTGTGGAATTCATTGTCACAGATGGCTATGGAGGCCAAGTCATGAGGTATATATTTTAAAGTGGAGGTTGATAGGTTCTTGATTAATAAGGGCTTGAAAGGTTACGGGGAGAAAGAAGCAGAATGGGGTTGAGAGGGAAAAATAAATCGGGCATGATCGAATGGTAGAGCAGACTCGATGGGCTGAATGGCCTAATTCTGCTTCTATATCTTATGGTCTTTATGGGCTCACTTATGCCAGAAGTATATCTGCCCCACTCCACCAGAGGTCAATTCCAGTGCCCGACCCAACTTTTGGGGTGCAGATTTTCTCCGGCTGTGGGTGGGGAGGTGACAGGGAACTGTACTGGGCGTCTCTCAGCAGGGACGAGAGACTTTAACCTCTCCTGGAAGTTCTGATGTCTGGATTTCTTTTCACAGAGGTGGCAGATTCTGCCTCAGCCAGATGGTGTAACTGAATTGAAAATTTTTAATGGAGCTTTTTGCAACCTTAACATCGATTTTTGGAAATCACATTGTTAGTGATCAGCAAACGGTAAGAATGATTTATGTTGTAGCTTCCTGTACAATTACTCGAGGTACTTTACAGAGAACCATATGTGCTGATTGTGATTTGGAATGGACCGCCTGACAGGATGTTGGGAACAGATTTGATGGGAAATTTGTGCCCGTGCTGTGTTCCACACAATCCTTCTCCCAGTCTAGTTCCTCTCACCCGACCATCACATCCTACTCCTTCCTCATCTTTATCCAGCTTCTCTAAAATCCATCTCCATTGGTTATCTCACCCACCGTCAGGTGTACCACTCTTTGTGAGAGAAGTTTCTCCTAGTAAAGTTGTTGGTGACTATCTTATGTTTATAACCCCTGATTTTTGGATGTTCATATATCAAACCCAACAAGCCTTCTCATAGTTTTAAAACTTGCTATTCAATCACCCCATGCTCTCTTCTCTTGATAAAAGGACCAACCTTTTTCACTTTGAAAGTGATTGTATGAACCAGCCATTGTCGGCAAGAAATAATGCAGATGAAATGTAAAGGAGGAACACACCATGGTTTTGGGCAGTTGTGAAAGCACACAGGAGTGGAAATCCATCTTCTGTTGTGTGCACATTGTGATAACATGCACATTAAGTTTGCCTCTGAAATTCATTTCCATCGATGTTCATTTCTCAAGTGCTCATAACGAACTATATTATGCATTTGAGACAGAGCACTGAAGATAAGTTTCTATCCACATTGTATTTACTCAGAATTATGGTTACGATCCTTGGCTCAACTCTTAGACTGACATGGAGTAGGATGGGGGTGGGGTGTGTTGGGGGATTGGAGTTTCTGTCTTGGGCCCTAACCCATTCACACCCTGATCTGCTGAAGGTCAGCATCTGTATATGTATTGGAAAAATTTATTTTATAAAATTAGTATTTAGCTGGACTTTGGAATGCTTAGGCAGCTGGCTCTAAAACCAGGCAGGCATGGACTCTGTGTTGATCTTGGATCCGTTGTATTATGTTTCTGATTGCCTCAGTTTCATAAACCATACAGATCTCTCTCCTGTGGCCACTTTACAGCGATGATCTGCAGATTGAGTGTCAGGAGGGTCACCATCAATGCGGGGCCCTGTAGAAAGCCCCCAGTCTCCACCCATCCAGATTCCATACCTGGATTTCCAACGGGAGTGCCTGGATAGTCATTGGGACAGAGCTGAGGACTGATGTTCTCTGGAGAGTTGAGGTCATGTGTCTGGCTGAGATTAAGTAATTCATTCCTGATGGCATGATACGTTAGCCTGGTGGTTACGATACTGACAGTAGCAACTCAGGGTCATCGTTTCTAATCCTACTACAGCAGGTTGTGAAATTATGTTCAATAAATCTGGAGATTGGTGGTTTAACACACAAAAATTAGCAATGAGAGTTGAAGGCTTGTTATTGAAAACTCAACTGCTTACCCGATTTCTATCAGGGAAGATACCTGCCCCACCTAGGCAACTTCTGGAGAGCATCACATGCACCCCTAATATTCTGATCTCTGATGCTCCCTCCACACAAGGCCAGGCTGATCATGGCCTTTGAAAGAAGTACAAGTGGTTCAACTTCACCGCTGGGAATGTGCCTGAGGGACAAGTAGCACACCCCTCAGAGAGCAGTAGAATTTCGAGGCAAATCTGCTCATCTCTGAAATGCCCTCAGATGTCTTATTCTCAGGACGCTGAGAGATGGAGAAGTATGATCCCTCTCAGAATCACCCTTGTTGTCAGGGGAGCAACTCACCCCTCTTCTCTGTAAAATTCTGCCACATTTGATGTGCTCCTTCACCTTAATGTGTACCAGCACTGTCATGGGTCAGGCTACAATAAACACAAAAACAAATTGGAAATAACTTGCCATACTGACTTGAATAATTCGTTTGTTTTAGCTATCACCCAGTTATCCTGTGCCCGTTGATCCCTACACACTACACATTGTTCCTGTACACTGCTCAGTGCCTCCATTGTCAGAAAGCATCAACTTCACAACGGACTCGAAGACCAGGAGTACCCTCTTCGTTGTGCAAGATCTCAAAACCAGGGAACTTACTGTCGAACAGGTGAGCAGGATGAACGGGTAAAGGTAATGTGGCAAAAAAGGTATTTGTGTAAATGATACATTAAGGTATTCATTTCTAGCTTGTCATTCTACATAGAAGCTTCAAGGCTAATCCCAGAAGTGGACTCAATTTTTTCTTAATACACAAAGCTCCAATGGTATAGGTGTAGGTCTGCTGAGGTCTTGAGGACAGACCATTCAATTCAGTCACATGCATGGTGTGGCCATTACTTGTACGTCCAACTGGTAGCACATTTTAACCAAGAGAGATACTAAAATTTCATACAAATTGAGGCCTAGCTACAAAGTAATTCCCTGCCAGTCTTACAATGGTGAGAGGTTGAGTCTTACATTTTACATGTACTGTCCCTGCTCTGGTAGGTATCAATGGAAAATAATGAGAGAGTTTTATGTTTTGCCTATATCGTATTGCACCTCTATATTCAACCTATGCCACAGCAGATCTGGAAGTGAGGATAGAATAATGTAGAGGGAGGTTAACTCTGCATCTGACCTATGCTGTAACAGACCTGGGAGCGACGATGGAATAGTGTAAAAGTGTCTGTATCCATTCTATGCTGGCACAGACCTGGGAGTGATGATTTAGAGGGAGTTTAATCTGTATCTCATCCTGTGCCATATCCTATCAAGTGGTGTTTGATGGGATAATGTAGAAGGAGCTTTACTCAGTATCTGACCACTGCACAACTTCTCCTTCGGGATTGTTTTTATGGGCAGATGGGGGTTCATTCTGCATCTGATGCGTGTTGTACCCAATCCAGAGATATTTCAAGATGCCTCTATAATTGAACTGTACAGTATTGCATTCCCATTACCAACAGTACTAAGTACTCCAGTACTAAGGGCAAAATTACCCAAGAGCACCTGATGAACTATAAATTTTTGGCTCCACGCTTGTCGAAATGTTTGTGATTGTTTATATCCCTACAGGTTCCTGACAACAATATGAAGATTTCGGATAACTTAGCTCTTGTTCGGTATGTTGTTTGCTGCACTTGGAGGTGTTGATCTCCAACCATTCACGTAGCAGAAGTCCCCTGCATGCACTTGAGTATTACATGGTATCTGCATGTGTTGGGCCATTGATAAGGGAACCTACAAGCTTGGGGCATTGTAAAGTTCACCTGCATGTACTGGGGCATCCATTTCTGACTCTGAAAGCTTTTGGAATTGTGGAGCCTGAAATAAAATGTGAAGCTTCAATTAACACTTCGGGGTCATGAGCTGCACATCCAGTCATGGACCACGAGAAGCAGTTGTAAAAAAAAAGGCCCTCAGAACTCTGCTGAACTTGGGCTCTGATTTGGAGGTCTCCTGGGTCCACAGAACAATTGTTGAACATAGAACATAGAACCCTACAACACAGCACAGGCCCTTCGGCCTACAGTGTTGTGCCAACATTTTATCCTGCTCTAAGAGCTATCTAACCCCTCCCTCCCATGTAGCCCCCCATTTCTCTATCATTCATGTGTCTATCTAAGAGTCTCTTAAATGTCCCTGATGTATCTGCCCCCACAACCTCTGCTGGCAGTGCGTTCAATGCACCCACCACCCTCTGTGTAAAATTGCTGGGCACTTTCTCACCACATCCCCCACCTTGATCGTTGCTGTTCCTGGGACTTACCTGTGGGCTTTGATGCAGCTTATAATTGTTATGCCCTGACAGACAGATAACTTCAGGGAACCTGAGTGGCATCAGTTGTTCACTGGAATTGTAATGGGAAGGACCCAGGACGAACGGCTGCTGGAGTTAGGACCACTGGGGTGTGCAGCTCATTAAGAACCTACTGATTAGACCTGCAGGACTGCTCTATTGATGAGATGTTGCTATAGTTATGATGTACCTTCTGCAGGATCTTGCCCCTGCTGGGAACAGCATCATCTAACCACAACAGAACTGTGAGACTGATGTGCAACCCAGATGCTTTTGAAGACTTGGATGTGAGACCATCTGTCCCATCGAACTACACATCTCTACAACTGGGCAGGTGAGATTTTGACGGCGTGAATTTTCAGTTCCAACTCCCATTCTGTGGGAACTGTGAATGTCTTCCGTTTAGATCTTTTCCTGTCCGCATGTCGAAGGCCCTTTTCCCATCACTGACATCTCCCACTCTTCAATGTTTCCACAGTTCTCCATTCTTTATCCTTGGAGTTTTGTCTTTATTTTCCAATGCCTCTTGTAATTGTCTTTGATGTATTGTTGGGAATGTCGGGATATTACTTGCTTCCCTTCTTCTGCCATATAGTTTCAGCATTGTCCCGGGCTTGTCAAATGTCCCCTTATGCTTCATTGGTTAATTTGCCCCTTGTTGCTTTGGATGACGTCCTGTTCCTGCCTGGTGTTTCTCTGAAATGTAGTTGGATCTTACAAAAGTGCAGAAGTGGTGTGTGACTCTCAACTTGACATTCAAAGTCTTTCCACCATCTATAAGGCATACTATGATGTGGGGGAATAATCTCTACTTGCAATATAGGTGGACATGAAATCCTGGGCTTGTCAGTTACACCCACATTCCGTAAAAGAACAAAGTAATTATGAATTAAAGGTGCCAAGATTCTTCCTCTCAAACTTTGCCTAAGGCTGACTCTTAACAATAGGAATTTTCTCAAAGATTAAACGTTCCCGACTCCTGCACACCTCCTTGTTCAGGCAATCTAGAAAGTCAAATGCACATATAAACATACACACACCCACCCCGCACATTCTCTCTTCTCCGTCTCCCATCAGGCAGAAGATAGAAAAGCCTGAAGGCATGTACCACCAGGCTCAAGGACAGCTTCTATCCCGCTGTTATAAGACTATTGAATGGTCCCCTAGTACGATAAAATGGACTCTTGACCTCACAATCTACCTCGTTATGGCCTGACACCTTATTGTCTGCCTGCACTGCACTTTCTCTGTAACCGTAACACTTCAATCTGTATTCTGTTATTGTTTTCCCTTGTATTACCTCAATGCACTGATGTGATGAAATGATCTTGTATGGATGGGATGCAAAACAAAGGTTTTCACTGTATCTCAGTACATGTGACAATAATCAACCAATTTACCAATTTACATACATAGAAACGATAGGCACATAAAAACAAATTGTGGGATATGCGTTCTCTATGGAATCCTAATTTCCAAGAAGAACCATTTGCATACCGCGGGGATCAATCTAGACAAGACACAAGAGCTGGAAACAGGATGTGCCCTTTTTATTCTAGGAAGCCTTTTATAATCATTGTTACAATACAGAGAGCAGTGAGTCACACAGTATAATCCGTAAAGTAGTAATAGTCTTCAAGCAGCAATTACTCTTCATAAGGGATGCATGCACACACAAGACATTCGCAAACAGGTGAGGCAATAGCACTGCTGCAGGGACTTGATTCTGATCTCAGGTGCAGTCTATGGTGAGTTTACATGTTTTTTCCCTGTGAAACATCTATCCTGCCAAGCCCAATATGAAATGAGATGTGAGATTTAAGACTGGAGGTTCGGACTTGAACTACCTCACTTTCAACAATATAAAATTCTATCAAATTATGATTACTCTTTTCCAAAGGCCCCTTAATTACAACATTTCTATATCCCAAGAATTAGCTTGAAAATAATCTGTCCCCGGTTGGTTCCCGGTGGCCCTGCAGGTAGTGCTGCTGCCTCCAAGCTCCAGGACCTGGCCTTTAACCCTGACCTTGGCTGCTGGGTGTGTGTGGGCTCTCTCAGAGACTATCTGAGTTTCCTCCCACATCCCAGGTATATTGGCCACTGTAATTACCCCTCAGTGGAGGTAAGCGGTAAAAGATGTGAGAGAGAATAAGGTGCAGAGCCACAGAGACATAGGGCAGTGGGATGGATAAGATTGCTTCCCTGGGAGCTGGTATGGACCCAGTGTGCCTTTGGTGTCAAACTAAGTAAATGCCAAGACAAACCCACACACAAGAGCAGCCTACACATTCACACTTAGAGACTTTTACACATTCAAAACACAATCACTCACAGAAACAAAAAATCATTTCCTTTCTGAATGAGCCTGTGAATCATCAACATTCAGACTATTCTTGATCTTATCATTTGGTTTAACTGTGCCCTGTGTGTTTTTATTAGCGGTTAGCGTAACGCTTTACAGCACCAGCGACCCGGGTTCAATTCCCGCTGCTGTCTGTAAGGAGTTTGTATGTTCTCCCCGTGTCAGCGTGGGTTTCCTCCGGGTGCTCCAGTTTCCTCCCACATTCCAAAGACGTATGGGTTAGGAAGCTGTGGGCATGCTATGTTGGCGCCGGAAGCGTGGCGACACTTGCGGGCTGCCCCCAGAACACTCTACGCAAAAGATGCATTTCACTGTGTGTTTCGATGTACATGTGACTAATAAAGATATCTTATCTTATTTTACCCCAGGTGCTCTTTACAGCTGTTGGGGGAAGCTGGGTTCAGTTTTCTCCCTGTTGAGGGAGAGGTGGAACTGAAAGAAGGTGGAGTTTATACAATTGTTCTCTATCAAGCTAACAACACAGGGAATGTAAGTATGGTGGAGGGGTGGAATACACAACTCCCTCTGGTGTACATGACATCGATTTCCTGGACCCTGTGTCCTCCATTCCAAAAACTGCTTCCCAAACACTTGTTTCTCCTTGTAGTAAGAATCCTGAAATGTTGGCCAGAGAGCACAAGGGACAATTGCTGGGATCAAATGTGTGTGTTCGTGGGGTCAGGGTGACCTGGGTGCTAGGTAACCAAGGTATTGTCTCTGCAGACATGAGCCTGCAGTGCTCGAAGCAATGGTCATGTAATGGGTTGACCTGGACGAAGGATCGACCCAGGTAGGGGTGGAGAGAAATGACCAGGGTATAAAAGAGTGAGCACACCGGTGGGGAGGCCTCTTGGATTTGGTCGCGACTGACGCCGTGGACTGATTGGAATGGGGCGCTGCAGTTAAACAGGCTCAGGCGTGTTTCTGAGATAAGTATCACTTCTTGTAACTTAGCAATAGAGTGTGTTGTGTGCAGCACTGCGTGTGCAAGGCTTATTTCCATCAGATCTGTGAATAATCCTGTTTAGAGCACACCCTTCCCCCCCCCCCCCCCCCCCCCCCCACACACGCACACACACATTGTTCTTTGTCCTCTCTAGCCGATGTTTCAGGACTTTTCCTACCCTCCTTCGTGAAACACTCGTCAGGAAGGCAGATTTCTGAAGCCCAGACTCACCTAAGACTTGAATACTACTCCCATATCTGGGGAAGGTTAACACTCAAAAAATGTTGCCCCCTTACCCACAGATATTTGGCAATATTTTTTTTTCAAGTTATTTTTCTTCTTCTTTTATCCCTAATGTGGAGGCTATCGTTCTTTATTGATCTGTAGTTGTTTTAAAAGGAAAAATGAATAAATATTTCAAAAAGAGAAAATTTAGATGCACATGGGGAATGGGAGAATTGATAGCTTTTGAGAGTGGAGTGGAATAGCTCCTGTGTTGTAATTTTCAGTGCTTTTAATATAATTTTATGAGTTCTTTATTGATTTAACAATCCTTATTCTTTATACTTGTAATGCCTCCTGTGAACCGGTGGACTGGAAGTTCAGTGCATGGCAGAAATAATGCACAGGGAGCTCAGGACAGGTGGATGTGAAGGCAAGAGGATGTCATGCTCTCCCCCACACACAGCATAGAGAGTGATAGAGTTGTGCAGAAATAGGCCCTTCAGCCCTCCCTGTCCATGCAACCTGTTGTACGGCATTTTTCTGCACGTGGTCCGTATCCTTCTATATCTTGGCGATTGACTTGTTGATGTTTCTTAAATGTTGTGAGAGTCTCTGCCTCCACCTCCTCAGGTGGCATATTCCAAACTCCAAACACTCTCCGTGTAGGAAAAAAATCCCCTTCAGATCCCCTATGAACCTCCTACCTCTCAGCTTAAATGTTAAACAGAACCAATGTTGCATGAATACTTCTCTCAAAGGCCGTTCCTACAATGCCAGAGATTGGGGAGCAGATTGCAAAGGGGAAAAGATGAATGGTGTGTCTGGTATATTACACACATGCACACGCACACAGGCACACATGGCACACAAACACACCCACACGCACATGCACACGCACACAGACACACATGGCACACAAACACACCCACACGCACATGCACACGCACACAGACACACATGGCACACAAACACACCCACACGCACATGCACACGCACACAGACACACATGGCACACAAACACACCCACACGCACATGCACACGCACACAGACACACATGGCACACAAACACACCCACACGCACATGCACACGCACACAGACACACATGGCACACAAACACACCCACACGCACATGCACACGCACACAGGCACAGGCAGACGCACAGCCACACAGATACACACAGACACATACACATACTCACATACACACACTGACACACACATGCACTGACACACACACCGACATACACACACACACACACACACACATACACACACGGCACATGGACAAATGTGACCCTCATGCACGCATACTCTCATGCACTCATATGTGACACACATGTACGTACAACAAACACGCATGCACTATCATACACACAGACACTCATGCACGCATATGGCATGGAAACTGCAGTCACACACGTGGCCGGTGCACAAATGTGTATGTGGCTAAATGACACACACACACACACACACACACACACACACACACACACACACACACACACTTTGCCACACATGTGTAATGACATATAACTAATATTTTCTGAAGTTTACTACAGTACGTAGATAAGGTAAATGAATTTCCTGAATCCCCCCCACTGAATTTTTTGAACAGTCAGTCCGCAGAAATAAATCTGGACATGGTGAAAACCTGTAACTGTGCCCTTTTCATGTTCTTTGATAGTAAAGCTGTATGAGAACCAACCACACTGATCTGTGTTAGTGTTTAGGCTCCAGCCCATCTGTTACAGCAGCACTAGGTTCCTCTGTAAGTCACAGGCTATGTGTTGCTCAACAGTCGACCGTGGTGAAGGAGTGGGCATGGCTGGCGGAGCAGCTGTCACTCACATTTCAGCCTGTTCAGCCTTGCATTGGGAAAGGCCACATTTCAGCGAGGCTTTGTTGAATGCTGCAGAAAGGATGCTGGCTGATTCAACACCAACAAATCAAGCACCCTTGAGTGTACATCTCAGGGCCACATCAAGCCTTGTGTTTCATGGCTGGGCAATTCAGGGTACTTCCCCCACCCAACCCCTCCATTCCTGCCTGAACAATAAGGCAGTGTTAGTCACTGTGATTGCAGTCTCATTATACCTGGAAAAAGCTGGAGCTGTTCTGCCAGTATTTGGCTCCAGCTCCCTGTGGAATGCTCTTGTCTGTCCTTCTAACTTTTAAGATGCACACTGTCTGCCAGAAAGCTCAGCATTAATTAGTTCCCAGTGTAAACAAGAGAACAGGAGCTCTCACTCATTTTATTCATCTCATTCTGTAACTTCCAGTTCCTTTCTCCCTCATGTGATCTTCCAGTTTCTCCTTAAATGTCTCGAGTTCCATGTTCCTACCATCCGGATAAAGAAACTTTTCTTGAATACCATACTGGATTCACTAATGACCATCTGTGGTCCCTACTTGTGATCATTTTGTAGGTGGAAACCTCATTTCCTTGAAATTCAATCATTCATGATATTTTTTCAGCATTATGGGATTAAATTTTCACTCCACCTTGGTGCACGGTGATCATGTCTGTTTCAACATCATTTCGTGACACGTTGGAAATTCCATCAGTGATTTAGCTTTGAATGCACGAGCCAATTTCTTTGTTAGTTGCATTACTGTCTGCACTTGCTGCTGCCTTGGGAAAGCAGCCAGCATGATCAAGGACCCCTCCCACCCTGTCGTTCTCTCTTCTCCCCCCTCCCATCAGGCAGAAGATACAAAAGCTTGAGAGCACGGACCACCAGGCTCAAGGAGAGCTCTATTCCGCTGTTATCTGACTCTTAAGTGGACCTCTCAAACGCCAAATAATGAGATCTTGAACTCTTGATCTCCAAATCTACTTTGTTGTGGTCGTTGTCCTTCACCTGTCTGCCTGCGCTGCACTTCCTCTGTAACTGCAACACTATATTCTGCATTCTGTTTTTCCTTTTACTACCTCGATATAATTATGTATAGCGTGACCTGTCTGAACGGCATGCAAAGCAAGGCTTTTCACCATATCTCTGTACATGTGACAATGATAAGCCAATCCCATCCAGTACAGGTGGCATCACTCCCTGCACAAAACTCCCTTCAAGGCACTGTGAGAAAACTTAGTTAAGTGTGACCATTGTTGGCAACTCCTGGAACAACTCGTTCTTTAAATTTTTTTTAACAGTGCAGCACAGAACAGGCCCTTTGGCCCACAATGTTGTGTCGACGTAGCTAATCCCTCCTGCCTACAGAGTGCTCATATCCCTCCATTTTCCTCTCATTCATTGGAAAATCATAAAGATAGATTGGCTCCTTGTAGAACGTAGATCACTTACTCTGGATCCTTCTCACCAGCCCCCACCCCACCCAAAGCCAAATCAAAGTATTGAATTCAACCCCTTCCTTCCCAATCTAGTAAAGTTTCTTAACCCAGAATGGTGAACAGTGATGGGAGGGCCACTGGGTTTTGAAGGTAGGTGGTTACATTCTCTCTTGTTGCCTGGCACTTTAGTGATACGAATATTCCCTGCCACCTATGAGCTCATGGCTGAATGTTACCTCGGTTTTGCTTTATGGCAGTATGGGCTGCTTCGCTTGCTGTGGAGCGGTGAATGGAAATGAACATCGTGCAATCATTCGTGAACATTCCCACTTCTGACCTTACGATACAGTTGATTTAGTTAATGAAGTTGATTGCCTTGAGGAACTCCTGCTTGTTGCTCTGGGCGGGTGTTGATTGGCCTCCAACAACAACAGCCATCTTCCTTTGTGTGAGGTATGATCCCAAACACTGGAATATTTTCCTTTTGATGCTCATTGACCTCAGTCTGATCAGGGCACACTCACATGCCACACTCTGTCAAATGCTGCCTTGATATCAAAGGCGGTCACTCCCAACTTACCTCTGGAATTCAGCTTGGTCCACCTTTGGCTTGGTGGTGTTGGCAAGATCCAAACAGATGATCAATGAGCAGTTGTTGGAGTCTCTTCCTCTTGTTTGACAGAACCATTGATGACACCTTCCATCATTTTGCTGCTGATCGAAAGTAGGCTGATTGGATTGGTAATTAGATTGGATTTGTCCTGCATTTTGTAGCTTTATCTCGGCAATTTTCCACATTGTTGGGCAGATACCAATGATGTAACTGTACTGGAACAGCTTGGTTACAGGTGCACCTAGTTCTGGAGCCCAATCTTCAGTCCTATAGCTGGGATGATGCCTGGTCCCATTAAGCTTTGCTGTATCTGGTACTCTCAGCTGTTTCTTGATATCATATGGAATGAATGAAATTGACTGGAGCCTGGCGATTGATGGTGGGGATCTTGGGAGGAGGCTGAGGTGGGCACTTCTGGATGAACGTGGTAGTGAACCTTTCAACCTTGTCTCTAACACACACACCCTGGGCCCACCATTATTGGGGATGAAGATGTTCTTGGACCCTCCTCCTGCTATTGGCCATTTAGTTGTCCACAGCCTATGCTACCAGATTTAGGGGGAACATTAGGAGGAACTTTTTCACTCAGAGAGTGGTGGGAGTGCGGAACGAGCTGCCATCTGACGTGGTAAGTGCAGGCTCACTCTCAAGTTTTAAGAATAAATTGGATAGATACATGGATGGGAGAGGTCTGGAGGGTTATGGACTGGGTGCAGGTTAATGGGACTAGCGGATAAAGTTTCAGCACAGACTAGAAGGGCCAAATGGCCTGTTTTCTGTGCTGTAGTGTTCTATGGTTCTATGTGGTAGGACCACAGAGCTTCCATTTGATCCATTGATTGGGGGTCTACTGTTTAACACATGTGTGATCCTGTACTGCAGCTTTGTTTAGCTATCCCCGATGCTTTTCCCTGCTTTCCCTACAGACTCCCCACTGAACCAGGGTTGATCCCCTGGTTCAACAGCAATGGTAGAGAGAAGGATATGAGGTTATAGATTGGGAAAGCATACATTTCTGCTGCTGTTTTAGACCAGTTTTGGACTCCCCACCATCACAGAAGCCAGCCTATCTCATCTATCATGTTTGTAATGCCACACACAACCAGTGGAGGGTGTCCTTGGTGTGAAGACGTGACTTTGTGTCCACAAGGACTGTGCGGTGGCCACTTTTACCAATGCTGAAATGGGCAGAAGCATCTACCACAGGTAGGTTGGTGAGGATGTCAAATAGGTTTATCCCTGGTGCTGGTTCACTTGCTGCCTTCTGCAGACCCAGTCTGGGAGCTCTGTCCTTCAGGACTTGGCCAGGCTCAGTCAGTGGTGGTGCTACTAATAGCCTGTCCTCGTCCAACCACATAGATGCCACAGCCAAGAAAGCTCACCAGCACCTCTACTTCCTCAGGAGGCTAAAGAAATTTGGCATGTTCCCTTTGACACTCACCAATTTTTATCAATGCACCATAGAAAGCATTCTATCTGGATGCATCGCGGCTTGGTACGGCAACTGCTCTGCCCAGGACCGTAAGAAACTGCAGAGAGTTGTGGATACAGCCCAGCGCATCACGGAAACCAACCTCCTCTCCTTGGACTCTGTCTTTACCTCTTGCTGCCTTGGTGAAGCAGCCAGCATAATCAAAGACCCCACCCACCCGGGTCATTCTCTCTTCTCTCCTCTCCCATCAGGCAGAAGATACAGGAGCCTGAGGGCACGTACCACCAGGCTCAAGGACAGCTTCTATCCCACTATGATAAGACTATTGAATGGTTCCCTTATACGATGAGATGAACTTCTTTGACCTTGCACCTTATTGTCTACCTGCGATGCACTTCCCTGTAGCTGTGACACTTTACTCTGTATTCTGTTGTTGTCTTTACCCTGTACTACCTCAATGCACTGTGCAATAAATTGATCTGTACGAATAGAATGCAAGACAAGTTTTTCACTGTACCCCGGTACAAGTGACAATAATGAACCAATGCCAATACTGCTGTTGGTGGTGGACATTGAAGTCCCCACCTAGAGTACATTCTGCGTCTTTGCTACTTTCAGTGCTACTTCCAAGTGTGGATGAACAAAGAGGAGCACTGATTCATCAGATGAGGGAGGACCATAGGTGGCAACCAGGAGGAGATTCCCATGCCCATGTTTGACCTATTCCATGAGACTTCATGGGATGTGGAGTCAATGTTGAGGTCTCCAAGGTTACTCCCTCCGTCCTGTATTTCGATGAGTGCCACCTCTGGTGGGTCTGTCCTTTGGGTGGAACTGGATGTACCAGGAGCTGTAATGGAGTTCATTGCACATTCCTTGCACATTGTCTGCAAGGAATGATTCTGTGAACATGGCCATATCAGGCGGTTGCTTGACCAGTGTGTGGAACAGTTCTTCTAATTCAAGTACCAGTCCCCAGATGTTTGTGAGGAAGACTGTGCAAGGTTGGCTGGGATGGGTATGATTTACCATGGCAGAATTTGGTGCTGAGCTCAACGCCATGCGATCTGTCCAGTTTTATTTCTACCCTGGAAACATGTGGTGGCACAGATGCAACTGAATGGTTTACCAGGCACCTACAGAGGGCATTTCAGGCAACCACATCAGGGTGCGTTTGGAGCCAGACCAGGTAAGTTTAGCAAATTTCACTCCTGAAGGGTATTAGTGAGCTAGAGGAATTTTACAACCATATGGTAGTTTATGTGGTCATTATTACCAAGACTAGTTAGTAATTATTTCCACTCTAAGTTCCAGATGACGAACCGAATTTAAATTCCACAGCTTCTGTAGTGATCTGTGGATTACTGGTCTGTGTCATCAGTGTACATGCAGCTGACAGGCACGTAGTGTAGGGAAGGGAAGGAGGGGAGCAGGTTGGAGTCGGGAGACAGTGGCAGGTCGGTGATAGATGGAGGCAAACAAAGAGGGGAAAATGAGAGGCAGATTGAACGAGGCGGGAGGAGGGGAGGGGACGGTGAAGGTTGGAGACAGCTGCTGGAGGGAGATCAGCAGGAACACAAAGGGCTACCAGGTTACTAAACGAGGTGAGACTACAAACCATTGGGGGAGAGCTGTATGGCAGATAGAACCAGAACCAGATGGGGTAGAGGAAGCCTGTGGGTGAACTGTGTGTATAGTTGGTGGGTGGAACCAGGAGGGGGAAGGGGATGAAGATGGGTGAATGGCTGGAGGGGTGGGAAAAATGGGACAAAAATAGGAAGAACCGAGGAGGATTGGAAGGAGAGAGAGGGGGAGGGGGAAATCCCACCAGAGGAGATAAGTGGTTGAGTTGTCGAAAGAAATGTTTCTGTTGCTGAGGGTAGAGCAGTGGATGTTGTAGACACGGATTTTAGTACGGCATTCAACAAGGTCCCATGTGGTAGGTTCACCCAGAAAATTGGGACGCATGGGATCCATGGTGACTTGGCTGATTGGATCCAAAATTGGCTTGCACATTGAAGACAGAGGGTAGTGGTGGATGGGTCTTATTCTGGATGGAGGTCTGTGATGTGTGATGTTCTGCAGAGATCTGCACTTGGACCTCTGTTATTTTTCATGTATGTAATTGATTTAGATGAACATGTGGTAGGGTGGTGAGTAAGTTTGCAGATGACACAAAGATCGTTGGCATTGTGGATTGCATAGAAGATTTCCAAAGGATACAGCGGGATTTAGGTCAGTTGCAGATATGGGCAGAGAAGTGGCAGTTGGAGTTTAATTCGGGCACGTGTGAGGTGCTGCAATTTGGGAGTTCCAATATAAAGGGAGAGCACACAGTTAATGGCAGGATCCTTAACAGTGTTGATGAACAGAGGGATATTGAGGTCCAGGTACATGTCTCCCCAAAGGTGGGTGCACAGGTTGATAGGGTGGTAAAGAAAGAATATAGCATGCTTGCCTTCATTAGTCATGGCACTGAGTTCAAGAGCCAGGAAGTTATGTTACAGCTTTATAAAACTCTGTTTAGGCCCCATTTAGAGTATTGCATTCAGTTCTGGTCACCTCATTATAGAAAAGATGTGGAGGTTTTGGAGAGGGTGCAGAGGAGGTTTTCCAGGATGCTGCCAGGTTTGGAGGACATGTGCTGTGAGGAGAGGTTGGACAATCTGGGGCTGTTTTCTCTAGAGTGGCAGAGGCTGAGGGGAGATTTGATAGAAGTTTATAAAAGTATGAGAGGCATAGACAGAGTAGACAGCCGGTATCTTTTTCACAGGATTGAAATGTCTCGTACTAGAGGGCATGTATTTAAGGTGAGAGGGGAAAGTAGAAAGGGATGTGCGGGGCAAGTTTTTTACACAGAGAGTGGTGGGTGCCCAGAATGCACTGCCAGGGGTCGTAGTAGAGGCAGGTAGCATAGGAGCATTTAAGAGTCTCTTAGATAGGCACAGGAATATGCAGAGAAGGGAGGGATGTGGCCAATGTGTGGGGAAGAGGGATTAGATTAATTAGGAGTCATTAGTTTAATTAGTTCAGCATGACATCGTGGGCCGAAAGGCCTGTTCTGTGCTGTACTGTTTGACCTTCTATGTTGCTGTTGAGTTTCACCTGCTCCATCTTACTTCCATGTTCTTATGTGCTACAAGTAATGATCTTTCTCTTTGCCAGGTCACCATGCAGTTGCACATTGACAACTGGCCAAAGATGGTCTCAGTGCTGTGGCAGATTCCCCAGTATCTGGTAATCTCAATATCTGAGATACTGTTTGTGGTACCTGGACTACACATGGCTTATACTCAGGTAAAGGCTTTAACTTACAGAGGCATTGTCCTTTCTAGTTCTGCTCACATTCTTTCCATCATGAGGCACATTAACCAGGGACCAAGCCCAGCCAGTGTCCTTCCTTTGAGCATCTCCTCTGTATTTTAAGTTTGGGTTGAAAGTTCTTCCTTAGGAAAAAATTGCAAATTTTGGGATTTCACTGGCCCATAGGAATAGCAAGAATCATTCAGCTCCTCAATTCTGTTTGTCCATTTGATTAGTCACAGTTAATCTGAGGTTGGGATCCCTTTATCCACCTTGGTTCTGTAACCCTGGCCTGCATTGTAAATTCAGAACATTCTATGTCACGCTGATTGTGTTCCATTCACTGGGATGGGTCACAGTTAAATTTGGAGACCGTAGATGAAGACCGACTTTTTTCAATTTTTGGCTGCAGGCAAGAAGGATCTCAAAATATTTTTAAAGTTGCAGCTAATTTCTGGACACTTTCTTTGAGGGCAAACACCAAGAAAAAGGGGTTGTTAACTTCACATTTGACCTCAAGGAAAGCTCCTGAATTTTTTTCTTTGGACATATCCATTTTTTTAAAATCCCAAATTGTAGTGCAGCCTAATTTTTTTGAGATAAAGCGATTGCTCTCAAATTTGAGCTGCTCTGTCACTATGCAAGGAACACTTTGGCACTGCCCAGAAAATTATTATCGGGTGGTGATAATAATTAATTGAACATTTTTGAGATAATTCTTTATTTAGGATTTTACTTCAGCATACCGCAGGGATGTATGGGGTGGGGACAGGCTTGTTTTTTGGAGGTGGGAATTGAGTACTAGACAGGTCTTCCCCAGGTTATGAACACCTGACTTATGTACAGCCCGTACATGTGAAGGAGCGTTTGGGAGATCGGTGTGGTGGATTTGCCGGCTGCTTTGAGGCTGCAGGTATCTTCTGCCGGGTAGGAACTCGGTTCGTGGCAATATCTGAATGGTTGAGTTAAACGTCCTGGTTTAACTACACATTACCCTTGGTTGACCTATGTTTTTATTTAAATATATTGCTGGGTGGCCACATTTCCATCTTGTGAACTGTTTTGGTTGCAAATGGTTCTCAGGAAGGGAACCCTGTCGTAACCTGGGGAAGACCTGTAACTGGTCATGTTACAAATCTATAAAACTTTTGCAGTCTTCTTAAATCTTTATGATTAAAGTCCTTCTTCAAGAACTTTCCATTTATGGCAATAAACATCAATAGGAAAGTATTGACGGTGACTTTAATGACCAGTAATAAAAGCAGAAAGCGCTGTAAACATTCGGCAGGTCAAGCAGCATCTGTGGAAAGAGAAGCAGAATTAATGTTTGAATTGGGGAAGTGAGTTAGAAGCATTAATAGGTTTTAAACCTTCCATCGGGAGCAGTGAACCCCATTTACCCAGACCCTTTCCTGCTTCTCCGCCATCCAAGCACAAGTTTATTTTCAATGCTTGCAGTACAAAAAAATAAATGCCTTGGAAAGGTTCAGGGGGTGAGATCCAGGAAACTCAGTCCTCCCTTGAGTATTAGCTTGAACCTGTGGAAGGATTCAGTCTGGAAACCACTCCTTCAATGCTTTTAACTCTCTTCAGGTAGGTTGATGGAACATTTAGTCATCTATATTGATACACAACCCAAGCATGGGCTGTTACAGTGTCACCTTGTGAGAAATGGGAGTAAAACTCACCTTCAGCTGTTGGTGCCGAATGCAGTGAGAGTCTCAGCTGCTGCTTGGACCCACTTCTGAACATTTGGTTCCACTCAAGTCAACAGACCCAATGTGAGGGAGCCCAACGACTGACACTTCACGTTCAAGGAACTGAGGGAAGTTTCTCATTGAAATCCTTTGCTGCCATTGCTGCAGATGCTAATTAAGTCTGGAGGTTAATGTTTTAACTTGGGAGTGATAGAAATACATTTCAAATGATAGGCTTCAGCTTGGCAGATAGATTTTATATTTATTTGGGAGTCCAATTTTATTTGCATTTCCTTAATCTCAGTTCAGATTTATCCTTGTTACTTAAGACACAGAGTTACCAGGATTGATTTAAACTGCAGCAAAATAGTTCACCTGTTGCAGGACTGTGCAGTAGAAGGTACAAAGGAGATTTTATAGAGTGAACACTGACAGGAGATGTTGCAATTCTGTGAAAAGGAAGGAGCCCCTGCTTCATGGCCTTTCTCTATTTGTGTATTTACAATGATCAAAGGCTTCTATACTGAGAGAGAAACAGACAAAAACAATATTTATACAAAGTTTTTTAGGTTTCTGCAATCCTTCCCCTGATGGTGCAGAATCTGGTCAATGGGTTCCTTCACGGCTGAAGTTATAGATGAGGATATCGAGGGATATGAGAGAAGGGAGCTGAGGGTAGATCACCGTGACATGGCTGTGAGGCAGAGCCGGCTCCAGGAGCTGGGAGGCTCCTCTCCCTGGGGAGCAGTTGAATGGGATGACACCCAGGTTACTTGTTGGCTTGTGTTGCAGGCACCATCCTCCATGAGGTCCGTGACTATGGCAGCTTGGTTTGCTACCAAAGGTGTGGGAAATATCATTGTGGTGATAATTGCAGAGAGCACACTAATAAAAAACCAGGTATGTGGTCTAGGCTCACCTGAGGTACAAAAAGATTCGCAAAACATAACCTATGAACTTGAAGCAGGAGCAGGCCATCTGACGCTCGAGCAAACTACCATTCCATATCGTCAAGCCTGATTCTCTGTCTCAGTACCATATCCCTGCTCTCTTTCCCCATACCCGCTTGATGTCTTTTATGTCTAGAAGTCTTCTTCCTTCTAAAATATATTGGCTGACCCTCCAAAGTTTTCTACAGTAGAGGATTCCACAGGTTCACCAGCCCTGAGTGAAGAATTTTCTCCTCATCTAAATGTGATGTGCTTATCTACAGATACTCAGTGCCCCTTATTTTCTTGCCAGAATGGATGTTTCTACATTTTCCCACACCATGCTCCATTTGTCAGCTTTCTGCCCACTTACTCAACCTATCTACATCCCTTCCTAGTGTCCTCTTCACAATGTATTTTCCTACTTAACTTTGTGTCATCAGCAAATTTAGCAACCATATCTTTGGCTTTTACATTAATTGTAAAAAGTTGAGCTCCAGTCTCTGTGGTGGACCACTTAGTAAGTCTTCCATACAGAAAAAGACCCATTTATGCCTACTCCATTTCCTTCTAGCAAACCCACCTTCTATGCCTGCCAATCTGTAGTATCCTTTCCCCTTAATTCCTTTGCCTGGGACAACACAACATCAAGAGCACTCCTCAGGTTTGCTGATGTGCAACCACTGGTCAGGGGGAGCTCCGGCCACTGGAAAAGGTGCAGATTTTGGGCAGATCATTGGGCCTCTTTGATTGAGGAGATGATACTAGTCTCAGTGTATGTCCCAGGGAACAGACTGTGCAGCACAGTGTCCTGTGTATTAAGAAAACTGTGCTGCACACCTGAATTTCCAGGCCCTCTTACTCTAAAGCAGGATGACTGATGGGTTTCCTCCTGGAGCTCAGGTTTCTTCCCACATCCCAAAGTCATGCAGCTTGGTAGATTGTTTGGCCTCAGCAAATTGCATGGTCCAGCTTTTTAAAATTCACTAACACAGGTTTCCTCCTTTCTCTCCTGGAAACAGGCAGTGGAGTTCTTTGTGTTTGCTGCACTCATGGGACTGATGTCAGCCATCTTCTTTGCCACATCAAGGTTTTATAAATATCAACCGATTGACACTAGCAGCACAGGCAAAGAGAATGAATCTGATGTATTGAATTCAAACTTTAAAGCACCTTACTCAGGCAAAGAGAACAGAACTGAGCTCAACAGATAGCTCCTCAGAACACCAGAGAGCTACTCATCCAGAGCCTACCAAACTACAAGTGGAAGTCACCATAGTTTGTGTGTATGTGTGCGTGTACATGTGTGTGTATGTGTGTGTGTGCATGTGTGTGTGTGTGTGCGAGTGTGTGTGTGTGTGTGTGTGTGTGTGTGTGTGCGTGTGCACGCGTGTGTCTCAGTAGAGCATATTCTCCAGCTCCGTTATATTTGTTAATCTGAACCAGTATGTTCATTGACCTCAACTAGGTGCTTCATTTGACTGGAACTTGGTGTTGAAAATAACCAGTGCCATCTGGATCTGATACACCAGGAGTAGACTCTGATGGGACCCAGTGATAGTATAAGCCACAGCAGAGATCTGAGACCATAAAGTTCTAACACTTTTCTAGGCTTGAGATGAATAATAAACTGGATGTGTGCAGTTGCTATGGAGATTTTCAGTATTTTCTCATTTCCATTAGAAGGTAACCAAGGAGTTCCTCAAGGCAATGTCAACCATCTTCAGCTGCTTCGTCAATGACCTTCCCTCCATCATACGTGGGGATGTTCACTGATGGTTGCACAATGTTTAATTTCTTTTACAGCTTCTCAGCAAATGAAGCAGTCTGTGCCTGCATGTAACAAGACTCAGGTGGGGCTGAAAAGTGGCAAGTAATGCTCACACCTTAAAAGTGCCAGGCAATGGCCATCTCCAATGAGAGAAAGTTTAGTCACCGACCCTCAATATTCATCGGTATTACCATTACCGCATGCCCCAACATCAGCTCAGCAGGGTAGATCACCAACAACTCGAAGTTCAACTGGACCAGTTACATTAATGCCAAGGGCAGGTCAGAGGTTGGCTATCGTGTGGTGAGTGATTCACCTCCTCATGCCCCAAAGCCCTTCCGTCATCTACAAGGCATCATCTAGGAGTGTGATGGAATGCTCTCCACTTGCCTGGACAAGTGCAGCACCAACAATGCTCAGGATGTCAACGCCGTCGAGGGCAAAGCATCCTGCTGGACTGGCAACTTATCCGCCAGCTCCAGCATCCAATCCCTTCACCAGTGGTGACCAGTATCTGCAGGGAGTACCATCTAAAAATACATGCAGTTCCCCACTGAAGCTATTCCGACAGTTCCTCCCAAATCCATCACCTGTATCTCAAAGGACAAGGGCTTTAGGTGCATGGGAACACCACCACCTGCAGGTTCCCCTCCAGGTCGCACGACATCCTGACTTGGAAACATATCAGCATTCATCCATCGTCACTGAGTCTAAATCCTGGAACTCCCTCCCCAACAGCACGCCGGGAGCACCTTCACTGGAGGGACTGCAGCGGTTGAAGAAGGTGGCTCATCTTAACCCCTTAAGGACAATTAAGGGTGGCAAACAGATTCTGGCTTTGTTAGTGACGCCCAGATCCCAAAAACGGAATAAATGAGAAAGAGAACGTAAAGTTGCTTTCGGTGCAGATTATATCAACACCTGCAGTGTGACAGCACAGCACCAAGATCGTAACTGATGCAGGTGAGCAGAATTTCTGTTGGAAGGACACCTGAATTATTCCGACAGTGGGGAACACCCCAGAGCAAGTTACTGTTCAAGACTACAGGAGGACATACACTTTTTTTCATTAGTGATAACCCCAAAGTTTCCTGTTGCTGGATTGTAAGTGTATGATTCGGCTCCTAGATAGGCCACATCTTGCTTACAAATCCCTTATGGGCCTTGCCCCCCTCACACAAGGATATGGGAGCAGGAATAGGCCACAGGTCCCTTGAGTCTGACCCACCATTCAATCTGATCACTGCTGATCAGTCTCAGGCCTCAACTCCTGCTCTGTCCCAATTCCCCGTAGCCTCCATTTCCCCAATCTGCCAAGAATTTGCTAATGTTGTGTTCTATCATTGTCACATGTACTGAGATGTGCTTTGAAAAGCTTTTGTTTGTGTGCTGTCAAGTCAGATTGTGCAATACATAAGTACATCGAGGTAGTATAAAGAAAAATAGATTGCAGGATATAGTCTTGTAGCTACAGAGAAAGTGCAGTGCAAGTAGATGAATAAAATAGAAGGGTTCAACTGGGAGATCAAGAGTTCACCTTTTAGCGTAGGAGAGGTCCATTCAAGGGTCTGCTATCAGTGGGATAAAAGCTGGTGGTACATTCTTTCAAGCTTTTGTATCTTCTGCCCGATGGGAGAGCGGAGAAGGGAGAATGGCCTGGGTGGGACTGTGGTTGATTATTTCAGCTGCTTTACCGAGGCAGCGGGAAGTGTAGATGGAACCAATGGAGGGGAGGCTGGTTTGTGTGATAGACTGGGCTGTGTTCACAACCATCTGCAATTTCTTGTGGTCTTGGGCAGAGAATGCTGCATCTGTGAAAATTAGTAAGAGTCACCTTCAAATACCCCCAATGACCCTGCCTCCACCATCCTCCAGGGTAGAGAATTTCAGAGATTCACCAGCGCTTGTGAGAAGTTCCTTTGCACCTCAGTTTTAAATGACCACCCCCTTACCTTGTAACTATGTCCCTTGATTGAGGTTCTCCTACTGGTGGAAATGTCTCAACAGCTACCCTGCCATGACCCCTTTGGATCTTATTTCCTTTGTTAAGAACACCCCTCATTCTTCTAAATTCAAAAGTAACCAGGTCTAACTTCCTTAGTTGTTCACATTAGGACAATCTTCTCATCTCAGGAGTTGAATAAACTACATGTGTATGCTATTGTGTGCTATCACATGTTGAAGCTCTCTCATCCAGCATGCTTGGGACCTGGCTAGTGCCAGACCATCAAAAACCCAGACCACAGAAATTGCCCCCAGTCATCTTCCTCTAAGCAGAACTGTTCTTTTTCGGTAAAGGCACTCCCTGGGTCACGCAAGGGTTTAGAGAACTGTCTGTCACCCAAAATTTCCATAAATCGGAAATGCTGTTAGCCAAGATTGCAAAAGTTGCATTGGTAGGTTACCTACGGGTTAGTACAGATCTTAGTTAATTGTTTAGATTTAATTAATTAGTTTAGATCTGTACTACACATTCAAAACAGATTTAAAATGGGAGTTGCTGGACTCGAGAGTTTCATCCTGAGCATCCTTTTGTTAAGTAAAGGGCCTAAAACAATATCCAGTCCTGCACTTGTAGCCTCAGCAACACCCTGTAAAACTGTAAAAATTCTGCTCATATTTTAAATTCTAATCTCCACCAACAAAGGCCTAAATGTCTTATGCCTTCTGAATTACTTGTTGTACTTGCCTGCTAACTTTTTGTGATTCATGTACAAGAACACCTCGATCCCTCTCTCCTCCTACCCATTTGCAGTGTCTCTCATTTGGATAATAGTCTACCTTTTGATTCCTCCTACCAAACTGCTTGACCTCACACTTTTCTACTCTGTTATCCCAGTTTTTGCCTATCTATGTCCCACAGAGCCCAAATATCCTCATTGCAGCATATCTCTCTACATATTTGCCTATCAATTGCAAATGTAGAAACTCAGTCCCCCTCATAGAACATAGAACATAGCACAGGAACAAGCCCTTTGGCCCGTGATATCTGCGCTGACTATGATACCAATCCAAGCTAATCCCATCTGCCTGTACATGGTCAGTATCCCTCCATCCCCTGCCTGTTAATGTGCCTGTCTAAACACCTCTCAAACGTTGCTATCATATCTGCTTCTCCCACTTGCCCTGGTAGCGCCTTCCAGGGATCTACCACTCTCTGTGCAAAAAACTTGCCTTGTAAATCTCCTCCAAACGTTCCCCCTCTCACCATAATGTTAAGCCCTCGAGTATTTGAGAAAAAAACCGTGACTATCTACCCTATCTATGCTCTCATAATTTTATATTCTTCTTTCATGTTATCCCGTCAGCCTCCAATGCTCCAGAGAAAAAAATCCAAGTTTGTCCAACCTTTCCTTATAGCTAATACCCTTCAATCCATGCAATATCCTGGTGAATCTCTTTTGAACCGTCTGCAAAACCTCCACATCCTTTCTGTAATGTAACACACCTTCTCTGTAGCTGTTAAACTTTATTCTGCACGTGTTATTGTTTTACCTTTACTACCTCAATGCACTGTATAGTGAATTGATCTGTATGAATGGTATGCAAGACAAGCTTTTCACTGTACCTCAATATGTGACAATAATAAACCAATCCAATCCGATCCTTATCTTATCTTATCCGGCAACTGGAACGTTACACAATACTCCAAAAGTGGATTACCAAAGCTTTATACAGCTACAACATGACTTCTCAACTTTTATACTCACACTCTGACCTCAATACCTTCTTTACTGCCCTATCTAAGAAAAGATATGATAAGATATCTTTATTAGTCACATGTACATCAGTGAAATGCACCTTTTGTGTCGATTGTTCTGGGGGCAGTCCGCAAGTGTCGCCACGCTTCCAGTGCCAATGTAGCATGCCCACAACTTCCTAATCCGTACGTCTTTCGAATGTGGGAGGAAACCAGAGCACCCGGAGGAAACCCACGCAGTCACGGGGAGAACATACGATCTCCTTACAGACAGCAGCCGGAATTGAACCCAGGTCACTGGCGCTGTAATAGTGTTATGCTAATCGCTACACTACTTGTTTTGCCACTTTCACGGAGCTATGGACTTGCACCCCAAGATCCCTCTGTACATCGATGCTCCTACGAGTCCTGCCATTTACTGTATACTTTCTTCTTACATTTGACCTCCCAAAGTGCAACACTCACACTTGTCTGGATTAAACTTCATCTGCCATTTCTCTGCCCACATTTCCAACTGCTCTATGTCCTGCTAATCCTTTGACAACCTTCCTCACTGTCCAAGACTCTGCCAATTTTTGTGTCATCTGCAACATTACTAATCAGCGAATCTACATTTTCATCTGGATTACTTATATATATCACAAACAACAGAGGTCCCAGCATTGATCCTTGTGGAACACCACTGCTCATAGACCTTCAGTCGGAATAAAGTCAAAGTCAAAGTCGAGTTTATTGTCATGTGCACAAGTACATGTATTCACAGGTGCAATGAAAATCTTACTTGGTATTGGTATTGGTTTATTATTGTCACTTGTACCGAGGTACAGTGAAAAACTTGTTTTATGAACCGATCGTTCAGGTCAATTCATTACACGGTGCAGTTACATTGAGTCAGTACAGAGTGCATTGATGTAGTTCAGGTAAAAAACAATAACAGTACAGAGTAAAGTGTCACAGCTACGGAGTAAAGTAGCAGCACAGGCACAATAACATCCCTCCACCACTGCCCTCTTGTCTTCTACGGCCAAGCCAATTTTGAATCCAATCTACCAAGTCTCCATGGATCTCATGTTCTTTAATCATCTGCATCAGACTACCATGAGGGATCTTGTCAAAAGCTTTACTGAAGTCCACGAATACAACCTCCATTTCCCTACCCTCATCGATCATCTGCATCACCTCGTCAAAAAGCTCAACTAGTCATTAGTGGAGATGGTAAATAAGCTGAGGACAGTTTTGAACCTGATGTGTTTGTCTTCAAACTGTATCTGGAGTTTTTCTATTCTCTGCTTACTACTCCCAGAGGATCTTTAACTACAAAATCTCTTATCAATCCTCCCTTATTATAGGTGATCAAATCTAAAATTGTCTGTTCCCAGGTGGATTCCAAATGCTGATTAAAATCCCCCATAAGAATTGCATTTCCATTCTCGCACATTTTTGATTTTTCCCCATTTACGCTTTGTCCGACTGTGATGCAGTGATGGACCTATGACACGATGAAGAACCTATGACACGATGAAGAACCTATGACACGATGATGGACCCATGACATGACGATGAACCTATGTCACGATGATGGACCTGTGACATGATGAAGAACCTATGACATGATGAAGAACCTATGACACGATGATGGACCCATGACATGACGATGAACCTATGTCACGATGATGGACCTGTGACACGTTGATGGACCTGTGACACGATGAAGAACCTATGACACGATGATGGACCCATGACATGACGATGAACCTATGTCACGATGATGGACCTGTGACACGTTGATGGACCTGTGACACGATGAAGAACCTATGACACGATGATGGACCTATAGACCACTCCCACCATGTTGTCTTTCCTCTGCTGTTCCTTATTTCCACCTAAACTGATTCCACATTGCAATCTACCGCATCGCTTTCACTACTCACCACCACACTGATACCTTCCTGGGTTAACAACACTATTCCACCTCTTTCTCCATTCTGTACTCTGTGATCCCCTACAACTTTGCTGCATTATGAAATTTCTGCACACCTCCAATTCCGACCTTCAATCACTCCAAGACTAGGGTCTGTGCCTGCAGCTGCCAAGGCCCCAGGCTCTGGAACCCATTCCAAAACCCTTCCACCCTCCAAGCTCTCCTTTCTCCTTTGAGATGCTCCTTAAAACCCACCTTGCTTACCCTGTCATTACGTGACTCATGTTCTCCTCCAATGTGCCTTTGGAAAAGGCTGCCGTCTTAAACATACATTCAAGCACGCCTTTGAATGATGTTGCTAAATGCCCATCTCTCTCACCCATTTTGGGCTGCAAGACTCTGAACATGGGATGACTGGTCACCAGGTGACTACAGGTTGTACGAACTTCATGTCATTGACACTCACAGGGAATGTGTATAGAACCAAAACAATACTAGACACTACAATTCTCTATTTTGCTTCCCATGAGAAAGTTCACTGCTCCTCAGGTTCATTCCCACTTCCCCAAAGAGATTACACGTTAGAGCACAGCATTAACTACCATGTTGCAGCAACATTCCTAAATACACATGCATTCAGGCCTCAGAAAGGGTGTATCTGGGGTTGCATGTGCCCAAGGACACTGGAACCCATTGCTTTGGTGTACATCCAAAGAACCTAGAAGGCAGCAGTGCAGGTAGATAATGTGGTTAGGAAGGCATATGGGACCTGTTTCCGTGCTGTGTGACTCCATGATGAAGTGCCTGATAACAAGGGCAATTCTGACAGGCCAGGGACATGTCCACACTCTGGGGTGGGCTGGACAACCAGAACTGGCAATGAGGCAGTGGGTGATATGAAGCCAAGCAAACTGGAACTCACTCCGGCCTTGTTTGTGCTCTCCCTGGGGGCTCAGTGGTTGGCCGGGGATCAGGGCAGCACGTCTCCTACCCCATGAGCCTCCATGCAGTCAGAAGAGGCAAACTGGGCTGGTTCGAGGACATTCAGGGCACGGCCTATGGGAAGATTGACGACACACACCTCACAGCAGCAGGGCACAGCTAACTGGACAAGGTTGTGTATGTTCAGGTGTGCACAAGCACTGATGGAGTGTTTTGGGATGTCTATGAGAATATCTGTGTGTGCGTGAGGCTGCGTTTGAGTGAGTATGTCTGGATGTCTGTGGCTGTGTGAATGTTGGTATTTATGTGTTGGAGTGTGTGCATAAACGTGTACAGAATTAGTTTGTGTGTGTGTGTGTGTTTGTGTTTGTATGTGTCTACATTTGTGTGTGCTTGCGTGTGCGCATCTGTGTGTTTGTGATTGTGTGTGCGCGCGCGTGTGTGCGTGTTTGCGCGCGCGTGTGTGTGTTAAATCTTCTTTCTTTCTTTTTACAATATTTTTATTAATTCCACAAAGAAAATAAAGAGTAGAAGCATCAAAAAGAGGATAAAAATACTACTGAATATATTGTGTTAAATCACACAATACTTTATGTTAATAATCACATGTGATAGTTAGTTAATGAAAAAATTGGAATAATTTTATTATTAAAAAATATCTAAACCCACTACCGAAAACCGGAGCTGTTATTGACCCTCTGAACAAGTCTTACGCGATTGCTGATGTCACTGGCCCTCCATTACCGTCTGCCTGTTTTGGATTAACGTCTCCAATAATAAAATGACCAAAAGGAACAACGTGTAATAGTGGAGGTTAAGTTGAGTGATTCGTATTTGATACTCGGTACTGATCTAATTATTCTCAAATGATTACTAACATCAGGCCCAATTGTTTGCCTTCTGGCAAACTGGTGTCTGCCAGAGATATTTAATCTAAGCACCATAAAGAAAAATATTCCATTGTAGCGGCTAGCTACACACTATAAAATGAAGACACAGAGTCGCTGGTTTGAAATCAGAAGTCGAATGAACGACAGGGGCGTGGTGTGCCTTTAATATCCCAAAACTCCCCGCGCTACAGTTTCCGCGCTGACGTCACGCGCGGGTCACCTGACCTTCCCGCGCGTGGGCTTTCCTAGCCCGACGATGGGGAAGAAGGAGGGCCCTGCGCCATCTTGGATCGGGGCCTCCGACAACGTTTCGCGATGTCGGGAGCCGGTTCAATGCTGGTGCGGTAAGTTGCTACACCATCAACAATTTTCATTAAGAAAGTCAGAAGACATGGGATCCAGGGAAACTTGGCTGTGTGGATTCAGAATTGGCTCGACCATAGAAGACAGATGGTGGTGGTAGATGGTGCGTGTTCTGCCTGGAGGTCGGTGACCAGTGGTGTTCCGCAGGGATCTGTTCTGGGACCCCTGCTCTTTGTGATTTTTATCTTGGATGAGGATGTGGAAGGGTGGGTTAGTAAGTTTGCTGATGACATGAAGGTTGGTGGTGTTCTACATAGTGTAGAAGGTTGCTGTATATTACAACAGGACATTGATAGGATGCAGAGCTGAGCTGAGAAGTAGCAGATGGAGTTCAACCCGGAAAAGTGTGAAGTGATACACTTTGGGAGATCGAATTTAAAGACAGAATACAAGGTTAATGGCAGGACTCTTAGCATGTGAAGGAACAGAGGGATCTTGGGGTCCACGTCCATAGATCCCTCAAGGTTTCCGTGCAGGTCGATAGAGCTGTTAAGAAGGCGTATGGTGTGTTGGCCTTCATTAGTCGGGGTATTGAGTTCAAGAGCCGCAAAGTGATGATGTAGCTCTATATAGCTCTGGTTAGATCACACTTGGGGTATTGTGTTCAGTTCTGGTCGCCTCATTCTAGGAATGATGTGGAAGCTTTAGAGAGGGTGCATAGGAGATTTACCAGGATGCTGCCTGGATTGGAGAACATGTCTTATGAGGATAGGTTGAGTGAGCTAGGGCTTTTCTCTTTGGAGAGAAGGAGGATGAGAGGTGACTTGATAGAGGTATATAAAATGATAAGAGCTGCAGATAGAGTGGACAGTCAGAGACTTTTTCTCATGGCTAACACGAGGGGACATAATTTTAAGGTGATTGGAGGAAGGTACAATGGGGATGTCAGAGGTATGTTTTTTACATGTAGAGCAGTGGGTGCGTGGAAAGCACTGCCAGCAGAGATTGTGGTGGCAGATACATTAGGTACATTTAAGAGACTTTTAGATAGCCACATGAATGATAGAGAAATGGGGGGCTATGTGGGAGGGAAGGGTAGGTTGATAACATGTCGGCACGACATCGTGGGCTGAATGGCCTGTACTGTGCTGTAATATTCTATGTTCTATGTAACAAGTCACCTCAGCTTCGGACAGATCTTGATTGTCTTCTTGTTACTTCTATTATTAAGGGACGTGGACCAATGTGTGTAAGTTGGAGGGTGGATTCCCTTCACTCAGTAACAAATTGGGTCTATGTACAAGAGGCAGCTGGCCCGGTCAGGGTGGAACAGGTTTGGGCGCCTTCCCCCAGAAGCTAGAGAACGTTGACCTTTAAGATTGTGGAAGTGTTTTGATAGGATTGGCATAGAGGAGATACTTATAGTGGTCCAAAAACAAGGTGCCATAAAGCGAAGGTATTATCAACAACTGACAGGGATGTTAAGAGGAAATGCTTGGTGCTGAGTGTGGTGGGATTGTGGAAGTCACTGAGGGAGGGAGTGGTGAAGGCGAGAATCATCGATCAGTGGTGCCCAGCTCACTGGTTGTCCATTATCAGGGGATCCTGACCCACCTCAGTGACACCCACACTCGATCCCTCCTCCCCCCACTCACTGAAAGGTGTGTGGTCCTTGGAGCAGACTCCTGAGTGATGAGCCCCTGTGGAGAACAAGTCCTTGTTACAAATGTTGTGACATTCACAGATATTCAAAAATTATTAAAAATCAAATTATCAAAAATTAAACATTTAAGAAGAGAACAAAACACTAAAAGCTTAAAAACAAAACATAAGAAAACACAAAACAATGAAAAATGCTGAAATTAAGAACACATTAAAATTAATTCAGTTCATTCCAAATAATCTAAATGGCCTGAAACTTTTACCCAGTGTGACAATGGCTAATACAGGGGGACATAATTTTAAGGTGATTGGAGGAAGATATAAGGGGGATGTCAGGGGTAAGTTTTTTACAATAGAGAGTGGTGGGTGCACAGAACGCACAGCCTGCAGGGGTTGTGGGGGCAGATATGTTCGGGACATTTAAGAGACTCTTAGATAGACACATGAATGATAGGAAAATTGGGGCTATGTGGGAGGGAAGGGTTAGATAGATCTTAGAGCAGGATAAAATGTCGGCACAACACTGTACCGTGCTGCAGTGTTCTATGTTCTATGTTTACCACCCCCTCCCCCAGAGATAAGTCTGTTCATTGAAACCAGAGAGTCTCTCAGCCCGGGATGGATCTGACCTGCTGCAGGTTGAGCAGGAGGTTTTTGGAGGAAACTGTGGGAGGTTGTTGTTCCACCAATAGTCTCTGTGAGGACTGCAACCTCATGTCCTGGTCAGATCATCCGTGGTGGAGAGGCTCAGTCCTTGCATGCCTTTTTAAATGGCCATTTAAAGATTTTTAGCTGGCCCTCCCCTAATCAAAAAAGCACACTAATGCCTCTGCTTCTTCAGAAGGATAAGGAAATTCAGTATGTCCTCGAAGACCCTCACCAATTTTAACAGTGGCATTGTAGAAAGCACTATATCCAGATGCATCAGTGCTTGGTATGGTAACCGCCCTGCCCAAGAGTGAAAGTAATTGCAGAGAGTTGTGAACCAGCCTCCCCTCCACCGACTCTGTCTACACTTCCTGCTGCCTCGGGAAAGCAGCCGACAAAATCAAGGGTCCCTCCCACTCCAATCATTCTCTCCTCTCCTCTTTCCCATTGGGCAGAAGATACAAAAGTTTTAAAGTATGTACCACCAGACACAAGCATAGCTTCTATCCCGAAGTTATCAGACCTTCGAACAGACCTCTCCTATGCTAAAGGTGTATTCTTGACCTTCCAAACTACCTTCAGAATCAGAATCAGGTTTATTGTCACTGACTTGTATGACATTAAATTTGTTGTTTTGCAGCAGCAGTACAGTGCAAAGTCATAAAATTACCATAAATTACAAAAATAAATAAATTGTGCAAAAAAAAAGGAATAATGAGTTCATTGGTCCATGGACCGTTCAGAAATCTGATGACGGAGGGGAAGAAGGTGTTTCTGAATTGGGTATTGTGGGTCTTCAGGCTCCTGTATCCACTCCCCGATGGTAGTAACGAGAAGAGGGCATGTCCCAGATGGTGAGGGTCCTTAGTGATGGATGTCGCGTTCTTGAGGCACCGCCTCTTGAAGATGTCCTCGATGGTGGGGAGGGTTGTGCCCTTGACGGAACTGGCTGAATCTACAACCCTCTGCAGCCTCTTGTGATCCTGTGCGTTGGAGCCTCCATACCAGGCTGTGATGCAACCAGTCAGAATGCTCTCCACCGTACATCTATAGAAATTTGCAAGAGTCTTTTGTCCCACACCAAATCTCCTCATGCTCCTAGTGAAGTAGAGTAGCTGGCGTGCCTTCTTCGTGATTGCATCAATGTGTTGGACCCAGGATAGATCCTCTGAGATGTTGATGTCCAGGAACTTGAAGCTGCTCACCCTTTCACCCACTGACCCCTCAATGAGGACTGGTGTGTGTTCTCCTGGCTTCCCCTTCCTGAAGTCCACAATCAATTCCTTGGTCTTGCTGACCTTGAGTGCGAGGTTGTTGTTGTGACACCACTCGTAGCCGATCTATCTCACTCCTGTACGCCTCCTCGTTGCCATCTGAGATTCTGCCAACAACAGTGGTGTCATCTGCAAATTTATAAATGGTGTTTGAGCTGTGTTTAGCCACACAGTCATGAGTGTAGAGAGAGTAGAGCAGTGGGCTAAGCACGCATCCTTGAGGTGTGCCTGTGATTGTCAGCGAGGAGGAGATGTTATTACACATCCACACTGAGTGTGGTCTCCTGAGAAGGAAGTCGAGGGTCTAGTTGCGGAGGGAGGTACAGAGACTGAGGTTTTGCAGCTTGATGATCAATACTGAGGGGATGAGGGTGTTGAACGCCAAGCTGTAATCAATAAACAGCAGCCTGACATATGTCTTGCAGTTGTCTAGGTGCTCCCAAGCAGAGTATAGAGTCAGTGAGATTGTCTGCTGTAGACCTGTTGTGATAGTAGGCAAATTGCAGTGGGTCCAGGTCCTTGCTGAGGCAGGAGTTAATCCTAGGCATGACCAACCTCTCGAAGCACTTTATCACGGTAGATGTGAGTGCTACCACATTGTTGAGGAAGCTCACTCTGCTCTTCTCGGGCACCAGTATGATTGATGCCCTTTTGAAGCAGGTGGGAACCTCCGACTGCAACAGTGAGAGGTTGAAGATGTCCTTGAACACTCCAGCCAGTTGGTCGGTGCAGGTTTTCGGTACCCGGCCAGGTACACTGTCGGGGCCTGACGCCTTGTCGTGGCACTTGCACTTTACCTGTCTACCTGCTCTGCACTTCCTCTGTAACCGTAACACTATATTCTGCATTCTGTTTCTCTTTTTACCACCTTGATGTACGATGTATGCCATGATCTGTCTGGATGGCATGCAAACAAAAGCTTTTCACTGTATCTCACGACATGTGACGATAATAAACCAATTCTAATACCAAAGGTTGTGCACCATTGTTTGTGTGCACTGCAGCGGAAGTTGGGTAGAGACGGAGGGTTGGAAATGGACGGATGTGCAGCTCGGGCAGTCTGGCTGGTCCCTCCGATTCCACTGAAATCTTTGTGAATCAGCATCACACAAACCCCTCGGAACATTCCCACAAGTGAAAAACAAAGGAAACCAAACTTGCATGTTGAAAATAGGAGCTGGAAATAGAAAATGCTGGAAGCACGTCAGTCTACACCACCATGTCCAAACAAAGGTCCAGATCACAAATGTAAACCAATGTTATTAACTGACTTTCTTTTCAATTGAAGAAATTTCCTGCAGCTCTTTGGCTTGGGGAGGAGGCACCATGACCTGGGAACTTCCTGGATTGGCTGCAGCATCCAGGCAGATCCAAGGAACCCACAGGGTCATAAAATCAGAGCAAACTCATGTAGGAGGAGGTCCTTCAACATTGCATCTGTGCCAGCTGAAATAGTGCTGCTCAGCCCCATCCTTCTCACCTTCCAGCACTGCATCCGTGTCCGACAAATTACAGCTCTTTGAGTACACACCCCTCACCTGTTAAAACCTGCTGAGGGTTCCTGCCCCAGCCACTCTTCTCAGGCAGTGAATCCTGGAGCCCATCACCCCTGGAGCCCATCTCCTCTCTCATCCTTCTACCAATTACTTTCAATCTATCTTCCCTGTTTTGTGACTGGGGAAGTAGGCTATTCTTTTTAAATCTCTGCAGGCCCCTCATCATTTTACACACCTCAGTTAAATCTCCCCTCAGCCTCCTCTGTTCTAAAGAAAACAAGTCCAGCTTGTCAAAAATTTCCTCATAGCTGCAATTCTGGCAGCTTGCTGGTAAATCTCCTCTGCAACCACTCCAGTGTAATCACATCTTTCCTGTAATGTGGTGGCCGGAACTGTACACAGAGCTCAAATTGCACCCTTACTAATTGACTCAGTTCTCGCAAGACTCTTCCTGTTACTTGCTATTAAATTCCCAGCTGTTCTGCTTTATTGAGCTCGGTGGTTGTTATATTGGAACAAGTCCTGAACACTCTGCACAGAACTCTATTTACTTTAGTGGAATGAAAGATCTGAGAAGGTGCTCCGAGAACAAAGTGGGTGGTGACGATATGGGACTCACCACATATCTCAGTGCTCAAACATCAGGGTAGTGGATACGGACTGCACTTGAAAAGAAGGGAAAGAGATGGATTTTGATAGTGCATTTCACATATTTAGGACATGCAAGGGCTTTGCAACCAACAAACTTCATATGGATTGTCATTGCTGTAGTAGAAAATGCCTGATGCTGAAACCACGGATATTCTGAGAAAGACATTGCAGTGTTTAATGATTCAGTGAAAAGTTTTATGATGGAAAACTATATTGAAAATAACCCAGGGGTGAGAACTTCAAATTTAATTCCATGATGCTTCTGAAATGCTTTTATTTTTAGTTTGTTGTTGGTAATAACCATCATCTCAGGAATATAGATCAGCAAAAACAATCTCATTCTATAATTTGCAAAGGCTTTTAAAATTTCCGTTTATGGTATCTGGGCAAACACTGTTAAGGTCACATTTATTTTGCAGTGTGGTGTGTACCGGGAACACACTGCCCGAGAGAGTGGTGGAAGCAGAGTTGCTGACAGCGTTTAAGAAGTGTTTAGACAAGCACTTGAATGTCTAGGGTTGGAAGGCTACGAGCCAAGTGCTGGAAGATGGGATTAATAGAGATAGGTGGCCACTGGTCACCATGGACACAGAGGGTAGAATGGCCTGTTTTCATGCTGTGTGACTCCATGATGAAGTGCCTGATAACAAGGGCACTTCTGACAGGCCAGGGACATGTCCACACTCTGAGGTGGGCTGGACAACCAGAACTGGCAATGAGGCAGTGGGTGATATGAAGCCAAGCAAACTGGAACCCACTCCGGCCTTGTTTGTGCTCACCCTGGGGGCTCAGTGGTTGGCCGGGGATCAGGGCAGCACGTCTCCTACCCCATGAGCCTCCATGCAGTCAGAAGAGGCAAACTGAGCTGGTTCGGGGACGTTCAGGCTATGCACAGCCTATGGGAAGATTGACGACACACGCCTCACAGCAGCAGGGCACAGCTAACTGGACAAGGTTGTGTATGTTCAGGTGTGCACAAACAATGATGGAGTGTTTTGGGATGTCTATGTCCATGAGAATATCTGTGGGTGCGTGAGGCTGCATTTGAGTGAGTATGTCTGGATGTCTGTGGCTGTGTGAATGTCGGTATTTATGTGTTGGAGTGTGTGCATAAACATGTGTACATATGCATGTGAATTAGTTTGTATGTGTGTGTGTGTCTGTTTGTTTGTGTGTCTATGTTTGTGTGTGCGGGTGTGTGTGATTGTGTGTTTGTGTGTGTGTGTGTGTGTGTGTGTGTGTTAAATCTTCTGTTATTGACCCTCTGAACAAGTCCTACACGATTGCTGATGTCACTGGCCCTCCATTACCGTCTGCCTGTTTTGGATTAACGTCTCCAATAATAAAATGGCCAAAAGGAACGATGTGTAATAGTGGAGGTTAAGTTGAGTGATTTATATTCAATACTTGGTACTGATCTAATTATTCTCAGATGATCAGGCCCAATTGTTTGCCTTCTGGGACCTACTAAACTGATGTCTGCCAGAGAAATTTAACCTAAGCAACATAAAGAAAAATATTCCATCAACAAGTCACCTCAGCTTCGGACAGATCTTGATTATCTTCTTGTTACTTCTATCATTAAGGGACGTGGACCAATGTGTGTAAATTGGAGGGTGGATCCTCTTCACTCAGTGACAAACTGGGTCTATGTACAAGAGGCAGCTGGCCTGGTCAGGGTGGAACAGGTTTGGGCACCTTCCCCCAGAAGCTAGAGAATGTTGACCTTTAAGATTGTGAAGGTGTTTTGATAGGATTGGCATAAAGGAGATACTTACAGTGGTCCAAAAACAAGATGCCATAAAGTGAAGGTATTGCCAACAACTGACAGGCATGTTAAGAGGAAATGCTTGGTGCTGAGTGTGGTGGGATTGTGGAAGTCACTGAGGGAGGGAGTGGTGAAGGCGAGAATCATTGATCAGTGTTGCCCAGCTCACTGGTTGTCCATTTACAGGGGAGCCTGGCCCACCTCAGTGACACCCACACTCGATCTCCCCTCCCCACACTCACTGAAAGGTGTGTGGTCCTTGGAGCAGACTCCTGAGTGACAAGCCCCTGTGGAGAACAAGTCCTTGTTGCAAGGCTTGTGACATTCACAGATATTATACTTACATATGCTAAAACTATGTGGACAGTCCTGAACACTCTGCACAGAACTCTATATTCTTTAGTGGAATGAAAGATCTAATAGAGCGCTCCCAGGACAAAGTGGGTGCTGACGATTTGGGACTCACTGCATATCTCAGTGCTCAAGCATCAGATAGAGGATATGGACGGCACTTGAAGAGAAGGGAAAAGGATGGATTTTGAAAGTGCATTTTGCAAATTTAGGAAATGCAAACACTCTGCAGCCAAAGAAAAAACACATAGATTATCAGCAAAACATACGTCAGGCTGCTGTTTATTGATTACAGCTCAGCGTTCAACACCATCATCCCCTCAGTATTAATCAACAAGCATCAAAACCTGGGCCTCTGTACCTCCCTCCGCAACTGGATCCTCGACTTCCTTATCGAGAGACCACAGTCAGTGTGGATCGGTAGTAACATCTCCTCCTCACTGACAGTCAACACAGGCACACCACAAGGATGCGTGCTTAGCCCACTGCTCTACTCTCTCTACACTCGTGACTGTGTGGCTGAGCACAGCTCATAAACCGTCTATAAATTCGCCGATTACACCACTGTTGTTGGTAAAATCTCAGATGGCGATGCGGAGGGGTACAGGAGTGAGATAGACTGGCTGGTTGAGTGGTGTCGCAACAACAACCTCACACTCAACGTCAGCAAGACCAAGGAATTGTTTGTGAACTTCAGGAAGGGGAAGTTGGGAGAACACACACCAGTCCTCATTGAGGGGTCAGCGGTGGAAAGGGTGAGCAGCTTCAAGTTTCTGGGCATCAACATCTCAGAGGATCTATCTTGGGCCCAACACATTGATGCAATCATGAAGAAAGCACGCCAGCAGGTCTACTTCATGAGGAGTTTGAGGAGATTCGGTATGTCACCAAAGACCCTTGCAAATTTCTACTGATATACAGTGGAGAGCATTCTGACTGGTTGCATCACCGCCTGGTATGGAGGCTCCAATGCATAGGATCACAAGAGGCTGCAGAGTGTTGTAGACTCAGCCAGCTCCGTCACAAGCACAACCCTCCCCACCATCGAGGATATCTTCAAGAGGCGGTGCCTCAAGAAGGTGACATCCATCATTAAGGACCTTCACCATCCGGGACACGCCCTCTTCTTGTTACTACCATCGGGGAGGAGGTACAGGAGCCTGAAGACCCAGACTCAACAATTTAGGAACAGATTCTTCCCCTCCGCCAACAGATTTCTGAATGATCCATGAACCCATGAACACTACCTCGTTATTCCTCTTCTGCACTATTTATTTATTTTTGTAACTTATAGTAATTTTTATGTCTTTGCGCTGTACTGGTGCCTCAGGACAACAAATTTTATGACATATATCAGTGGTAATAAACCTGATTCTGATCATTGCTGTAGTAGGAACTACCTAATTCTGAAACCTACAAGTTTGCAGATCATCACCGTAGTGGGTTGTATCTCAAATAACGATGAGTTGGAGTACAGGAAGGAGATAGAGAGCTGAGTGACATGGTGTTATGACAACAACCTTTCCCAAAACAAAAGAGCTGGTCATTGACTTCAGGAAAGGGGGCAATGTACACGCATCTGTCTACATCAACGGTGCTGAGGTCGAGAGGGTTGAGAGTTTCAAGTTCCTAGGAGTGAACATCACCAATAGCCTGTCCTGATCAAATCACGTAGATGCCACGGCCAAGAAAGCTCACCAGCACCTCTACTTCCTCAGGAGGCTAAAGAAACTTGGCGTGTCACCTTTGGCACCCACCAATTTTTATTGATGCATCATAGAAAGCATCCTATCTGGATGCATCACGGCTTGGTATGGCAACTGCTCTATCCAGGACCACAAGAAACTGCAGAGACTTTTGGACAGCCCAGCGCATCACGGAAACCAGCCTCCCCTCCATGGACTCTGTCTATACCTCTTGCTGCCTTGGTGAAGCAGCCAGCATAATCAAAGACCCCACCCACCTGGGTCATTCTCTCTTCTCCCTTCTCCCATCAGGCAGAAGATACAGGGGCCTGAGGGCACGTATCACCAGGCTCAAGGACAGCTTCTATCCCACGCTGATAAGACTATTGAACGGTTCTCTTATACGATGAGGTGGACTCTTGACCTCACAATCTACCTTGTTTGACCTTGCACCTTATTGTCTACCTGCACTGCGCTTCCCTGTAGCTGTGACACATTACTCTATACTCTGTTATTGTTTTTACTTGTACTACCTCAATGCCCTCTGTACTAACTCAATGTATCTGCACTGTGTAATGAATTGATCTGTACGGATGGTATGCAAGACAAGTTTTTCACTGTACCTCAGTACAAGTGATAATAATAAACCAATACCAATACCAATACCGTGTATCTTCTGAGGAAGGCATTGCATTGTTTAGCTGTTCTATGAAAAGCTTTAGTGATGGAAAACTATGTTGAACATAATCCAGGAGTGAATGCTTCAAATTTAATTGTTTGAAAATCCTGATATACTGGATCAGTTTTTATTTTTAGTTTCTGGTTGGTTATAACATATCATCCTCTCAAGAAAAAAGACCAGCAAAACAAACTCATTCTGTAATTTGCAAAGATTCTTCAAAATCTCCATCTATTGCATCTGGGCATCACTGATAAGACCACATTTATTTTGGATCCCTAATTGCCCTTGAAAAGGTGGCGAGGAGCTGCCTTCTTGAGTTGCTGCTGTCTGGCTAACGAGCAGTGTCACTGGGGAGAGGGTTCCTGGCACCTCTGAAGGACTGACATACATTTCCATATCAGGATGGTGTATGACTTGGAGGGAATTGTTCAGGTCCTGTTGTTCCCTCGTGTCTGCCACCTCCATCCTTCTTGACGTGGTGGAAGTCGAAGTTTGCTGTCAGAGAGGAGTAGTGCAGTGCATTTTATTGATGACACACACTGCAGACGCATTGACTAGATCTGTACGGTGTGGCAGGATCAATTAATGGTCTGGAGGTAAAGGATCCTCTGGAGAAGAATGATTACAACATGATAGAATTTCACTTTCAGATGAAAAATACAAATCTTTGGCTTGAAATTAGAGTCTTAAACTGAAATAAGGACAACTTGGAAGGCAGAGTGTGTGGAAGTCGACTGGGGAAATAAGGCATGTGGGTCTTCTTGTTAGGCAGCCCCTGTAGATCAAGAACAACTTGCTTCCAGGCCAGTTCTGTGGGTTCTGAGGTGACTGAGGAGCCCAGTGTGAGAGCGGAGATCCTGCCACCGTACGGTCGGGTGGGTGGCTGGTTTTGGAGAGGGTGCGCTCCTTTCACCGTTTGCACGGGGTTTCTGTGTGCTCCTGATGTATGTGCTCAACTTCCCATCGCCACCTCAAACTTTCCTTCTCCATTGTAACTGGTCCTGGACCAGGGGCCCCCATGTGTCTCTGGGAGTGTTACACATTTTCAGAACACCTTTGAATCTTTTCCTCTGTTTGCTCTGTACTCTTTCTGTGACAGAACTTGGAATAGAGGGTCTGTTTTGGACATAATCGGGACATAAAAGTGACATGAAAATCAAACTCAAGAGGATGAAACCCTGGTCTGCTCTCTGATGGTGCTTCCATCTGTCTCTCCTGCCTCGTTCACCCTCCATGGTGTCTCTTTCCCTTCTTGTCTTTGATAAGGTGTTGTCCGACACCAGCTTCTCTTTCCTTCACACAGCTCTCCAGCTCGTTGACCAGATAACCTTGTTTATAGTTTATCCCCTTGGAAACCCAGGTTTTACCCTATCAGAGACATCCCCCTCCACCACTTTCCCTACAGCTCTACAAGCTTCTTATGTCTCCTTTTCAGTTCTGACAAAAGGTTCTGTAACATTGACTCTGTTCCTCTTCCCACAGGTGCAGCCTGACCTGCAGCATTTTCTGTTTCGATATAACAGTGACACGGACTGCCCAATGGAACTAACTGTGAGAGCCTCGATGCTGGGGATCTTGGCCCGGAAGACGGTAGTGATGTTTGTTTGATAATTGTGCCAGTGGGTTAGGAGAGTTTTGTGAAAAAGGAATGGTACTGCCTCTGCAGTGCTTTGTGGTGCCTGGTGTGGGTCGTCCACGTCTCCGATGTACACAGGATCAATATAGCTCAGACGACCACGGGCTTAGTGCTGGGTTTGAGATCTTGGTCTTCAAAGACTCTTCTTTCGTAATCGGTCTACCTTCATTAAGAGGTGGTTCCTAAGATACCATGAGCAGTCCACATTTGTCAGAGGGTAGTGTTGTACAGCAGGGGCAGACTGGTAGAGGTCCTTTATTTTATTGGACGTTAAGTCTAAGGCCCACCTTCTTATATGCTTCAGTGAATGAGTTAACAATGACCTAGAGCGTGAGGCTGTGAGAAACGGAAGCAGGAGGAAACCGTATGCTCCCTCATGCCTGCTCCACCATTCGACGGCTGATCTTTTAACTCAGTGCCAATCTCCTGCACTCTTCATGCAACCCTCTGATTATACACGTATGGAGACATCATCTCCATACTGTGGAGAAGTGACCCAGGTTGGTGTGATCTTGGTTCTGGACTAGAGACAATGTAGGTTGACCAGTTTCTAATTAGTCTTACAGGTCAGCTCCACTTTGATGGGGGGGGCTGCTTTTTGGAGAAGGGATGTGGCTTTGTGGTGAGAGTGACTGAGAAGAGAGTTGGGACAATGACGTAACCTTGCTTGACTAGCGGTTGGCATTGAGATTGGATCTATGGACATCCTCCTGGTATATTGCCCAGAAGATGAGAAAATCTATCAGATTCCAGTGCCTGGGTCAGGGGTGTCAGGGGTGTTTTGTGCTCGTTCTCCATTTGTTTCAGTTACTGGGACTGAAAAATTTGGATTGCAGGATTGAAGTTCTCTTTCCCGGTGTTGTATAGTTCGGGCGGCACAGTGGTACAGCCTCACAACTCCAGAAACCCGGGTTCAATCCTGACCTGGGCTGCTGTCTCTGTGGGGTTTTCACATTTTCCCTGTGGTTTCCCCCTACATCCCAAAGAAGTGCAGGTTAATTTGCCGCTGTAAATTGCCCCTGGTGTGTAGTTGAATGGTAGAATCTGGGAGGCATTTGATGAGAACGTGGGGAGAATAAAATGGGCTTGGCGTAGGATTAGTGTAAGTGGGTGTCTCATTGTCAGCACGGACTCAGTGAGCTAAAGGTCCCATTTCTGTGCTGTGTGACTCTGACTCTACCGTGTATAGACTGAGAGGCAATGGGTAACACTCGTCAGACAAGAAAACTATGCTGGTGGTACAGGAGTCCCCTGGGTGTAGTTCACACTCTGACACATATTCTCTCTGAACACTGGCGAGGGAATAATTCCTCCAAGAAATGCAACTGGGGCAAAGTCTGCAGCCTATGAGTGGCTCAATTCTACAGTAGAGAATTCAGAGAGTCAAGAAAGGTTTAGCATTTGGGAGATTCAATAGTTCGGGGGTAGCAGGAATTACTGTGTCCAAGGATGTATTTTGGGGATGGTATTTTGGTATTGGTATTGGTTTATTATTGTCACTTGTAGAGGTACAATGAAAAACCTGTCTTGCGTACCGATCGTACAGGTCAATTCATTACACAGTGCAGTTACATTATGTTAGTACAGAGTGCATTGATGTAGTACAGGGGTGTCTGGGTCTAGGGTGTCACCAAGCAAGTTGCTGAAGGCACTGAGGGGGAGAGTGACCATCAGCGTTCATGGTTTGCTTCACTACTAAGGATGTGAATAGAGAATGGAATGAAGTATTGATGGCAGATTATGGGGAATCATAGAGTCATAGGACACAGAAGCAGGGAAACAGGTCTTTTGGCCTATCAAGTCCACAGCCACCATTAAGCACCCATTTACACTAATCCAACACTAGCCCATTTTATTCTCTGCACATTCACCTCTAGGAGATAGGAATGAAATTAAAAAAAGAGCTCAGGGACGATAATCTCCAGATTATTGAAGGTTCTTTGCACAAGTGAGTTGAGAAACAGGAGACACTTCATTGAAAACATGAATGAAGGAATGGTTCGGAGTGGGGGGGGGGGTGAGCTATAGAGTGCTGAGGTACTGGGATTTGCTTTAGGGAAAGTGGGACCTGTACATGCCAGGCAGATTGTGTCTCTTGACAAGGCAAGGACAAATATTCTCCTTCAGAGGTCTGTGGGTACACTACTAGGGAGTATGAACCAACTTGGCAGGGAGATGGGAACTCAGAAACATGAAATGGGCATTCACATTGGAATGTATACTGGACGCCCGAACCATCAGAAAGAGAAAGGAAATCAGATATGTTGATAAGTTTCTGGTCAGCACAAAAATAACAGGAAAGATATGTAGGGAACTTCAACCAACCTAGCTGGCACGTGAATAATGTAAAAGATGTCGAGGATGAAGAATTCTTCAAGTCCATTCATGAGGATTTTTTAAATTACTCTAAACCAGTGCCGAGATATTGGATTGTGGTTGAGTGAATAAGCCCAGACAATGAAAAAAATATCAATGGAGGATATTTCACTAACAGTGATCTCATTGCAGTTAGATTTAGCATAATAGAAAGACAAGGAGTAGAGTAAAATTAGGGTAAAATTGGTCTGGAAGCAGCTACTTGAAGGTAAATCAGTGTTAGTTCAGCGGGATGTATTGAAAGGGGAGACATGGAAGGGTCAGACCAAACATGTCCCACCATAATAAGGAATGGTGCTCCCAAATTTGCATCCCTTGGATATCAAAGAGCACATAAAGGAAGGAAGCTCATTTCATCGAACTCAATACTGCAGAAGTACAGAAAGGTTAGGAGTGAAATTGGTAAAGGAAATTAAGAAAACAAAGAGGGCCCATGAAAAATACTGATGGATAAAGTCAAGGAAACTCTAAGCTGTTTTAAAAGGCAAGAGTCCAGGAAAGAGTCGGAGACTGGAGTTGACTGTGTGTGCAGGCATGTATAAGGTTCTTAATGAATACTTTATGCCTGTCTTTACAATACAGAATGTGAAATACTAGATATACTTAAAATAGAGGGAGAGGAAATATTAAGGGCTTTAGCATTTAAAACAAATAAATAAATTGCCCGGGTCTGGATAAAACTTAATTCGAGGTGCTTAGAGATGCAACAGTTGAGACTCTGGCCATCATTCTCCAAACAGGGGGTAACTGTTCAGATTATTTGACGGACTGATTTCCCAGGAAGTAAGGATATTTTTTCATGCTGTGAAAAATGTTGTTGGATGAACTGTCGATGTTTTGTACCCAGAGGTGGAAAGTCGATTTGGACTGAATAGCACATCCTCCGTTGGCATGGACGGAGTGGTCACTGTTTGTGATGTATACTTTCACGAACCTGCAAACGTCTTCAGCCCAATCTTCCAATTAACTGGCAAGGTTTGTGCTTGGTCTTATAAACCCCACTGGCATCAATTTAGGAAAAACCACTAACTAGGAAACCGATCTCACCTGGAAGAGGCTGTGTAATGAAACGGTGCATCCCTTCGCACAGTTTGTCATTTTCCTATGGGATATGGGAGCAATTTTCAGTCCCAAGACTTCGCAAACCATACCCCTGCCCCCATTGCTGCCCATATCACTATAAGTTGTGTGGATGAACAGCCATTACCTTCCCATAGGCTGGTTACTAATTATTTATAGGCCTCCAATTCTTAAAAATGTGGTAAGCTGAAGATTTTATTCCTGGGACAAGTATTGTCGTCTTCACTTGAATCACAGAATCATAGAAACATACAGCACAGAAATGGGCCCATTCAGCCCACCTCATCCATACCGACTGTGATGCCTCTCTGCACCAATCCCATTTGCCTGCATTGGGTCTATAATCCAATACATCTTTCCTATCCAAGTACCTGTCCATGTGCTTCTTAGATGTTGTAATTGTACCTCTGGCTCTTTCCTCTCCTGCATCCTGAGTGGTTTCTATCAGAGGAGAGTGGCTGAATGGACATGCGCCATGTTTCTGCTCCCTCCAACCTTGACTATTCCAGTGCTCTCTGGCTGGTCGTTCATCTTCTGCACTTGACCGGTATCCAAACTCACACTGGTTCATCAGTTCCCTCTGTGCCCAGTGACCGAAACTGGGTCCAGGATAAACAGCAGGTGAATTTTCAACTTCTCATCCTTGTTTCTGATCCATGGCCTGGCCTTCCCTGTCTCTGTAGTTCACTCCAGATACACAACCCTCTGATCTCTCTGCTCACCTCTAATTCTGGCATTATTTTTAACACATCCAAACCCATCAGTCCAGCATTCTTTTTTTATTTCAGGCTTCTAGCAATAGCTGGGTTCTACATCTCTCAGTTCCAGCATTGTTCCTCTCTGCTGATCTCATTCACCTCCCTCCTGTTACACTTCTGCAGACAGATCAGCTGTGGTTAACAAATGTTTGTCACCCTCTCTGAGAAGGCTTCAACAGCATGTGTGACACCTGGACAACCTTGGTCTCCACCCAATTACAGGCATTCTCTCTGTTCGCTAAACATTTCTCTGCAGCTTCTGCAGATGTACAGTTGAAAATATCCTGATTGGTTGCATCGTGGTCTGGCACAGCAATTCAAATCCACAGGAACGTAAGAAGCTGCAGGGAGTAGTGGACTCAGCCCAGTACATCATGGGCACATCTCTCCCCACCATTGGTAGTATCTACAGGAGGAGCTGCTTCAAGAAGGCAACATGTATCATCAAAGATCCCCACCATCCAGGCCGTGCCATCTTGTCGCAGCCGCCATCGGGCAGGAGGTACAGAAGCCCGATGTCCCACATCACCAGGTTCAGGAAAAGCTACTTCCCTTCAACCATTCGGTTCTTGAAGCAACCTGCACAACCTCAGTATAGCAACACTATGATCACTTTGACCACTTTGCACTATAATGGACTTTGTTCCTTTTTGTTCTATTGTGTTCTTTCTTGTGTACAATTGTGTATAATTTATGGTTAATTTATGTTTTCTCGTGAATGCTGCTTATCTGATGCTCTGTGCCTGTGATGCTGCTGCAAGTAAGTTTTACATTGCACCTGTACATTCTTGTGCATATGACAATAAACTCTGACTTTGACTAAAACAACTCTTGCTTTCTCATTTTTCTAGTTCTGATTGAAGGGTCATTGATGTGTAATATTAATTCTGTCTCTCTCTCTCTTCAGATGCTGCCTGACCCGCTGAGTATCTTCAGCATTTTCTGTTTTTATTTTAGATTTCCAGCATCTGCAGATTTTTGCAATTCCTATCACTCCGCCTTCTGGCAGCCTTGCCTTCAGTTGTTTAAGTCCCAAACTCTTCAACTTGCTACCATCCTCTCTTCCCTTAAGCTAAGTATTTAGGCACCTATCTCGATATTGCCTTCAGTTCACTGTCAACCCTTGTCCAATGACACTCCTGTCAAATATCTCAGGTTATTTTGTTGCATTAATGAGACCTGCGATACAATTCCAAGTTGGTGATTTTGTTCATGGAAGAATTCTGATAGATTATTCACAGGTACACTCCCTGATCAGTGGGTGAAAGAGTACAAAATAGATCAAGGCTGGTCTCCAGCTCCAGTGGCTCTTGTTCCTGCAGTACATTCTGATTTCACCAGAGCTAAATTGGATTCCAAGGACATCGTTCCCGCCCATTAATGCACAGCATGAAGGAAAGGCAAAGGTTTCCACATATTGTGATAGCAACACTGCAGTGAAGAAAGCAAACAGAGCAGAATACAGTTAAAACAGCTCAAGTATATTGTGCATGCTGTTAGTTACACCAGACCCTTCAGTCCTTTGGTATACGACTCCCCACAGAACATGGATTGGAACTTGTACATAAATCATGCAATGAATGCACGTAAGTACATGAGAGAAACAATGTAATGCTATGAACAAGATCTTTATAGAACACAGCAGAATATTTTTCAGCGGTTGTCACTGGATTTGATCTCTTTGATGGGATCTTGATATGTTTACCTCACCAGTTTTACTCTTCTGCATGTGTTGGCTCCTCACTGGGTTTGGTTCTTGGATTCACCGGTTGCATCCTGGTAACTTTGTTGTTCTTCCCGCAAGGCTTGACGGTGAGTGTTGATGGACTCCTCAACTAGCTGGGCATCACAATCCAACCTGCCCATCTCCTTGTCCCACGTCCACCGGATGTCATTGAGTGGCAATCGGGAGTTCAAGCACTGACTGAACTTCACCTCTCTAGACTTCAGATACTCTGGCTAATTCTAAACTTCCAACTCTCGCCCTGGTTGAGCTCAATCAACTCCACACAAACTGCCAACCAAATCTGGCAGCTGAGCATTTACTACAGTTCATTAACACATAGGCTGAGCCATAGCAAGGACGTTTATACATTAGCACCTCTTCAACAGTTCATCATTTTAGAAGAGAAATGGAGTTTAAAAATATTTAGAAACATTTTTAAAGTCTTATGAGGCTTGATAAGCTGGCACAGTGCTGTCCATGTTACCCGTTTCAAAGTAATCAACAATAGCTGAAGTAATCTTTTGTTGAGGTACATTGAGTATGTCAATTAACTTTGATATCATCCCACACCAACCACATCCCACAACAGGATTCCTCATTTAGTTTAAGTTCAAGTTCAAGTTATACTAATGGATTCTCCATGTGATTGTTTGAAAGATCTCACATTCTGCTCAAAATTTGACAATCCGATTGTTGGCACCGTCACACCAGGCCAAGTGTGCTGTGGGACCATCTCTGTCAGCCAAAGCTCTAACAGGTTCAGGTTACTCAGGTGGGGTATCAGGACTTTGTGTGAAGTGCAGCTTTCATTACTCCACTGCTGGAATACATCAACCTTGTTTTTGGTTGAATGCCCGATCACAAAACATTTCCATTACAGTTAGATTTGCCTGCATTTCTACTGTTGTAAGATATGGCTGCATTTTCACTGCTATTATGTACTGTTGCATGTTCTGTGCTGATAGCATTGGTTAAATACTCACTGAAGTTTTATACATGTGGCCTCATTTTCACTGCGATTCAACACGGTTGCATTTCCAGTATACACATGCTTAGCATCTGAACAACACCTATGTCATGGAATCTCAATAATGTAACCTGAAACTGCTTGAATTTACATTCAAAAATTACAGTGAATTACAAACATAGGAGAACAATTTGATATATTATTCATATCCCTGTACTGAATACCTAATCACTGCTAGAGATTATATAAGTGACTGATTAAACATTCTCAGACCAGATTTACAAACTGAGCACTTGCATAGTGAAATAGTTCTGACCTGACAAGATTTCCTTTTATTCCATTTGACAGTCAGGTGGTGATTTGTTAGGACTTCACTTTCTTCTAAACATTTTTATTGAAAAGACTATGACAGCTATGGCCAGACCAAGTGCCAATACGAACAAAATCCACTGCCCTGCCTTTGCCTGGCTTGGATCTAAACTCAGTCCCAGGAAATACACTTTGCTGTTTGGAACAGTCACAGGATTCCCCTCTGGAGTGGAAGTTGTTGCTGTTGGACTTGGAGGTTCAATGAAGGCAGAGACTGGAAAGAAAGGAATGAAAGTTAATCCCTGTTCTGAGCAGATGAAGACTGGAGCATTGGTCAGCCACGCAACCTGCTTTGCCGCTCTATCCACACAAGTAATCGGGACAACTCTCGCAGCCTTCCTGCACAGCCCTTGGGCTGCTCAGCTCAAGATATCACAAAGTCTTCAAAACCCCAGTTGAACACCCCTGCTCCCCCACCCTCTACGTCAACAGCCTTTTCGCGGAGAAGGTTCGGGATTTCCATTTGTGCTTCTTGATGTCGATCCCGAACAGCCCATTTCTAGCTTTACACCCCTTGATCTCCCTGTGCTCTCTGTAACCACCAATCTGATCTGTCCTTTTAACCACCTCGGTTAGCTCATTCCTTGATGTTCCATTCTGAAAGGGGCACTTCAACAATAACAACAGGCCCCAATGAGAAAGCAAAGGAAAGCTTTTTCCTTTAATCTTCAGTTCCCAATAGAGTGGCATGGAAATGGTGGTCGATCCTTCGTGGAATCAATTACTTTCCCACAGTAACATTTTGAGGCTACTGTGTATCAAACATTATTCAAAATTCAGAGATACAGAAATAATGAGTCTTTATTCATTCAATGAAGCACGCAGGGGTGAGCTCTGACAGTTGTCAGAATATGTTGATGTTATACACGGCACAGTGGCTCAGCTCGTAGATCTGATCTTCGGTACTGTATGTGTGGAGCTTGCGTGTTCTTCTTGTGGCCGTGTGAGTTTCCTCCAGGTGCTCCTGTTTCTTCCCACATCCCAAAGACATGTGGGTCAGTAGTTTAGTGGCCGCTGTAAACTGTGGAATTACGGCCAGGGAGCCATAAATACCCTGATGTTTCTCCACTTCACCAGCTCCACTGCAGCAGTACTGCAGTTGTACAGTAGTCACAGCACTGTGGCTGCATTGTATGTAAACTCCAGCCATACTTTAGTCAAGCTGCAGCCCAATGTATCAGAACAGCAGCTGTACAGCATCAGTACTGCAGCAGTATGGTAGTTGCACCATAGCTGGACTGTTGCAGTGCCGTAGCAGCAAGGTTGCCATACTGCAGCCACTGTGTATCTGTACCGTAGCCAACCTGCAGCAGTATTGCAATGGTTCTGCAGCAGTTCTGCAGAAGCGCAATAGATTACTGTAGCATTGCTGCAGTGGCACTGCTGTTTAGTGCAGCTGTACTGTCACAGGACTGTAGTCAGACCGTCGCAATACCAAAACCTTTTAGTAGAAATAATGCAGAATGGTTACAGTGATGTTGCAGTAGCTGTACTGAAACACCACTGCAATATTCTGCAGCAATACCACGGCTTTCCTGTAGCCATACTGAAACAATATTGCAACCAAACTGCAGCAGCACTGCAAGTAGTGCAGCCACAGTAATGTAACAGTAACACTGTTGCAGTAATGTACTTATTCTGTGGAGGCACTGAAGCAGTCTTGTCGCTGTACAGTACTCTAGCAGGACTGTAGCTGCACTGTATCCTTACTGAATCAGACTGTGTCAGTCAATATTAGAAAAGTATACTTTGATCTTTTAAATTATGGAACTAAATAATTTGAGTTTGGCTTTACTTGTAACAAGATTCCAGTCATTGCATGGAGCCCTGGTGAAACCTATAATCACAATATAGTGACCTTCCTGCCTGTGGCCTCCTGCACTGTTACAATGATGCTCAAGGCAAGCTTGAGGAATAATACCTCATCTGTTGTCTGGGCACGTTCCAGCGTCTCGGGCTCAATATCAAATTCTCCATGATGACAGATAAACCAATGATAAAATGTTCCAGTCAACTTGAGGTGCCGGTCTACAGACCAATGGATACGACCAAAGCAGCTTGTGTTTTGTTCCCGATGCTCAGACTGATTCCTTCTCCAGACAGTTGCCTGATATTTGACCTTGATACCGGTGGTGCCATCACACACAGAACTGTAAGGGCTAACAACTGCTGGTGATATTTTATACAACTGTACAAAGCATACGATAAGGAGCAGGAGGAGGCCCTGCACGCTGACTCTGCCATTTAATGAGATCATGGCCGATCTGATTCCAATCCATATGCCGGACCTTTTCCCAGTCACAGCCCATCAACATCCCTTTGTTGTTTTCTTGTGTGCTCTTCACAACATGTCAAGGTTAGTATCAGACTATAGGAGCAGGAGAAGAGCATTCAGTGGCTCAGGCCTACTTTCTATTCAGTTAGATCGCAGCTGACCCAGACTTGATCTCCATATGCTTACTGTTGCTTCATACCTGTTAACACCCTTGCCTGACTGACAGAAATATGTCAATCTTAGTCCGACTATTTTTAACTGAACCCCTCACCTCGATAACATCTTGGTGGGCAGGTGAGTGGCTAGTGGGGGTGGGCAGGTGAGGGGCTAGTGGGGGTGGGCAGGTGAGTGGCTAGTGGGGGTGAGCAGTTGAGGGGCTAGTGGGGGTGGGCAGGTGAGGGGCTAGTGGGAGTGAGCAGCTGAGGGGTTAGTGGGAGTGGGCAGGTGAGGGGCTGGCTGAGGAGCCAGGTGAAGAGTTGCTGGGGTCGGTAGGTGAGGGGCTGTTGGAGGCAGGCAGGGGAGAGTTTGATGGGGGGTGGTGGATGAGGGGTTGGCAGGTTTGGAAAGTGACGGGTTGGCAGGGTGGACAAATGGGGGCTGGTGGAAACAGGAGGGTGAGGAGTTGGTGGAGGGATTAGTTGTTTGGCAGGTAAGGAGTGTGTGGTGACTCCTAGATTCCTGCTTTTCTCTGTGTGATCACCCTGAGGCTCTGAGCTCTAGATTTAGAATGTAAGGGAACACCCAAACGGGAAGGATTTTTTTTACTCGTTAACATTACTGACCTGGCTTCCAGTCATATTCGGGCCATCCCAATGTCTCGTTGTTCTTCTTGTTTTTGGCTTCGAGCCATGTGATCAGCGGCTGAAAGTATCTCAACAGGGAAGCAGCCGACATAGATGTGTTCCCAGTGATCATTCTCATGGCCTCGTACCAGGTCTTGCTGCTTCCCAGTTTCATGGCATCCCTGAGGTGGACACATAGAAGGAGTCAGACACCAGATCTGGTCCTGAGTCACAGACAGCAGAGTCTGGAGGAGGCAAGGCAAACCAGCGAGCTCCACTCAAAATACCACTGGCTCCATTGTACTACAAGGATTTGCCATCTGCTAACACTGTGTTGGACATGGCTTTGCAGAGTTAAATTACAAAATACAGCCTATGAAGTGAAGGGTTCCTAGCTTATCCTGAACCAGAATATATTGTGGGCAGCTTCTAATGTCAATCACTTATTCCAGGGACACTTCCCATTGGATCGCCAATGCCGCCCCCCTCCCCCAGTGAAACGTGTTGGCCCTGTGTGAGGTAGGGGATTGAGGTGTGACCTTCTGATCTTGTTTGGCTGTTGGTGGTGATCCAAGCTGAGCTGAATGGGGTCACATACATTACAGCAGTGGGAGGTTTCCTGAGACACGGAAACACCAGCAGAGCAAGTTAGGGCTTGAATAAAGTGATTTTCCACTTTCTGCCTTTGGTACCTCTGCATGCGAATGCTAATTTAGTCCTAATGTGTAACATATAGCAACCTTGGTTTGTTTTATTCGATTTTTGAGATCTGGGTCTCTTTAGCGAGACCAGTATTTACTGTCTATCCCCATTTGCCCTTGAGAAGATGGTGTTGGCTTGATTCACGATTTCAGAAGGTAGCTCGAGTTCACATTAGGGGGCTAGAGTGTTATATAAATACCACCCCATCCTTCTTGAAGAGTATCAGTGAACTAGATAGAACATTTAGTTCAGTATAGAACATACAACAGTACAGCACAGGAACAGGCCCTTCAGCCCACCATGTCTGTGCTGACCACGATACCAATTTAAACTGCTCATCTGCTTGCACGTGGTCTACATCCCTCCCTGTTCATGTGTCTGTCTAAATGCTTCTTAAAAATTGCTATCATAGGTTTAGCAGTAATTCAATACTTTTTGTAATCATCATCACCAAATCTCAATTGAATTTAAATTCCATATCAGCCATGGTGAGGTTTGAAGTGGGGTCCCAGGATTGTTAGTTCAGTCCTCTGGACTATGAGACCAATATCTCAAGTGTTGCACCTCCATTACCCTTATTGGTATTGTCCTGTTTCACTTAAGAGCTACACAATGGAACATAATTCTAGATGTAGACCATGACAGCCCTTTTACATTGTCCTTACCCAATGAGTTTTCCAGCTGCTCTTGACTTATAGATGTCACATTTGTAGAGAGGTCCTGTGTGACCAGCAGCTTTACAAAGGCTCTCATGGAACTGGAACTGGATGATGAAGCTTACAAAGTACCTGAGAAAAAGTGAGGCAAGTAGCTTTCAGGTGTATTGCATAACTAAACATATTCATGAAACTCAGTAATGCTGTCATTGTTCTGCTGAACAGAACCAGTTCAGAAGATTATTGCAAGGCATCATAGAACCCAATTTAATTCTTGTGAAATCGGTCAGGCCTTCTTCTTGCTTCTCTCACCAGCCTCCCGAATGCTCCCAGACTCCCATTTCTGACCCTTATCACCACCTGCACTTCGCAAAGAATGTTGGTTTTGCCTGGACCACTCAGTAAGTGTGGAGACCATCTACAGCTTTGGGGCATCAGAGGTGAGGAATATGGAATAAGCAGCATGTTTATTGGGGTTGTCTGTGACAGCTTAATCTGCACCCAAGTCATGTGGATCACACACGTGCTTCATAAACACTTAAGAACCAGGAGCCGGTTTAGGCCATAAGCCTCCCTGAGCCTGCTCTACCAATCAGTAAGATCATGGCTGATCTAGTCATTGGCTTTGACTTCATTTTCTCACCTAATTCCCATTGCTCTTAATTCTTCGTTGCTCAAAAATGTCTCAGCCATCTGACTCTATATCCATTGCTCCCTGGGTGAAGAACTTTTAAGATTCACAACCTTCTAAAAGAAGAAATTCCTCTTCATTTCACTCATACATTCCCATTCTGACACCATGACTGCCAATTTCAGTCTTCCCCTCATTCCGTCCTATCAAGCCCCTTCGTATTCTTATACTTCAATGAGATCCACTCTTATTCTTCTGAACATTAGGCAACATCGACACACTCTGCTCCGTCTTTCCTCACAGAACAACCCCCTCAGCCCAGAAACCAATCCAGTGAACTTCTTGCACTGTTTCCAGGGCAAGAACATTCTTCCTTAAATAATGAGGGCAAAACTGCATGCAGTACTCCAGATGTGGTCTCGCCAATCCCCGGTATTGCTGTAGCAAGACGTCCTTACTCTGGTATTCTATCGCTCTGGCAATAAAAGACAACGTTCCTTTTGCCTTCTTAATTAGAGTCACAGTGTCATAGTCACACAGCACAGAAACAGGCCCTTCGGCCCACCAAGTCCATACCCACCTGCACTAATCTCATTTTCCAGCACCTTTTACAACATTTTACAATTTTATTTTATATAAAAAAACACATTTTACAACACCATACCCCAACCTTCCCTGCCTTGCTATTCTAGAAACTGTTTCGTTGTGAGAGTCTCTGCCTCCATAACTCTTCAGCCTGTGTCTTCCAGAATCCAATCACCCATTGGATGAAAAAATTCTTCCTCAGATTCCCTGTAAACCTCCTGCCTCTCACCTTACACCCATGCCCTCTGGTTTTAGACACCTCTAATATGGGGAAAAGTTTCCTCTAATCTACCCTTATCTATGCTCCTTATAATGTTGTATACCTCAGGCAGATACTACCTCAGCCTCCTCACCTCCTCACCTCACCTCCAGCTATCATCTCTCCCCATTATTGAAACGCTCCATCCCAGGCAGCATCCCAGTGACTCTCCTCTGCACCCTCTCCAGTGTAATCATACCCTTCTTATAGTGTGGTGACCAGAACTGCACAGGTACTGCACTTGCAGAAACTGTGTGCTAATTTTTTTGTGTTTCTGTCAACATCGTAATTTAATCGTCTCACACTAACATTCTGCTCTGTTGTTCTTCTTACCGTGGTGGATATCTTCACATTTCCTCTCATTCTCGTCCATCCACCTCACTCGCTCCACTTACCTAAGACCGTCTGCACTCTTTGTGACTCCTCACAACCTCTCCACCTGCCTTTGTACAGTAAGCAAACTTAGATACATCACAGCTGGCTCCTTGGCATTAGTATGGATTATATATCGTAACTTTTGTGGAATTATTCGTTTTAATTTCCTCATTCTCTTTATTTCTCAACGGAATGAATGCTCAAATTGTGAAATTTTTATTTAAATGTCTGCCATACATTTTAATCTTATTTGCCGGTGCCTGAGACCCCAGTGGAACAACTCCCTCCTTCCCCAGTACTGATGCTAGTGGCTCAGAAATGAAAGCTCCTTTGTCCAGCACTCTTTAGGCTATTGGTTCAAATCCAGATCTTCTGGACCTTATCCCACTTTGTATTTGGCTCAGGTAATAGTCCAATGATTAGCACCTTTGTGGTTTGTCTCATTACCTTAGTGCCTCAATCCTCATACTCCCTTGGGACAACTCCTTCTGTAATTCCACCTATATTTTTGGTTTGCACATAGACCACAAGAACTAGATCCTCCTCCTCTGACTGTTCCTCTCCAGCCCTGAAGAAATGGCCTTAATTATGCTTTGGGACACATGTTCATGGCTGCTATCCTTGTAACAATACTATCCTCTGTCACTAAGTCATTCCCTCTCAAACCCTTCCTCAGCTTGCCTATTCTGGTGCCCTGATCCAATTGGTTATCTTCCTTATGGTCTTTGTTGCTGCTGGTCTACACAATTGGTACCTTTTTACCTGTGGGACAAGATCAAAGGCTGAGGCATGGCATCCCAGGTTCCCAAACCAACCAGGCCTGTTGTCATGTCCTCCTGTCCCTGCGTACTTCCCAACCCCAGATTACTGCTTAACTCATGGGGTGCGTCTACACCAGGGAGCAAGTGTCCAGAGAAGTGATGAAATATAATAACCTGATAAAGCTGATGTCTAGAACTCAAGTTGCAGCTCAACATGCCTCAGCTGACCCTTACTGTAGGTGTGATTCCTGGGCATCTCACGGGGCTCCTCTGAATCCCACAGGTTGCAGCTCCAGTACATCACCTACCCACAAACAGTAACTAATACTGGTCTATGTAATGAGTGTGTGTCACAGGTATCAGTGATGGGGCCTCAACTCTCTTACTTTATACACTCAATTGGTTGCCATTTCTGTTTGATATCTAATTTGATTTTTGAACTTTTTTATCCAGCAAGGATAAGTTTCTTACTTATTTACCTTTTAAATTGTTGTAAGCCATAAAAAAATACATGCACGTCATCCTGCACTTATCAACAAATAAACTTGGAACATTTACTGCCTGAAGCTAACATTAACCATAACAGATACAGTCAAACATACAAACTGGGGACAAGAGTAGGTTATTGGGTCCCTCAAGCCTGCTCTGCTACTTAATAAGATCATGTCCGATCTGATTGTAAACTCTTCATTCCCAGCTCTCTGCAGTAACCCTTAACCACCACCCCCCACTCGTCAAGTATCTATCTACCTCTGCCGTAAAAATGTTCAAAGACCCTGCTTACAATGTTCTTGTGGATGAGATTCCAAAGACTTATAACACTTGGAGAGAAAATAAATTTCCTTCACCTTTCTCTTCAATGGTGACCTCTTACTTTAAGAGGATATGTCCTCTCCACATCACACTGCCCATCCACCTCATGATATTATACTTTTCAGGAAAGTTCCCTCTCACTCTTCCACACTCCCACACATCCGAGCCTCTTCGCTTCTTGTTTTCCTACTTATCTTTGTGTCACCAGTAAATTAGCAACCACACCTTTGGTGCCATCATCCAAGTCATTTATAGAAATTGTAAAAAGTCAAGGCCCAGCACCCATTGTTTGTGATATGCCCCTCATTACATCTTGCTAACCAGACAGACGCATTTATGCCTGCTCTCCTGTTCTTGTTAGCTAGGCGATCTTATATCCATGCCAAAACGTGACCAATATGTGAACTTTTATTCCCATGATAACCTTTATGTGGCATCAAGTTTTGTCAACAGCAAATGACACAGCCTTCCCTTCTGAAAGCATTTCCCAAACTGGCCAAATTCTCACCTCACACACCATATCCAAGCTCCAGACCATTTAAGTTATTCAATGAGTCTCTTCCGTAGTCAGACCATAAATAACAAGGAGTCTTCTGAAGTCATTTTTCAACATGCTATTGACTGAAGCAGTTCTGACGTTATTCCGATGACGTGGCAGATGGTCAATATCTTTGGTTAAACATATTTCTGCAAATTCCGTCAAATGACCTTCCACCCCCCTCAAGGCTGTGAAACAGAATTTTTCTCACCTCTGTTGATTTTATAATTTATTGTTGAAGAAAGGAAACAATTCTACTAGCTTCATGTTGATTTTCTCCCACGACTGCTGGTGGCGGGAGGTTAATTTTTACGTTCTGGTGTCTCTAGCACAACCCTGAAGGTTTGGAAACCTGAGATCTTTGAGTTAAACCAATGTACCATTGGATACATCGACACTATTGGAGAGCTGGATAAACATCTGTGTCCAGGACATACCTGATATACGGGACACTTGAAGGAATGTGGAATTTTGCACCAGGATCAAAATCTTCCTCTGAGCGAAGGACAGGAGGACACAGGCCTTGATATTTTAACCTGTGGATGAGATGTACAAGGTAAGTTGGGCACTAGCACAAAGCAGCCCCAGTTTGGCATCTACCCTCAAGCTTTCTGCTTGGTACACTTCAGAAAGCCATTCTACTCAGGATCTATGGGGGGGGGGGGTTGGTCAACATACCAAATGCAGCCAACAATATCTGAACACTTTGACACAATTTGACTGGTAATCATTCACAAGATTGGCCTGGCCAGCATTCATTGCCCATCACTAATTGTCCGAGAGAAGGAGGGCTTTTTTCTTGAACTGCTGTTGTCTTTGTAGTGAAGGTTGTCAGATGGAGATTTCCAGCACTCAGACCCAGTGGTGCTGAAGAGTGTGTGACATGGAGAGGAACTTGGAGATCATGGCATTGCCATGCACCTGTTGTCCTCTCCCTCCTTGATGGTAGAGGTCATGGCTTTGGGAAATGCTGTCAAAGAAAGTCTTGCCCTTGTTACATCCTGGAATCTTGGTAGCCCTGCTGGAGAAAGTGAAAATTGAAGCTGGTGTCACACTTCTTGAAGCAGGCACGGTAGTGTAGGGGTTAGCATAACGCTTTACAGCGCCAGTGACCCAGGTTCAATTCTGGCCACTGTCTGTAAGGAGTTTGTATGCTCCCCCCATGTCTGCGTGAGTTTCCTCCGGGTGCTCCGGTTTCCTCCCACATTCCAAAGATGTACAGGTTAGGAAGTTGTGGGCGTGCTGTGTTGGCGCCAGAAGCGTGGCAACACTTGCGGCTGCACCCAGAACACTCTACGCAAAAAGATGCATTTCTCTGTGTGTTTCGATGCACATGTGACTAATAAAGATATCTTATAGCATGGAGATGAAAATCATCAGCTCACGAACCATAAGGTGATTCTGTTGGAGTCACACACATAAAACCATTTTCCTCAGACAACACTCCAGATTCTTCCATTTTTTTCCCTGTATGTGTCCAGTTGTTCCAATAGGTCAGAAGCACTCGGGGTAAATGGGAGGGAGTGCATGGGCCTGTAGTCACAACATCTTTCTGGGCTGCATGAAATATCATGGTAGCAGCTCTACCACTTCCCTGCATCTCTCAGCTGAAGGACTTCTCTGTGTCAAACACTATGTGGTAAAGCTACTTCCTCCCTGTTCCCTGAGGTAGTTGTCATCTCTCTCTCTTCCTCTCTTTCATTCACACTGTTACCTGGGGGACTGTTGTGAGAAATCCACATGGCTGTCACATGACAGTAACGACACTGACCCCGCTGACCGGGGGACAGCGTTGCTCCTCTGAGCGGAAGTGATACTACTGTCAATCAAGGTGCGGCCCCACCCACCCCTCAGGTATGGGAGTACCTTTTGCCTCTGAAATTGCCTGACCACTCTGAACTTACCTGACCAGTACCCCTTGACTCTGAACCTGCCTGACCATTGGCTGTGGCAGGAACCTTTGTCTTTGACTCCCACACCATTAGCTCGTTTAAATCACAACAGTGAGGCTCCACCCGGCCTCCTAGCACCATAAAAAGGGCTGCCTCCCCTAGCCCTTCCTCTTTCGACGACCCCAGGAGTAGTGAGACAACGCTGCAGAGATCACTGGTAAGAGTGCATCACCACATGGTCTGGGAACGTTCCACTCAGACTCCAGGTAGTATTAGAGCCAAGGCTAGTGTGGGACAGGCATTGAAGTGCTATATCCTGAAGTTGTACATTGTTACTGTGTGCTTGGTTGTATCAGTGTGTGTGTGTGTGTGTGTGTGTGTGTGTGTGTGTGTGTGTGTGTGTGTGTGTGTGTGTGTGGGCATGTATTTTACCCCAGTTGTGCTTCCACTCTCGTGTTCGTGGTATCCTGTGTGTGAGTGAGCGTGTGTCTGTTCCCATCCCTTCTGTCCCGCGTTTGCCTTTGTGATTAAACTAGTTTTGGTCTACAAAGCTCGCGTTCAGAGTCCTTGATCCTTAAGACAGAAAAAGAACAATTTCACACAACAGGGACTCACTATCTCTTTCTGTCACTTGAAATACTTGCAGTCTCTCTCTCGCTCTCTCTCTCTGTCCCTGTATGGTCAGCATACCAAATGCAGCTGTTAGTAAACGAATAGGCTAATGGGTTGGTTCTAAACAATGCAAGCACCACGAAAAGTGCAGAATTCATTCTCAGGATGGGGCATCACTGGTATACCCAGCATTCATTAACCATCCGTAATTCTCCTAGATAAGGTTACTGATGTACCCACATTCTATCCCTGGCTCTGTCTTCTGATGTTGTACCTATGGATATAGGTGTGCCGTGTAGGTACGAAGTGAAGGAGGAACTGCGCAAGTTAGAAGAGCAAGGGTTGATGATGAAGGTTCACACGGTGATTGGCGGTGGTCCTGTGGTGGACACAATGGTTCGTTTATGTGAAGAGGGCAGTCACTTGAAACAGGATCAGTGGTGAGCAGAATCCTCGGCCCACCTCGGAAGACTCGATTGTGGAGCTGGGTGAGTTCCAGGGATTTCAGTAGCTGGTCCCAAACTATATCTGTGTTTCACCAAAACGTGGATTCTGGGAGTTGGAACTGTGTGGCTGTTAGTGGAGGCAAAGCGTCAAGTGCTTACACCAAAGCTGCCACATAAGGTGAAGACGTTAGGATCTACTGGTCCACAATGGATAAAGTGCTGCAGTAAGTCCCATGTATCTCCGCAACCAAGGTGATGTCATTGCCAGTTGAAGGTACAGGCAGAGTCCTCGGTGAGCTACAAAACTCAGTCGCTGCTGAAATGGAATGAGTATACATTTCCCCAGCCAGCAGTTGTTTACATAGGGTTCTGAAGGAAAGGTTGTGGATGGTGGGAGGGGAGAGAACTGCCTGTTATTACTGAGGTCGCTCCTACTTCAGCATGTTTCAGTTCTCCTCAAAACCTTTACAGTAGATGAGTTGCCCACGGTAAACTGGGGAACTACATGAAAAGATAAGACAATAGATAAACAAATGCCAGCATTTAAAGAACTAAGACACAGTTTACAATGAATACACCTCTCTTTATCACACAAAAAACTCACAGGAGAAGAGGTCTAGCTGTGGCAAAGGGGACATGGTTAAGGATCATATTAGATGAAAGTAAAACGCCTATAACGTTGCCAAGAAAGGCAGTAAACCTGGGGACTGGGAACATTTCAGAATTTAGCAAAGAAGAGCTACGAAATTGATAAAGAAAAGGAAAACTGTTTACAAGAGTAAGATGGGAAGTACCACAGAACCATATATAAATTTCCATTGAAATGTGAAAAGGAGAAGATCACTAAAAGTTAATGTGGGTCCCTCACAGACCAGAAACAGGAGAAATTATATTGTGGAATAAGGAAATGGGAGAGAAGTTAAAAGAAAATGTTGTGTGCCTGACGTCACAGAAGGCACAGAAAACCTTCCATTAATAGCGCAGAACAAAAGATCCAGAATGAATGAGGAAATTCACATTAGTGAAAAAATAGTACAGGAGAAATGAATGGGATTGAAAGCCAATAAGTGCCTGAGAATTTCAGATCATTTAACCTGAAGAAAAGCGCTGGAATCTATTACTAAGAATGGGTGAGCCCTTAGAAAATAGGATTGGGCAGTCAACATGGATTTCTGAAAGGGAATCATGTTTGACAACCTATATGTGTTTTCTGGTGATAAGGGGGGACCCGTAGGTGTGGAGTATTTAGACATTCAGAAGGCCTTTGATAATGAGCCATGCAAGATATATTTTTGTGACACTCCCAATCACAGAATGTTAGTTACTGTTTTGTACCTCAGGTTCCACCACTCTCGGTTGTAGTTACTTTCAGAGATCCGCCCATCAAAAACCTTCCATCGCCATTGGTCTATCAGGTAGCCAAATGGGATGAAGGCGACCTTGTCCAGGGCCATGCTCATCAGGAAGTTAATATCACTCTCTGCAGAGAAAAACCTCCAGTCATTATATCCATAGTGGTTGCACTGGCAATATAAGTTCTGCTTTGTTCACGCTAAGTTCTAGTGCATGCAGATAGCAGATACCTGCTGCTGATGGGTCTGTCAAACAACACAAGATGATACAAATAGGCAGGCCATTCAGCCCATCTTAGGCCATCTGTATGGAAAACCAGTTCATGCCAACTGAGTGCAGCACTCACTGAGTGCAGCATTCACTGTGTGTGGACCTTGGTGAGTAAGAGGTTAGTTTTATCTTAAATACTTCTTTATTTTTACTGTTAGGTTTTCTTAATCTTGCAGCCATCATTTTCATTTGTAATCTAGCGGTAAGAAGTGATGGGCCAGCAGCTGCCAACCTCCCAGCCATTCACCTGGAACTGAAGAACTGAAATTACTGTTCACTGGCTCCGAGCCTGAGGAACCTGGTTCTACAAATCGGTGGCTTCTGCTAAGGCACAGCATGTTTTAGCAAGGTCGGCAGTGCTCACAGAGTGCAGTGACGATGGACATAGAACAGTACAGCACAGGAACAGGCCCTTTGCAATGAACATGCCAAACTAAACTAAATCTCTTCTGTCTGTACGTGATCCATTTCCATCCACTCCCTGCATTTTCACGTGTCTATCTAAAAGCCTCTTAAACACCACTATCGTATCTGCTTCCACCACCAACCCTGGCAGCCCGTTCCAGGCACCCACCGCTCTCTGTGTAAAAAGTTTGCTCTGCACATCTCCTTTGAATTTTCCCCCTCTTGCCTTAAATGCATGTCCTCTAGTATTTGAAGTGGAGTGTCGACTTTGGTGCGGAAGGAATTTTGGAGAGGCAAGGCAACGGTACACCTCCATTTTTGAAGAATTAAATAAATGATTCTGGTTTCTTCTCCGTGAGCTGGCTGAAGCTGAAGGAGGCACACCGTTTCATCTCAGAGCAGAGGAGTGCACCTTCCGTGCTGTGAGAGACCTCCAGGACACTCTGTGTATCCTGTGAGGCTGAGTGTTTGGACAGAACGTTTCAGGAGATGTCACCATACCGTTCAGGAGAGTGCAGGCGGAGAGGATAAGTTGTTCAGGGGACCACCAAGGTCTGTCTAACCTGTACAGGCTGTTCCTGGGTTACGACTTCCTGACTTATGGACACCCTACATGTAAGTGAGCTCCCATAATATTATTAAATTCAGAAGTCTGATGTACATATATACGTCGTTATTATGAAAGGCAGAACTTGTTTCCTTGCTCCATTTCGAGTATTTTTTCTTTCTTATCAGTCTTATGTGCTTTTGATGCCATTCATTACAACACTGTGAAGGTATAGTTACCATATCAAGTGATTTTTATGTACTTTCTGACTTATGGACAAAATCAATGTATGGATGTCTGTGAAAATGGAACCCGTTCATTACCCGGGGGCAGACTGTACTCAGTTCTGAATCCCGACGGGGCTCAGCCAGAGCCAGGACCCCACCACCAGGGGTGGCTCAGCTGTACAGGAAGGAGAAAGATCAAGGAGCAACTCCAGAGATGGAGGAGCGGATGGGTGTTTCTGTGATGGCAGACGCAGGATGGTTCCAGGATGGTCTGTTGCTTCTGGTGCAGGGTGAGGGATAGTGCTGAGTGGCTGCAGGATGTTCTGGAGGGAGGGTGGCTAGAGGTCTAGGTCCATAGCAACACCAACAACAAAGGGATGATATCCTGCATGCAGAGTTTAGGAGTTAAGAAGGAGATTAAGCAGCAGCAGCTGGAAGGGAGTAATCTCCGGATTACCCCTGGTGCCATGTGTCAGTGAGTACAGAAATAGGACAGTGCAGGTGATTGTGTGGCTGGAGAGATGATGATGGAGATGCTCAGGGAGCAGGAGCTTCAGATTCCTGGGCCGTTCAGAGTGGTTCTGGGAAAATGGGGAAAAGTGGCGGTGCGGTAGCGTAGCGGTTAGCGCGACGCTATTACAGCGCCAGCGATCAGGGTTCGATTCCCGTCGCTGTCTGTAAGGATTTTGTACGTTCTCCCGTGTCTGCGTGGGTTTCCTCCGGGTGCTCCAGTTTCCTCCCACATTACAAAGACGTACGGGTCGGTTAATTTGGGTTTAAAATGGGTGGCGCGGACTCGTTGGGCTGGAAGGGCCTGTTACCACGCTGTAAATAAAACTTAAAACTTAAACTACAGTCCCAGAGGTGGGGGTTGGGGCACCGCAACAGGGCTGGGGCTAGTGTCATTGTGGGCAGGTTTGCTGGTGTTAGGAAGGGAAAAGCAGAGCTGGAAATGGAGGTCAAAGTTAGTGGGAGTGGAACTGGAGCAGAGGAAGGATGGAACACGGGCAAGAACGGAAGCGTCCTCCACTGCCGAGTCGAGGCGAGATGCAGATCAGAGGAACCTCATATTCCAGTTGGTAGTCTCCAATCTGACAGCATGAACATCGATCTCTCTAACTTCTGGTAACCTCTTCCCTCTGTCCTTTCCCAACCCTATTTTTCCTCCTGATCCCACCGGCCCCCATCATCCCATCTCTTTCCCCTCCCTTCACCCTCTCCATCCGCCCGTCACCAAGACATTGATCCCACCGGTTCCCCTCCCCACCTCCTTCCCTTAATTCCATGGTCCACTCTCCTCTCCTATCAGATTCCATCTTCTTCAGCCCTTTCCCACCTATCACCTCTCAGCTTCTGACATCATTCCTCCCTCCCCCACCTGGATCCACCCACCACCCGTCAGCTCTTGACCCACCCCCTCCCCCCACCCTTCTTGTTACTGGCCATCTCCCCTCTCTCCTTCCAGTCCTGATGAAGGGTCATGACTCGAAACGTCGATTGTCCATTTCCCTCCACAGATGCTGCCCGACCCGCTGAGTTTCTCCAGCTCCTTTGTGTGTTACTCCAGATTTCGGGCATCTGCAGTCTCTTGTGTCTCCAAAGAGGGAAGCTGAGATGTTTATAACGATATATACCAAAATGCAAAGTGTACAGTCAAAAAGGTGGATGAGCTGAAGGCACATGTAGACACATGGAGGCTGAAGTTGTAGCTCTTACAGAAACATGACTTTGAGGGGCAGGACTGAAAGCTGAACGATCTTGGTGCAGGATGAGATGGAGAGGGGGAATTTTAAAGAAGCAATCACAGCAGTGAGAGGAGTGAACTGTTGCAAGGTCAGCAAATGATTCAAAAGGGTCGAACCAAAGGACAGAAACAGGGCAATCTCACTGCCGAACTTTACCCTGACTATCTCCTGTTTAGTACACAGTCTGAGGGAGAGGGAAGAACAGATCTGCACCGAATTTCTGAGAAATGCAAAAGCAGTTTTAGTGCAGGGATTTTAATTACTCCAATGTTAGTAGTTGGTGTAAAAGCTTTAGAATTCTTAACTTGCGTTCAGGAGATTTTCTTTTTGGCCAGTTTGTGCCATGGCAACAAGTGAGAAAGTGAAGGGTTAAGAATTGCAACCATACCTATAACTGGTAAACAAAAAAATATATATATGCATTTATATTTCTCTAGCAAGGACTAGCAAGCTGCTGACCCACTGGTTAAGTTGGAATGTTAAGTATGTTAACTGCCTTTGTTTCGGGTAACGGACCATTCCGTTACGCCAGATGGTGGCGATACTGGATGTAATTAACATGGAGGTGGAGGCTTGATCTAAACAATGAAGGGTGATACCTGCCTTTGAATGCCTTGATTATAACTCAATTATACTAAGACAAGAGGTGTGATAGCTGTCTCGGGATCTCTATAGCTTGACCGAAACTCACAGCGCCATATGCATGGGATGTGCGTGACAATTCCTGTATAAATGTCTGTCTGCCCTTTGTGCGGGGAGAACTTGGGAAGTGACTCTTAGTGAGTGCTGAAGAGAATTCTCCTAGCAGTGTACTGCCAATAAGGGTATTTGTTCGAATCGACCTCGTGGCACTGTGTTACTTACAGCGGACAGAAGGGGAAAATTAATTTCGGGACGACACAAGGAGGGTCATTTCTGGGTTTGACTTCAGGGAGTGAAGTTGGATGGCTGGAAGGGATATCAGCAAGTTTGTTACAATGATCTTGCTTCATTTATACTTAGAACAATTATGGAAAATTAAAACAGGGTTTATTGTTCTAAAACAAAAAAAACTGCACTTGCTGGAAATCATGGAAAATTTACAATGTATTCTGTCCACGGTGTCAACTGGAAACAAAAACAGAAACACTCATCTGGTCAGGCAGCATCTGTGAAGGAAGAAACCGAGATGATGTTTCAGGTCAATGACCCTTCAGCAGAATGGTGACTACAGCAGTGCCAAATGATTGGAAGACTGCTAATGTACAATTGTTTATAAAAGTAGAAAGGGTTAAATGGAGTACTGGCTGGCTTGTTATTTTAACAGTTGTGAATTATCATTTAAACCTTCAGCTGATGGAAGATCATCACCTGAAACAATAACTCTGTTTCTCGTTCCACAGATGCTGCCTGACCAGCTGAGTGTTTTTAGCACTTTCTATTTTTATTTCAGATTGTCAGTATCTGCAGTTATTTCCGTTTTGATTACTTGAAGGTAACTCGGTCTCAGATAATGAGTTGCATATAAGGAGTTCAATGGTGAAAGTGCCAATTCCAGAGCCTCTGGGATAACCAAGTACAAACAAGATTCTGGTAAGGCAAAATAGGGCAGCTCCGGTGAGTGCATTTGCATATAAACGAGGCTTGTTACAGACTCCTCATGGTGGGCTGGTCGACATAGGGAGACTGGTAAATTATGTCCAACATTGTCTTCTTCTTTTTCTTGTATGTATTAATGATTTAGACCTAAATGTGGGGGCATAATAAAGAAATTTGCAAATGATTCAGAAGATGTCTGTGTGGTTGACTGCAAGAAGGAGGGCTCTTGAACTGCAGGGAGGTATGGATGGTCTGAGCAGAGGAGTGGTGAAATAACTTTAACCCACAGAGGTGTGGGGTCCTGCATTTGGAGAGGAGTAACAACGAAAGGGAATGTACCAAATTGGAAGATATTGTGTGGTATACAGCAATAGAATGCTCATCCACAGATCCTCAAATGTAACAGGGCAGGTGAATAAGTTAGTTAAAAAGGCATGTGGGATGCTTTGCTTTATTAGTCAAGTGATAAAGTGTAAGAGCAGGGGTGGTGTGCTAGGACCGTATGCAGCACAAGTTAGATCATGGCTCAAGTACAATGTATGGTTAGGCCGCATCTGGAGTATTGCATTCAGTTCTGGTCTAGGAAGGATGTCGAGACTTTGAAAAGGGTGCAGAAGAAGTTTACCAGGATGCTGCCTGGATTAGAGGGCATGAGCCATAAGGAGAGGCTGGAAAGAACTTGGGTTGTTTCCTGTGGAGTGGCGGAGGCTGAGGGGAGACCTGATAGAGGTTTATGAAAGGCATAGAGAGCTGGTATCTTTTTTCCCAGGGTTTAAATGTCTAATACCAGAGGGCATGCATTTAAGGTGAGAGGGGGTAAATTCAAAGGAGATGTGTGGGGCAAGTTTTTTACACAGAGAGTGGTGGGTGCCGGAAATGCACTGCCAGGTGTGGTGGTACGATAGGGGCGTTCAAGAGGATCCTAGAATGTGCAGGAAATGGAAGGATATGGACATTGTGTAGGCAGAAGGGATTAGGTTAGTTGGGCATTTGATTATTAATTTAATTAGTTTGGCGCAACATTGTGAGCCAAAGGGTCTGTTCCTGTACTGTACTGTTCCATGGATAGTTGTGGTCACTACGTTACAGGAGAGTAGGGATTGCACTGGAGAGGATGCAGAGGAGATTCACAAGGACGTTGGCAGGACTGGGAAATGGTAGCTGTGAGGGAAGGTTGGAAAAGCTGGGGTTGTTTTCTGTGGAACAGATGACAAGAGGAGACTTAAGGGGCTTATTCAGAGTAAATAAGAAGGACCTATTTCCCTCATAAAGATGGGTCAAAACTTGAATTTGTTTTCCATCCTGAGGGTGGTGGGATCTGGAATTCACTGCCTGAAGGGGTGAGAGACAGCCAGAAACCTCCACCACATTTAACCTGTACCTGGATGTGTATTTGAGAAGCTGTGATGTACAGGGCTCAGGACCCAGTGCTGGAAGAAAAGATTCAGCTGGGTAGTTTTGTCTCGACCAGCACAGACACAATGGGCTGAAGGGCCTCCTCCTGTGTGATACATTTTCTATGCTTCCAATGGTTCACAGCTTAGCCAGATGCCAGCGAGCAACTAGCTCCCCCTGACCTCAAAGACATCCTGTAGTAAGAGTCTTGGGTTTACCTTTGTTGTTCTCCACCTTGCTGAGCAGCCCAATGCTGTGGAGGTGTGCGGGTGTGGATACTGACAGAGCCATTACATCACCGATGGCCTCGTGGAACCCAGGATTAGCACCTTCACGGAACGAGATGTGCAGGTCTTTGTACTGAAGGAAGTATTGGATGTGTCCCATTTCATGATGCACAGTCACCAGGTCATCCATGTTCACCACAGTGCACTGCTTAATTCTGGGAAAAGGATCAACAAGTATTGACAAGAAGAACTGAAAGGATGCTTTAGTATCTTCTGAGCAATTACCTGATTAGGAAATTATAACGGAGCACAGGAAGCATCCTCACACCAATGTGGCTCTCTGTGCCTGAAGCTGCTGAAGGGTTCAAGAGTAGCAGGGTTACTTACTGCCTTGGTGCTGGTCTGAACCCTAGTGCAGGGTTTAACGGAAGCACTGGACATACTCTTGCTCCCAGGGCAAATTGTACATGAGAAGGCAGGCCAGGGGATGTGGAGTTGTATTCTGACAGGGAAATGTGAAGCCAAGATGCCTTCAAGATCACGCACCAGGTATTATCCTTGTGCTAACCTGTAATAGCTGGCACAGTGGGTCCTGCTGGGGTCAGGGAAGCACAATCTTCATTTGGAATAAAGGTCAGAGAAGTGCTGGGATCCTGCTGGATCTCGCCAGTGACTAATTTGATGAAGAAGTGCTTCATCCTTCTTTTCTGATCAGAATTTCTTGCCTGCCCAAAAATGAGTTGGTGCTGCAGTTAAACAATTTCCAACACTTATCCCAATTCCTGAATAGAGCAGGTGTTTCAGACACCAAGGGGAAAGAGAAAGGATATTCTGTGTCTTGTCCTAACACAAACTGTATTTACCTTTTAAACATCGCATGGAGAGAGATTAGTTGTTCACTAGAACCTGTGGACGTCTACTTCCGTGACTCCACATAAGTGAAATGCTTGAGGAACAGCACCTCATCTTCCATCTGGGCACGTTGCAGCCTCTTAGACTCAATATTGAATTCTACAATTGCAGGTAACTTGATTTCTCGGTCTGTATCAGTCATCCGTACAGGATCGCAAGAGTCTGCAGAGGGTTGTAGACTCAACCAGCTCCGTCATGGGCACAACCCATCCCATCATTGACAACAACTTCAAGAGGCGTTGCCTCAAGAAGGCAGCCTCCATCACTGAGGACCCTCACCGTCTGGGACATGCCCTCTTCTCGTTACTACCATCGGGGAGGAGGTACAGGAGCCTGAAGACCCACACTCAACGATTCAGGAACAGCTTCTTCCCCTCTGCCATCTGATTTCTGAATGGTCCAGGAATCCATGAACACTACCTCGTTATTTCTCTTTTTTTTGCATTATTTATTCATTTTTGTAATTTATAGTAATTTTATGTCTTTGCGCTGCACTGCTGCCGCAAAACAACACATTTCACATCATCTAAATCAGCGATAGTAAATCTGATTCTGATTCTGATCCACCTGCGATATTGGCTAACCTTCTTTTTTAACTTTTTTTATCTCTCTGGGAGTGGAGGACATGCCCAACTGACCTGCTAGGTTTGTCCTCCTGCTCCGCATTCTGTACCTCCCACAATGTTTTGTCCACGTTCTCGCTCCCTAACTGCTCCCATTCATCCAATGACCGGATAACCTTGTTTGCAACTTATCCACATGGTCACCCCGGTTTTATCAGAGACATTCCGCTCCCCCAGCTCCCTGCAATTTACCAAGGTTCTTTTGTCTTCATTTCAGTTAACTCTCTGACCTGAAATGTTGACGGTTTCCGTCCTCACAGATGTGGTCTGACCTGCTGAGTATTTCTGTCATTTTCTGTTTTTGTTTCAGATTCCACTTATAAATCTCATCAATGTGTGATACAGCACATCCGAGCACCGCCATTTCTGCTCCTTGTCCGACACTAACCGGAAGTCCTTGCGGTTGTAGAAGTCCCAGGCGGAAGCGTGGCACACAACTTCTCGGTCCTTTGGCTTCTCGATCATCGACTTACTCCAGAACTCTCTCGGCATTGGGATGAGGCCAAGTGATTTGAAGAAATTATCTGATTCCTGAAACATTCTTAAAGGAGTCCATTTCTGTTCAAGAAAGAATCGGGTATTAAAGGCAATAGGGTCGGAAAGCCGAACAGCTCAGTGGTCCCTTTTCATCAGCCTGCTGGATGTCCATTTACAGTATTACAGAATATAGGATATCATCTTTCCAGGCCCTTTGTAAACAGCCCAACAACTGACAAGCACAGATGGAGTTAGGTGACAGCCTAAGCTACATAGAACATAGAACAGTACAGCACAGGAACAGGCCCTTCGGCCCACCACGTTGTGCTGAACTAATTAACTGAATGACACCTAATTCCTTCTGCCTGCAATGGGCCATATCCCTCCATTCATGTGCCTAAGAGCCTCTTAAATGCCTCTGTTGTATCTGCCTCCCCTGGCAGCCCATTCCAGGAACCCACCACTCTCTGTGTAAAATAATTTGCCCCGCACATCTCCTCTGAACTTTCTACGTCTCACCTTAAAGTCATGGCCTCCAGTACCAGGCAATTTGTCCCTGGGGAAAAAAGATACCGGCTGTCTACTCTGTCTATGCCTCTCATAATTTTATAAACTTCTATCAGGTCTCCCCTCAGCCTCCGCTGCCCCAGAGAAAACAACTCAAGTTTGTCCAACCTCTCCTTATATCCCATGCCCTCTAATCCGGGCAGCATCCTGGGAAACCTCTTCTGCACCCTCTCCAAAGCCTCCACATCCTTCCTGTAATGGGGTGACCAGAATTTAAAATGTCAAGTAACTGTGCAGTTGCCATGGTGTGGGCATTAGCTTTGGATTGCATTGTGCAATTAGATTGGAATCTCAGCCATGCAGGTAATGAGTTGTCATTTTGCGATGGATTGGTTTCGTTGGTACTGTTCAGAACAGCAGTAGGTCTGGACTCTCACTGCGATTAGACTGGGTTCTAAGAGCAGGGGTTGGATTGGGATCTGACTGTGCAGGTATTCAATTAGATATTGCTGTATGGGGTTTGACTTGGGATCTTCAGGGCTTCAAATGGGGTCCAACTGTGACATCTCACGGTGAAAGTATGGATTGGATTAGATTCAGCTCTCACTTTACAGGTGTTAAACTGTGATCTTGGTTGATTTGGGATCTCACGATGCGTGGGCTTGATTGGGATTTTGCTCTGTAGTGGTTAGATTGGGACCTTATTGTGTACGTTTGGATTGGGCCCTCCCCGAGTTGAGGTTGGAGAGTGGAGATTGTGCAGCTGGACGGGGTCTCACTGTAACTGGTTAACCTGGGGTCTGACTGTGCGATTGGGTTGTGATCTGATAGTGTGGGTCAGGAATGGGATCTTGCAGTGTAATTAGATTGGTTATGATATTGCAGTTGTTATATTGGTTATAATATATTTGTTATAATATTTGGCAAGAGTAGGTTTAGGATGTCACTGTATGATTGATTTAGATCCTGCTGTGTGAATAGATTTGGGGCTCACCGTGCAGGGGTGTGATGGTTGTAATAGGACGTCCCCATGCATGGATTGTATTGAGATCTCGCCATGTGATTGTGTTGGGATTTCAATGTGCAGTGGCTGCGTTGGGATCTCAATGTCCATGCGATGGTTTGTGATTGGCCAAACGGTGAGTGGATTGGGATCTCAGAGTGCATTGTTTCATTTGGGATCTAACTGAGCATGGATAGGATTGGGATCCCACCATGCAGATGTTGGATTGTATGGGATCTCAGTCTGTGGGCTTTGGGTGGGATCCTACCATGCATTGTTTGGATCGATATCACACTGGGTGATTCACCTGGGTTCTCACTGTCCAGGGTTTGAACTGTAAGGTGACTGTGCTGGGGACGGGTTGGGATTTCATTGAACATGAGTTGGATACTACCTCAGTGAATGGATTGGATGTGGATCTCTTTGCACAGGGATTGGGTGGGATCTCTCTGCAGAGAGATTGGGTGTGGATCTCTGCACAGGGATCGAGTGTGGATCTCTGCACAGGGATTGGATGTGGATCTCTCTGTGATTAGATAGCCAGCTCACTATGCATGAATTGAATTTGGATTATACTTTGTGCATTGGTGGGATTGAGATCTTACTGTGCAGAGTTAGAATGGGGTTGCCATGTGCAGGGTTTGGATTGTGTTCTTCCTGTGCAATTTGATTGGCATCCCACTGTGCAGGTGTCCATTTGGGATCTTACAGTGCATAGGTTGGAGTGTGGCCTCATTGTTCAGCATGTGGTTTGAGACAATGTGATTAGGTTGTCATCTGTCTGTGGAGGTGTTGAATTGGGATCACACTGTGCGTGTAGACAGGCATCTAACTTTGCAGGGCTTGTTCTGGGTGCTCACTGTGTGAGGGTTGATTTGGAATGTTACTTTATAGTTGTGAGACTGTGACCTTATTGTACTGGATGGGACTGAGACCTCACTGGGCAAGGGTTAGACTGGGATCGCACGGTGCTGCAGTTAATTGGGATAGTACTGTGTGCAGTGGCTATGGAATTCACTGAACAAGCATAGAATTGGGATTGGACTATGTAGTGGTTGGATTGTGATCTGCTGGTGCAGGGATCAGAATGTGATCTTACTCTCCAAGGCTTGTGGATGGGCTCACACTGTGAGGGGGATGGCTTGTGGATTCACAGGGCTCTGATTGCCAGCTCACTGTGTATGGGTTAGCTGGGAATGTCACTGTGGAGGAGTCAGACTGGGATCATGCTGCATGGACATCTGATCTCACTGTACAGGAATTTCAATGGCAACTCACTGTAGGGGGTTGAATTGAGATCTTACTGTGCAGGTGTTTGTTTGGGATCTTGCTGTGCAGATTTTGGTTGGGATCTTACTGTGCATATCATTGATTGGGACCACGGTGGTGTAGCGGTTAGTGTAACGTTTTACAGCGCCAGCGACCCGGGTTCAATTCTGGCCACTGTCTGTAAGGAGTTTGTACGTTCTCCCCATGTCTGCGTGGGTTTCCTCCGGGTGCTCCGGTTTCCTCCCACATTCCAAAGATGTACGGGTTAGGAAGTTGTGGGCATGCTATGTTGGTGCTGGAAGTGTGGCGACACTTGCGGGCTGCCCCCAGCATATTCCATGCAAGAAAGATACATTTCACTGTGTGTTTCAATGTACATGTGACTAACAAAGAAATCTGTTCTTATCTTATTGTGCATGTGTTGATCTGGGATCTTGCTTTGCAGGTGTTTGGTTGGGATCCCACCGTGCGTGTATTGTGTTGGGATCTTGCTGTGCAGGTGTTTGGTTGGGATCCCACTGTGCATGTAATAGGTTGGGATCTTGCTGTGCAGGTGTTTGGGTGGGATCTTACCGTGCAGTATTAGATTGGGATCTTACTGTGCAGGTGTATCGGTGTAGGAATGGATTGTGATCTTTGGCACCCTGGCTTACACTGCAGTCACTTTGTGTGGCTGTTGCTTTAGTGAGACCACATTTTACAGACCACAATTCACTTCCTCCAGCAGTCAAACTGAAATGCCCTCATCAGACTGACCTGTTTGATCATTTCAGGTGTGGCATCAACATGGCTGGCATTGGGATAGGGCGTCAGCAGATTGTAGATATTAATCCATGACTGGGCCCACATGTTACCTGGCGGTGTAGAAAGATAACATTAACCACAAACAATATCCAGAAAGTCTCACTATGCATCTGTTCAGACGTCTGCGCAAACTCCTCGTTATCAGCTCAGAACGTCAGCAGTAACTGTCGTGGGACCAACGTTGCCTTCTGGCCTGTCACTGTGGCACTGTCTTGGGGCTGAGAGTTTGGTGCTTCAGGCCTTTTTCATGAGCTCAAAATCTAATTTATTTTCCCAGCGTAGTACTGAGGGTGTGCTACAATACCCTGTGGATATGATATGGAACCAATGTCTAGTTACCCACCAGAGGATTTAAAACTCTCTACGGTATTAAATCAATCTTGAATGTACCTCTCCAGGGTTTCCTGAGTGGGCTATCCACCAGTAAAGACTGCATTACGGATTTAATTAAACTGTGGAATTTGGAAAACTGAAACTATAGCAGGGGATGCTAGAAACCTTCAGCAGGTCAGGCAGCAAGACCTGACCTGCTGAAGGCATCTTTTCTCGATGCTGCCCACATTGCTGAATAGTTCCAGTGCTTTTTATTTTTCACAGTATCACAGAAAAGTCACAAAGAGGGAGACCTTCGGCCCATCATGTCTGTGCTAGTTGAAAACAAACTACCCAGCTGAAGCCCACCATCCAGCACCGGATCCTTAGCCCTGCAGGTCACCACTCTTCAGATACACATCCCAGCACGGTTTAAGTGTGATGAGGATGTCTGCTTCCTCATAATTTCCTTCTAACATTCCTTATTTCCCTTATAAGATCCTCATCTTCCCTCTAATCCTTATACCAGTTATATACGTTCTTGACCCCTCTTATAAGGGAAATTGATCCTTCATATTTATTCTGGGTCACAAAGTCCTGGAGGTTTACAGCACAGAACACGCCCTTCGGCCCACCATGTCCATGCTGACCTTCTCGCCCATCTACGCAAACCCCATTTGCTTGCAATAGGTCCCTCATTAACTTCACACACCTCAATTAACTCAGCCTCCTCGGCTCCACAGAAAACAATTCCAGTCTATTCAGTCTTTCCTCATAGTACAGTCCTTGTAATGTCCTGGTGAATTCCCTCCACAACTTCTCCTGTGCAGTCACATCATTCCTGTGATGTTTCGACCAGAACTACATGCAGTGCTCAAGCTGTGGTATAACTGGATTTGTGCACAGTTCCACCATAACTTTCCTACTCTGCTTTATGGCTAATAAAGGAAAGCATCCTGTACTCCTCTGAAAGCACCTTACTGATGTCCGTATCTTCCCATTTAATGCACGTTCCCTTGTTGCATCACCTCACAGTTCCCCATATGTCTCTGTGGAACCCTACTGGTAACTGTCTTCCAGTTGGAAAGCTTTGTAACATCCATGTCGACTTCATAAAAAGGAATGTGCCTATCTATCCTGTCCATTCCCTTCTCAAAAAATTCAAACAAGTTAGTCCGTCACAACTTTCCTTTAATTGATGCATGTTGTCCGTCTTTGAATAATCTGCACCTTTTCTAAATAAAATCTCAGAACTGATACCAAAAACTTGTTCTCTATCAAAGTTAAACCAATTGGCCTTTAGTTAACTGGTTTACCCCTTCTGACTTTTTATTTGGCAGGGAGCGAGGAAAGATTATTGGATTAAATTGCATTTATTTCAATGCTAGAGGCCTGACGGGTAAGGTGGATGAACTCAGGGCATGGGACTGGGATATTATAGTCATTATGGAAACATGGCTAAGGCAGGGACAGCTAATTCTTCCAGGTGCCACAGGTGGGACAGAGATGGAGGAAAGAGAGGACGGGGAGTTGCACTTCTGATTAGGAGAACGTCACGGCAGTAGTCTGAGATGAAATTATTGAGGAGGAGCAGAAGATAAGAAGAGGATGATGACCTTGTTGGGATTGTACTATAGGTCCCCGAATAGTCAATGGGAATTAGAGGAACAAATAGAGGAGATTGTGGAAAATTGCAAGAATAATCGGATTGTCATAACAGGAGATTTTAACTTTCCTAATATAGACTGGGACTGCTGTAGTGCTCAGAGCTTAGATGAGGTGGAATTTGTTAAGTGTGTTCAGGAAAGTTTCCTCGTACAATATATTGAAGGCCCTAGCAGGGAGAGGGCAAAGCTTGATCTGCTCTTGGGAAATGGGGCAGGACAAGTGACTGAGGTGTCAGTGGGGGAGCACATTGGGACCGGTGATGTATTAGTTTTAAATTAGCTATGGGAAGGGACAGATCTGGTCCACAAGTTCAAGTTCTAAACTGGGGCAAGGCAAATATTGATGGTATTAGACAGGAACTTAAGTTGATTGGAGTAAGTTGATTGGAGTAGGTTGTTTGCAGACAAAGGGATGTCTAGTTAGTGGGAGGCTTTTAAAAGTGATGTATTGAGAGTTCAAGGTCTGCATGTTCCTGTTAGAGTGAAGGGAAAGGCTGGCAGGAGTAGAGAACCATGGATAACAAGGGATATTGAGGCCCTGACCAGGAAAAAGAAGGAGGCATGGGTCAGGTACAGGCAGCTGGGATCGTGAACCCCAGGAGGAGTATCGGGGTTGCAGGAGAATACTTAAGAAGGAAATCAGAAGGGCATAAAGGGGCATGAGCTAGCTTTGGAAGAGAAGATTAAGGAGAATCCAAAGAGATTTTATAAGTATATTAATGGAAAAAATGTAACTAGGGAGAGAATAGGACCCCTCAAAGACCAAAGTGGACAGCTATGTGTAGAGCCACAGGAGGTGGGCAATATCCTCAATGAATATTTCTCCTCTGTTTTTACCCTGGAGAAGGATGTGAAGACTTCAGACCTTGAGGTGGTTAATGGGGAGGTCTTGGGAATAGTCTGCATTACAGCAGAGGTGGTATTGGATGTCTTAAAACGAATGAAGGTAGATAAATCTCCAGGGCCTGATTAGGTATATCCAAGAACACTGTGGGAAGCTAGAGAAGAAATTGCGGGACCCCTGGCTGAGATGTATGCACCATCATTAGTGATGGGTGAAGTGCCAGAAGACTGGGGGGAGGCGAATGTTGTGCCTTTATTTAAGAAGGGCGGCAAAGAAAAACCTGGGAGGTATAGACCAGTAAGCCAAACATCTGTGGTGGGTAAGTTACTGGAATGGATTCTGAGGGATAAGATATACAAGCATTTGGAAGGACAGGGGTTGATTAGGGACAGTCAGCATGGCTTTGTCCGTGGGACATCACTTCTCATGAATTTGATTGAGTTTTTTGAAGAAGTAGCCAAGAAGGTCGATGAGGGCAGGGTGGTAGGTGTAGTCTAATATGGACTTCAGTAAGGCCTTTGACAAGGTTCTGCATGGTAGGTTGTTATGGAAAGTTAGATCACATGGGATCCAGGGAGAGCTGGCTAATTGGATGCAGAATTGGCTTGATGGTAGGAAGCAGAGTGTGATGGTGGAAGGTTGTTTCTCAGACTGGAGGCCTGTGACTAGTGGTGTCCCCCAGGGGTCAGTGCTGGGCCCATTGCTATTTGTCATCCATATCAATGATCTGGATAAGAATGTACAAGGCATAGTTAGTAAATTTGCAGATGACACTAAAATAGGTGGCATTGTAGACAGTGAAGATGGTTCTCAGGATTTACAGAGGGACCTTGATCAGCTGGGTACGTGGGCTGAGGAATGGCAAATGGAGTTTAATACAGATAAGTGTGAGGTGTGGTATTTTGGGAAGATATATGAGTGTAGGACTTTCACAGTGAACCATAGGGCCCTGGAGAGTGTTATAGAACAGAAGGACCTAGGAGTACAAGTACATGGTTCATGGTGTCACAGGTAGGCAGGGTGGTGAAGAAAAGTTTTGGTATGCTGGTCTTCATCAGTCAGGGTATTAATTATAGAAGCTGGGATGTTATGTTGCAGTTGTTGATGGTGCACTTGGAGAATTGTGTTCAGTTTTGGTTGCCCTACTATAGGAAAGATGCCATTAAGCTGGAAAGAGTGCAGAGGAGAATTACAAGGATGTTGCCAGGATTCGAGGGACTGAGTTATAGAGAGAGGTTGAGCAGGTTGGGACTTTATTCACTGGAGTGCAGGAGAATGAGGAGTGATCTTATAAAGGTGCATAAAATCATGAAGGTATAGATATGGTGAATGCGCACAGCGTTCTTCCCAGGATTGGGGAATCAAGAACTAGAGGGCATAGGTTTGAAAGGGGAGAGATTTAATAAGAACCTGAGGGACAATTTTTTCACTGAAAGAGTGATCAATATATGGAATGAGCTGCCAGACGAAGTGATTGAAGTAGGTACATTAACAACATTTAAAAGGCACTTGGACGGGTACATGGATAAGAAAGTTGAGAGGGATAGGAGCCAAACGTGGGGAAATAGGATGATCCCAGATGGGAATCTTGGTTGGCCTGGACCAGCTGAGGTGAAGGGCCTGATTCTACGCTGTATGACTCAATGACTCTATTTAATTATGAAATGTCAGCAGTCCTCTAGTTCTCTGGCACCATGATTGTCAGAGCTCTGTGATTTCCTCCCTTGCTCCTTTTAACAGACTGATATATATATATATTCCAACACTTCCCAATACTTTAACATAGTCACAGGGTCATAGACCATAGAGTTATACAGCATGGAAACAGGCTCTTTGGCCCAACTCGTCTATAACGACCAAGTTATCTGCCTGAGCTAGTCTTATTCTCCCCCCTTATGCCCATATCCCTCTGAACCTTTTCTATCCATGTACCTGTCTCAATGTCTTTTAAAAGTTGTAATTGTATCTGCCTCCACAGCTTCCTCTGGCAGCCCCTTCCATATACCCATTACCCTCTGTGTGAAAGAGTTGCCCTTCAGGTCACTTTTAAATCTTTTCCCTCTCATCTTAAACCTGCGCCCTCTAGTTTTAGACTCCCCTAGCATGGGATAAAGACTATGAACTTCCACTTTATCTCCGTCCCTCATGATTTTATACACCTCTAGAAGGTCATTTGTGTTACAAGGGAAAATGTCCCAGCCTATCCAACCTCTCCTTATGACTCAAGCCCTCCAATCCTGGCAACTCCCTTGTGAATCTCTTCTGCACCCTTTCCAGCTTATTGGCATCCTTCCTAAACCCAGGCGACCAGAACTGTGCATAGTACGGTCTCACCAACATCTCGTGCACCCGTAACATGACATCTCAGATCTTGTACTCAGTGCCCTGACTGATGAAGGCAAGCATGTCAAATGTTTTCTTCACCACCCTGTCTACCTGTGCATCATCCCTTGTTTGTAAAGACAGGTGCAGGGTCCTGCACATAACCTTCATCCCCACAGACGAGTCAGATTTGCATTTTCTAATTGTCCTAATAGGAGTTCACAGAGTTTCTTCCTCTTCCACTGTAGTGGTATTGGTATTGGTTTATTATTGTCACTTGTACCGAGGTACAGTGAAAAACTTGTCTTGCATACCAATCGTACAGGTCAATTCATTACACAGTGCAGTTACATTGAGTTAGTACAGAGTGCATTGAGGTAGTACAGGTAAAAACAATAACAGTACAGAGTAAATTTCACAGCTACAGAGAAAGTGCAGTGCAATAAGGTGCAACATCACAACAAGGTAGATCGTGAGGTCATGCCTTGTACAAATTAAACATCACTTTCTTAAGTTTATATCTACTGGTGAAATAATTGTCCATTTTCAAAGTTTCTTACCAAATCTCCCTCCAAGGCCCACAAATCTCAGCTGGCTAGCCTTGCTAACCCATCTCCTCTCTGGGTACTGTGACCTAAACTTCAGTTGGCGTTTGCAGTGTTGCACTGAACAATGTTGCGTTCTTGGGAGCACCAGCAGGAACCTCAATACGCACAATGCTTTGAATCTTTTTTACCAACAGAACGTACACCAAGTGAGCCCTCGTCTTCACCTGAGCTGCCATTGCAGGGTGAGCAGAGGGAACCAGGTGTGTCCGGACCAAGGAAGGGGAGAGAGTTTGGGGTTGGTGGAGAGGTTGTGGATTCAAAGAGGAGATTAGTGCGAGCTCAGTTGCTGGTGGTCAGTGATGTTGTGGGTGCATTGCAATCGTTTTTTGGGGAGGAGGAATAGAGTTTGGGAGGGGGCTTCCATTGTAGGGAGTCAGGGGAGGAACTCCATTTGATTGGGATGGGAGTGGAGTTGGGGATTTCTGATTGGTTGGGTGTCAGGGGAGTGGAGTTGGGAGGCTTCGGTCATTCAGGGTTGGTGGGTTGAATTGGGGTGGGGCTTTTTCTGACCAGTCAATGTGAGGGAATAGGGTCTGGGGGGGCTCAGATGGTGGCAGTGGGGTGAGTGTTGGGGGAGGGGCTTTGGTCAGTAAGGGTCGTGGGGTGGGGTCAGGGTTACTTGGGGGTCAGGGGAGTGAAGTTGGACTGACGTCTCTGTTTGGAGTTGAGGGAGTGGAGTTGGCGGGGTCTCTGGTCAATTGTGTAGAGGTGGATGGTTGGTGGGATGCATTGCCATCGGTTTTTGGGGAGGGGGAATGGAGTTGTTCCTTTCAAAACAATCTTCACCTCCCAACTCACAATGAACACCCCCGATGATGTCCTTGCTAATTCTCAGCCACCTCCTGGGTCCTTGTAACTCTCAGTCTCAATCACTCCGATCAGATTTCCAACCCACCCACAGCACAGGAACAATGTTAATTAAAAGCCAAAGCTTGGGTGGGGTTAGGTTGAAGCAAGCATGGGGGTCCTGCTGGGATTCAGTGTGAGCAGCAAAACCTGCTCCGAATTGCCCTCATTATACACCCCATCGATACTCTGGACTGAAAGCAATGCCTTGCTGGAATAAACTTTGTGAAAAACACGATGATGCTGGAGGAACTCAGCAGGCCAGGCAGCATCCGTGGAGAAAAGCAGGCGGTCAACATTTTGGGTCAGGACCCTTCTTCAGGACAGAAGATACGAAAAGGGGAAGACCAATATATGGGAGGGATCACAGAGGTGGAGCAGTGAGAGAGGGACTCACAAAGCTCCCATCGAAGAGAGGAAGAAAACTTCTTCAAAGCGGGCATCCTTGAAGAGACATTGACCGCCTGCTTTTCTCCACGGATGCTGCCTGGCCTGTTGAGTTCCTCCAGCATCATTGTGTTTATCATCTAGATTCTAGCATCTGCAGACCTTTGTTTCTCTAGAATAACTTTGTGATGCAAAGATCGATCTTACCTAAGAGATGGGCTGGGATTGGGCCCTTCAGGTTAATGTACTTGTCTCCATATTTCTTGTGTAATCCTCTCCTGACATAAGCGTGTAAGTTTTGGTACAGGGGCTTCAACTCATTGTAAATCTTCTCTAAATCTGCTTCAAAGGTCTTGGAATCATAGAACGACCTCCAGAATTCTCCTGCATCAGCGTGGCCTGGAGAAACAGAAAGGGAAACCAAATGGTAACTGCAGTATCACCAGGTAAAGCACGCGATAAATCAGCTCACAGTAACGGGCACACTGTAAAGATGCATTGATGGAATGGCACAATGGGCTTTGCACGGCCAATTCTTAGGCCAGCTCCTTACTAAATATGGACTCCAAGCTTCAACTTATTTTGGTGCGTAATGTCACTCAGAACATACCGGAGAAAATTGGTTTTTTAGAAATCTATGGCACGCTCTCCCTGCCTTGGAAGTGTGTGGCAGGACAATGTAGAGGGAGCTACACTCTTATAACAAGTGTTGTCCCTGATCTGGGAGTGTGTGATGGGACCGTGTTGAAGGAGCTTCACTCTGTGTCTAACCTGTTTTTTGGGGCCTTCATCCCTAGGTCCTCATTTTGTATACTTTCACTTTAACTTTTGTTTTAAAAATAATTTTACTTACATATTTTAAATTAAAATATTATCCTTCTTGTCCCGGATGAAACCCAGTTCCTGCCGCACCTACATATCAAATCTGTGCTTTACCTGTCCTTTGTTTGATGTAACCGTGATTAACCAGATCCAAACATAAAGTGATTGAACAGACTTTACAAGTTTATTCTATCTGAGTGCCATTAACTATATGGGCAGAAGGCAAAGCCAGACAGAAGAATTAACAGAAATTGCAGCTGTAAATGCTGCAATTTGTGATAACTAATCTTTGTCTTAACAAAAGAAGTAAAGTAACTAAAACCCCTGGTTTCCCTTCACCCCGGGGTCCTCACCATTAAGTGTTGCAGCCTTGTTGCTTAGCGTCACATATCTCTTGAAGTTTGTCCTCATTTTCTTTCCTGAAGCATCTCTCCATCCTTTCCAGGCAAACAGCAGCTCGTTGTAGTCGGTTGAAGTGGCCAAGATATGTGTCAGATCTGTGGATGACAGAAGGGTATGACACCTGCAGGAGCAGAGTCCAGGGCAGCAAACCTTCAGCACCTGACCACACTGGCCAGCACTCCACACTGCGGCAGCTCGGCACCCAGTGGAATTTCTTTATCAATAGTAATTTATTCACTTCTCTCTCATTTGCACTGGACCCTTGGTTCCCTAGTGTTCTGGGAGGTTTTTCTATCTTTTTCCATGAAGATGAACAGAAAGTATTCCTTTGGCATTTCCTTATTCCTCAAAATAAATTCTCCCGATTCTGTCCAAAGGACCTGCATTTGCTCTGCTTGTCTGTGCCTTTTTACATACCTGTCGAAGCTCGTACAGCCTGATTCTAGGTTTCTGATCAGTTTCTACTTTCCCTTTCTTATCAATTTCTTGGTGAATTCTAAATCACTCCCAACCCTCAGGTTTACTGTTTTATCTGTAACATCTTTATAAACCTTTTCCTTCGATATAAAACTATCTTTAACTTCTCTTATAGTCTATAGTTGGACCACTATTCCTGTTGTGTTTTCAAACCAGTATTATTTCTTTACATGCTACCCATTGCCTGCCCACAGTTAGACCCTTCAATGAAGTTCCCCCATCTACCGTAACCAGCCTGTCCCTCATATCTGATTAGATTACTCAGATTGAATTACAATCATGTTAAAACTTAATGTAAAGTTTCATCATATTATGGTCATCCTTTCCTATGAGTTCCTTTACATCAAGAGTATTAATTACCACTTTTTCATGGACACTATACTGGATCTAAAATAACTTGTTCCCTTGACAGTCCCACAACGTACTGAACTGGAAATCCACCTCATGTACATTCCAGGAATTCATCCTTTACATTAGTCCTAATTTGATTAGGTCAGTCTGTATGTAGATTAAAGTCCCCCATGATTACTGTATCATCCCTGTTTAATGCACCTCTGGTTTACTGCTTTATACCATCCTCTACATCACAACTGCTATTTGGAGGCCTATAAACAACTCCATCAGAGTTTTCTGCCCCCTGCTGTATTTTAAATTACCACACAACTGATTGTAATTCCACATCTTTTCTAACTACTGTAATGAAGTCATTCTTTCTACTCCACCTCCTTCTGCTTTTTGCCTTTCCCTCCCAAACGTTGATAGTCCAGGATGCCCCCGTTTTAGAAGGAAGCTCATTGTGTGTGCGTACATCTAATTTGCACACTTCTGCTGTGAGCAATCCCCCTGTTCTTGCAACTCCAGTGCACTCCCTGCGTGTGAGCTTCCTGGGTGTGAGCTGTTTCTGCTCTTGGTCTGTGCATGCACTTCCTCTGTGCTTTTCTCCTGTGTCCTCACTGAACATGTATGCTTTCCTGTTTGCATGGTCCTCTGCTGTTCAAATGCAGGGCAGCTCGGATGGTGGTTCCCACTGATGTACTTTCTATCAAGCAAACCCATTCTCAACTTACCACAGTGCAGCACACCCACTCTGTACACCAGGAATGGTATTGCACACCCACTCTGTACAACTGGAATGGTGTTGCACACACACTCTGTACAACTGGAATGGTGTTGCACACACACTCTGTACAACTGGAATGGTGTTGCACACACACTTATACAACAGGAAGGGCATTGCACACTATACCACAGAAACAGTGTTCCACCCTGTATAGCAAGAAGGGTATTGTACAGTCACTCTATACCTTTAGAAGTATTGCACACTCACTGTGTACATCTGGAGTAGTGTTGTACATTCGCTATGTACAGTTGGAATAGTGTTGCACACTCACTCTGTACATCTGGAATGGTGTTGCACACCCGCTTTGCACTAGGGGATTGAAACTTCTCTAGTACATGAACTGTGTTTAGTTGACGTGTGATAAAGTTGGTGAAACTGTCCCACTGCAGACTGTAACCTACCGGGGTCCAGGGGGTGACAGGTCCCGTTCTCTCGGCATACTTTAGCAACACTGTAGGTGGTCTCCATGTCAGACACGACTTTGTTCAACTGTAAAGAGAAAAATGAATTATTGGAATCCTGTACAGACCACACAAAACAAAGTACAAAGCCTGCAGAAGAAAGCAGTCAGTGAATTTTTTAATCTGAAAACCTGGGCATCACTGGCAAGCATTTATTGGTGATAGAGGCTGTGGTTTGCGACGTGCTACCAGATAGCCTGAGCAAGTAACTACAGTGCACATTGTAGTTGACACACACTGCAGTCATGGTGCACTGGTGAAGAAGTGAACACATATGTTAAGATGGTGGATGTGTGCTGCTTTGTCCTGGAAGTTGTCGAACTCCTTGAGTGTTGGAGCTACCCTCATCCAGGCAAGTGGAGAGTATTCCATTGCACTCTTGACTTCTAGATGGTGGAAGGGATTTGGGGTGACAGAAGGTGAGTCTCTCATCATGGTGCTGCTCAAGCATGCCCTTCTGCACTCCCCATTGACACAGGGTTGATATCCTGGTTTAACGATAATGCTAGAATGAGGAATATGCCAGGCCACAACGTTACAGATTGTAGTGGTGCACAGATCTGCCGATGCTGATGGTCCATAGCAGCTCATTGGATGCCCAGGTTTCAGCTCTCAGACCGGTTCTCAGTCAGTTCCACTTAGCATATTTGAGGCATGGTACAACATGCTGGTGATTGGTCATTTGCTTATTATTGTCTCATGTACCAAGGTGCAGTGAAAGGCTTTGTTTTGCACGCCATCCTGACAGACCATTGCACACATAAGTACTTCAAGATAGTACAAAAGGAAAACAATAACAGAATGTCCTCAGAGTAAAAATGGAACTTTCTCTCCGCAAAGACTATGGGGTGGTTACTTGCACCAGTTCTCGACAGCTACATCTACCACAGTGGCCTGCTGAGGATGAAGACAAGTCAGTTTATCCTTGGTGTTGGTTAACACACTACCTGCCAGAGACCCAGTCTATGGACTCAGCCCAATAAACCACGGGTACATCCCTCCCCACCATTGGTAGTATCTGCAGGAGGCGCTGCCTCAAGAAGGCAACATCCATCATCAAAGATCCCCCCCAGTCGGACCATGCCATCTTCTCACAGCTGCCATTGGGCAGGAGGTAGAGAAGCCTTAAGTCCCACACCACCAGGTTCAAGAACAGCTACTTCCCTTCAACCATTCAGTTCTTGAACCAACCAGCAAAACCCTCATCACCACAGTTTAGCGACACTATGACCACTTTGATCACTTTGCACTAAAATGTTTTTTGGTTGTGATTGTGTTCTTTCTTGTAAAAATTGTGTATAATTTATGTTTAATTTATGTTTTTCTTGTGAATGCTGCTGATATGATGCTATGTGCCTGTGTTGCTGCTGCAAGTAAGTTTCTCGTTGCATCTGTGCACACACGTACTGTGCACATGACAATAAACTCGACCTTGACTTTGACTTTGACTGATAGCTTTGTCCTTCTAGACCTGGCCAGTTGGTCCATGCTGGTGCTGCCAAGCTACTCCTGCGATGGATATTGAAGATCCCAGCCAGAAGACATTCGGTGCAGGTTTCTATGTTAACTATGTCAGGCCATTGCCTGACTAATCTGTGGGACAGCTCTCCCATTTAGGGCACCAGTTTGTGAGGAGGACCCAAGGGTGACTGGGCTGGTGAAGGTTTTGCCATATCTGAATTCAGAGCATGGGTCTACCTCGGTTTTTATCAGAATGCAGCCAGGAGTTACTGTGGTCGAGAGTCACATACACATGAGACTGCAGAAGGACATTAATGAAACAAAGGTTTTTATAACAGTTTGGTAGTTTTGTGCTCACCATTGCCAAGATTTCCCCAAGGAGATGGACAGGGAGGATAGTGAGATCAGGAAGGGGTAGGCTGATACTTGAGGGCAGGTTGATATCAAGAAGGAAGAGGCATTAGGGGGCTTGGGGAACATTACAGGTGAACAAGATCCTAGAGATAGGATCTATCCCAGGTTATTGAGAGAGGCAAGAGTGGAGATTTCTGCAGCTTTGACAGAGATCTTTGTATCCTCTTTAGCCACAGGTGAGGCTCCAGAGGATTGGAGAAAAGCCAATATTGTTCCTTTGTTTAAGAGGGGCAAAAGAGGAACCAGGAACTGATTGGCTGGTCAGCCTTACATCAGTAGCAGGAAAAGTACTGGCGAAGGTTCTTAGGAATAGGATCTGCTCACACCTGTAAAAGCATAGACATTAGGGATGGTCAGCATGCCTGTGTGGGGGGGAGGTCATGTTTTACAAACCCGACTGAGTTTTTTGAGGATGTAACAAAACTGATTGATGAGGGTAAGGCAGTGGATGTTAATTATATAGACATTTGTAAAGCAATCAACAAGGTCGCTCATAGTAGGCTGATCCAGAAGGTTAAGTCACATGGGATCCACAGTGACTTGGGAGATTAGATCCAAGATTTGCTTTGTCATAGAAGAGGGTTGTGGCGGAGGGGTGCTTTTCCGACTGGAGGTCTGTGACCAGTTCTGTTCTGTCAGGATCAGTGCTGGGGCCTCTGTTGTTTGTGATATATATAAATGACTTGGACGAAAATGTAGATGGGCTGATCGGTCAGTTGGCAGATGACACAAAAATTGGCGGAGTTATGGATAGAGAGGAAGGTCGTCAAAGGATACAGCAGGATCTAGATCAGTTGGAAATGTGGGTGTAGAAGTAGCAGATGGAGATTAATCTGGACAAATGTGAGGTTTTGCACTTTGGGAGGTCAAATACAAGAGGAAAGCACACAGCTAATGGCAAGATCCTTAGAAGAATTGGTGTACAGAGGGGTCTTGGAGTGCAAGTCCACAGCTCCCTGAAAGTGGCAACACAAGTAAATAGGGTGGTAAAAAAGGCATACGGCCTGCTTGCCTTCATTGGTTGGGGCATTGAGTATAAAAGTAAGGAAGTCATGTTGCAGCTATATAAAACCTAGGTTGGGCCAATTTATTGTGTTGAGTGCTGGTCACTGCACTACAAGAAGGATGTGGAGGCTTTAGAGAGGGTGTAGAAGAGATTCACCAGGATGTTGCCTGGATTAGAGAGTATTAGCTATGAGGGGAGATTAGATAAACTTGGATTGTTTCCTCTGGAGCACTGGAGGCTGAGGGCAGACCTGACAGAAGTACATAACATTATAAGAGGCAGAGAGAGGCTAGAGAGTCAGGGTCTTTTTCTCAGAGTGGAAATGCCAAATACTAGAGGACATAGGTTTACGGTGAGAGGGGAACAGTTTTTTTACACAGGGAGTGGTAGGTGCCTGGAACGCACTGCCAGGGCAGGTGGTGAAAGCAGATATGATAAGAACATTTAAGAGGCATTTAGACAGACACACGAACAGGCAGGGAATGGAGGGAGATAGACCATGTGCAGGCAGATGTGCAGTTTAAATTGGCATTATGCTCAGCACAGAAATTGCGGGCCGAAGGGCCTGTTCCTGTGCTGTATCCTTCTATATCTGTAATTTATCTTAAACCTGAATTTAAATTCCACAGCTGAGATGGTGAGATTTGTGGCTTATGTGTCCACTAATCAACCACCATCCTGTGTCAGTCAACTTAACCTTCCTAATTTGTTTGCTCTGAAGAAATCTTCAAATCCCAGCAGATTAATATTAAATAAACAGTGAAGTTAGAGGGAAATTTCATTGCCAGAAAATAAAAAATGTGAAATAAGTGATCAGTGAGGGTACTAAAATGATGGGAACAATCCACTAAAAGCTTCAGGAGTTGACAGAGAGAGTGATTTGAATTCAATGTTCGACTACACAGCTGATAATCATGCAGTGCACTGCCAGAGCAACTACAAACCCATTTATATACACAATTTAAACATTCTAAAGCATTGATAATCCATACTAAATATTCTGCAGTGGAATCAGTACTCTGTGTACGGTGCAGTACAATGGGCAATTCATACTGAATAATGGACAATTTACAGTGAACACAGCAGGGTGCAGTTATCAACTCTCAGCACATACTGTAAGGGCCTGTAGGTTATCTTCTGTGATCACAGTAAGGGTTGGCAGAATAGTTAGATAATTTATGGCACAATTGGTCATTTAATTGAATATTAGAAGGGAACAATTTGTAATTCATGTTGAATTATAACATGACACAAGTGGTAATTGTTCTCCTTAAATCACTCTGTTTCCCAGACCCCTTCCACTGTGTGTTGATGTGGCTTCTCGGGTTCCCCACGTTTGCTGCTGGGACTGGGTGATCTGACCCCAAAAGCACTTTACCTGCCGATAGAAAACCTACACGCCATCCCTTCTTTAATCCTCCCATCTACCAATAACCTTGTCGGGATGTGCTTGATTCTCAGGAATACCACGATGGTTTCTGCAAACATAGCAAAATGCCGAATAGGTAACTAATAAATGTAATTCTCATGGTGAGAGAGCCATGTCCATTTGGGATAAAGTTCAGGGGCTGCACACTAAGTTTTCTATTAGCCAAACTTAAACTGGCTTCTGCAGCTGCACACTTGATCATTTCTTGTTTGGATATGGATGGATTATTGTGGAACCCTTAGAATGGATGTGTCCCAGTGTACTGTTGTCCTTTGAAGGAGAAGGGAAATTCATGCTGATCTGTCCACACTCAGGTAGATTGAAAACAATGAGGTCTGTAACATGATACTGCTGCTCAACTTGGTGCAGCACTGATTACATCTACCACAGCAGTGACCATTGGACACACGCAGGAATGTTCTTGTTTCATACTCTATAAATCGCCATTCTCCATGATCTATCTAGTTTCTTAATAGGTCAGATTGGTGACTTTATGTGCATTTCTGGAGGTGGTAAAACCCACTGCACCACGAGGAACCTCACTTCCAGCTTGAAATCCCTTTCTCTGGGTAAATTACATGGACTCTGGGATTTTCCTAGATTTTCCCTCTGCCATCATCTCTGCTCCTGATATCCTGCTCTAGTTGCCCCTGTGTTGGACAAATGTCCCCCCTCCTACTCTACAACGTCGTCCCTCTACTCCAGGGCTTCTCTATCCCAATGTTTCCCAGTCAAATGCTCCCTTTCCTGAAATACACCCTTCCACAGCCATCCTCTGACTGCCCTTCACTGCCTTTCCACAGACATCGATTGACTAGGCCTACCATGAAGCCATTTGTTTCTGCACAGTCTGATCCCAATCCTCCTCTCTGAGAGCACAGCCACCAAGTCCCAAGTGGTCCCTTTTGTAAGCGGAGGGATGTTCATACCACACCAGCAATATGTTTCCTGTGGATCATCCCAAAGAATAAGCTTCACACTGCTGCACCAATTGGAGGTCCATTGGTCCTTCTCTGGACCATGCTGAGAGAGGCCCCTGTATCTCCCAGGTATTCCTATTTAACCCATGTTTGACCATCTGTGGCTGTCATATCTAAGTAGGCACAGGTACGATGTGTGACCGTTACAGCTATTTCATTGCTCAGTGAAGGTTCCTATCTCCTTCCCAGGTGGAGTTGCAGGTCTGACCCACCACCTTCCAGGGCTTTGGCCAGTGGGACTATCGGATACTGTTCTCTCACTCCCAAGATTCTTTCTCCATCGTTCCCGATTCCTTGATGCTCAGCATTCCTGAACCATATACCTGTTGTTTATCCCCATTTAGTTTCCTCAACGATGGTCCCTCTAATTTGACTCCTTCCTAATTCCACCTTTTCCCTTGGCACCGTCTAGGGGCTGGGTCAGGAGCAGTCAGGGGTTTTATTCCCTGTATTTTCCCCTCTTTCCAACTGCTCCCGTCAGCCTGAAGAAAAGCATCTAGATTGAAAAGCAGCCAACAGAGAGGTGTGTGGGTCTTTGAGGGGACAGCTCTAGCTGTTGAAACTATGGCCGGTGACACCCTCCTGCCTCACTGGTAATGCAGCGCACATACAAACAGGCACCAACCAAGTATGAGGGAGGACGATCGGTGCTTGAATCACACTCGGGGAGCCTGGGATCAGGGGTGGGAGGTGGGAGTCACGTAACAGTCACGTGCTGAAGTGGTCTGCTGCCCAGGCAAGGCTGCTGAGTAGAGAAAATGGGATCAATCATGGGTTGTGGTCTTGGTACTGGTATTGGTTTATTATTGTCACTTGTACCGAGGTACAGTGAAAAACTTGTCTTGCATACCGTTCATACAGGTCAATTCATTACACTGCGCAGTTACATTGAGTTAGTGCAGAATGCATTGAGGTAGTACAGGTAAAAACAATACCTTTCTGACTCTCTCTTGGTGGCTAAGTCTTTAGGATATTGAATGTCACATGACTTCTGCATTCAGCTAGCTGACCCTTCCCTTTACCTACTCCCTCTCCCAACTCGCTTCCAGTACAGGACACAGCTGGAGGGCACATGGTTGAAAGTCAGCCCTGGACTTTCGTGTGAATTCAGCAGATCGTTGGACTGGCTTGAGGGTCCCAGACTTTGGGGAAGGACTCTCCAGGGGATGTGGTAACCTTAGAAGCAGGGGCTGGTGGGGAAACTTATAACAGGTACTTCCTATTCAATGTTTCTGACTATGGTGGAGAATGGGGTGGGGGAATCAGGAGAAAGAAACCTCCGTGAAATGGGGCTCAGCAAATTGTCAGGGCACCCCTGAAATGGTCGGTTGACACAAATGCTGGGTTCCCCTTTAAGTGTCGAAGGGTGGCGTGTTCAACAGAGATAAAGTTCTTCAATCTTCCAAATGAGTTCTGATAAGGAACAACAATTGTAAATGAGTACAAGCTGAATGTATTTATTCAAATTTCCAATGAAGTTAGATATGAATTGTTTAAACACAGCAACACTTATAGCTCATGTATAGCAAGTGAAAAGTGCCAACAAATGAGGCAAACAAAAACCAAAACACAAGAATGGTAGGGACCACTGCTACTTGGTAGCCTGTGGGTTTTGAGCCCAGTCTGAGATCCCGATCTTCAAACCTGCTTTTCCTCAGTTGTGCAGAGGCTTTGAAGCTGATGGTGGATCACAAGGTGAAGTCAATGAGGAGAGGATCCCCTCTTGGGTGTGTCTGAGTGTGAGCTGTGGGTGAGGTGGACTGGGAAGAGGTGAGCTCTGTATGAAAGAGGCAGTCTAGCCCCCAGCCTGTAGTGCACAAATCCCTGTGCCAAGGGACTGTTCTCCATGCCCAGCCTCTTGATCAGTATCGGGATCAAAGAGTTGGGGGACTCCAGGAGTTACATTCAGTCTTGAGTCCAGTTCATCTGGCTTGTGGTTGGACTGCGGGGAGAACCAGCTAAATGAGAGTTGTGCCTGCCATGAAGTTCCCAAACAGCAGGGCTGGCAAAGGCCTGGTGCAGGGAACCAAAGGCTCGCTCCTCCGATAACCTGCCTCCCATCCTGCATCCTGGAGATCTTCCTGGCAGCCCGGGAAGGAACATGAGGCACTCCATCTCAGTGTTTCCAGCTGAAGGTGGTGGCAGTGCTTCAGGTTTGTCCTTGGTACTCATGAACTGGGCACCATTGATGCTTTCACTGAAACATACGAGAGGATGGGCTTTACACCCAACACTTGCGAGACAAAGGTCCTCTGTCAACCTACCCCCACCGCACCACATTGTCCTCCCACAATAACGGTACCTGATGACACCCTGGAAAATGTAGACCACTTCCCACCTCTTGGCAAAGGCGGATATAAATGATGAAATTCATCGCTGCCTTCAGTGCACCAGCACAGCCTTTGGTTGACTGAGGAAAGGGGTGTTTGAAGATTCAAGACTTCAGTCATGGTCTACTGGGCAGCAGTGCTCTCTGCCTTCATGCTTTTGCTGTGTCTGTGGGTCCCACATTGACCTCATCAGTCACCTCTGAACCCACAGAGCAGGAGTGGAAACAAATCACCTTCAATATCAAAGGACCACTTGAGAGGAAGGAATTTACATAAGAAGGGGCACCTTACTGCAGTAACACAACACTAACCTCCTTCACTTCTGCTTCAGGGAGTGCCGACTGACCAATGTCACTCAGCTTCTTCAGAATGCGTTTGATTTCTTGGTTCTGGAAGTCTGTGTAATCGAACTCACGAGCTTTCAGCCCGTACTTTAGTGCATGATTGGACAACTGCAGGCTCTGCTCCAACTGATGGAAGAAAAGAAGTCTTTATAAGATCTTTATTGGTCACACGTACATCGAAACAAACAGTGAAATGCATCTTTGCATAGAGTGTTCTGGTGGCAGCCCGCAAGTGTCGCCACGATTCTGGCGCCAACATAGCGCGCCCACAACTTCCTAACCCGTACGTTTTTGGAACGCGGGAGGAAACTGGAGCACCCGGAGGAAACCCATGCAGACACGGGGAGAACGTACAAACTCCTTAGAGACAGCGGCCGGAATTGAACCCGGGCCACTGGCGCTGTGATAACGTTACGCTAACCACTTCACTACTGTACTGTACCGCGCCTGGATGTTTTCAATCTGTGCCATATGGATTGAACACAAGTACAGTATTTATATACACACACACACACACACACACACACACACACTCATTCAAACATGTATATTGCTATCAGGAACACATATTTCAGCATGAACATGCATACTTACAAGCATGCACCATCTCCATGGAGACACACACTGTCACATGCAGTGACACTCAGACATTCTGTAAGTATCTGTGCGCTTGCAGACACATGCTTATTCCCTCATGCACACAATGCAACTAAGATCAGGTGACACCTCTCCCCACCCCTCACCCCCTCCAGTTCACTGGGTGCTTCTTAATGCACTTCAGTGTAAGATCATGTTGTGGGTGCAGTCAGTGCTTCATCAAAGCTCTTGATAGTTTCCCATTGGCCGGGCTATGTTAAAATTCTGTGTCGGTCTTCACGGTGGAGGACACGTCTAACATGCCAAGAGAGATATTATGGATGCGATGGGAGGTGAGGACCTCGATACAATCACTGTCAGTAAAGGGGTAGTGCTGAGAAAACTAGAGGGCCTAAAGGTAGACAAGTCCCCTGGTCCTGATGGGATGCATCCCAGGGGACTGAAAGAAATGGCAAATGGCAAAAGTTATAATAGATGCATTTGTGATAATTTACCAAAATTCTCTGGACAGGTCCCGGCGGATTGGAAGACAGCGAACGTCACGCCACTGTTTAAAGAAGGATGTCGTCAAAAGGCAGGTAACTATCGGCCAGTTAGCTTAACGTCTGTAGTCGGGAAAATGCTTGAAGCTATCATTAAGGAAGAAATAGCGAGACATCTAGACAGAAATGGTTCCATCAGGCAGATGCAACATGGATTCAGGTAGGGCAGGTCCTGTTTGACAAACTTACTGGAGTTCTTTGGGGATATAATGAGCACAGTGGATAGAGGGGAACAGGTGGATGTTGTATACTTGGAATTCCAGAAGGAATCTGATAAGGTGCCGCATAAAAGACTTATCCATAAGGATGCATGGAGTTGGGGGGTTATGTATTAGCATGGATAGAGGATTGGTTAACCAATAGAAGGCAGAGAGTTGGGATAAATAGGTGCTTCTCTGGTTGGCAATCAGTGGTGGGCAGGGTGCCACAGGGGTCAGTGCCGGGCCCATAACGGTTCATGATATACATTAATGATTTGGAAAAGGGGAGCGAGTGTAGCGTGTCTAAGTTTGCTGATGACACTAAACTGAGTGGAAGAGCAAATTGTGCGGAGAGTCTACAGAGTGATATAGATAGGTTAAGTGAGTGGGCAAGGGTCTGGCAGATGGAGTACAATGTTGGTAAATGTGAGGTCATCCACTTTGGAAGGAAAAATAGAAGATCATATTATTTAAATGGTGAAAGATTGCAGCGTGCTGTTGTGCAGAGAAACTTTGGAGTGCTTTGCATGAATTGCAAAAGGTTGGTTTGCAGGTGCAACAGGTTATCAAGAAGGCAAATAGAAAGTTTGCCTTCATTACAAAAGGGATTGAATTTAAGAGCAGGGAGGTTATGTTGCAACTGTACAGGGTACTGGTGAGGCCACACCTGGAGTACTGCGTGCAGTTCTGGTCTCTTTACTTGAGGAAAGATATACTGGCTTTGGAGGCAGTGCAGAGGAGGTTCACCTGGTTGATCCCGGAGCTGAGGGGGTTAGCCTATGAGGAGAGATTGAGTCGCCTGGGACTATACTCGCTGGAATTCAGAAGAATGAGAGGGGATCTTATAGGAACATATAAAATTATGAAAGGGATCGATAAGATACAGGCAGGAAAGTTGCTTCCACTGGTAGCTGAGACTAGAACTAGGGGTTTCACGGGAATAGATTTAGGACAGAGATGAGGAGGAACTGCTTTTCCCAGAGAATGGTGAATCTGTGGAACTCTCTGCCCAGGGAAGAAGTAGAGGCCACCTCATGAAATATATTTAAGACACAGTGAGATTTTTGCACAGTAGGGGAATTAAGGGTTCTGGGGAAAAGGCAGGTAGGTGGACCTGAGTCCATGGCCAGATCAGCCATGATCTTACTGAATGGCGGAGCAGGCTTGACAGGCCAGATGGCCTACTCATGCTCCTATTTCTTATGTTCTTATCTAGTTCCAGGATCACAGACATAGTATATTGTGTGTTTACAAGGGTTGTTCTGCGGAAGTCTAAAGTCCATTGGCAAGCTGTTCTCTTGGACAATGGCAAGGATGACTCTATGGTAGTTTACTGTGAATCAGTAGATCCTTGCTGTTGTGGCTTATTATCAATGATGCCTGTAATTCATTTGGCAGGACTCACCAGATTATCTAAAGAGTTTAAGTTCTGCCTTCTATCGCACGCCTCGTGGTCTCAAGCAAGGAACTGAAAAGATCTGCTCTGTATTACAGGCACTGCTCATTGGGCAATGAAATGGCCAATCTTCTCAGCAAAATAACTGCCACCCATCACCTTCAGTTTGGCCAAATAGTTTGGGCATTGAGTGCAGGCACGGAGGGTGAACATACCACAATCTTGTTGTTATGTTCAGTAATGTTGGTGTTATATGTCCATGAGGCCTCTGTGTAGTTGTACAACACCTTCTCGGACACTGTGTTGTACTCATTAACAAAGATCTTTGCCTTATTTTCATCAGTGATTTTACCTGTAAGAAACCAGAAATGAAATAAGTCATGGGTTGACAGGAGCAACAACAACTTGCATTTATATAGCTAGTTAGCATAGTAAAACAACCCAAGGTTGGGACACATTCAGACAAAACCTGCCACCTGGGAGCCGACAGCCTGATCGTGAAGTATGTTTTATGGAGTGTTCATGGGGAGGCGGAGAGGCTCAGTGACAGAATTCAAAAGCTCAGGGCATAAGAAGTTAAGAGCCTGGCTTCTGGCAGGGTGATGGGAAGTGGGAATGCCTTAGAGGACTGCAAGAAAATCAGAGGGCTTGCAGCTGGAGGGTGTTACAGAGATAGCAATAAAGGTGGTGTCTGTGCCAGGAAAGCAGTGTTAAACTGCTGCCACTGTCGAACTGAGTGCCAACAGGGTGACCGCGCTACTCACAAGGTGGACATTCTTTGGCTGCCTTAGGTCTGTATTTGGCCACCGGGGACAGTAACGGGCTGATTAAGGAAATGTCAACGCAGTGCATGTTGCCTTGAAGACTGAGGAATCGTGGGCATCATGCCCAGCAGCAAGTTGATGTTACCAACAGATCATGGGCCTTCATTTGCCAGTGTAACAACAGCATCAAGAGCAGCCATCTCCAAACCTCAGTGCAACGATTCAACATTCAGACCAGGGATAAGACAGAAATTGAACTGAGCTAAGAGCAATCCTTTGGGCTTAACTGGGTCACCATACAAATGGAGATAGTCTGCCCATTATAAAGTGAATCAATTTTGGCTCTAGTTATTCACTGTGCACAGAGGTTAACATTTTAGCTGAAACCTGTAGTCAAAGATCCAACCCCTGCTCCAGCAGACATGATACGCAGTCCTGGAAGTTGACAGCAGTAAACTCGAAACACGGTGGGAAGGAAAGCAGGGAGTTGATGATTAATTGGGAAACCTGGAATTCTGGGTTGTCATACATGCTGTGGAATTTTGACTACATGCCATCCTTGGATCGGCGGTAGGAAAAGCGAATGCTGTGTTGGCATTCTTTCGAGAGGTACAATGTATAAAAGTAAGGAAGTGTTGATGAGGCTTTATGGGGCACTGGTGAGATCTCATTTGGAATATGGTGTGCAGTTTTGGGCCCCTTATCTTATGAAGGATGTGCTGATGTTGGAGAGGGTTCAGAGAAGATTTACGAGGATGATTCCCAGAATGAAAGGCCTTACATACAATGAGCGTTTGTCAGCTCTTGGACTGTACTCACTGGAGTACAGAAGAATGAGAGGGGACCTCATAGAAACATCTTGAAAGTTGAAAGGACTGGACAGAGTTGATGTGGCTAAGCTGTTTCCCTTGGTGGGTGAGTCCAGGACTATAGGACACAGTCTTAGAATTAGAGGATACCCATATAGAAAAGAAATGAGAAGAAATTTCTTTATCTAGAGGGTCGTGGATTTATGGAATTCTTTGCCACATACAGCTGTGGAGGCCCGATCATTGGGGGTACTTAAGGAGGAGATTGATAGGTATCTAATTCATCAAGGTATCAAGAAATATGGGGAAAAGGCTGTAAATTGGGTCTAGGTGGGAATAGTTTAGGTCATGGTGAGGTAGTGGAGCAGACTCGATGGGCCGAATGGCCTACTTCTGCTCCTTTGTCTTGTGATCTTGTGATCCTTCTTATTTTCAGCAGGAGTCCCACCTGGAAAGCCTTGGCTCTGGATTAGGTGGAGAGTTCCCTGGAGTAGGCCAGAGCCATGGGTACGGCTGAGGAACCAAGGAGGAACCAAACTGAGGGAGAGTGGGGGAGTTATTCCTGGTGTCCTGGCCCACATCACTGAAAAGCAGATTCCACATTCCATAATTCAGTATGACCTAAGAGGAGGTCATTTCAGCCAAATGAGTCTATATAGTTTCAAGGAGAATCCCATTCCTTCACTAATTTTCCTTGTAACCCATTTTCTCCTTATTACCATAAACTCTCCCCAGATTTTACCGCACACCAACACCTCCGCCAATGAACCTACCAACCTACGTGTCCTTGGGATGTGGAAGAAATTGAAGCACCCAGGGGAAACCCACTGGGTCACATGGAGAACATTCAGACTCCACACAGACAGCACCTGAATTCAGGAATGAACCCAAGTCGCTGAGCTATGAGGTAGCAGCTCTGCTAACTGTGCCACTGAAAACCAGGTGAGCTGATCATTGAGTCTTTGTTCTGTAAGGGACCTTGTGTGCCCAAAACAGCTGCTGCCTTTTCTAAACAACAGAACTGACAACATTTTAAAAAGGCAAAATACTGAAAACACTCAGCTGGTCGGGCAGCATCTATGGAAAGAGAAATAGTTAATGTGTCAGGTCTGGGATCCTTCATCAGGGAAGGGTTCTGAACCCGAAACCTTAACTGTTTCTCTCTCCAAAGACACTGCCTGACCTGCTGAGCGTTTCTAGCATTTTCTGTTTTTATTTCAGATTTCCAGTGTCTGCAGTTTTGTTTTATTTTCATCACTTCATTGGTTGAGACATGGATTCAGCCAACTTAAAGTTGGTAAAAGTGCCAGATTATTACGTTGTTTTCAAGGGTAAAGGAAGTCACTCTATATGCACAGCAAGGTGAGCTCTTTCAACTGATTGATGTTCCTAAGGAAAGCTAAAATTGTTCCATTTGGTGTCAGGCCCGGCTCTGCAGAGCATGGTCTTCAAGTGTGATGTTGGGAATGAACCGTGATGACCAGTGATTGGTAGGAGACTGCAGTCAGCTTACACATGGGGCTTGCCTTTACTTTCAGTCCGTCTGGGAGTCATTGTCGAGGGTATTATTTCCATTGTTGATTCTTAAACTGGTTGGTGATAAACCTCCCCACCTCCCTCCCTCTATTCCATGATCCACCTTCCTATTAGATTCAACTTCAGCCCTTTGTCACTTCCACCAATCACCTCCCAGTGTCTGACATCATTCTTGCCTCCACCTGCCTATCACCCCCCCCTCACCTGGATCCACCTATCACCTGCCAGCTCTTGCTCCACCCCTTCCCTCCACCTCTTTATACCGGCTATCCATCCTCTATTTTTCAGTCCAGATGAAGGGTCTGGACCTGAACGTCGACTGTCCATTTCCCTCCGCAGATGCTGCCTGACCCGCTGAGTTCCTCCAGCACTTTGCGTATCGCTGTGATAGACCTGCTCATTTATCATCTGGGTTGCGAGGGGCTTTGTTACTTTCATATCATACAAAAACCATTACATATATAGCAACTGTTGTTCTCAGGACATCCTGGAGTGTTTTACAACCAATTAGTCCTTTTAGATGTTGCCACTGTTCTGAAGCAGGGGGAATGCAGTAACTAATTTAGTATAGCAAGGAACTGCTGGGTGAAAAGAGTTTTCTTGTTCATCTACCACTAAACTAGTCATCATGTGTTACAACAGATAACACAGTTGTTGACTCGTCTGGACAATGGATCACCGCTTACCAACACCAGCAGTGGGGAACTATGATTCAAGGGGCCCGAATTCAGCCCTCCCCACCAAGCCTGCAAAGGTCTTGTCTCAAACTATCTAATGTTATATCACAGAAGGTACCTAATCCTATTGAGCTTCAGGACAGAGTAATCCAAAGCACTGGTTCTACAAGTTCTACCTGCACTGACTGCCACACATGCCTAGTAAGTAGTAAGTGAGCCAGCTGATTTGACTATTTTTCTTTAAATAACATATCTATAAAACTGAATAAATCAGAAAAATAAGCCATGGCTGACAAGATTATTGAACGTGATTGAATCAAGGTGATTGGCTACTGTAACCGGCTTGGAGCTAAGCAGCTCTGAGCCCACCATTTCCCATGCCCACTTCCATTTCAGTTGGTACTTACCAATGCCATTTGGGTATCCCTCAGGGACAGGGGGACGCCAATCAAAGTCAGGCCACCCCAGCTGTTCACGAGTTTTGTTGTTTTGCTCCATCAGCCACTTGGTGACAGGTTTGAAATACTCCAGCAGGGCAGAGGCATCCATTTTATTACTGCCTGTAAAACTCTGAAGGACATCCTGCCAAGGTTTTGAAGCGCCGACCTTCAGTGCGTCACTGAAAAAGATACCACAAGATGCAGTTAAGCTTCATTGTAGAGGACTGGACAAACAATCATGGGTTGACTTCTTCTGTGGTTAGGATTATGGTTTAGAAGGTTGTAGCAGAAACTCCTGGCTGGTTCGAACAGCTGTAGGTTCTAGGATCATACTCATCGCTTGCTTTTTCCAACTTGAATGAAACTACTTCATCATTTCTCCGAAATGTTTCTCTGTTCATTTTTCAGCTGTCACTAAGAGAGCCGTGCTGGTGTTGTTAAGTGGTGCCCACATCACAGTCTTCAACTTGGGTTGTCAGAAAGGCTGGATGATTGGTTCTTGGTGTGCTTCAGCCCACATTGTGCATGATAATTCATTTATGATTTATACATTGAAAAGGTTCCAGCTGTTCAAAGAGTTTCCATAGAACCATAGAACCATACAGCACAAAACAGGCCCTTCGGCCCACTGTGTCGTGCCATCCATCAGACCACCCTCACACTACCTAACCCCTTCCTCCCTCATATCCCTCTATCTCACGTTCCTCCATATGCCTATCCAACAAGCTCTTGAACCTGTTCAATGTATCTGCCTCCATCACCACCCCAGGCAGTGCATTCCATGCACCAACCACTCTTTGGGTGAAAAACCTCCCTCTGACATCTCCCCTGAACCTCCCACCCATAACCTTAAAGCCATGACCTCTCGTCTTGAGCATTGGTGCCCTGGGAAGGAGGTGCTGACTGTCTACTCTATCTATTCCTCTCAATATTTTATATACCTCTATCATGTCTCCTCTCATCCTCCTCCTTTCCAGTGAATAAAGCCCTAGCACCTTAAGCCTCTCCTCATATTCAATACCCTCCAATCCAGGCAGCATCCTGGTAAATCTCCTCTGCACCCTCTCCAACGCCTCCACATCCTTCCTATAATGAGGCGACCAGAACTGAACACAGTACTCTAAGTGTGGCCTAACTAGAGTTTTATAAAGCTGCATCATAACCTCGCGGCTCTTAAACTCAATCCCGTGACTTATGAAAGCCAACATCCCATTGGCCTTCTTAACTGCTCTTTCCACCTGTGAGGCAACTTTCAATGAACTGTGAATATGAACCCCCAGATCCCTCTGCTCCTCCACACTGCCAAGTACCTTGCCGTTTACCCTGTACTCTGCCCTGGAGTTTGTCCTTCCAAAGTGTACCACCTCACACTTCTCAGGATTGAACTCCATCTGCAACTTGTCAGCCCAGCTCTGCATCCTATCAATATCCCTCTGTAAGCTCCGACAGCCCTCCACACTATCCACAACACCGCCTATCTTAGTGTCGTCTGCAAACTTACTAACCCAGCCCTCCACCCCCTCATCTAAGTCATCTATAAATATCACAAAAAGTAGAGGTCCCAGAACCGATTCCTGCGGGACACCACTAGTCACTGCCTTCCAATCCGAGGGCACTCCCTCCACCACAACCCTCTGCTTTCTACATGCAAGCCAATTCCTAATCCACACAGCCAAGCTTCCTTGGATCCCTCGGCCTCTGACCTTCTGAAGAAGCCTACCATGAGGAACCTTATCAAACGCCTTACTAAAATCCATGTAAACCACATCCACCACACTGCCCTCATCAATCTTCCTCGTCACCTCCTCAAAGAACTCTATCAGGCTTGTGAGGCAAGATCTTCCCTTCACAAAGCCATGCTGGCTGTCCCTAATCAGTCCATGATTCTCAAGGTGTTCATAAATCCTATCCCTTAGAATCCTTTCTAACAGCTTACCCACCACAGACGTGAGACTCACCGGTCTATAATTCCCTGGCCTATCCCTATTACCTTTTTTGAACAAGGGGACCACATTTGCAACCCTCCAATCCTCGGGCACCACCCCCGTGGACAACGAGGACTCAAAGATCCTTACCAGCGGTTCATCAATCTCCTCCCTAGCCTCTCGAAGCAGCCTGGGGAAAATCCCGTCAGGCCCCGGAGATTTATCTGTCTTAATATTATTTAACAACTTCAACACATCCTCTCTCTTGATATCAACAACCTCGAGAACATTACCCCTACCAGCACTCCCTTCCGCATCATCAAGACCACTCTCCCTGGTGAATACCGAAGAGAAGTACTCATTCAGAACTTCTCCCACTTCCGCTGCCTCAAGGCAAATTCTCCCACCTTTGTCCTTAGTCGGACCTACCTTTACCCTAGCCATCCTCCTACCCTTCACGTACTTGAAAAAGGCCTTGGGATTTTCCTTAACCCTACTAGCCAAAGCCTTTTCATGTCCCCTTCTAGCTCTCCTCAGCCCTTTCTTAAGTTCCTTCCTTGCTACCCTATATTCCTCACAGGCCCTGTCTGAACCTTGCTGCTTATACATCACGTACGTTACCTTCTTCTCCCTAACTAGTCGTTCCACCTCTCTCATCACCCACGGTTCCTTCACCCTGCCATTCCTTCTCTGCCTCACCGGGACATATTTATCCCTAACATCCTGCATAAGATCCCTGAATATCGACCACATCCCCATGGTACATTTTCCTTCAAAAAGGACATCCCAATTTACACTCCCAAGTTCTCTCCTTATAGCCTCGTAGTTAGCCCTTCCCCAATTGAAAAACCTCTTGTCCTCTCTGCACCTGTCCCTGTCCATGACAATTTTAAAGGTTATGGAGCAATGGTCACTGTCCCCAAAATGCTCACCCACCAATAGATCCTTCACCTGTCCCGGTTCATTTCCTAAGACTAGATCTAACATGGCATTCCCTCTAGTCGGCCTGTCAACATACTGCGTCAGGAATCCCTCCTGGACACACTTAACAAATTCTGTCCCATTTAAACCTTTGGCACTAAGCAGGTTCCAGTCTATATTTGGGAAGTTGAAGTCTCCCATTATAATAACCCTGTTATTTCTGCTTCTCTCCAAACACTGCCTGCCAATCTGCTCCTCTATATCTCTACTGCTACCGGGGGGCCTATAGAATACTCCTAGTAGAGTAACTGCTCCTTTCTTGTTCCTTAACTCCACCCATACGGACTCTAGAGATGATCCTTCTACAACATCCATTTTTTCCACAGCCGTAACAGTGTCCCTGACCAGTATCGCCACCCCTCCACCTCTTCTCCCCCCTTCCCTATCCCTCTTAAAACACCGAAAACCAGGAATATTCAATATCCACTCCTCTCCTGACGTCAGCCACGTCTCAGTAATAGCCACGATATCATAGTCCCCCATACTTATCCAAGCCCTCAGTTCATCCCCCTTATTCCTGACACTGCATTTAAGTAAACACACTTCAGTCCATCTACCTTACTACTTTTACAGCCTGTATTCTGCTTCTCCTTCCCCAAAGCCTCACTACCTGTTTGATCTAACTTTTCCCCATTCCCTTCTTCCTCTGACCTACTCCTCCAGTTCCCTTCCCCCTCACAAACTAGTTTAAACCCTCCCGAACCACCCTAGCAAATCTCGCCGCAAGGATATTGGCCCCCTTCTGGTTCGGGTGTAACCCGTCCTCTCTGTACAGGTCCCACCTTCCCGAGAAGAGATCCCAATGATCCAGAAATCTAAAACCCTCCCTCCTGCACCAACTTCTCAGCCACACATTTATCTGCCACCTCCTCCTATTCCTACCTTCACTATCACGTGGCACTGGCAGCAATCCCGATATTGCTACTCTTGAGGTCCTGTTCCTCAATTTTCTGCCTAGCTCCCTGAATTCACTCTTCAGGACCTCATCCCCCTTCCTACCTATGTCATTGGTGCCAATATGGACCACAACTTCTGGCTGCTCTCCCTCCCACTCAAGAATTCTGTGGATCCGATCAGTGACATCCCGGACCCTGGCACCTGGGAGGCAACATACCATCCGGGATTCATGCTCACTGCCACAGAACCTCCTGTCTGTTTCCCTGACTATCGAGTCCCCTATCACTACCGCATGTCTCTTTCCCACCCTTCCCTTCTGAGCAGCAGAACCAGCCCCAGTGCCAGAGACCTGGTAACTGCAGCTAGGCCCCTGCAGGTCATCCCCCTCAACAGCTTCCAAGGCAGAAAACTTGTTACTGAGGGGAACAGCCTCCGGGGCTCTCTGTCCTGTCTGCCTGCCTGACTTCTTCTTCTTCCCTCCCCTGACCGTCACCATTCTATCTGCCTCCTGAACCTCAGATGTACCTACCCTAAGGGGGGTGACTGTCACCTGATGCACCGTGTCTACAAAACTCTCTCCCTCCCTTATGCTGCGCAGTGTTTGTAGCTGTGACTCCAGCTCATCAACTCTGAGCCGAAGTTCGTCCAGCCTCAAGCACTTACTGCAGATGTGGCCATCTTGGACCGCAGCAAGGTCCACGAGTTCCCACATCAAACAGCTGCAGCACACCACCATGTCCTGCTTCTGACTACCTTTTTTTTCCCTAGTTAGTCCCACCTACAAATCTATAATGACCAAAAGCTAAACCTTGCCTTTACCTACTTACCAGCTACTTACCCTCCTTGCCCCTTCGCGCCGAAGCCCCTTGAGCCAAAGCCCAGAACACTCTGCTCCCACTCACTCTGCTGCCCGCTCCGACGCTGCCCGCTCTATAGGCTGTTTGCTTTTTAAGCTGCCTGTGCCGCGCCTGCGCAGTCCAGCCCCCACTCGACTACTTAAAAAACTTACTAAAAAATCTAAACCTTACACTAAAAACCCTAACAAAAAACTAACCCTTACACTCAAAAACCCTAATAAAAGTGATAAACAGAGAAAACACTTAGCTGCTCCGAAGTCCTCTGAACCGAAGCCCGGGTCTAGTTCCCCAATGTTGGTCATGAGTTAGTTGTTAAAGGGCCAACTGCCATTTCTACCATCTTGTTCAAACTGTTGAGGACCTCAGCACAGAGTGGAGGCTGAAGGTTGAGGAATGAAGTGACAGAAGTGGTGTGGGGGCAAATAAGTAAGGGAAGATACCATACCTGGGAAGTAGCTATCTGGGGAGATCACAAGGTGGCTACACAGGGAGATCCTGCCCCATGCCTGGGAGGGGCTCATCCCCAGAAATCCTTCTCTGGGAGGTGGCAATCCCAGGATATTCCTTTCTTGGGAGATGGCCTTCCCAGAGCACCTCGTGCCTGGGAGACAGCATCCAGGGAGTTTTCATACCTGCGAAAGGGTGACTTGAGACATAGTCTTACATGGTTTCATGTGACTTTCCAATGCTTCTCATGCAGCAGGATGCATTATGGGAAGGCCACTAATTTGAGTGATTTAGGGTCGTGTGTGTAAGTATGCGGTTACGCAGTGTTATGTCAAAAGCTTCAGGGTTCCAGGTTCCAGACTTAATAGTACAAAGTGCCTGCAGAGTATTGGGGTGTATTTTGCATTCTGCTGGTCTTCTGTTAAGTTCTAACCATAATAGTGTCTGCTGAATACAAAATAAGGGTACGTAGCCTTTTCTGTTCTAACACCAAGGCACCCCAGAACATGATGTTTGCTTCATCTATACACACAGTGATATCATGTGATTTATTCCCATATTATACATAAATTTACCACAGTGTCTGCTGAGGAGATCACTGGGGAAGGCATTTGCGAAGATGATCAGGGGTGGGGGTGGGGTGATGCTGGGGTGAAGATGGAGAAAGATGATTGGGGAGCTGATTGGGGGAAATTTGGGGAGACGATCAGGGTGGGAAGATAATTGGAGGAGAAGTAATTGGGGAAAATGGGGTAGAAGATTGGGGGTGAATTGGCAAAATGATCAATAGAAATGGTGAGGGTCAAGGTTGGGTTTGAGGAAGTTGTAGATTGTCACATTGATGGGGACACTAGTGAAGGAGAATGAGGAGTAATCTGAGAACCACGCAAGGGGCGTGTGGGAGCAATCAGTGTGGGTGAGAAGGGATACAAGTAACCCAGTGTCAGACCGCTTGATGCATGGATCGTCCCACCTTACATCTGGGGAGAGATCTCTTAACCAACTCTGGAGCAGACCTCATCCCTCCCATCTGCACCTGTGTTAGTGTTTAAAACCTGCCTCGTGCAGGAGGATTTCATATCATCACCATTAGTTGTGTGTTGAATCAGGATTGATGTAACTCAGAGGTCCCAATGGTCATGTGGTACCCACAAGGAAAAGGTCCCTTGTGTCCAGTGATTGTGTTTCAGATACATTTATTTGTATAGTGCACATTGCAAGAGAACTTCTGAACCACTATTTCCCCATTTTTTACTTCCAACAGGGCTAAAGATGAAGAACCCACCTGAGTAATTTCCCAGCTGCAGTTGAGTTGTAGATGTCACATTGATGCAGAGGTCCTGTGTGTCCACTGGCATTGCATAGTGCTTTGTGGAACTGGAACTGTAGAATAAAACTCACAAAGTACCTGTAAAAATGAGAGGAAATTGTTTTTTTTTGGAGAATGAGAAATGGAGGCAACCTTTCAAACTCTCTTCCACGCACTTAGATCACGACCAATCTGTCACCAACCTCCTGTGACCTGCCTTTGCTCTATATTCATTGGTATGGTCACCCTTTAAAAATCTCAGCCTTCAGGATTTCATTGTCTGAGTTATTCGTACCATTAGTGCAGAGAGTTCCACGTTTCCTCTTTTGTGTACCTGATTTCACCCTGTGGGTAGTGGTGCTGTTTCCAGGGCTAAACCCTAGCTGCTGGAATCCACCACCAGCCAATTACATTCCTTCAATTAGATAGTCCGTCAGCTTCCTGAACGCAAGACAACACAAGCCAATTCCTGTTATTTATTCATTCACAAGGCAGTATTTATTGCCTTATTATTTGCCCTAATTACCCTTGAGAGGTTGGTGGTGAGCTTTTGAACTGCTCTGGTTCTCAAGCCCTGGGTTGGTTCTGGGGAATCTGTGCTGTGCATTCTCCAAGGGCGCAAGTATCCTGACTGAAGGAGTCCAAATGTTTAATGGTGCTTCTCACCCCCTCTCTGGAAGCTGATGAGGTATGTTAAAGCCCAAATTGTTTGGCACTTATTGCCTGCCATAGCCCCATACCAAGATTCCTTGCTTGGGCCTAGATTAAATGACTGTGGACTATTTTTTGGGAGGCATATTACTGTTAACTCTAAATGTAAACGAAAAATCTGCAGATGCCAGATATCTGAAGTAAAAATTGAAAATGCTAAGAACACTCAGCAGGTCAGGCAGCATCTGTAGAAAGAGAAGTAAAGTTAATGCTTCAGTTTGAAGACCCTTTAAAGGATCCTTGACCTATCTATATTAATTCCATTTTCCTTCATTTAGCACCTATTCCTTTCTTATCCATGTACCTGTCAAAATTTTTTTAGTTGCTTTGGTTGTACCTACCTATACCAGCTCCCCTGGCAACTTGTTGCATATACCCACCACCTTCTGTGTGACAAACTTGCCCTTCAGATCTCCTTTAAATATTTTCCCCCTCACCTTAAACCTCTGGTTTCAGACTTCTTTACCCTTGGAAAAAGCTGTGATAATCTACCCTACCTATGTCCCTCATGATTTTATAAATCTCCATAAGGTCAGCCTCCTGCACTCCAATGAGAACAGTCCCAGATTATCCAATCTCTCCTCGTAACTAAAGCCCTCCATTCTAGGCAACATCCTGGTGAATCTCTTCTGCACTCTTTCTGAGCACTACTACATCCCTTCTATAGTGCAGTGACCAGATCTGCACATAATATTCCAAGTGTGGCCCAACCAAAGTCACATGCAGCTGCAACATTATGTCCCAACTCTTATACTCACTACCCCTGGCTATGAAGGCAAGCAGGCAAAACATCTTCTTCATTATCCACTTGTGTTGCCATTTTCAGGGAGCTATGAACTCGCACCTGAAGGTCCCTCTGTATGTCTATTGTTTACTGTGTATGTCCAGCCAGTATTAGATGACCCAAAATGCATTAACTCACACCTATCTGGATTAAGTTCCATCTGCCACTGCTCTGCCCAACTTTCCAGCTGATCTATATCCCTCTGTATCCTTAGGCAACTATTCTCACTATCTACAACTCCACCGATCTTTGTGTGGTCAGTAAGTTTACTTATCAGACCACAAACTTTCTCAGCCAGGTCATTTATCTGTAGTTCTGTATATTCCAAAGACGGAAGGGTTGGTGGGTTAATTGTCCGCAGTAAGTTGCCCTTAGTACGCAGTTGAGTGGTAGGATCAGGGGGGAATTGATGGGAATGTAAGGACAATAATTACAGTGAAAATTAGTAAAGGAGGGAGTAGACTCGATGGGCTTTAGGGCAACGTCCCACATCATAAGGAACTATGGAATTTGAAAATTTGAGGAGAAAGTTGCTTTGAAGTGGAATGCACTGCAAGGGTGCTGGTGTCAATCAGTGATCACATTCAGTAGTAACTAATTGGATAAGTACTTCATGAAAGAAATTGCAGAGAGCTCTGGGAAAGATTGCGTGGCTGGGTAGGCAGTTGTAGACATAATGGGCTGCATGACCTCCTTTTGTGGCTTGTGAGTCTGTGGTCACTTTGGACAAAGGGTGATGGTTGGATTGGGCACTGAGCAGGAAGTCCTCCAGCTTTTCTGCCACTACTTTAGTGGGAGAGTTGTAGAAACGAGCAGCATAAGTGAGGGGGAAGACCTGGACAATTGCATGCCTTCCACATCTCTGGCTTTGTGAAGCAGATAATTGAAGGAGGTCTTGTGAAATCTGTTCTTTGGACATTTACCTGATGTAAGGAGTATTTGCAGCGATGTGGTACTTGGCACCAGGGTCAAAGTTTGTTTCATTCCTTGGAACAGGGGGGCAGATGCCTTGGTACTTTGTCCTGGAAGACACAAGTGGAGACACAAACTAAATCCTGATGCAAACCCAAGAGGAGGCTCAGCTTATGTTGATCTCTCACCGTGGACCATACTCTGTTTTACCTCAGGTACCACCATTCATAGTTGTAGTTGTCTGGGGAAATCTGTCCGTCGAACACTCTCCAACGCCACTGATCGATCAGGTATCCAAACGGGAGGAAGGCAATTTTTTCCAAGGCCATTTTCAGAAGGTAGTTAACGTCAGACTCTGTCAGGAAATCAAATCATAGGATTGAACAAAATAGAAGCTAAGTACTTTTATTTCCCTTTTTAAATCCCCTTAAATTTTCTGTTTGGCTTTCCAATATCTCAGCTAAATAGCCATCTACTGCACTGGGCTCTACTCCATAGGGAGGGATAGAATATTGAACATAAAACAGTACAACACAGGACCAGGCCCTTCGGCCCACAATGTCTGCGCCAAACACAATGCCAAATTAAACTAAATCCCTTCTGCCTGCCCATGATCCATGCCCCTCCATTCCCTGTATATTCGTGAGCCTGTCTAAAAACCTCTTAAATGCCACTATTGTATCTGCCTCTACCACCACCCCAAGCAGCCCATTCCAAACACCCACCACTCTCTGTGTAAAAAACTTGCCCCGCACATCTCCTTTGAACTTTTCCCCTCTCACTTTAAAGCTATGCCCTCTAGTATATAACATTTTAAAAACTTTAAAACTTTATTTATACAGCATGGTAACAGGCCCTTCTGGCCCAACGAGCCCACGCCACCCAATTACACCCGTGTTAACCTACTAACCCATGCGTCTTTGGAATGTGGGAGGAAACTGGAGCACCCGGAGAAAACCCATGCATACACAGGGAGAACATACAAACTCCTTACAGACGGCGGCGGGAACTGAACAGCGATTGCTGGCGCTGTAATAGTCTTATGCTAACTGCTAAGCTACCGTGTCCTCCCATGTCTTTCTACTCTGGGAAAAAGATTCTGATTGTCTATCCTATCCATACCTCCCAAAATTTTATAAACTTCTATCAGGTCTCCCCTCAGCCCCTGACGCTCCAGAGAAAACAATCCAAGTTTCCTCCAACCTCTTTTTATAGCTGGTACCCTCTAATCCAGGAAGAATCCTGGTAAACCTCTTCTGCACCCTCTCCAAAGCCACCACACCCTTCCTGTAATGGGGCAACCAGAACTGCACACAATGCTCCAAAGTGTGGCTGAAACAAAGTTTTGTACACCTTCAGCAGGAGTTCCTGACTGTAATACCCTATGATGAAGACTGATGAAGGCAAGCATGTCGTACACCTTCTCTACCACCCTATCTATTTGTATTGCCATTTTCAGGGAGTCTTTTGAGAGGGCGGGGTGGGGTGTATTACCTTGCTGGGAGACTGTCTGGTATGAGAAAATATAAGACAAAATTGGGGCCTAGAAGTTGCAGTCATTGCGTTGTTATAGGCAACAGAGACCGAATGAGAAGAACATGCTGTATAGTTGTCACAGAAAGTAGAGTAAGAGGATCAAACAGCACAGAAACAGGCACTTTGGCCCACAGAGTTCGTGCTGACCATCAATTATCCACCTAGCCCATTTACTGGCACTTGGTCCAAAGCTTCTGTGCTGTGGCGATTTAAGTGCTCGTCCAGATACTTCTTAAGTGTTGTGCAAGTAACTATCTCCACCAGCCCCTCAGGCAGTGCGTTCAAGATTGCAGAAAATTTTCCTCCATTCCCTTTAACCCTTCTACTCCTCACCTTAGACCGATGACCTCAGGTTTTAGACGTTTCTATTATGGGGCAAAGTTTCTCATTATCTGCTTTTTCTCTGCCCCACGTAATTTTGTGCACGTCCGTCAGGTCCCACCACCCTCCTCCGCCCCCTCAGCCTCCTCTGCTCCAAGGACAACAAACCCCGTCTGTCCAATCTCTCCTCATAACTGACATGTTCCATCCCAGGTAACTTCTTGGTAAATGTCCTCTGCATCCACTCCAATGCATTCATGTCCTTCTTATAGTGTGGTGACCAGAAGTGTACAGAGTACTCCAGCTATGGCCTAACCTATATCTTGTACAATTTTACCATGTACTCCCTGCACCTATATTCTATGTCCTAGCTAATGAAGGCTAGCACCCCAATTGCCTTCTTCATTAATTTATCTACCTGTGCTGCCACTTTAGGGATCTATGGCCTTGTACACCGAGGTCTCTCCATTCCTCAATACTCACTGAGACCCTACTGTCCACAGTGTATGTCCTACCCTTATTAGACATCCAAACACAATTGCACTTTTTGGGATTAAGTTCCATCTGCCATAGCTCCACCCAACTTACTAGCTGACCAATATTGTTCTGCAACCCAAGACTATCCTCCTTACCTCCAACACTGCTCCCAATTTTTGCTTCATCTACAAACTTACTAATACTTCTTACATTCATGTCCAGATCATTAATATATATGACAAACAATATAGGTCCTGATACTAATCCTTATGGTAAGCCATTGCTTGCAGGCTTCCAGTCACAAAAGTCTCCATCATCACCCTCTGTCTCCTAGGGCAGGCACGGTAGTGTAGTGGTTAGTGTAACACTTTACAGCGCCAGCGACCCGGGTTCAATTCCCGCCGCTGTCTGTAAGGAGTTTGTATGTTCTCCCCGTGTCTGCGTGGGTTTCCTCCGGGTGCTCCGGTTTCCTCCCACATTCCAAAGATGTACAGGTTAGGAAGTTGTGGGCATGCTATGTTGGCACCGGAAGCGTGGCGACACTTGCGGGCTGCCCCCAGAATGCATGTTGGACATTGTCAAAGTTCTTACTGAAGTCTGTATAGATTACATCAACCACACTGTCCTCATCAGTATCTTTCATTAGTTTTTCAGAAAACTCAGTTAAACAAAATCTCCCACCGACAGACCCATGCTGTGATCCCTGATCAACTCCTGATTTTCCAAATGTAGGTTAATCCTGTTCCTCAGATTTTTTTCCAATAGCTTTCCCACCACCGCTGTTGGACTCACTGGCCTGTAATTACCCGACAACCCTGTTGCCCTTTTTGAACAAAGGAATCACATTTGCTGTCCTCCAGTCATCTAGCACCTCACTTGTGTCCAGTGAAGATTTAAAAATCTTTGTCAGGGTCCCAGCGATCTCCTCCCTTGATGCCCACAGCAGCCAGGGATACTTCTCATCAGACCCTGGGGAATTATCCATCTTTATGCCCACTAAGACATCTTACCTGTCCTCCTTTTTAATGATAACGTGCTCAAGAATATCTCTGTCCCTCTCCCTGAATTGTCCAATTGCAACATTTGTCTACTTTGTGAACACAGATAAGAAGTATTCACTTAAAATGTCAACTCATCCACTGGATCCATGCACTGATTACCCCTTTTGTCCCCAATGTACCCTGTTCTTTCCCTTGTTACACTTTGCTCTTAATATTCTTATTAAAATGCCTTGGGATTTCCCTTAATTTTGTCAGCAGTGATATTTTGTGGCCATACTTTGCCCACCTAATTTCTTTTTTAATACGTATTCAATACTTCTGTAGGCCCTCCCCTGTTTTCAGTACTCCATATCTACCAGATACTTCCTATTTTTGTGTTTAACAAACCCTCAATATTCCTTGACATCCAGGGATCGCTAGACTTGCCTTCCTTACCTATCACCCCTACAAGAGCACGTTGGCCCAGAGTTCCAACAATTTCACTGCCCCGGGATTCTACCACTCAATTAATCCACCAACCCATCCGTCTTTGGGGTGTTGGAGGAGACTGGAGCACTGGAGGAAACAGTCATGGTCACAGTGACAACCTACAGACTGTAGTGACAGCACTAGAGGGCAGAATTGAACCTGGCTTCCTGGATTTGTGAGACAGCAACTCAAGTGGCTGTACCACTGTGCCACCCAATTCTATTCTCTTCCCATGTTCCTGAAACACAGAGCTGGCAACATTGCTTGTGACGAAGAAGATATGTGTTATCATTCTTTCATCACTTATCTTTCAGACCTTTTCTAAGGCCTGGTAAATGTTATCCACTGGGACTCATTAGGTACTGTTAAGTTACAAAGCTTTCCACAAGAATACCAGGAGATTAGAAGAATGAGAAGAAACGTCAATGAAACATTCAAGATTCTGACAGAACCCAACAGGGTGAACGTAGGAAGATGTTTCGCTTGTTGGGAGGTTTAGAGTCAGGGATGAGAGCCCTGGGATACAGGTTAAGACATTAAAGACTGGAGGATGTCTGATGTTGTTTAAGACAGGTTGCAAGGAAAAGCCAGGGAACTACAGGCTGGTGAGCCGAACATCAGCGATGGGAAAGTGACTGGAGGGGATTCAGAGGGACAAGATCGACCAGCATTTGGAAAGGCAAGGACTGATTAGGGATAGGCAGCATGGCTTTGTACGTGGGAGATCCTGACTGAGTTTTTTTGAAGAGTGACCAAGAGAATTGACGAAGGCAGGGAGGTGAATGTTGTCTACATGGACTTCAGCAAGGTCCTTGACAAAATCCCGCATGGCAGGCTAGTCCAGAAGATTAGGACACATGGGATCTAGGGTGAGCAAGCCAATTGGATGCAAATTTGGCTTGGTGGAAGAAGTCAGAAGGTGGAAGTGGAGGGTTGTTCATCAGTTTGGAGACCTGTGACCTGTGGTGTGCCGTAAGGATCCGCGCTGGGTCCACTGTTGGTCTTCATCTATATTAATGATTTGGATGAGGATGTAGTTAGCATGGTTAGTAAGTATGAAGATGACATTCAAACTGGTAGTGTGGTGGGCAGTGAAGAGGATTATCTAATGTTATAATAGGATCCAGAACAACTGGGGAAGTGGACCAAAGAATGGACGATGGAATTTAACTCAGACAAGTGCAAGGTGTTGCACTTTGGTAAGTTAAACCAGGGTACGACTTACACTGTAAATGGTAGGATCCTGAAGACTGTTGTAGAGCAGAGGGACCTAGGGGTAGTTCCCTGCAAGTAGCAACACAGATAGACAGGGTGGTGAAGAAGGTATTTGGCACCTTTGCCTTCCTCGGTCAGGGCATTGAGTACAGGAGCTGGGACATCATGTTACAAGTGCATAAGCTGTTGGTGAGATCACACTTGGAGTACTGTGTGCAGTTCTGGTCACCCAGCTATAGGAAAGATGTCATTAAGCTGGAAACAGCACAGAAGAGATTCACAAGGATGTTACTGGGACTGGAGGGCTTGAGTTATAAGGAGAGGATGGATATTTTGAGAAATTTTCCCCTAGAGTGTAGGAGGCTGAGGGGTGACTTTGTAGAGGTATAAAAGCATGAGAAGCATAAATAAGGTCATAGTCTTTTTCCAAGGCCAATGGAGTCTAAAACTATAGGTTTAAGGTGAGGGGGGAAAGATTTAAAAGGGATCCGAAGGGCAACTTTTTCACGCAGAGGGTGGTGGGTATATGGAATGAACTGCCAGAGGAAGTGGTAGAGGTGGGTACAATTACAACGTTTAAAAGACATTTGGACAGGTACATGGATAGGAAAGGTGTAGAGGGATATGGGCCAAACACAGGCAAATGGAACTAGCTCAGGTAGAAAACTTGGCTGGCATGGGCAAGTTGGGCTGAAGGGCTTGTTTCATGCTGTATAACCCTGTGACTGAGATAAAGATCAATCTCTTCATCCAGAGGGCGATGAACCTGTGGAATTCTTTCCCGCAGAAGGCAGGAGAGGTCAAGTCGCTGAATATATTTAAGAAAGAGGTAGCTAGATCTCTGGACACAAAAGACATCGGGGGATTTACAGAGAGAGTGGGAATATGGTCCTGAGGTAGAGAATCAGGGGTAATTGTATTGAATGGCTGAGAAGGTTTGAAGAGCCGAATGGGTTTTTCTAGTGTTTCAACATCTGAGCAGCTAACGGCTGTGAAGTTGAGTGTGAATCAGTTGAAAACATTCTCTGTAATGTAAGGGACCAAGGTAAGACTGGATGTGCACAGTGGTCAGCAATAGGTCCTGGGCTTGTTAAGGTTAAATCTGCAAACCCTGGTTACCTCTCCGGCCCTGTATCCTTGGACTATTGTTCTACAGATTAGATTTTGAATCCCACAGTTGGGAAATTCAAATTTATTTTTAAATTTTGATATGAGAAATCAATATCAGTAAACAGTGACCATAGACCAACCACACCTTGTACCATTTACTTCACTAATATCTGTTGAGGTAACTTGCTATCCTCACACTGCCTGGCCAACATATGACTCCAAACCACATCTGTCCTGACTTCCAACCCCCCCCCCCCCCCCGCCGCCCCGCAGTAGTTTAAAGGACCCTCGCTTCAAAGGCAAGTTGGAATGGACAATAAATGCTGGCCTTATCAGAGATGTCCCCTTTCCACAACCCACAGTGAAGAACCAATGGGTGCAATGTTTAGTGAGGGAGCTGTGGTGAGGTGTTGAGTCACACATACAAAAACACTAGTGAATTATGCTTTTGCATGTGACTTGACAGCTCACCTCAGTTCTCACTTTGTATATTGTTATTCACACATGATAGAAGGGCAGTTACTTTGTCCATACATATCTTATGATAGACAAAACTGGTTGATCCAGCTAGATTCAAGGGATTCCGCAGATGCTGGAATCTGGACCAACATACAAAGCGCTGGAGAAACTCAGCAGGTCAGGCAGCATCCATGGAGGGAAATAAACGGTCGATGTTTCGGGTCGAGCCCCTTCATCAGGACTGGAAAGTTATGCCCTCTTCCTTTCCAGTCCTGATGAAGGGGCTCGACCCGAAACGTCGACTGTTTATTTCCCTCCATAGATGCTGCCTGACCTGCTGAGCTCCTGCAGCATTTTGAGTGCGTTGCTCCAAATAGATTATTGTTCTCTTTGTAAGGGAGGATGCACAAGGTAATATGGGGATTAACGTTAATATGGGGATTAAGCAGGCAATAATGGGGATTAACATCATCAAAGCAGCAGGTCTACCTTCTCCCAGCTACCATCGGGCAGGAGGTACAGAAGCCTGAAGTCCCACACCACTGGGTTCAGGAACAGCTACTTCCCTTCAACCATTCGGTTCTTGAACCAACCTGTACAACCCTCATCACTAACTTAGTTTAGCAACACCATGACCATTTTGATCACTTTGCACTAAAATGGACTTTTTTTTGCTTTTAATTGTGTTCTTTCTTGTAAAAATTATGAATGCTGTTTCTATGATGCTGTGTGCCTGTGATGCAGCTGTAAGTAAGTTTTTCATTGCACCTGTGCACACATGAACTTCTGCACATGACAATAAACTTGACTTTGACTTTGAAGCTATTCTCTAAAGTTACAGTGAAACCACTTCAGGTCGCTTTACCTTGCTGGGTAAACACAGCAGAGTTAGCTCCTTAAATGTAAAAGTGTTAGAGGGTAGAGAATGGGAAGGGGAGAATCTCTGTCGTTTAAACAGAACAGGTAAAGTCTAGATGGCTCACAACGTATCCAGAGAGTTTACCGAGCTTGGTGTGAACCTGGTCTGTCACTGAACTGGATTAACTGGCTGTCAAACAGAAGCCCCTGTTTGAATATTTATAGATGACCTGAAGGGCAACTTTTCCACACAGAGGGCAATGGGTTTATGGAACGAGCTGCCAGAGGAAGCTGTAGAGGCGGGTAACATTACATCATTTAAAAGACATTTGGACAGGTACATCGACAGGAAAGGTTTAGAGAGATCTGGGCCAAATGCAGGCAAATGGGACTACCTAGGAAGGGACATGGTTCGGCATGAACAAGTTGGACTGAAGGGCGTGTTTCCATGTTGTATAACTCTACGAATCTATGGCCTGAAACACATTTTGACGGATGCAAAGTAGTATCTATATTGGACTGACACTGAATATTGAGTGCTCATTGTATATTGTTGGTCACACATCACACTGAGGGCAGCTATTTTCTCCATACCTATCTTATGATGGGCAATACAGGGTGATCCAGTAAGATTTTGTAAGAAAAGCTCACCAAGGTAATATTGCTGTAGACAATGAAGGAGATTAAAATCAGCAAGGTGGGAAACTAATTCTCTAATGACAAATTAAACTTTAAAATGTTGTTCCCTCTTTAGTTCTGTCGGCACAGAGAAGCTGGGATAGGAAGCATCTCTGATGTGATGGGTTTGCATCCTTCAGTAATGAAAGCCAATCCACTACGGGAGGGCAGGGGCTTCCTCAAACCTCATCTTCCTTTCGGTCAGAGTGTGGGAGTCCTGATCAGATGGTTATTCCATCAATTAGGGTTTGTGCTCAGACATAGGGTGTGTGCTCCAGGCAGAAACCTAAAGACCAAAGACAGCAGAAGCAAGGTATTAACAAATTGTCCCACCCCATCAGAAAGGCCTCTTGCTGCAGTTTGTGAGAAAGCCTCTGATCCACTCCAGCTTTTCTTTTTGATCTTAGTTCAATAAGTCGTGGGATCAAGTTTAAGAACTGCCAGGTAATGATGCAGCTCTACAAAACTCTGGTTAGACCGCACTTGGAGTACTGTGTCCAATTCTGGTCGCCTCATTATAGGAAGGATGTGGAAGCGTTGGAAAGGGTGCAGAGGAGATTTACCAGGATGCTGCCTGGTTTAGAGAGTATGGATTATGAGGAGAGACTAAGGGAGCTGGGGCTTTACTCATTGGAGAGAAGGAGGATGAGAGGAGACATGATAGAGGTGTACAAAATATTAAGAGGAATAGATAGAGTGGACAGCCAGCGCCTCTTTCCCAGGGCACCAATGCTCAATACCAGAGGGCATGGCTTTAAGGTAATGGGTGGGAAGTTCAAGGGAGATGTCAGAGGGAGGTTTTTCACCCAGAGAGTGGTTGGTGCGTGGAATGCGCTACCTGGGGTGGTGGTGGAGGCTGATATGTTGGTCAAATTCAAGAGGTAGTTAGATAAGCATATGGAGGAATTTAAAATAGGGGGATATGTGGGAGGAAGGTGTTAGATAGTCTTAGGCTTAGTTTAAAAATCGACACAACATTGTGGGCCGAAGGGCCTGTATTGTGCTGTATTGTTCTATGGTTCTATGGTTCAAGGTTCAGAGAAATCAGTGCCTTGGTGGTTCATGGCTATGAATAAGGATAAGTATGGATCTTGCAGGAAAGGTTTAAATTGGGGGAGGGCAAATTAAGAGAGTATTAGGCAGGAGTTAGGGAGAGTCAATTGGGAACAACTACTTTTGGGCAAGTCCACATCTGACATGTGGAGGGTGCTTAAAGACCGACTGCACAGAGTAAAGGACAGGGATGTTCCAGTAAGAAGGAGGAACAAGGATGATAAGGTGAGGGAACCTTGGATGATGAGAAAGGTGGTGAATTTAGTCAAGAAGAAAAAGGAAGCATGTGTAAGGTTTAGAAAGCCAAAATCAAACAGAGCCCTTGAGGAATATAAAGAAGCCAGAAAAGAATTCAAGAAAGGAATTAAGAGAACCAGGACAGGCCATGAAAAGCCCTTGGCAAGTAGGATCAAAGAGAATCCCAAGGCATTCTATACTTACATCAAAAGCAAGAGGACAACTGGGGAGAGGGTAGAGCCACTCAAGGATAAAGGATGGAACATGTGCTTGGAGGTGGAGGCTGTGGGAGCGGTCCTAAAAGAGTACTTTGCATTGGTATTCACTGAGGAGAAGGATGCAGAGGATAGTGAGATCAATGTGGAGCGTGCTAATATTTGAGATGAAGAAAGAGGTGCTGTTGGGTCTCTTGAAGAACATTAAGATGGATAAGTCTCCAGGGTCAGATGGGATATCCCCAGGAGTTTTTAAGAGAGGCAAGAGATAAGATTTCCGGGACCATGACCAAGATCTTTGTGTCCTCTCTAGCCACAGTTAGGGCATTAAGTATACAAGTTGGGACGTTGTGTTGAAGCTGTACAAGACATTTGTGAGGGCACACTTGGTGTATTGTGTACAGTTTTGGTCATCCAGTTATAGGAAAGATGTTATTAAGCTGGAAAGAGTGCAAAGAATATTCATGAAAATGTTGCCAGGACTCATAGGGAGAGGTTGGGTAGGCTAGAACTTTACTCCTTGGAGTGAAGGAGACAGAGGGTGACCTTATAGAGGGGTATAAAATCATGAGGGGCATAGGTAGGGTCAATGAACACAGTCTTTTACCCAGGGAAAGGGAACCAAAAACTAGAGGGTATAAGTTTAAGGTGAGAAGGGAAAGACTTAAAAGGGACCAGAAAGACAATCTCTTCACACAGAGGGCGGTGCGTAATATGAAACGAGCTGCCAGAGAACGTAGTTGAGGCAAGTACAATAGCGACATTAAAAAAAGACATTTGAATATGTACATGGATAAGAAGGACTTACAAGGATATGGGCCACACACAGGCAAATGGGACAGGCTTAGGTGGGCACCTTGGTCAGCAGGGATGGGTTGGGCTGAAGGACCTGATTCCGTGCTGTATGACTCTATGAATCCACATACCCTCATCACTGGTGGCACTTTCCAGTAGTCCGATCTTTTGCAAGTGAATGGGTGTTGAGACTGAGAGTGCCAAAACATCCCCGATTGCTTCATGGAAGCCTGGGTTGGCTCCGCTCCTGAAGCTGACTGGCTGGTCCTTATACTGTAGGTAGTACTCCACGTGTCCCATCTCATGGTGAACCGTGAACAGCTGCTCCATGGTGACGGTCGTGCACTGTTTGATTCTGGAGAATGAACAGAGGGGACATTACCATCACACGCTGCGGTGGATTTCAACCCCAGGTCCCCATCATCCCCAGAATAGAGCAAAGGGTAAGAAACAGCCACACAAATAGAAAGGTTAATAACTATACAGAGCTTTTCACAAGCTCAGGATTTCTCAAAATACAGTCAATGAAGTCAAGTGTAGTCACTGCTGTAATGTAGGAAAGGTAGCAGTCTAGTTGTACACAGCAAGATCCCAGAACAAATCACCACATATTCTGTTTTGGTGGTGCTACTTAAGTCATAAATGTTGGCCGGGATGCAGTGTAGGATTCTTCACATATGGTGGCATGTGATCTTTTATATCTCAAAGGAGAGATTTGCTTTAATATCTAATTTAAAGGACAAGGCAGCACTTCTTGGGAACTCTGTTCAACCACGAAAGGGTGGTCTGGTATCCACAGCGTTAGGGTGTTATCACTGAGCCATTAGCAGTGCATTACATGACCATATGGCACACAAATGGTCTTTGCTCAATGAGTAATCCCTACATTCACATTGCTTCTGAGCAGCTTCACGTCTGTTATGTAGAGAACCAACCTGAAGTCCTTCCGGTTATAGAAATCCCAGGCAGATGCATGGCACACAACCTCCCTGCCATCATCAGGTTTCTTAAGCATAGAGTACTTCCAAAATTCCTCTGGCATCTTGATGAGCCCCAAGGATGCGAAGAATTCCTCAGACACTCTGAACATGAAAGTGGCGTTCCATTTCTGGAGAATATCACAAAGGTATGAGCAGTAAGTCATCTGCACAAGTGAACAGGTACCTCTCAACATCTGCCACCCACCTTTGGCCCCACACCGTGACCCCTGATCTTTGGTATTGCTATTGGTTTATTATTGTCACTTGTACCGGGGTACAGTGAAAAACTTGTCTTGCATACCGATCATACAGATCAAATCATTACACAGTGCATTGAGGTAGTACAGGGTAAAAACAATAACAGAATACAGAGTAAAGTGTCACAGCTACCGGGGAGAGCATTGCAGGTAGACAATAAGGTGCAAGGTCAGAACAACTATATGCCCTCAGGCTCCTGTATCTTCTACCTGATGGAAGAGGAGAGAAGAGAGAATGACCCGGGTGGGTGGGGTCTTTGATTATGCCGGCTGCTTCGTCAAGGCAGCGAGAGGTAGTGTCATCTTCAATCATGACACTATTCTCCTCTCACCCCATCACAGCTGAAGCTTTGGATGAAATAACCATTTTCTTTAAACTGACAAACATAGCAATTTTAAAATTATATCAGTGAAAATCAGTGGTGGGGACAGAAAATGGATTTAAGGAGCTTTTACTTTCCCAGTGTGGATTTACTGATCACTTGCTCCTGGCACTTCTTGAATATAACAAATCTCTGGCTGCTCGCCACTTCATGGAGATTATTCAAGTTTTCAAATTCACACTGTTGTTGTACTAATTTATTCATTACTGTACCTATGGAAATATTAATCCTCTGGCTCCCGCTGTTGCACTGATGGTTATTTATCTGACGTGCTCCCTGCTCTGTGTGCCCAGCATTCCATTAATTGCCTAGCCTATCAGTGTTCCTGCTGATCTGTCGCATACCAATTCAGTGTTGCCTCTTGCTTCATTAATTTGTTTTTAATTCCCCACTGTGCTTGGTGGTGTTTAAAGTTATTAATTCCTTGGCTCCTCTTTCACTGTTCACTGAGTTACTTGTGAATTTATTAACTCACAGTTTAGTGAGTTGTGATAGTACGTACTTTATTACAACTCAGAGGGAGACATTGGGACCATGTTGACTCCTAGGGGAACAATCCCATTATTTCCCATTCTCTCTCCTTGTTTCCCTGTACTCCTAAAACTTACTTTCTCATACATATACCTATCAATTCACCTCTGATCACTGAAACCAGGCTCCCCTCCATGGACTCTTTCTATACCTCTCGCTGCCTTGGTGAAGCAGCCAGCATAATCAAAGACCCCACCCACCCGGGACATTCTCTCTTCTTCCCTCTCCCATCAGGCAGAAGATACAGGAGACTGAGGGCACATACCACCAGGCTCAAGGACAGCTTCTATCCCACGGTAATAAGACTATTGAACCCTTATATGATGGGATGGAACCTTGACATTACAATCTAATTTGTTATGACCTTGCACCTTATTGTCTACCTGCAAGGCACTTCCCTGTAGCTGTGACACTTTACCCTGTATTCTGTTGTTGTTTTTACCCTGTACTACCTCAATGCACTGTGCACTGAGGTAGTACAGTACGAACAGTATGCTAGGCAAGTTTTTCACTGTACCTCGGTACAAGTGACAATAATAAGCCAATACCAAAACCAATGGCAATGCCAATACCAATTTTTGGTATTAACCTATACTAAGAGGTAAGTCACAGTGGCCAATTAACCTATCAGCAGGTCTCTGGGGCATGGGAGCAAACAGAATTCCCCGGAGCCAAACAGTCTCAGGGAAAAGGTACAAACTCTGTACAGACACCACCAGAGGTTTAGGTAAAACCTGGTCCACTGGAGCTGTGAGGCAACAGCACTAACTATTGACCACTGAGCCGCCCGTTTTATTCGTGTGTTGAGCTGCTTTCTACTTGTTCAACTTCCATGTTGCAAGGATCTATTCTCACTGACATTTTCCAGTGTCCAGTTTCTCAGTTGAATAATTCTTTGGTTAAGTTTATTCTCTCACTTCTTTTGGGAATTCACCAGGAATTCCCTCATTAGAAAAGCACTAGTGCAGTTAGTGGAGCTACTCCCCAACCAGCGGCAAAGGCCCAGGTTCAATCCTGACCTCCGGCGCTGTCTGTGTGCACATTCTACTGGTTTCCACCCACATCCCAAAGGCATGAAGCTTGGTAGGTCAACTGTTTGCTGTAAATTGCCCCTGGTATGTAGGTGAGTGGTGGGATCTGAGAGGCGATGATGAGAATGTGTGAGGGTATAAAGAAAATATGGTAGTAGTGCAAATGGGTGGTTGATTGTCAGCATGGATTTGATGGGCCGAAGTGCCTGTTGCTGTGCTGTATCTCTCTTTAACTTTATAGCTCTTCTCCCAATACGTTGCTGCAGTTTTGGTGGCAAACTTTCTTCGATATTTCCTGGGGATTTCCCACAACTTTGCTCCAAGGAATATCCCAAGAAAATTCTTAGTAATCAATTGAAAGATGTTCATGATGGTACAGGCATGATTTCTCATTTTAGGGTGGTAGCGTTGAGAATGGTTACAGTGAGAGTGATGGGAAAGGACATACAGGGATTTGAAGAGAGCATCAAGAATTTTACCACTGTGTCAGGCTGATGTGTGAACAGCAGGGCAGACCTGTGCTGAACCCAACCAACAGCCCATCTCCCCACTTGTCAACTGCCCAATACCTCCACACCAATCCACCATCCATCTCGCCACACCAACTCACTGTCGATCTCCCCACACCAACGCACTGCCCATCTCTCCGCACCAACCCACAGCCCGATCTCCCCACCCCAGCCCACAGCCCGATCTCCCCACCCCAGCCCACAGCCTGATCTCCCCACCCCAACCCACAGCCCGATCTCCCCACCCCAGCCCACAGCCCGATCTCCCCACCCCAACCCACAGCCCGATCTCCCCACCCCAGCCCACAGCCCGATCTCCCCACCCCAGCCCACAGCCCATCTCCCCACACCAACGCACTGTCCGATCTCCCCACCCCAACCCACTGCCCGATCTCTCCACCCCAGCCCACTGCCCAATCTCCCCACACCAACCCACTGCCCAATCTCCCCACACCAACCCACTGTCCATCTCCCCACACCAACCCGCTGCCCAATCTCCCCACACCAACCCACTGTCCATCTCCCCACACCAACCCGCTGCCCAATCTCCCCACACCAACCCACTGTCCATCTCCCCACACCAACCTGCTGCCCAATCTCCCCACCCCAACCCACTGCCCAATCTCCCCACACCAACGCACTGTCCATCTCCCCACACCAACCCACTGCCCAATCTCCCCACACCAACCCGCTGCCCAGATTTGCCCCATCAGCCCACATTTACATCTGTTGTGCCTGAATGAGCTGACCTCTGTACCCGATGGGCATCCAGTGAGGAGCAGTGAGATCTGGGAGGTCAGAAAGCCTCGGATGCCACGTGAGGCCCCTCCCCTCAGACACTCTGACAGCCGTGCACAGCTCACTGGCTATCGAAGGCTTTTTAACAGCATTAAATATTTTGAATATTAAATTAATTCATCTTAAATAATTTTAAAAAGTAAAAGTTATTTAAAATCAAATTAGATCGACAGCACATTAAAACACTGGCAAATAATTAACATAGAACAGTACAGTACAGGAACAGGCCTTCGGCCCATGTTGATGTGTCGAACTAATTAAACTAGTAATTAAACACCTAATTAACCTAATCCCTTCTGCCTCCTAAAACATAACAATGAATTAAAATAACTTTTCAGTGCTTTATTTTCCCACCGGGTCCACAAAGGGAGAATTGGGTTGCCCAATTCCACACCAGCCTCCCTGGTGTAAAGCTAAGGGTGGGTGTGGAGCGTGCCCAGACCTGCCTCAGCGAGTCATCGCTCCTTCCCTCAGTCGGTGATGTCCAGCGGCTGGAGGGACGGCAGAAGTTCCACATCCGCCTTTTAGGAAATTTTGGATTTCCATGTTTGACCGGACACGTGTCAGTGTGAGACATCCTGAGGCACAAGTGGCCGATGGGAGTCCCTTACTGTACTGTGGGCTTCTCGCTGGCCCCAGCTGGAGACAGTTGAGTGAATAGCTTGAGGAAGGCTGGGATGGGCCTGGGGTGAGGATGGGGGACCTATGGGTGGGCTCGAGGTTACAGATGGTTAAAAATGGGACATGGGTGGTTGGACACTGGAATAGCCATGTCTGGGAGCTGGGGTGAACATGCAGGAAGGTTCCAAGCACAGGTAGGCCCAAGCAATGGGAAGGCAGGTGATATCCCTGAGGGGACGGTCTTTGTCTTGGGAATGGAAGATGGCCTCAGCATCAAGTCATGTGCGCAGGACAGGAACTGACGAATCAACCAATGACAATGACCAAGGAGGACGAAGACTTCCCAGTGGGGGCTGAAGAGAATAGCTTTCGACTTCTCAGTGTTTACTTGGAGTGAACTCATCCATGGATGACAACACAGTGGCAAAGCTGGTAGAGCCACTGCGCTGCCTCACAGCTTCAGAGACCCGGTTTCAATCCTGACCTCTGGTACTGTGTGTGTGTGTGTGTGTGTGTGTGTGTGTGTGTGTGTGTGTGTGTGTGTGTGTGTGTGTGTGTGTGTGTGTGTGTGAGTGTGTGTGTGTGTGTGTGTGTGTGTGTGTGAGTGTGTGTGAGTGTGTGTGCGATTCCTCCGGATGCTCCAGTTTCCTCCCACATTCCAAAGATGTGCAGGTTGGTAGGTTAGTCGGCTGCTCTAAACTGTCCCTAGTGTAGGTGAGGGGTAGAATCTGGGGGGAGTTGATACGAATGTGGGAAGAATAAAAATTAGGATTAATGTAGGATCAGTGTAAATGTGTGGTTGATGGACGGCATAGACTCGGTGGGCTGAAGGCCCTGTTTCCATGTTGTATCTCTATGCCCTCTATCACCTTTGTGACTCCAGTCACTGTGATTGACCCAGAACTGCTGACTGAGGTGGTCGAAGAAAGCCAAGAACTGTTGCCCATTGCTTCAAAATCTGTTTCAAGGCAACCAGGGCTGGGGACTTGATGCCAGCCTTGTGACTGATGGTCACATCCTGAGAATGGTGCTTTAAATGTCACAGGGACAGGGCTACTGCAGTTAAAACAGAAAGAAAGGAAGGGGTGGTTATATTAGTGCTTTCTGCATCTCTATCAGGATGTTCGAAAGTTGTTTGCAGCTAGTGAGGTAGTTTAGAAGCATGGACAATGTTGTGATGTTACACATTATAGAAAATGGGACACTCTATATAAGGTACCTGATTATATGTGAAAGGATTCAGGATGGTATATATGTTATAACTGGAGCACCTGGTGGTATATTTTAGATACATTATAAAGTAAGGTATCTCTCTCTCTCTCTCTCTCTCTCTTTCTCTCTCTCTCTCTCTCTCTAACTCTCTCTCTCTAACTCTCTCTCTCTCTAACTCCCTCTCTCTAACTCTCTGTCTCTCTAACTCTCTGTCTCTCTCTCTGTCTCTCTCTCTCTCTCTCATGCCCTTATCTAGATTTTGACAAGATCCCAAACTATTGCATCAGTGAATAGGTCTGTTCTTCGTTATCTTTGTCGAAAGTGAACACTTTCCCCTTTCTGCCTGAGGTTTCTGGTGGAACTGCTGATGTCCAATTGGTGTAGTACCACACGGGGTATTACAATCCAATCAACTCACCTGCTTAATCATCGTATCGGTAACATCAATGTTGGGTTTGTTTGGGAATGGGATCATGGTGTTGTAGATGTTGTTCCACCTCTGGGCCCACATATTACCTGAATGGAGAAGAAATCTCAGATCAAGAATGGAATTTTGTCTGCAGTAACAAAGACGTGCATTTATATAGTGCCCTGACTGAGGTATGATCCAAGGTCCTGTGCAGGAGCAAAGTCAGACAGAATTTAACCCCAAAAGGAGGAGGCATTGAGACAGAGGATCAAAGAGAAAGAGGTATGGCACAGCAGAGGGATTTAAAGGTAGATGTGCATTTTCAGAGTGCCTATTGTATGCCTTTCAGGATATCCCAAAGTACATTTGAAGTGTCATCACGGTTGTAATTTAGGAAATCAAATTTCTGTGCTGTAGCATTCCATGTCAGCAATTGGATAATGTCCATAAAAGCTGTTAGTAATATTGCATTTGGGAAAAGTATTTCCAGGAGGCCATGGGTAATTCCTTTGCCCTTCTGTGGAATGATACCTTGTGATTTTTCAAATCCATCTGCATCTGCTTCATCTAAACAATGGCAGTTCTGGCAATGCAGCACACCCTCAATACTGCTCAGTGTCAACCTAATCCTTGTGCTCAAGTCTCTGGATTGGACCCACAAGCTTCAGTCTTGGAGCTGATTGCCTTCTGAGCCACGGTTGGCACCTTGGGAAGAAATTCCACATGCCTAGAAGTCCACGGGAAGTAAAAGATAACGGAAATGGAATAACTATGGATTTTTGGAAGATTGTAGGGCTATAGGATAGTGGGAGAGGTAAGCCATGAAAGGATCTGTACAGATCGATAAGACTTGTAAAATTGTCTTTTAGGACCTGAAGCCTTTGAGGAATTAAAGGTGAATAGATAGTGTGATTTAGGAATAACTGTGTTTGAAAATAATAAACGTTGTTTCAGCGTGAGGTTAGACAGAGCCCGGGGATTCAATAACACAAAATTACAAAATAGCAAATCCAACCTAAGCTGATTCAGTCAACTACCGAGTTGTATTTGGCAATCTTGAATGTATTCTGGAACCTTCCACCTCCAACTGCTTGGCCTCAACTCTTCTACAACTGATTACCCGAGTTATACATTATATTGTGCAACTCCTTTCTTTACCAGTCAGAAAATAGATGTCACATTTGTTCATCTGTAAATGATTTCTTCTCTGGCTGCTTGCAGTGGTGTCCAGGATCTTAATATGTAATGCCTGGTGACTTGGATTATCTGGCAGAGTTGTCCAAGTAATCAATTGACTACAGGATCAGTCATCAGTTTGCAACTAATTCACACCCAGGCCAAATATCGAGGTCCACCTCCAATTAATTTTAATAGTTTTACTTATAAAGAACAATACTTTTTTGCAGACAGTAATTACCCAATAGATGTGCAGGAATAGGTCCTTTCAGATTGATATATTTGGATCCATATCTCTCGTATAACTTCCTCCTCACAAAAGCATGAAGATTAAGGTAAAGTGGTTTGATATCATTGTAGATCTTTTCAAGATCCTCAGTGAACGTTGACGAGTCATACCAGGATCTCCAGTACTCTCCAGTGTCACTAAAGCCTGTAAACAAAGCCAGGTAACTATTGCCGCACTGTTACAAACCAAAGACTCATGCCACTAAATAACAGCATCTTATATTCATAGAAGAAAGGCCATGTGCTTAAACGTCCCAAGGAGTTTCACAGCAGTGTAATCAGACTAAGACTGACATTGATCCAAAGAATTTGATATTAGGACAGGCCACCAAGTGCTTGCTCCAAGGAACAGGGGAGAACTTAAAGGAGGAAGGACTGAGGGACAAAGAATTGTCAGAATGGAATTCAGGACAAATATCTCTGTAGCGCTTTAGTTGCAATATGCAGATCTGGTGGGAAATGTCTGGGCCATTTGTCAAGCAAGCACAGTAGTGTAGCAGTTAGCATAACGTTATTACAGCACTAGCGACCCGGGTTCAATTCTGGGCACTGTCTGTAAAGAGGTTGTATGTTCTCCCCATGTCTGCGTGAGTTTCCTCTGGGTGCTTCAGTTTCCTCTGAAATTCCAAAGACGTATGGGTTAGGAAGTTGTGGGCCTGCTATGTTGGCGCCAGAAGTGTGGCGACACTTGCGGGCTGCCCCCATAACACTCTACGCAAAAGGTGCATCTCACAGTGTGTTTTGATGTACATGTGACTAATAAAGATATCTTATCTTCTGACCATTGGATTGAAAGGAGCAGAATCTATGGTCAGAGCAGGAACAATGGCCTGGCTGAGAGAACCAGGTCATCAAAGGTAAAGGGGAAGCTGTATTTGATCTGACTGGTAAACAGAGAAAAGGCTGGGCAATTGAGATGCTGGCAGGTGGACAGTCAGATAGTGAGGCTGGTTGGAGATCAGGTGGATGGGCATGGAGCAGAGCTGGACAGGGGGAGAGAAATGTTGGGGAGATGGTTGTTGGTGATTGCGCGATGGATAAATTGCAATGGCTACCTGATTGTTCGGAGGCCAGGAGGATCCTGATGAGGTTGGGGTGTGGTTTGATTGGAATGGGAGATGGGGTGGGTGGGGTGGGTTGGTTGGGCTGGGGGACGGAGTTGGGGGTTCATGAGTGAGGATGGGATGGGGACTTGACTGGGTGGGGACAGAGTGGAATGAGTGGGGCGGTGAGTTGTTTGGGGTGGAGATTGGGATAATGGGTAACTGGGTGGGGGATGAGTTGACTGGGTGTGGGATGGGATGACTGGATGGGGGATTGGGCAGGAAAATTGGGAGACATCCAAGGGTGATTGATCGGTATTAGGAAGAGATAGGGAGCTGAAGCTGGGATACATGGAGTAACTGGGGATGACTGATGGTGGGGAGGGGTGTGAGAGAGAAATACAGGGGCGGGAATTGGTGGGGTGCAGAGACGGGAGATCGTTGCATGAGGAGAGGATGACTGGGAGGTTCTCTGTGGGCACTGCAGGAATGGGATGCTAATATCCCTGTTTCTAAGACTTGGGGAATGGGATTTTCCTGCTGGCTTTGGCCCTTCCTGGCTGTCTGGTATTCCCTAGGACTGGGAGACCTACCCTACAGCCTCTAAATTGGAATCACAGCTCTCGTCCGAGGCAGGCAACCTCAGACCACGTAAAGCTACATAAATTACCCTCCTGCTCCTGGACTCTGGCCCCATAAATCACTCCCTTCAGACCAGAGCTGAGGTCATCCCCCCACCCTGGCCCTCTTGCACCTTTCCTATGGGATGGGCCCCGAGGAAGGTCAGCACCTTCAAATGAAAAGGGTGACATGATTAAAGAGAACTTGTTGGAAAAGCTGAGATTGAGCTTTTGCACTGAGGAACAGCGCAGGTCTCATTCCCCCACAATCACTCGTACCACAAGGGCTCCTTACCGTTAACACCTGACCATTTTCTGGAAGTCAGAGCTGGAGCCCACCTAAGTGTGTTCACGTGGAGGGGTTTAATCTACTTACCATCCAGTTTAGAGGCATTGTTGCTCATTTCAACAAATTGTTTGTAGTTCTCTCTCTGTGGGTTCCCTGCAGAATTGTGCCAGCCTTCCCATGCGTACAGCAGCTCCTTGTAACTCAAAGACGTTGCCATCTTATCCGTCAGCTCTGCAACATCAGAGAGAAGGAGTGAGTTAGAGAGAGAGACAGAGTTGGAGAGAGAGAGAGAGAGAGAAGGAGTGAGTTAGAGAGAGAGACAGAGTTGGAGAAAGAGAGAGAGAGAGAAAGAGAGAGATAGAGAGAGAGGGTTAGAGAGAGAGAGTTAGAGAGGGAGAGTTATTGGAGAGACACATGCATGGTTATAGTACCAACACATTCACTGATGACAGCTCTCTGACAGACCTAGACTCCTCTTCTGACATCGGACAGAAAGTTTATAATTTTGAGACAATGTCAGACAATGCTTAACCAGATACCTGGGAGAGATGCTGCAGAGAATTTGTAGACAGCAGAGAATGCTGCCGCAGTGCCCCAGACATAGAGTTTCAGGTGGTGAATGGGGTGCCAATCAAGATGGCTGCTTCATCCTGTTGTCAAGCTTCTTGGGTGTTGTTGGAACTGAACATATCCCGTCCCGTCAAGCAGAGAACATTCCATGACCCTCCATAATCTTGCTTTGTAGATGGTTTTGGAGTGTCAGGAGGTGAGTCTCTCACTGCAGGATACACAGCCTCTGATCTGTTCTTATAACATTTGTATTTATGCAGCTGGTCCAGTTGACTTTCTGGTCAATTGGAACCTCAGGATGTTGACAGTGGGTGACTTGGCAGAGGTAATGTCATTGAAACTCGAGGGAAGATAGACTCTATCTTGCTGAAGATGGTCACTGTCTGGCCCTTGTGTAATGCGAATGTTACTGACCACTTATCAGCCCATGCCTATAATTTTATCCACGTCTTGCTGAGGGGATGCAAATAGAATTGAACTTTGTACAATCATCTCCAGCTGACTGTGTGATGGGAGGAAGGTCATTAATGAAGCAGCTGAAGATGGCTCTCCCTGACACTGCGCTAAGGAAGTCCTGGGGCTAGGGTGATTAACTTTCATCAGCCACAACCTTCCTCTGTGTGAGGAATGACTCCAACTATTTGAGTGTGGTCCTATTGAAGACCTTTGACTTCGGGTTTACCGAAGGCACCTTGACCAAGTTCTTCCTTTCTGAAATTCAACTCTTTGGTCCATGTTTGGATGAAGTCCTGGAGCTGAGTGGCTCAATGAAATCCAAACTTAAAGATCTGTTTCTCTCTCCATTGATGCTGCCTGACCTGCTGAATATTTCCAGCATTTTTCATACTTACTGTGGGGTATTGGTGGAATTCTCTGATCCTGTGTTCCTTGACCGGTCTGTGGGACAGTTCTCCCGATTTAAACACATTCCACATCTATGAGGAGGACTTGCAGTGTTGATTAAACTGAGCATGCAGTCACCAGGTCCAGATCTGCCTGTGCCTAAGTAGGCTCTGGGTCATCTGTCCAATGATAACATCGTTGTGGTTTGATGTATCCATTTGGAACAGGTGATTGGGTTGCTAAGTCATTTCAGGAAGCAGTTAATAGTCAATCTCATTTCTGTGGGTTTGGGCAGCTGTACAGACCTGACCAAACATGGATGGCAGAATTCTTTCTAGGTGGAACATAACTGAACTATGACGATCCAGTGGCTTCATGGCTAACTCAATGGAGATTGGTTCTTTTATTCATATTATTTACTTTATTGCATTTAAATTCTACAGAACTGGTAGAAAAATCATATTCCCAGATCAGAACTTCAGCCCCATGGATTAGTGGTCCAGTAATTTCCAGACCAGGAAGCACCATAACTTGGGCAATCTAGACCAAAAGTAGACTTACTAGACCTATCACTTCCTTGTTAGTATAGTGCTTAGTATCCCTGCCTGTCATGTGGGAGACTGGGGTTCAATTCCCCGAAGGGGAGATGGTTTTTTGGTTTCTAAATATAACTGGAAAAAGAAGGGCAATTTTGAATTTAGCAAGCATGGTAGTGTAGCGGTTGTGTAACGCTTTACAGCGCCAGCAACCTGGGTTCAATTCCGGCCGCTGTCTGTAAGGAGTTTGTACGTTCTCCCCGTGTCTGCGTGGGATTCCTCCCGGTGCTCCGGTTTCCTCCCACATTCCAAAGATGTACGGGTTAGGAAGTTTTGGGCATGCTATGTTGGCGCCGGAAACACTACTATTGCCTCTACAATCTCTTGAGCTACCTCTTTCAGAACCCTGGGGTGTAGTCCATCCGGTCCAGGTGACTTATCCACCTTCAGACCTCTCAGCTTCCTAAGCACCTTCTTCTTAGTAATAGCGGCTACACTCACCTCTGCCCCCTGACTCTCTCCAATTTCTGGCACTTTGCTGGTGTCTTCCACAGTGAAGATTGACGTAAAATACTTACTCAGTTTATCCGCCATTTCTTTGTTCCCCATTTCTATCTCTCCAGCATCATTTTCCAGCAGTCCCATGTCCACTCTTGCCTCTTTTTATATATTTGCAAAATCTGTTGGTATCCTCTTTATATTATTGGCTTGCTTACCTTCATATTTCATCTTTTCTCCCCTTATTGCTTTTTTAGTTGCCTTCTGTTGGGTTTTAAAAGCTTCCCAATCCTCTAGCTTCCCAATAATTTTTGCAATATTTTATGCCCTCTCTTTTGCTTTTATGCTGTCTTTGACTTCCCTTGTCAGCCACGGTTGCCTCATCCTCCCTTTAGAATGCTTCTTCTTCTTTGGGATGAATGATCCTGCGACTTCTGAATTACTCCCAGAAACTCCTGCCATTGCTGCTCTACCATCATCCCTGCCAGGGTCTGCTTCCAATCAACTTTGGCCAGCTCCTCCCTCATGCCACTGTGGTCACCTTTACTCAACTGTAATAGCGATACATCTGATTTTAGCTTCTCCCTCTCAAACTGCAGGGTGAATTCTATCATATTATGATCACTGCCTCCTCAGGGTTCCTTTCCCTTAAACACCTTAATCAAATCTGGTTCATTGCACAACACCAAATCCAGAATTGCCTTTTCCCTAGTGGGCTCGACCACAAGCTGCTCTAAAAAGCCATCTCGTAGGCATTCTACAAATTCCTTCTCTTGGGATCCAGTACCAACCTGATTTTCCCAGTCTACCTGCATATTGAAATCTCCCATGACAACCGTAACATTTCCTTTCTTACAGGCCTTGTCTATCTCCTGTTGTAATTTGTACCCCACATCCTGGCTATTATTCGGAGGCCTGTATATAACTTCCAACAGGGTCTCTTTTAACCTTACCCACAAGGATTCTACACTTCTGATCCTATGTCACTTCTTGCTTTGATTTCATTTTTTACCAACAGAGCCACCCCACCCCCTCTGCCCACCTGCCTGTCTTTTCGATAGGATGTGTATCCTTGGATGTTTAGTTCCCAGCTTTGATCTTCTTTTAGCCACGACCCTCTGATGCCCACAGCGTCATACCTGCCAATTTCTAACTGCTCTATAAGCTCATCTACCTTGTTTTGTATACTGTGTGCATTCAGATATAACACCTTCAGTCCTGTATTCACCACCCTTCTTCTCAAATTTGTCTCCATGTTGCCTAAAGTTAAATTCTTATCCCTTTTTAAACTTTATGTCTTATTTTTTTATTCTGAAGACTTCAGTAACCTCTCTTGCACTCTCCTTCCCTTTTACCTGATCCATACTTTTCCATTCTGTTGAACCCACACACCCCCCCCATACTATTTAGTTTAAAGCCCTATCTACAGCCCTAGTTATCCAATTAGCCAGGTCCCAGCGTGGTTCAGGTAGAGCCTGTCCCATCAGCACATCTCCCTCCTTCCCCAATACTGCTGCCAATGTCCCACGAATTCAAACCCACTTCTCCCGCACTAATCTTTGAGCTATGCATTTAACTCCCTGATCTTATTTACCCTGTGCCAATTTGCATGTGGCTCAGGTAACAATCCAGATATTATTAACTTTTCGGTTCTGTTTTTTCAGTCCCTAGCTGCTCAGATTTCCTCATCAGAACCTCTTTCCTTTTTCTCCCTACGTCGTTGGTACCCACATGGATCACGGCAACTGAACCTTCCCCCTCCCACTCCAAATTCCTCTGCAGATCAGATGAGATGTCCCGAACCCAGGCACAAGGCAGGGATCCCAGCCTTTGGGATTCTCGATCCTTGTGACAGAGAATTGTGTCTATGTCTTTGACTATACTATCCCCAATTACAAATATATTTCTCTTCTCTCCCCCCTCTTGAATGGCTTCCTGAACCACGGTGCCACAGTTCGGTTGCTCATCCTTCCTGCAAACCCCACTCTCATCTGCACAGGGAGCAAGAATCTCAGACCTGTTGGAAAAGCTCAAGGGCTGAGGCTCCTCCAGCACTACCTCTTGGATCCCCCTACCTGCCTCACTCACGGTCACACCCTCTTGTCCCTGACCACAGACTGAATTTGAAGCAGTTAATCTAATGGGTGTGACTGCCCCCTGAAACACAGCGTCCAGGTAACTCTCCCCCTCCCTGATGCGTCGCAGTGTTTGAAGCTCAGATTCCAGGTCATCAACTTTGAGCCCGAGTTCGTTGAGCAACCAACACTTGCTGCAGATGTGGTCACCAGGAACCACAATGGAGTCCACCAGCTCCCACATTATACAGCTACAACACATCACCTGATCCTGCATCCCTACTTTATTTAATTAGTTGTAATTTGGTGTCCTTTTATTTAAATACTATAAAAGTAGTCAAAACATCTTCACGTTTTGAAAGTTCTCTGCCTTCTTTTCCATGCTCTTTCTGAGCAGCTGAATCTTCTCTGAGCCAGCACAGGTGATGCAAGCCTTGGGTCTGCAATAAAACCTTCTCTTCCTCCTGCAGGCTCCACTCAGTGCCTTCATGAAAAGAATAACGGAGAGCTGGCTTATCAAATGTCCCTAATTCATCCATTAGCTAATAGAAAGATTTCCAGGTCTTGTTGGAAATTCCTGTTCCGTGATGCTGCAGGTTTAGGGAGACCTGTGGCTCATTTCCTAGCAGCTTACATTAAACACGGCATCCCAAGGTGAAGAATGTGTCTCAGTGGCCTTGGAAGACTCAGCCTGTATCCCACAATCCATGTTGGCATTTTCTTCCCAGCATGCTGCATTAACTTGCCATCAGATTTCTACAGCATTTTACAAACCAAGACATAATGAACAGCCACCAACATAAACGCAACAGAGACATGGAGTAATCATTGCTGGAGGCCTTGAGAACACCTACCTCTAGGTTCAAGGACAACTTCTATCCCACTGTTATAAGAGTCTTGAACAGTCCTCTTATATGACAAAGATGAAGTCTTGATCTCCCAACCTATCTCACACCTCATCTGTCTGCTTGCATTGTACTTTCTCTGTAACTGTAACACTATGTTCTGCATTCCGTTATCGTTTTCCTTTTGTACTACATCGATGTACTTATCTGTCTGGATGGCACACAAACAAAAGCTTTTCATTGTATCTCGGTACATGTGACAACAATAAACCAATACCAATTACCAATTAGCTCTCTACACAAAGTGTGTGGAGTGGGTTCTTCTTTTGGTCTACATTGCCCAAGTTATAGTGCTTCCTGGTCTGGAAGGACTGAATATTACTGTTCCCTCTGCTACATCACAGCCACTGAAGTTACAGCTCCCTATCTGACTTACCTGGCTCAAGAGACCAACATTTGTTGGGATCCTGTTCACCGGGTGGGCACACCTTAGCTGTGGAGTATATATTGTCCATTTCACTCAGGATGGTGTTGTACTGAAACAAAGGACAGTTGGTTAGCACCCTGCAACACAAACGAAGGGTCTGTAATGCTGGAAGAGGTGAAATGTAAAGGCTATAGTTTTGTTTCCGCTAACGTCACCTGTGCACTAGTTCCCCTGTTATTACAGTGAGGAAATAGAGCAGAAGCCTATCATAGGACATGCCCATCCTGCTGTGGTTGGGTATTGTTTCTTGGACAGCTAAGTTTTCATCTAAACATGGGAATCTATATAATAAGATGGATTAGACATTTGATTATTTTCTAAGCAGATTTAAGGTGAGTGGTGCTTGCGAACACAAAGTAGGAAAGTTAATAATACCAACAAGAGAGAGAAGGCAGGGAAATGCCAGTGGGAAATAATTTGTTTGGAAAAGGATCAAGAATAGAGGGAGAGGTTCTCATGGATAAGATGAGCTTGGAAATCACAAAGCAGGAGACATGTTAGAATTGGGAGAAAGATGTGATTGTCCAACTAAGAAAATTAAGGGAGGTTTGGCCAGTAGGGGAAGAGACCTCCAGCATCAATGAAGAGAGGTCATTATTTTCATGGCAAATGATTCATGAGCTCCTCTCAGGATGATGGTAGAGGTGATAATTGTGAAGAGCAGGACTTGATGAAAGGTATAACCAGACCTGAGGATGTATTCTTAGATTGTCATTGTCATTGTTTAAACCAGTCTTCCACCAAAGAAACTGTGAATGGCATGTCTTGGACTTAAAGGAGTAGGAATGATAGTTATCCCATGAGGAATGATTAGGGAGAGATGGTAATGGTTATAATAGAGGCAAAGACAGAGATTGTTGACACGATGGACAGTGGTCGGAAGGCTGGCTCATGGGGAATTTGCATCGTGTGGCTCAGGGATTTGTGGGTGGGTTTTTTCCAGGGGATGGATTCAGAGAGAAGGAAGCCCATGGAGGGGTTGGCCAGAGGGGGGCAGAATTTGGTTGGAGAATGACATGGAAGGTGGCCTATGGTTGGAGCAGCAAGGGTGTGGGGTGGCTTTGGGGACGAACCTGGGTAGAAGATCATATGTGTGGGGAGAGACTTATTGAGATCCAGACTTTGCTGTCAAGGTCAGCATTTAATGCCCATTCCCAAATGCCTTTGAGAACGTGGTGGTGGTGAGCTGCCTTCTTGAACCACTGCAGTCCTTCTGCTGAAGGAGCCCCCAGAGTGCTACTGGGGAAGGAGTGCCTGCATTTAGACTCAGTGCCAATGGAAGGACCAGAGATTTATTCCCAAATCAGGATGCTGCATGGAATGGAGGGGAACCTGCAGCTGGCGGTGCTCCCATGCAGTGGTTGGGTTTGGGAGATGCTGATGGGCTTGCCTGGTTGAGTAACTGAAGTGTACTTTGTAGATGGTGCACCAGGACCGCAAGAAACTGCAGAGAGTTGTGGACACAGTCCAGCACGTCATAGAAACCAGCCTCCCCTCCATGGACTGTCTTTACTTCTCGCTGTCTTGGTGAAGCAGCCAGCATAGTCAAAGACTCCACCCACCCGGGTCATTCTCTCTTCTCTCCTCTTCCATCAGGTAGAAGATACAGGAGCCTGAGGGCACATACTGCCAGGCTCAAGGACAGCTTCTACCCCACTGTGATCAGACTATTGAATGGTTCCCTTATACGATGAGATGGACTCTGACCTCACTACCTATCTTGTTGTGACCTTGCATCTTATTGCACTGCACTTTCTCTGTAGCTGTGACACTCTGTACTGTTATTGCTTTTACCTGTGCTACCTCAATGCACTCTGTACTGACTCAATGTAACTGCACTGTGTAATGAATTGACCTGTACGATCGGTATGCAAGACAAGTTTTTCACTGTACCTCGGTACAAGTGACAATAATAAACCAATACCAATACCAATACGCTGCAGCCATGGTGCACCAATGAGAATGTTTAGGTTATGGATGGGCACCAATTTGGCCTGGATGGCATTGAGCTTCTTGCTGGCACTGGTACTCATTCTGGCAGGAGGAGAGTATTCTATTACATTGCTGACTTGTGCCCTGTAGATGTTGGAAGGACCTTGGGGTGTCTGGAGGGCAATCACTCATTGTAGGACACCCAGCCTCTGACCTGCTCTTATAGTCATAGCACGCCATAGCTCCCTGAAAGTGGTAACACAAGTGGATAAGGTGGTAAAGAAGGCATATGGCATACTTGCCTTCATCGGTCGGGGCATTGAGTATAAAAGTTGGGAAGTCATGTCGTAGCTGTATAAAACATTGTCTGGGCCACATTTGGGGTATTGTGTGTGGTTCTTTCTTCTACACTCTAGGAAGGATGTGGAGGCTTTGAAGAGGGTGCAGAAGGGGTTCATCAGGACGTGGCCTGGAATTGGAGTGTATTAACTAAATTGGACAAACTTGAATTGATTTTTCTGGAGTGTTGGAGGCCGAATGGTAACCTGATAGAACTACATAAAATCATGAGAGACATAGATAGGGTAGATAGTCAGGGTCTTTTTTTCCCAGGGTAGAAATATCAAATACTAGAGGGCATAGGTTTAAAGTGAGTGGGGGACAGTTTAAAGGAGATTTGTGAGGCAAGTTTTTTACACAGAGACTGGTAGGTACCTGGAGCACACTGCCAGGGGAGGTGTTAGAAGCAGATCTAACAGCAACATTTAAGAAGCATTTAGACAGACACTTGAACAAACAGGGAATAGAGGGGTACAGACCATGTGCAGGCAGATGGGATTAGTTTAGATTGACATCATGGTCAGCACAGACATAATGGGCTGAAGATGTTGTCCCATTCTATGCTCTATGTTCATTTATCCAGTTGGTCCTTCTGAGTTTCTGTTCAATGGCATACCCCAGACTGTTGATAGTGGGGTCTCAGATATATAATGCCATTGAATTCAATGGTAGCTGGTTAGACTCAAGGGATTCTGTTCTTGACTTCGGGAGAAGAGCTAGGTCGCTGCCAACATTCATTGAGCAGGTCAGGTGATGGGAGGATGACAGGTAGGATGTTCACGATGTCACCCAGCAACCAGGCCAAGGCACCAACGTTGTCACTGATATAAACTGCAGGTTGGCAAGAGCCTTGATCACAAGTGAACTAGCGTTCTGGAGTGAAACACAGAGAGGTTGGTGATATTTGGTCCACTTCTAAATCCAGAATGGCAAGTATAGTTTGGCAAGATTAGCTCGCAGCAGGTACAACAGGCAGGAGGAGTGTGAAGAGATTGGGATTGGTCACTGAGGTGCTGCTGATACGGACTGGAAGGAGAGCCTTGTCTGGTGTGGATGTTTTCAGAGGGTGTGAGATGACATAGAGGGAAGCTGCAGGATCATGCAAGATGGATGGAGCGGGAGAGTAGTGAAGACAACGAGAACTGAAGGATTCAACTGAGCGTAGAACACCTGAGGGCAGGCCAAAAAAAGGAGGCACAGTGAGTACGAAGGTGAGGAGGGAAGAGGAGCAAGGGGAGAAATTGGTAAATTGGTTTATTATTGTAACATGTACCCAGGTACAATGAAGAATGTTGTTTTGCATGCCATCATTTCATCACAACAATACATTGAGGTTGTACAAGGGAAAAGCAATAGAAGAATGGAGAATAAAGTGTTACAGTTACAGAGAAAGCGCAGTGCAGGCGGACAATAAGGTGCAAGGCCATGACGAGGTAGATGGTGAGGTCAAGAGTCCATCTTACTGTACAGAGGACCGTTCAATAGAAACAGAGTGGAGATGGGTGGACCCAGAGAAGAGTGTGTCATTGAGAGTTGGTGTTACAGTCAGTGAGGTGCGATGGTGATGGCTTTCAATATATTGATGGGGTTACATATTACTCTGAGCATGAGTTGGTGAGATGGTAATTATGCTGAAGCATTAGTAACAATGAGTTGTATTGAGCGGTTAGGATATTTGAAATTCAATGCTTATTCTGACAGGGAAATCCAGGAGAGGACAGCATCATGTTAACATTAGAGTTTGGAAATTCAGGAATAAAATTAGGAAGCACATTTTCAGTCAAGCTTGGGGAATATTTGGAAAGGCTGTGGATGCTGGATACTGTAGGGGTGAGGTTGGGCAGGGTGTTGTGTATTGGATTTGGGTGGTGCTAAGGCTGAAGTTGGTAGATTTTTTCGAAAGATAAGGTATGGAGCAGAGGAAGGTAAATGGAGTCTTAGTCCAGACCAGCCACGGTCAGATTGGAATGAGTTCAAGCAGCTGAAAGTCCTCTTCCACCTCTCAAGGAAGCATTTGCCTTTGGCTTCCAAAACAAATTCCGGCTGGTCATTCTTGGGCTCGGAGTTGGGAACTTAATGGCTGCCTTGGGAGGGATCGAGATCTGGCAGCAGGGAGGCTGGTACCACTGGCATGAGGGTGTTGCCCTGCCAGTATGAAATACATACCACCTTCCTCTCACTAGGCGGGAGGTTAGCAGAGCTGAGGATGCGAATCTTGTTGAGGAGTTTTATCAGCGTTGTATCATTGAATTTGTTTTTGACGTCATCAAACTCCTTCGCTTTCTTGGCCCAGGCTTCCACAAATTCCTGCTCTTCCAAGGAGGCATTGATCTGTGGAACAAAGAGACAGACCACTTGTTCAGTTAGTAATGTTAATGTCCTGCTCCTTTGAGCTGCTGTAAACATGGAAAATGCTGGAAACACTCAGCAGGATGGGCATCATCTCTAGAGAAAGAAACAGAGTTAATGCTTCGGGTCAAAGACCTTTCTTCGGAACAGGGACAGAGAGAAAACTAGTTTTAAGTTGCAGAGAAGGTTTAGGAGGGATGGATAGTACAGTGTAGTGGTTAGCATAATGCTATTACAGTGCCAGTGACCCCGGTTCAATTCCGGCCGCTGTCTGTAAGGAGTTTGTACGTTCTCCCCGTGTCTGTATGGGTTTCCTCCGGGTGCTCCGGTTTCCTCCCACATTCCAAAGACGTATGGGTTAGGAAGTTGTGGGCATGCTATGTTGGTGCCGGAAGTGTGGCGACACTTGCGGGCTGCCCCCAGAACAATCTACACAAAAGATGCATTTCACTGTGTGTTTCAATGTACATGTGACTAATAAAGATATCTTATCTTATCTGATAGGGTGAGCTCAGGGTTGCCATGGGGATAAATTGTAGAGATAGTCTAGTTGATAGGTTAAAGGTGACAGAGAATGAGACTACAAATTAAGGAGTATAAAGAGTTGCAAAATACATGAATGTTTCTGAGCAAGGGAATGAAGATGATTTTACAACCAGGCAAAGGGTCAATAGACAATAGACAATAGACAATAGGAGCAGAAGTAGACCATTTGGCCCTTCGAGTCTGCACCGCCATTTTGAGATCATGGCTGATCCTCAACAATCAATATCCTGTTCCTGCCTTGTCCCCATATCCCTTGATTCCCCTATCTATAAGAAACCTATCTAGCTCCTTCTTGAAAGTGCCCAGAGAATTGGCCTCCACTGCCCTCTCAGGCAGCGCATTCCACAAATTCACAACCCTCTGGGAGAAGAAGTTTTTCCTCACCTCTGTCCTAAATGGCCTAGCCCTTATTCTTAAATCATGCCCCCTGGTCCTGGACTTCCCCAACATCTGGAACATACTCCCTGTCTCTATCTTGTCCAATCCCTTAATAATCTTGTATGTTTCAATCAGATCCCCTCTCAATCTTCTCAATTCCAGCGTGTACAATCCCAGTCTCTCCAACCTCTCAGCATAAGACAGTCCCGACATCCCCAGAATTAACCTCGTAAACCTACGCTGCACGCCCTCTATAGCCAGGATATCCTTCCTTAACCCTGGAGACCAAAACTGTACACAATACTCCAGGAGTGGTCTCGCCAGGGCCCTGTACAAATGCAAAAGAATCTCTTTGCTTTTGTACTCAATTCCCCTTGTAATACAGGCCAACATTCCATTAGCCTTCATCACTGCCTGCTGTACTTGCTCATTCACTTTCAGTGACTGATGAACAAGGACTCCTAGATCCCTTTGTATTTCCCCCTTACCTAACTCCACACCATTCAGATAATAATCCGCCTTCCTGTTCCTGCTCCCAAAGTGGAGAACCTCACACTTATCCCCATTAAACTTCATCTGCCAAGTATCTGCCCACTTACCCAACCTATCCAAATCACCTTGAATTCCCCTAACTTCCTCTACACATGTCGCACTGCCACCCAACTGTGTATCATCAGCAAACTTGCTAATGTTATTCACGATGCCTTCATCTAAATCATCAACATAGATCGTAAACAGCTGCGGTCCCAGCACCGAGCCCTGTGGCACCCCACTAGTCACGGCCTGCCATTCTGAGAAACATCCATTCACCCCTACCCTTTGTTTCCTATCCGCCAACCAGTTTTCCATCCATGTTAATACCCGCCCCCCAATTCCATGAGCCCTAATTTTACCCACCAATCTCCTGTGCGGCACTTTATCAAATGCCTTCTGAAAGTCGAGGTATACAACATCCACTGAATCTCCCTCGTCTATTTTCCTGGTTACACCCTCAAAAAACTCCAGTAGATCAGTCAAGCATGATTTGCCCTTGGTAAATCCATGTTGACTCGACCCAATCCTATCATTGCTATCCAAATATGCTGCTATTTCATCCTTAATAATGGACTCTAGCATCTTCCCCACCACAGATGTTAGGCTAACTGGACGATAGTTCTCCGTTTTCTCCCTCCCTCCTTTCTTAAAAAGTGGGATAACATTAGCCATTCTCCAATCCTCAGGAACCGACCCCGAATCTAAGGAACATCGGAAAATGATCACCAATGCATCCACAATTTCTAGAGCCACCTCCTTTAGTACCCTGGGATGCAGACCATCTGGACCTGGGGATTTGTCAGTCTTCAGCCCCATTAGTCTACCCATCACCATTTCTTTCCTAATGTCAATCCACTTCAGTTCCTCTGTCACTCTCTGCCTTTTGTCCATCCTTACCTCTGGGAGATTTCTTACGTCTTTCCCCATGAAGACAGATCCAAAGTACTTATTAAATTAGACTGCCATCTCCCTGTTTCCCGTAATAATTTCACCCAATTCGGTCTTCAAGGGCCCAACATTGTTCCTAACTAACTTCTTTCCCTTCACATACCTAAAAAAGCTTTTGCTATCCTCCTTAATATTCCTGGGTAGCTTGCCTTCGTACCTCATTTTTTCTTCCCGAATTACCTTTTTAGTTAAATTCTGCTGCACCTTAAAAATTTCCCAATCTTCTATCTTCCCACTCAGCTTGGCTCTGCCATACTTCTTCCTTTTTAACACAATGCTATCTCTGACTTCCTTTGTCAGCCACGGTGGCCCCTTTCCCCTCTTTGAGTCTTTCCTTCTCTGGGGAATAAACTGATCCTGCACCTTGTGCATTATTCCCAAGAATACCTGCCGTTGCTGTTCCATTGACAATTCTGCTAGGATGCCGCCCAGTCAACTTTAGCCAGCTCCTCCCTCATGGCTCCATAGTCTCCTTTGTTCAACTGCAAAATTGACCCTTCTGATTTGCCCTTTTCCCTCTCCAATTGCAGATAAAAACTTATCATGTTATGGTCACTACCTCCCAATGGCTCCTTTACTTCGAGTTCTCCTATCAAATCCTGCTCATTACACAGCACTAAATCCAGAATAGCCCTCTCCCTGGTTGGCTCTCATACCAGCTGCTCCAAGAATGCATCCCAGAGGCACTCTATAAACTCCCTTTCCTGGGGTCCAGTACCAGCCTGATTTTCCCAGTCCACTTGCATATTGAAATCCCCCATAACTATTGTGACATTACCCTTGCCACATGCCAACATTAACTCACTATTCAGCTTGCACCCAATATCCATGCCACTGTTCGGAGGCCTGTAGATAACACCCATTAGGGTCTTTTTTCCCTTACAGTTCCTCAGTTCTATCCACACTGACTCTACTTCTCCTGATTCAATGTCCCCCCTTGCAAGGGACTGAATCTCATTCCTCACCAACAGGGCCACCCCACCCCCTCTGCCCACCTTCCTGTCCTTACGATAGCATGTATACCCTTGAAGATTCATTTCCCAGGTCTGATCTCTCTGCAGCCATGTCTCCGTTATCCCAACAACATCATACTTACCCATTCGTATCTGAGCTTCAAGCTCGCCTACCTTATTCCTGACACTCCGTGCATTCAGATATAGGATTTTTAACCCATTTCTCCTCTCTCCAATTGTATTAATGTTCCGAAATTGTGTAGTTCCTACCTGTCCTCTACCCTCCATCTCGCTATCCTCTCTCTCATTCTGGATCCCCTCCCCCTGCAAATTTAGTTTAAACCCCCCCGAGCAGCATTAGCAAACCTTCCTGCAAGAATGTCAGTACCCCTCCATTTCAGGTGTAAACCGTCTCGTTGGAACAGATCCCATCTTCCCTGGAACAAATCCCAATTATCCATAAACCTGAAGCCCTCCCTCTCGCACCATCCCCTCAGCCACATATTAATCTGCCTAATCTTCCTATTCCTCTCCTCACTCGCATGTGGCACAGGCAGCAATCCTGAGATTGTTACCCTGGATGTCCTGCCCCTCAACTTAGCACCTAACTCCCTGAACTCCTTACGCAGGACCTCCTCTCTTTTCCTGCCCACGTCGTTAATCCCTACATGGATCACAACATCTGGGTTCACGCCCTCCCTCCTGAGAATAACCTGAACCCGATCGGAGATATCCCGGACCCTGGCACCAGGGAGGCAACAGACCATCCGGAATTCCCGATCATCCCCACAGAATATCCCATCTATAATGAACAATAGCTGATTACGCACCCACCCAAGCATGTTCTGGGTGGTTTGTCGGCAGAGTCTGTCATGATCAGTTGCCAGTGGAGACATCAATCATTGAATCTGGGAATGGCTCAGCACCCTGCTGCCTCATAGTCCAATAGACTTTTATTGGCATTTATGTAAAATAGGCTTAACCAAATGGAAAGATGAGCAGAGATCTCCAAAAGGTAAAGATTTCCTTCAGTGTGATCTCTTGTTTGTATTCTTGCAGTACAATCATAATATAAGAAGCTAATACATACGTAGTCGGATCCCACAGACAACATTTTTTATGTAAGTTGGATAAGGGATAAATATTGGCCAGGACACAGGACAGAACTTCCAAACCGCTCAGCCTTCAAATAACCCACTTATACCCACCTGAGAGGAGAAACGTTCCAAAGGCAGTAGCTCTGGACATGTAACACCCCCTTGGCACTCGGCTGAAGAACCAGCCAGGGGTTTGTGCTCAAGTTGTGGGAGCCTTTCAGACTCGGAAGTGTGAGTGCCTCAGCCCACGCTCTCGGACCCCACCGTCCAGTCTTCAAGTGAGCTTTGCTCTGCCCACGTTCAGTGTGAGTCACTGGGTACCAGGATGCTGCCATTGATCCTTGTACATCTCTTTCACTCAAAGGCCAATTGTGTTGAACCAAATACTACCCAAAATCAGGTACTTATTTAACAGGCTTACAGCTGAAGCAATCGATTCACCTTGCTCTTTCATATAGGGCCAGAGACAAGAAACATTGTGGACTATTGGAAAAATCAGATCATTCAGTTAATAACCAAATCATTGCCTGCAGATTGTAGTTAGTTATCCTATTATTTGGCCATAGGTTTATTTTTTAAAAAAACATAAAACAATTTTCTTGAAGCTGACCCAATAAAAATGCTATTAAGTAGAATTTACAGCATAGGCACATCCTTGATGGTCCAGGCCAGTGTTCTTGTTCCTCTCTCACCCTCACTTCCTCGGCCTTTCTTCCAACTTCCAACTTTCCCGAAACACATTTGCTGTTTTCACTGCTTTCAGGGTGACAAAGTTTATCTTGTATACTTTAGAGAATGCATGAGTGATTATCAATGACGGCCCCTGGTTGCTGAATGGATTCTGGAAAACCCTTCACCAACCACCACCCCCCCCCCCCCCACACACCTCCCCCACCCACCCAGCCAGCGCGGAAAGCTTGAGAAGATTCAGGGCCTCGGTCATCGTGTAAAGTGAAGCAACTGAGTTGTTCCCTGCGGCATGTTTGGAGGTTGGTTTGAACAGTTTCACAGTCAGATTTGGAGCAAAGTTTTGCAGCTCTTGAAGCTGCTCCTCCCCGTCGCTCCCATTGTCTCTCTGTTGGTTGAGAAGCTTTGTGCCTGGCTTTTGCTGCAAACAGATATTGGCACAATGAGCTTTCTCCCAGCAGTCGCTCTCAATTTATATTGTAGTAGAGAAAAAGAAAGCATGTCTGGTCAGACTGGACCAGAGGTGATTTATCAGTATCCTGCAATCTAGATCTTTGGACGGAGACGCAGCCTCCTGCCTGGTACTGCCAGCTGCTCCAGCCTGTGTCTTCAACTCAGTGCACGGCATAAGCCAGCGTGTAAGCCAGTCCAAATTGTACAACTTTCTTTTGGTTGTGCAGGGCACACACTCTGCCTAGGATATTCTGTAGCTGCAGTGTTCAGTGTGTGACAGGCCTTAACCTGTGAGTTTCATAATTGACAAGCTACAATCTACAGGGTCTGAGTGTGACACGGCTTGGACTGGACTTTAGAACATAGAACATAGAACAGTAGAGTGCGGGCCAGGCCAGTTGGCCCACGATGTTGTGCTGATCTTGATGCCAACTTATACTAAATGTCCTCGTCCTGTGTATCATCCACTCCATATTCATGTGTCTATCTAAAAGCCTCATAAGCTCCACCAGGCTGCTTGCCTCCACTGCTATCCCTGGCAGCCCATTCCAGGCACCTACCACTCTCTGAGTAAAAAATCTTGCCCCTCACGTCACCTTTAAATGTCCCTTCCTCTGACCTTAAAAGCATGTCCTCTGGTGTTTGACCTTTCTACCCTGGGGAACAGATTCTGACTGTCTACCTGATCTATGCTTCTCATAATTTTAAAAACCTCTATCAGGTCTCCCCTCAGCCTCCGACGCTCTAGGAAAAACAACCCAAGTTTGTCCAAGCTTTCCTTATAGCTCATACCCTCCAATCCAGGCAGCATCCTGGTAAACTTCTTCTGCACCATCTCCACAGTCTCCACATCCTTCCTGTAATGAGGCAACCAGAAATGCACACAATACTCCACGTGTGGTCTGACTAAAGTTTTACACAGCTGCAGCATGACTTCCTCAACACCCCTACCAATGAAAGCAAGCATGCCGTGTGCGTTCTTTACCACCTTATCTACTTGCTTAGCCACTTTCAGTGAACTATGGACCTGGACTTCCTGAGATGACACACTGTGTTTTGTGAGTATGATCATCTCCAGCCTTCTGCTTGTGTGTTCGAGTGTGACGTTCTCTCTATGGTGCCTGTATTCTATGTGTGTTCTGAGTGGAGAGAAGATAATTTGCTGCCTAGCTTATTGATTGCTCAATAGTGCAGGGTACTGCAACTGGCCACAGGCAGAAAATGAAATCTCAGGGACATGTTCTGTGAAAAACGCTTTGACTGAAGAAATTTTACCTTGGAGCTTATGTGGGAATTGCACTGGAGATAATGAACACTTGACACAAGCTGTTCATCTGCACAAAGTTGCTGCTTCTCTGACCCTTTCATTCTGTTTATGGCAGTTTCATTACAAAGTGAAGGATTCAGCACAGTAAGCAGCTCAAAGTGCAGTGGTTTAGGTAAGGTGGAATAATTTGGTGGTTATGCTTACAGACCAGTCACCCAGTCAAACCAAAAATAAAACAGAGACCTTGATTAAAATTATTCTGAAGCAGTTTTTGAATCTTGCAATCAATTTAAAAAGCAATCAGGGTTAAAATGGCTTGTATCAGGCTGTTGGGTTGTTGCAAAAAACTCAACTGGTGCTGTAGCCCTTTAGCTTATACGTGACTTCATCTCCTCAACAATATACATGACCCTTAAGAAAAGTCCCGCAGATGCTGGACATCTGAAACAAATACAGAAAGTGTTGAAAATCATCTGCAGTCATGGATATAAGATGTCAACCCTGTATCTCTCTTTGCACATACTGCCTGACCTGGTGACTATTTCCATCATTTTCTGTTTGTATTACAAAGCACTTATACACCCTCTGAAGTGGTCCTACCAAACCACTAAGTTGTATCAAACGCCAACACCAATAGCAGCACTCTGGGAACACCTTCCCTACTTGCCCCGGAGTAGATCAGGAACTAACGTCTCAAGGCTGACTTGGGATGGTTAATAAATGCACACATATCTCAAGAATTACTAACAATGAAAGTAAATTATCTAACCTAGCATTGACTGCCTTCTGATAACCACCCAGCCATCATATTGTTAATACTGTAGACTGGCAGCTTTTGTAGATCTGCTTTCAATATAAATTCATATTCCACAGTCAAGGAGGCAAAGGATTGCAACAGCATCTCACATTCACTTCACATGGTGCTACTCACGTTATGTTCAACTGAGGGAATCAACAGGTTGGTGATGCATATTTTAGACCATCATCATGATTTGTTGGTTATCTCCTGAGCTCTTGTGACATCCTACACAGCTCCCTAATGATGCCATAGAACCACAGAACAATACAGCACAATACAGGCCCTTCGGCCCACCAAGCTGTGCCGACCTTCTAACCACTCCTAAGACTATCTAACCCCTTCCTCCCATATATATAGAACCATAGAACAATACAGCACAATACAGCATACAGGGACATAACCTCTGATGTGGCTTCTTGGGAGGTCCAAGCCTTTCACTCTTGGCATTGGTTTACACGCCATCTATAAATTTGCTAGTGACAGCACTATTGGTGGAAGACTCTCAGATGGCAATGAGGAGGTGTACAAGAGTGAGGTAGATCGGCTGGTTGAGTGGTGTCACAGCAACAACCTCGCACTCAATGTCAGTAAGACCAAGGAATTGATTGTGAACTTCAGGAAGGGGAAGTCGGGAGAACACACACCAGTCTTCATTGCGGGGTCAGCGGTGAAAATGGTGAGTGGCTTCAAGTCCCTGGATGTCAACATCTCAGAGGATCTATCCTGGGCCCAACACATTGATGCAACCATGAAGAAGGCACGCCATCATCTCTACTTCATTTGGAATTTGAGAAGATTTTGTATGTCACCAACTCTTACAAATTTCTATAGATGTACGGTGGAGAGCATCCTGACTGCTTGCATCACCGCCTGGTATGGAGGCTCCAACGCACAGGATCGCAAGAGGCTGCAGAGGGTTGTAGACTCAGCCAGCTCCGTCACAGGCACAACCCTCCCCGCTATCGAGTACGTCTTCAAGAGGTGGTGCCTCAAGAAGGCGGCATCCATCACTACGGACCCTCACCACCCGGGACGTGCCCTCTTCATGTTACTACTATCGGCGAGGAGGTACAGGAGCCTGAAGACCCACACTTGATAAGTTAGGAACAGCTTCTTCCCCTCCGCCATCAGATTCCTGAACGGTCCATGAACCCATGAGCACTACCTTGTTATTCCCTTTCATTTGCATTATTATTTATTTTTGTAATTTATAGTAATTTTTATATCTTTGCGCTGTACTGCTGATGCAAAATAACAAACTTCACGTCATCTGAGTCAGTGATAATAAACCTGATTCTGATTCTTGTGTGGCACAGACACTCCTTGCCACTTTCCTTACCTACATTCTGCTTGCAAGTTGCAGACAGCCGTATCCCCTTCAAGGATTGACACCTATTCTTTGTGCAGTCTTCTCCTGCGAAGGTCCTTCTCTCCTCCTCCTGACAGTCCCCCATTTGTCACCTGCTCTTTTACCCATCCCTCGCCACTGGCCATGGGCTGGATGCTGGCAGCATAATTAAAGTAGCCAATTCTAACGCTGGCGGCAACTAAAGGATTCCAGGTGACGTTGTGTTGGAGGTTGCCCTTGTCAAACATCAATAAGACGTAGACCAGACAGGGCCTGCTCTGAACTTGATGGAATTAATAATTCAAATTTAGAAAGTAGCCAGAAGATGTGGCAATGGCAAATGATGCATTCTGCAGCCAAATAGCTGGGTGCTGAAATAGAGGCCTAAGCTCACAATAACCACCAGCCCAATATAGTCTTACTGATGTCTTAAACTTGAGGTTAAATTAAGTATTTTTCTCCACTACCCTGGCACTGTTTCTAAGACATTAACTCACAGTGATGTGATTCTGCCAAGATGTTGGCAATTGCCACAAAAATACATGAACCTTGTGTGAGATGTAACATCAGAGAGAACTTCAGCTGCATTACACTCATTAAATTCAGTCAGCCAATTATGGCACTTGCTAAATCCATGGATGGATTCAGCACTAATTACATAATCGACTGGGAGATTAAAGATCTCCTGAACCAACTCAGCAACTCACCCAAACCTCTCTCCTTGACTCTGAATACATCACACTCCAGACTCATTAATCAGTAACACCACTTATTGCCTCAAGGGTAACGTGGATTCACAGTCCAAACACACCCCAGGACAGGTCATTAACACAACTGTGCCCTGACCCCTAACCTCATCCTAGATAGGATAAGATTTCTTTATTAGTCACGTGTACATCAAAACACACAGTGAAATGCATCTTTTGCGTAGAGTGTTCTGGGGGCAACCTGCAAGTGTCGCCACGCTTCCAGCGCCAACATAGTATGCCCACAATTTCCTAACCCGTATGTCTTTGGAATGTGGGAGGAAACCGGAGCACCCAGAGGAAACCCACGCAGACACGGGGAGACTGTACAAACTCCTTACAGACAGCGGCTGGAATTGAACCGGCGTCACTGGTGCTGTAATAGCGTTACGCTAACTGCTACACCACCGTGCCTGCCCACAAAACTTGCTCAGCACGCGTTCTACCACAGTTGTTACTCGGGAGAACTGGGATCGGGGCCCTGGTGAGTAGATGGGGAGTGCCGCAAACATCAGGTGCTGAACTGTTGGAATTTGCGGATAGTCGAATAGCGAATTATCGGAGTTTAGCTGCAGTCCAGAGAAGTGGCCAGTCCAATCTTGCTGTGGGAATTTAGCCAGGAAATGTCATCAGCTTGATGCACACCAGGTTAAATCACCTTCAGTCAGTCACTAATAGAAAGCTTGTATTGATCAGTCCAATAGCTGGGCTGTTGCACATTAGCACAGCCTCTCTCGCCTATTCAGGACTGTACCTGCAAGCAAGAGGGTTCCCTTACAACCAGACCAAGGAGTGGCGCTGTCTGTCAGCAGGCAGGGGGAAAACAGTGGCCTATGGCACTCACATTGCTGAGCAGTTCATGACCAAAAGAACCCCCCTGCAGACTCAATCACAAATCCACAAACATATTTCTGTTGCAATCCAGCACTCTCCTCGAGGGGTGGACAATAAATTGAGACTAGTGTAAATGGTTGCTTGCTGACATGGACTCAGTGGTCTGAAAGGATTGTGTCCTTGCTGTATGTTCACTCATAGAGAGACAGCATGGAACAGGCCCTTTGGTGAATCGACCCACACTGACCCATTTACGCTAATCCAACATTAATCCCATCAACTCCCCCGAGATTCTTCCACTCACCTGAATGCTAGGAACAATTTAGAGTAGCCAGTTAACTTACCAACCCGCACATCTTTGGGACGTGGGAGGAAACTGGAGCACCCACGGAAACATGTGCAGTCACAGGGAGAACGTGCAAACTCCACACCAGACAGCAGCAGAGGTCAGGATTGAAACCCCGGTCTCTGGCACTGTGAGGCAGCGGCTCTACCAGCTGTGCCACTGTGGTCCTATGACTCAAAGTTTCTCGGACCACATCTACCTCATACCCTGAGCAGGAGGATGGTCCCAGTGGGGAGAGCTGGCAGGGGGCTCTTGGTGTAGAGGGTGGATCAGCTCCTCCTGGCCTTCCTGGTGTGAGCCTTTACCCTGCTTCTGCTGCTGAGCCTGATCTTCCCTTTGCTCTGTCACGGCAGCGTACAACAGACCATGCAAGAGATCCTGGCTGCTACATGCTGCAGCACACCACCAGAGTGGTGCAGACAGTGCATTCACATTTTGAGCAAACTTATTGTGGTCGCCACTGAACATCAGCTGAAGCAGGAACCGTGGTGTGGCTGAGCTAGTGTGCTTGGTGATCTGACACCTGAAAACTTCTGTTTACATTCTTGGATTGTACCACGGATGTGTTCATGAATCCAAGCCATTGTACAACCCTGGACAAGGGTGGAGACAATCTACAACCTGGAGACTGGAACCATTTGTGCCTTTTTATTTATGCATCATTTGAGTATCTGCTTATGCTTTAACATCATAGCGATCCTTTGCTGTTGAGATCCTGCCCGTAGCAAGATTGGACCACACACGCCCTGATGAGAATCACCTTGGTGTGGCTGATGTCCTCCTTATACTGATTCTGCCTTGCCAATGGAAGTGAATGTGTACCCTCTGACCTTTGCTTTTAACTCCCAGTAAAACAAGGCACAAGCCTCTCAGATGGTCAGCAAGGAAATGTGAATTAAAAAGTTCCCTGCTGGGAAAATTATGTATTGCCTGCATGAATAGTTAATGCTCTGTAAACTTCCCTTCTCACTGCTGAGTCTCACAGCGTGTGTTGCATTAGTACTCAGCAGAGCTAAGGACCAGGCTCTCTGCAGAGTGATGGGCCCATGCCTCCCATTTTCTTCAGACCATTCTTGGCTTTGAACTTGTGATCGTGATGAGGTGTGGGGGCGGGGGTGGGGGGGGGGAGAGAAGAGCTGCTGCCACACACAGACACACACACACACACACGACACTTGTGCCCCTTCTTTTCTGCTGCTGTACCGTGGCTGCCATGGAGAGAGGTCTTTAAGTCTGTGACCTGCTTCGCATGATTCCTGGCAGCAGCTGCCCCCTCTGCAGGCAGCTGCTGTCAGGAATCATGCAGCTTGCATTTTAATGCAGCAGTCAGGGTGAAAAGCGCCCCAACGATTCTTAAAGGTAAGTTGCCTCAATTTTGCAATATTTTTAATGCCCCCACAACTGCCAATAAAATCAGCACTTGTTTAGCACACTAAATTAAGATGTAATTAACTTCAGTTCATATACCGGGGATATCCAGCATCGCACATCAGTAAAATGTACGCTGTAAGATTCACAGCATAAGAGCTGATGGAGGGGTAGTGATTGGACACCTTCATCAAAGTGCCAGCACATTCTCCACAGGCAGTGGCTGTGTTATTATGTAGGTATAATAAAGAACTACAGTTCCAAGTAGGCAATACAAGGGGTCACATGGGGGAACAGGAGGTGGCTGTAAAAAGAGAGGGAAAGCAAGCCAGGCTGGTGTGTTGGTTAATAAAAATGTTCAGATGTTAAACCCACGCGAAGTTTGTCTCTTGATGAAGAACAAACGTAACAGTGGCCTCTGACAGAGTCATGTGCCTCTCACATTCCAAGCTCCTGGGACGTAAAGACCAGATGAAGCAACCTGTACTCAGTGTCAACATTCATGGTTCAGGAAACTCCAGCTTCTAGTCCGAATAAAAATGTCTTATAGCTATAATAAAAAATGAAGGTTTGAAGATGTTGTGCTATCACTAACAGCATGTTGCTGAGGTCGCAATTGTGGAAGCTTTGAGTTCTTAATATGCAGACTTTGATGCCATAAAAAAAGCCTCTGCAGTGTATCTGAGTGAGGAGGAATAAGGAAAATAGTTACCAAAGACTCCAGAAACTGTGAAAAAACTGCTGGCCTCTTCAGCATCGGCACACTGTTCCAGAGCCAGTGGGCAGAGGCGGGTGAGAGGATTTCACTGTGCCAGTGCCAGTGCCAGCTCTGTCAGTGATCACATGCATGGAAGTGGGTACAAACTGCAGTTTGTGATCCTGCCCACCACTGTCCCGCCACACTTCCAGCAGCCCAATGCCCTCCCCCCCAATAACCCTTCCGCGCACCACTACACACTCTACTCCCACATCTGCAAGTCCCTGACGACCCACCCACACCTCCATCCCTCACACCCTCTCTCCCCACACCAGTCCCCCCTCCCCCCCACTTAAGAATCTCACTTTGAGGGACCTAAAGTAGCAAGACTAGGCCATTTGGCCCCTCATCGCCAATCCTTACCTCAGCTCCACTTTCCTGCAATAACAATATCCCTCGATTCCCAATAACATTTAAAAATCCATCGCCATCTGTCTTGAAAACTGAACACCAGACTTAAGGACAGCTTCTACCCCACTCTGATAAGACTATTGAATGGTTCCCTTATACGATGAGATGGACTCTGACCTCATGATCTACCTTGTTGTGACCTTGCACCTTGTTGTGACCTTGCACCTTGTTGTACTGCACTTTCTCTGTAGCTGTGACGCTTTACTCTGTACTGTTATTGTTTTTACCTGTACTACCTCAATGCACTCTGTACTAACTCAATGTAACTGCACAGTGTAATGAATTGACCTGTACGATCAGTATGCAAGACAAGTTTTTCACTGTACCTCGGTACAAGTGACAATAATAAACCAATACCAATACCAACTGTCATCTCAGGTAGAAAATTCCAAAAATTCACCAACATCTGGGTGACAAACATTCTTCTCATCTATGTCATCTTCATTTTGAGATGCTGAGTCCTGCTAAAAGACACCCCAGCCAGGGAAAACATCAACTCTGTATTCACCTGCTGACGCCCTGTGAGAATTTTGGATGCTTTAATGAGATCACCTCTGGCTCTTCTAGATTCAAGAGAGTTCGTGCCTGCACTGCTAAGTCTGTCATCATGTGACTTAGGAATCAAATGTAGGTCTCCCACTGTCAGAAACAGCGGAAATCACATCTGGGAACAATGAAATAGCAGAACAATTAAATACAGACTTTACAAAAGCAGGAACCTCGAGAAATGTTGGTGAACAAAGGTTTATTGAGAAGGAGGAACTGAAGGAAATTAATGGGACTCAAGACTGACAAATCCCCACAGCCTGATAATCTACATTCCAGAATAATAAAGGAAGTGGCCCTGAAAATAGCCTCTCGAGCAGTTCCGACACATTGGACGATGGTATATGTAACCCACTATTTAAAAAAGGATGGAGAGAAAGAACAGGGAATTATAGACCAGTAAGTGGAAGATGAATAATGGGGGAAACACGAATATCCATTATAAAAGATGCAAAAACATAACATTTGGAAAGCATTAACAGGATTGGACAGAGTCACTATGGTTCTATGAAAGGGAAATGGTGCTTCGTAGATCTACTGAAGTTTTTCTTTCTGTCAATGTAATAATAGAAGAGATGAAGAAGAGCCAGTAAATGTGGTGTACTTAGACATTAAGAAGGGTTTTGATAAGGTCCCATGTAAGAGGTTAGAGTGCAAAATTAAAGCACATGGGACAGGCGTAAAGATTGGGGATTCAGAACTGATTGACAGGCAGGAAACAGTGTAGGAATAAACGGGTCTTTTTCAGGCTAGCAGGCAGTGATGACGACCACCACAGGAATCTGTGCCTATACCTCAGCTTTTAACAATACATGTCAATATTTTGATGAGGGAACTAAATGTAACATCTCTAAGTTTGCAGATAACCCAAAGCTGGCAGGTGGGGTGGGCGTGGTCTGAGCTGTGAGGTGTATGCAAAGAAGATCCAATGTGATTTAGACCAGATTGTACCCAATATTCCAGGAACTGTCTCACCAGGCCTCGATGAAATAAGGAGCATTTGGAATTACATTGAGAATCTCAAGACAAAGGGAGTGTCTGTACTAAAGATCTATTTGCAGCTCTCTCTTTCCCAGTTCTGACAAAGGGTTACAGACCTTAAACATTAACTGTTCCCCCCTCCACAGATGCTGACAGACCTGCTAAGCTTTTCCTTCAATTCCTCTTTCTTCATAGGCAATTGCTCCCAAACGTACCTGGGAAATTCTAAGTGTCTTCTTTTATGAAGACACAACCAAAGTCTGTATTTAATTGTTCTGTTATTTCATTGTTCCCAGATGTGATTTCCCCTGTTTCCGACTATAGGAGACCTACATTTGATTCCTATGTCACATGACGAGAGATTCAGCAGTGTAGGCAGGAACTCCCTTGAATTTAGAAGAACAAGAGGTGATTTCATTAAAACATGCTAAATTCTGACAGGGTTTCTGGATATATTATCCTTGGTATGCCCCATTGTTTGCTAGTCAGGCTGTGTTGTTACGGACTCAGTGAAAGTCCCTTTAAGATAGAGAGTGTGTGTGTATGTGTGTGTGGGGCGTACTTACGTCAATAGAAGATAAAGGACGTAATGACGTTGTTGAAGAAGTAAGAAGAAGGAGAGAGAGAGAGAGAGAGAAGGGAGAGAGACACCAGCCTGCTAGTTTTCTCTATCGATGGATGAGAAACAATAACTGTGTCTGCCACTGAAATCCATGTATGGAAGTCGGAAGTAATCCGGTGGAGTTCACTTTGTTGCTGACCTGTAGAAGGAAACAGGTATTTGTGTGTGGACGACCACGGTTCGGATGCTTTTCGGGGTGAGGAAGTCACTACCGAGTAAACACTGAAGTGTCGTTTGGGTTCCATCATGGAACATTTGGATTTCGTATGTACTCTCTCTATGTTTTTCTACATCTACATCTTATCTTCAGACAACGGTGGTTGTTTGAAGAAGCCCTTGCTCATGTTTCACCTTATGGCTTGCGGAACTGAACTTTAAGAACCATTCCGGAACTGGGAGTTTTGGACTTTGTCACACACACACACGAAGAGTTTAGTTTTGGGGTTAACGTTCGAGTTTTAACATTTTTGAATTCTAACATACTAACATTTTTACTTTTATTTTACGTATTATCATAAGCAGTGATTAATAAAATAGTTTTAACACTGAATCATGCTCAGTGTGTTTCTTTTGTTGCTGGTTTGTGACAAAATTGGGGGCTCGTCCGGGATAGTTCCCAAGGTTAATGAGATTCGTCCGGGATAGTTCCCAAGGTTAACGAGTGTCGTCTGGGATTGTACCCCAGATTGACGAGATTTGTTCGGGATTCAATCCAAAGATTTTTGAGGGAGGTCTGATAAATTCTTTTTAATTGGCTTGTGTGTGTGGAAACCAGCAGCAATGGATATTAAGGCATTTTTGGAGTCACCAACCCAAAAGGGATTGGAGGTGGCGAAAAAGGATGATTTGATAAAGATTGCTACAAGGCTAAACCTTACAGAAGTAAAGCAATCTATGAGAAAGGCAGATATTCAGAGACTGATAGCTGGCCATTATGTGGAAAAGAAGGTGTTTGAGAAGGAAGTGTTAAAACAGTTTCCTGGCAGTGAAATAGCAATTTCTGAGGCACAGGTGCAGCTGGCAAAGATAGAGGCTGAACGAGAGCAAAATAAATTAGAAGCTGAACGAGAACAAAAGAGATTAGAGGCCGAACAAAAGAAATTAGAGACTGAACAAAAGCTAACTCAGATGAAGATAGAGGCTGATCTAGCAATGAAGCAGATGGAATTGAAGAGGATGGAGCTGGATAACGAGGAGAAAAAGAGGCAGCATGAGTTACAAATGAAGCGTAGGAGTTCGGAATCTGATTCTAATGATGGTTTTTCAGCCAGCAGGGAGGTTCGATTAGTCCCTCCGTTTGAGGAAGATCAGGTTGATCAGTATTTCCAACATTTTGAAAAGGTTGCTGAGAGTTCAAACTGGCCAAGGAAAGGATGGGCTCTTATGGTACAGAGTGTGATTAAAGGTAAAGCTCAAAAAGCTTATTCGGCTTTGTCTGCTGAGGATGCAGCTGATTATACCAAGGTAAAACAAGCTATTTTGAAGGCCTATGAATTGGTCCCTGAGGCTTATAGACAAAAATTCAGAGACTTGAGGAAATCTGCAGATCAGACTTATATGGAATTTGCCAATGGAAAGAGAATATGTTTTGAACGATGGTGCCTGGCTAAAAATGTAGATGGGGATTATGATAAATTGACAGAATTGATACTAGTGGAAGACTTTAAAAGATGTGTTCCAGCTGAATTAACAACATATTTAAATGAAAAGGCAGTGGAAACTTTACAAGAAACTGCTAGGTTGGCAGATGATTATGCTTTAACCCATAAATCCAAATGGGAAACATGTATCAGTACTAATCTGATAGTCTGTAGTTGTGTAGAATGATAATTATTAACATTACTAACTGTATGCGCGGTTAAAATTTTCTTGGGAAAATTTTTTTTTTAGGTGGGAGGTGTTACGGACTCAGTGAAAGTCCCTTTAAGATAGAGAGTGTGTGTGTATGTGTGTGTGGGGCGTACTTACGTCAATAGAAGATAAAGGACGTAATGACGTTGTTGAAGAAGTAAGAAGAAGGAGAGAGAGAGAGAGAGAAGGGAGAGAGACACCAGCCTGCTAGTTTTCTCTATCGATGGATGAGAAACAATAACTGTGTCTGCCACTGAAATCCATGTATGGAAGTCGGAAGTAATCCGGTGGAGTTCACTTTGTTGCTGACCTGTAGAAGGAAACAGGTATTTGTGTGGACGACCACAGTTCAGATGCTTTTCGGGGTGAGGAAGTCACTACCGAGTAAACACTGAAGTGTCGTTTGGGTTCCATCATGGAACATTTGGATTTCGTATGTACTCTCTCTATGTTTTTCTACATCTACATCTTATCTTCAGACAACGGTGGTTGTTGAAGAAGCCCTTGCTCATGTTTCACCTTATGGCTTGCGGAACTGAACTTTAAGAACCATTCCGGAACTGGGAGTTTTGGACTTTGCCACACACACACACGAAGAGTTTAGTTTTGGGGTTAATGTTCGAGGTTTAACATTTTTGAATTCTAACATACTAACATTTTTACTTTTATTTTACGTATTATCATAAGTAGTGATTAATAAAATAGTTTTAACACTGAATCATGCTCAGTGTGTTTCTTTTGTTGCTGGTTTGTGACAGTGTACAAAGGTACTTTTTGAAGTAATGGCAGGAAATTCTCCCGATGTCCTGACCTAACCAAAAAGTGTGTAAACTGATCATTTATCTGATTACTGCACATGAGGGTTCTGTGTGAACTGGTTGCTATACTTGTCCACAAAACTGTAATAAATGGGGTTTCAGTGTAATCCATTAACAGTGAAGTGGTTTTTGGAAGCTTTGGGAGCTAAAGAAATGTGAGTTCTGGTTTTATTTGAGTTTTACTTCTTCAGAGGAATCAGGAGCTTTCTGTTCTTCTCTGCTGACCTGACTATGTTAACAACTTGCAATACAGATTAGCATTTCTTTCTGCTTTCCTAACCGCATTGGTACGTTAACTTCCTGCGTACAAGAAGATCCAAACTCCTCTGACGTCAAAACTAGTGAGTCTCTCATGACACGTTCACCGGTGGTGGGTCCAGCATGTGTCTACAGTACTGAAGCATTCCATCTTGAAATGGTGAGCAGATGATCCAAGCTGAGCTCCTCCTGAGGTTGTCACAGGGCTGAAATTGGCCTCACTTTCCCACTGTAGAGCTGTACCAGTAAATGCAGTATGTTCTCCCATTTCTACTGAATGGCTCAGACTCTTTCCCAATGCTGTACCATCCTGTACCAGCTTACTTCTCTTGGTGCCCATAACCACAGATGTCGACTTCCTCTGGAATTAAGGAAGAGTCCAAACACACCAGAGGCACAGAGTCTTTCATTGGCAGTGATATATTAATTACTTGAAAACAATTGTTCTGCAAAACCACTTGTGTCCCCAGCCAAGTTGTTCCAGGACAATTACAACACTGGCATCTACCTGAAAATGTGGGAAATCCCCTGGTATGTTCTTTCCACAAAAAGCAGGACAAATCCATTCCAGTCTTTTACCATCTATTCTCAATCATCCACAGGAGGTTTCCTGGACCAAGGACTTAGTACCCATCACTTGGCTCCAGATCTTATTGTAATTTTGGTCCAATGTGGGCAAAAGAACTGAACTTCAGTGGTGATGTGTAGGTGACAATCCTTGATGTTAAGTTAGTAGTTAGAATCATAGAGTCATAGAGCAATACAGCACAGATACAGGCCCTTCGGCCCAACCAGTCCATGCCAGTTACAATGCCCATCCAGCTAGTCCCAATTTCCTGTGTTGGGCCCATATCCATCTAAGCCCCACCCCTCCATGTACCTATCCAAGTGCTTCTTAAATTATATTATTGTACCTGCCTCAACCACTTCCTCCAGCAGGGAAAAGACTGTTACAGTCCACCTTATCAATGTCAATCATAATTTTAAACACTTTGATAAGGTTGCTTGCCCATTCTCCTACACTCCAAGGAATAAAGACCTAGCCTGGTGAACCTTTCCCTATAACTCAGGCCCTCTGGCCTTGGCAACATCCTCATAAACATTTTCTGCACTCTTTCTAGTTTAATCACGTCTTTCCTTTAACAGGGTGATCAAAACTGCACACAGTACTCCAAGTGCGGCCTCACCAATGATTTATACAACTGCAACATAATGTCCAACTACTATACTCAGTGCCCTGACTGATGAAGGCCAGCATGTTAAACACCTTTTTCACCACCCTGTCCACCTGTGATGCCGCTTTCAATGAACTATGCACTTGTACTCCTAGGTCCCTCTGTTCCATTACACTCCCTAGTGCCCTACCATTCATTGTATAAGTCCTACACTGGTTTGACTTTCCAATTTGATCATGCAGGGCATCAAAAATTTTATGTAAACTTGGTGTCACTGGGAATCAGGTGGAAAGCTCAATAGTTACATGGAGGGGTGGGGCTTAGATGGATATGGGCCCAACACAGGAAACTGGGACTAGCTGGATGGGCATTGTAACTGGCATGGACTGGTTGGGCCGAAGGGCCTGTATCTGTGCTGTATTGCTCTATGACTCTATGATTCTAAACTACTAACTTAACATCAAGGACTGTCACCTACACGTCACCACTGAAGTTCAGTTCTTTTGCCCACGTTGGACCAAAATTACAATAAGATCTGGAGCCAAGTGTTGGGTACTAAATCCTTGGTCCAGGAAACCTCCTGTGGATGATTGAGAGTAATCACCTTGGCTCCAGGACATTCCTCAGCACGGTTCATTAACAACACAATGGCAAATGCTCTGCTGAGCAGCTGGCACAAGATTCCAGTCATTTGACCACATCAACCTTTGTTTTTCAATTTAGTGGATGAGTGGGTTTAATTTACATTCACGGTATATACCATACAGGATCTCTGACATTCTTTTGCAAAACAAATTATCTTTTGCAGAATTTATGCTTAGATAATTATTCCCAGTTCGTATTGCTACATAGTCAGCATATTGTATTCTTTACCAATGACATTTCCTCCAGATAGCGCAGAATTGGAGAGATTTACTGATGATTACACAATATTCATTAAATTCGTTGTGCAGCAGACCTGTTCTAACAGTGACCTGTTCTAACATATATCCAGGACTTGGTAAAAGTGTCAAGTAACAGTCAGAGACCAAATAATGAGTATTTCCAACAAGTGGGAGTCAAACCATCCTCTATTAACTGTTCCCAGCATCAAATCCCCGCTGTCGATAGGGACCTTGGTGTGTGTGGGGAGGAAGGAATGATCAACGCCGACCAGAAACTTAACAAGACCAGCAAAAACAGGTCAGCGGCGAAGTGTTCTTTTGTGAATGACTCTCCCCTGACTCTGAAAATCTTTCTAAATTGGGGCTGTTCAATGACATTAAAAAAAAGCTTTAGAAATAGCACAATACAGGAATGTGATGCAGTTCTGTCCACTTGCCTAGACTGGTCCAGCTCCAGCCACACCATCCTGGATCAAGTTGCTCACTAGATTGGAAGCTCACACAGCACCGTAAATATTCATGCCCTCCTCACCTCTTGGTGCCTTGGTTTCCTTCCACATGTCAAAAACATGCACAGCGAAAGGCAAGAGAAGCAGGGGAGTCCGTGAGATGTGAGAGGTTAAAAAAAAATGGGATAAGTGTAAAAGGGTGGTTGATGGTTGGCTGGAACACCCGACCTATGTACAGGCCGTACATATGAATGAGCTTTTGGGAGACCAGTGGGATGGATTTGCCGGCATGTTGCAGGGCTGCAGGTATCTCCTGCCTTCTGGGAACTCGGTTTGTGGCTGCATTTCCAACTTGTAAACTGTCCGGGTTATGAGGGGTTCACAGGAACGGAACCCTGCTGTAACCTGGGACCAACCAGTACTGTTGAATGCCACCACAGATTGGTACCATGTATTTGAATTTCCTGTCTGATCCTGGCCTAATTCTATCCAGGACTGTGCTGGACTACAAGGGAAACAAGGTGCTGAGGCTCACTGCTTCTCCCTTACCACCAGCTCCATTTTGCTCCCATCAGAACTGACTTTGCCCTCCCTGTCCACAACCTTACTGCCTAAAACAATGGATGGAATTAAACTAATTAACAAAAGCAAAGACCATTCTGCCGAAAGGTCATTAAGCTGAAATATTAACTCGGTTTCTCTCACCATAGATGCTGCCTGACCTGCTGAGTATTTCAGCATTTGCTGCTAACATTCAATAAAATCGGTAATGTCTCCCCCTCTGTGTGGAGACTTGAGTTCCATCTCTCCCAACAATCACCCTGATGTACCTTCTTTGATTCTTTGCATTGAATTTGGTCTTCTTCCAGTTTGTAGATAGTTTCCCTTCCTAACATCCTGTTTGATCACAGTGTGAAATTTTCCAAGCCACCACTGTCACCTTTTTGTCTGTTGTTGACTTTAATTTGCATGGAAACCCACTTAATTGAAATGCACATTCATCTTTAGATTGTTAAAGTGTGGGATTCATCCATCCTTCTTTTCTCCCCTTTTTAAACCACAGTTGTTAACCTACAATCAAACACTCAACCCTTCAAATGGTGTTTGACCCCCTCACCAAAACCACACACAATTTACTTTTCCACTATTGCTTAATCTCTAGAAACTCCAGTACCAGAACTTTTATTTGCTCGATGTATTACCTCCAGTCCATGAACCCTTTGTCTGAACTCGGCAAACACTATCTTGCTTTCCAATGGTTTATAACATTATGGGGCATAGACCACGGGAGCTGGCCCTTCAGTGCACCACATCCGCACCAACCACCAATTGATCTTCAATTGTTTGTTATTTATATCAATGATCGGGAGGAAGAAATGAAATGTAAAGTTTCCAAGTTTGCTGATGATACAAAAATGGGTGGAAGGGCATATTGTGATGAGGACATCGGGATTCTGCAACGGGATGTAGATAGATTGAGTGATTGGGTGAAAACCTGGCAAAAGGAGTTTAATGTGGGGAGATGTGAGGTCGTAAAGTTCGGTAAAACGAATCAAAAGGCAGATTATTACCTAAATGAAGAGAGACAGCACGTGAGTGAAATTCAGAGGGATCTGGGTGCTCCAGTGCATGAATCACAAAAAGTTACCAGGCAGGTCCAACAAGTGGTTAAGAAGGTAAATGACATGTTGGCCTTTATTGTGAAGGGATTAGAGTTTAAAAATAGTGGGGGGGGGGGGGAGTGTTGTTACAGTTGTACAGGGTGTTGGTGAGGCCACACCCAGAACACTGTGTACAGTTTTGGTTGCCTCACTGAAAAAAGGATAAAGTAACATTGCAGGCAGCCCAAAGGCAGTTCCTGGGATGGGAGGGTTGTCCTATCAACGGAGGTTAGAGAGTTTTGGTCTGTATTCCTTGTTAGTTTAAGAGAATGAGAGGTGACCTTATTCAAAGATGTAAGATCCTAATGGGGCTCGACTGGATAGATGTTGAGATGTTTCCACCCATGGGAGAGTCACAAACTAGGGGGACATAGATACAAAGTAAGGGGCTGGTCATTTATAAGTGAGATACATTGAAATTTCTTCTCTCAGAGGGTAGTGAATCTCTGCCCCTGAAGGTGGTGGATGAGAGACCATTAGATATATTTAAGGTGCTAGTCGGTAAATATTTGAAAGATCGAGGAATTGAGGGTTATGGGGAAGAGGGGTTGAGGCCAGCATAGATCAGCTATGATGGTGGGATGGGTTTGTTAGGCATGGAGGCCTACTTCTACTCTTATCTTCCTGCATTTGTGTGTTCTTATTGCAAAGGGATTGGAGTATAAATGTGGGGGAGGTTTGCCACAGCTGCATAAATACAAGAGGACATGGCTTTAGGGTGAAAGGGGAAAGGTTTAGGGGGAACATTAGGGGGAACTTCTTCACTCAAAGAGTGGTGGGAGTGTGGAACGGGCTGCCATCTGATGTGGTAAATGCGGGCTCGCTCTTAACTTTTAAGAGTAAATTGGACAGATACATGGACTAGAGAGGTCTGGAGGGGTATGGGCTGGGGGCAGGTAAATGGGACTAGCTGAATAATGTTTCGGCACAGACTAGAAGGGCCAAATGGCCTGTTTTCTGTGCTGTAGTTTTCTATGGTTTCTATGGTTTCTGAGGAGTTGGTGAGATCACATCCGAAGTAATGCATGCAGATTAGGTGCTCTTATCTGCAATGAGATATTCTTCCCTTCTAGGTGGTCCCTCAGATGTTCATGGGATGGATTCCTGGGGTGAGGAGGGCTGTCCCATGAAGAAAGATTGAGGACAATATTCCACTGTTCTTTGGAGTTAAAAAGAATGTGAAGCAATCTCATTGAGACATTAGAAATTGTATGGGGCTTGGAAGAGAGGTGCTGTGCATGTGTTTTCCCCTATGGGAGCGTATCGAACCAGGAACAATTTAAGCCTGAGATGAGGGATGATTTCATCTCTGATATGGTTGAGAGTTGTCCACCCAGGACGCTGTGGGTCATTAGGTACACTCCAGCCAGTGACAGATTTTCAGTCTGCAAGGGAACTGGGTTATAGAGATCAAACAGAGTCGAGGCCAATGAATAGATCAGCTGTAATGTTATTCCAGTAAAATTCCGAAAATCTGGCACCTTCAGGACTTTAGTGGTGCCAGATGAGCCATTGGACGTTACCCCTGTTAATATCCAAGCTTTTCACTTTTATTACATGTTACACAGTTGTGCAATAAACCTTCAGGTGAACTCAGTGAGTTTAAAGGGGGTGGGTGTCAGTGTGATCAAGTGTTATTAAGAAAGAAACTTCGGGCAAAGCCACCAAGGCTGCCAGTAACAGTTTAACAAGAAGTGAATATCACCACTGGCTACCAAGATTCAGCAAACCCTGAGACTGACCCCAAAATGTTACAAGTACTCCAGACCCCGACAGCCACTCACATTCATGACCCCTGATGGTGCAGACCCCAATGCTGGTTTTGGACACACACCCAGCCCACACTCCAGACCTGGCTTTGACCACACACCCTGCTTTCACTGTGGACTGCCGGCTCCTATTGCAGACCAATGAGGGAGCCAGATGTAGGACAGTTACAATTTCCAAATAATCAGATGCTGGATTATCGGAGTTTTATGTTATTTGCAGGAGCAGGTTCAAGGGCCAGATAACCAACCCTGTGTCTATTTCACAAGTCCCATGAACTATCTCTTGAGAAAACAGGTTTTGATGTTATAACCTCACAGCTGTCTGAAGTATTTTACAGAACAAGGGAGATTTTGAAGTATTCTTACTCTTCTGAAGAACACAGCTGATCTCCATTCAGTGAGCTTCCAGAGTTATAATGAGGTAATTAATCCGGCGTCCTGTGCTCCAGTGAGATCGATCCCAACCTATCCAATCTCACCTTGTAACTAAAGCCCTCCATTCCAAGCAACATCCTGGTGAATCTTTTTTGCACTCTCTCTAGCACTTCCACATCCCTTCTATAGTGTGGTGACCAGAATTGCACACAATATTCGAAGTGTGGCCTAACCAACATCTTGTCCCAACTCTTGTACACAATACCCTTGTCTATAAGGCAGGCAAATGAAATGCCTTCTTCACTACCCTATCCATCTGTGTTGCCATCTTCAGGGAGCAATGAACTTGCACCCCATCTGTATATTAATGCTTCTAACGTCCCTGCTGTTTACTGTAAATGCCTGACCAGTATTAGATGACCCAAAATGCAATATCTCACACTTGTTTGGACTAAATTCCATCTGCTACTGTTCCGCCCAACTTTCCAGCTGATCTATGTCCCCCTGTATCCTTAGGCAACCATCCTCACTATCTACAACTCCGGCAATTGTTGTGTTACCAGCAAACCTACAGCAGGGTTACAAGCACACCCCCACATTCTCAGTAGCTTCTTAGACCACTGCAGACGGAAGATAACAGTCGGCTGTATTGGGGTAGTGATACTGGCTGCCTTGCTTGCCGTGCCCATATACTAAAAACAAATAAATTCACCCAACTGGGTTTCCCAGCAAACCAATCTGGCTTTAAATTAAAGGGATAAAAATGCAGTGGAAAGTTCTGGTTGAGCTGTGGGAGTTTGGATGCAGACAGAAACGGAATGCTGAGATGTGTTATAATCCTCATCCATCACTCACAGAACACCACAACTGACAGATAACATGTAAACTCCCTTATCACGTCTCTGCAGTCAAGGTAACACTTCGCCTACACATTCCCACGATCTGATAAGGATGGATGCAACTTCTTACCTTCTTCCACAGAGTACATATACCACAGAATACTCTGAAAGGCTGCCATAGCTGCGTTTTGTCTTTCAAGATCAGATACTCCAGTGAAGGGTTCATTCAGATAGGTCAAGTGAGACCTCCCGAGAGGACTAGGACACAAATGGACTGCAAGGCACAATTTCTCTTGGTATTATGGCTGAAATTTTGCTTCTAGTTTTGATATTGACTTACAAGCACAAATTGTTAGCACTGGGGCTCTTTGCTTAATAGTACAGGAGCGCAGTGTCATGTCTGGATAGTAGGTGTTGATTTGACACCAGTCCTACCAAACATGTCTGCAATCATCCAGTTATACACATGGCTCCCTGAAAGTGGCTGCACAGGTTGATAGAATGGTAAAGAAAGCATTACGGCATGTTTGTCTTTATTAGTTGAGGCATTGAGTTTAAGAGTCAGGAAGTTATGTTGCAGCTTTATAAAACTCTGGTTAGGCCACATCTGGAGTATTGCATTCAATTCTGGCCACCCCATTATAGGAGAGATGTGGAGGCTTTGGAGAGGGTGCAGAAGAGGTTTCCCAGGATGCTGTCTGGATTATGTGCTATGAGGAGAGGTTGGACAAACATAGATTGTTTTCTCTGGAGCAGCGGAGGCTGAAGGGAGACCTGATAGAAGTTTATAGGATTGTGAGAGGCATAGGCAGAGTAGACAGCTGGTATCTTTTTTCCCAGGGTCAAAATGTCTAATACTAGAGGGCATGCATTTAAGGTGAGAGGGGGTAAGTTTAAAGGAGATGTGCAGGGCAGGTTTGCTACACAGAGCGGTGGGTGCCTGGAATACACTGCCAGGGGTGGTGGTGGAGGCAGATATACAGAGGTGTTTAAAAGGCTCTGAGATAGGCACCTGAATGTACAGAGAACATATGGACATTGTGTAGGCAGAAGGGATTAGTTTAGTTGGGCGTTTAATTACTAGTTTAATTTGTTCAGTACAACATTGTGGGCTGAAGGGCCTGTTCCTGTGCTGTACTGTTCTATGTTCTATGTGTCAATCACACACAAGGAACCCATCAACCCATCAATCAGCAGCAGGAAGAACCCCCACCATAACTATAACTACCCACACCACCTAATTTCCTGTTCACCACCTGCACTAGTTCAAGCCTTAATCACTTGTAGGCTTGCTGGTGATTGAAAGAAATTCACCAGAGCGTGGCCTCTCCATATACCTTTCTGTGGCACCACTGACAACCACTCAGCTGGGTCACCTGACAGATGGAGCTATGAACTTGCACCCCAAGGTCCCACGACTTGTCTAAGCTCCACAAAGATTTGCAATTGCTTCCTCAAGCAGCAGCCAGCGATGAGCACCTCCCCTTTACGAGGTGCAAGTGTGGATTCAGCTGGGGTTAACCCCTCATGAGTTATCACCCCATGGACAAGCACTAAAGAAGTAGTTGGTGCTGTCTGGATGCTGGCATTATGATAAAGAAATGGCATCATGAATCTCGTGGGCATCACACACACTGAGTCACCAGCATACGTTTACCTGTCCCATCATATTTAACTGCCCCCACCAAGTTAAACCAGAAAAGAACGGTAAATAGACACAGCATTACGAACATGGTATGTAATGAAGTAAGTAAATAGACTGCTCCAAACAACAGCAGGCACGGTAGTGTAGCGGTTAGCGTAACGCTATTACAGCACCAGTGACCCGGGTTCAATTCCCGCCACTACCTGTAAGGAGTTTGTACGTTCTCCCCGTGTCTGCGTGGGTTTCCTCCGGGTGCTCCGGTTTCCTCCCACATTCCAAAAACGTATGGATTAGAAAGTTGTGGGCATGCTATGTTGGCGCCGGAAGTGTGGCAACACTTGCAGCTGCCCCCAGAACACTCTACGCAAAAGCCAGGAGTTTACTATTGGCTATTGTTGATGTGAGTTGTAAATGCTACTTAAAGGCATGGTGGAGCCATGAGAAGGACCTCTGATACACATCGGACAACTGTCTGAGGCACTTTGTTAAAACTCTGGCACTGTGTAGAAGATAGAACACAGAACTGCACCCTTCGGCTCATGATGCCAACTTAAACTAACCCCATCTGCCTGCACATGGTCTGTATCCCTCTATTCACTGCCTGTTCATGGGCCTGTCTAACTGCCTCATAAATTAGAATTTACTCCTTAAATTCTCTGAAGGCTTTATCTAACAGTAGGGAGCCTTGGATTGCATTCCCTTATTGGACACCTTTCAGAGGTGAGGAGAGAGGACTGTTTGTGGAGGGCATTTAACATGCTCGCCCAGGTCTGAGTGAGGAACTGGAGGAGGACATGTAACCCAGAGGGACAGGAGGGTGAGGAAGGCGAGTGGGTGGCTTGCCTCTGGTCAATGCAGGGCATGCCTCATCCTCTGGACCACCTCCACTGCCTCTCCCTCGGCCCCTGAGTCGTCTGCCAAATTTCAGATGCGTGGCTGGCAGTGCCTTGAATTAGAATGATTTATTATTGTCACATGTACCGAGCTACAGTGAAAATCTTGTCTTGCATACCGTTCATACAGATCAATTCATTACACAGTGTATTGAGGTAGAACAAAGGTAACTAAGGGGTGGCACGGTAGCGTAGCGGTTAGCGTAATGCTATTACAGTGCCGGCGACCCAGGTTCAATTCCCGCCACTGTCTGTAAGGAGCTTGTACGTTCTCCCCATGTCTGCATGGGTTTCCTCGGGGTGCTTCGGTTTCCTCCCACATTCCAAAGACGTACAGTTTAGGAGCTGTGGGCACGCTATGTTGGCACCGGAAGCATGGCGACACTTGCGGGCTGCCCCCAGCACATTCTCAGTAACGCAAAAAGACACATTTCACTGTGTGTTTCGATGTACATGTGACTAATAAATGAATATCTAAAAATATCCATATCTATCTAAAACAATACAGAAGGCAGAATAAAGTGTCACAGAGAAAGTGCAGTGCAGGTAGACAATAAGGTGCAAGGTCATAACAAGGTAGATTGTGAGGTCAAGAGTCCATCTTATTGTACCAGGTAACCATTCAATAGTCTTATAACAGTGGGATAGAAGCTGTCCTTGAGCCTGGTGGTACGTGCTTTCAGGCTTTTGTATCTTCTGCCCAATGGGAGAGGAGAGAAGAGAGAATATTCAGGGCGGGCGGGGTCTTTGATTATGCTTGCTGCTTTACCAAGGCAGCAAGAAGTATGGACAGAGTCCATGGAGGGGAGGCTGGTTTCCTTGATGTGCTGAGCTGTGTCCACAACTCTCTGCAGTATCTTGCAGCATAATCAAAGACCCCACCCATCTGGGTCATTCTCTCTCCTCTTCTATCGGGTAGAAGATACAGGAGCCTGAGGGCATGCACCACCAGGCTTAAGGACAGCTTCTACCCCACTGTGATAACACTATTGAACCGTTACCTTATATGATGAGATGGACTCTGACCTCACGATCTACCTTGTTGTGACCTTGCACCTTATTGCACTGCACTTTCTCTGTAGCTGTGACACTTTACTCTGCACTGTTATTGTTTTTAACCTGTACTACCTCAATGCACTCTGTACTGACTCAATGTAACTGCACCGTGTAATGAATTGATCTGTACGATCAGTATGCAAGACAAGTTTTTCACTGTACCTTGGTACAAGTGACAATAATAATCCAATACCAATACCAGTCCTGGGCAGAGCAGTTGCCATTCCAGGCTGTGATGCATCTGGATAGGATTCTTTCTACGGTGCATCGATAAAAATTGGTGAGTGTCAAAGGGGACATGCCAAATTTCTTTGGAAGGAGAGGTACTGCCCCACCTTCAGTGCAGGTGAGGAAGTAGAGCCACAAACTGCTGTCAGAAACAGAATGCAAACCACACTTGAGGTTCGGGTGAAAATCCTGCAGAACTCAGAGGAGAGAGGGCCAGCTTCACAGTACCTGTGGCCATGGGTGCTGCCCATCTCCCTTCACTGCCTCCCACATAGGCAGAGCTTGTGAAGAGAAGGCTTTTGTCAGTGTTCAGTCACGCACGGTCTGTTCTGTGACACAAGTGCTTTTGTGTAGAGGGGCCACCTTCAGCACATGTGGTGTCCTGCACGTCACCATTTCATTGCTCGTTTGAGGCATGGAACATTTACTTTGACACTGTGTTAGCTTATAAATTGCTCTCCGCTTTTACTACATTACATATGTTTCATATTACAGGGAATCTGATAACAATTTCTCAACAGCAACATTGACCATCGGCGACCAGTTTTCAGAGACATACTGCAGTCCATGTACTTGGGAAACAAGTCACCCTTTAGTAAAACTTGTAACCATAAAACATTGTAGTCAGCTAGCTCATCCCCCTGCTCTCTCACTGAAATGGTGTTGCATTGGAACCCTGGGCTATTTGGCCCATTGTCTCAGTATTCACTCTGACCATGGATAGACGTGAAGTGAAGGTGAGCTCTGCAGATTTCAGTTGTTGGAGAAAGGAGTCATTGATTACCAAGGGGCTAGGTCACCGGCAAATGGGAGTTGTTGTGGGTTCAAACACGAGCAGCAGAATTTTGGGCCTGCTGCCCTTTTTACATCCCATCCAATTTCCTTCTCCTTGACTTCAATAAACACTATTACAGTGCCAGCGATCGGGGTTCGATTCCCGTCGCTGTCTGTAAGGAGTTTGTACGTTCTCCCCGTGTCTGCGTGGGTTTCCTCCGGGTGCTCCGGTTTCCTCCCACATTCCAAAGACGTACGGGTTAGGAAGTTGTGGACGTGCTATGTTGGTGTCGGAAGCGTGGCGACACTTGCGGCTGCCCCCAGAACACTCTATGCAAAAGGAGGTTTTGAATGGAAAAAAGGCACAAATGTGGATAACGAGAGAGGTGAAGGCTGAAATAAAAGCAAAAGGGAGGGCATACAAGGAAGCAAAAATTAGTGGGAAAACAGAAGACTGGGAAACTTTTAAAAACCTGCAGAAAGAACCTAAGAAGGTCGTTAGGAAAGAAAAGATGAATTATGAAAGGAAGTTGGCAGATAACATTCGAAAGGATACTAAGAGCTTTTTTAAATATATAAGGAGTAAAAGACAGACACGGGTTGATATAGGACCAATCGATAATGGTGTGGGAGAGATTATAATGGATGATAAAGAGATGGCAGAAGAACTAAATGAGTATTTTGCATCAGTCTTCACTGTGAAGGACATCAGCAATATACCAGTTAGTCAGGGGTCTCACGGAATGGAACTGAGTTCAGTTAAGATTACTAGAGAGAAGGTGCTAGGAAAACTAAATGGGCTAAAGACTGATAAGTCTCCTGGACCAGATGAGGTGCATCCCTGGGTTCTGAAGGAGGTGGCTTTAGAGATAGCAGAGGCATTGGTGATAATTTTCCAGGAATCAATAGACTCTGGCATGGTTCGGGAGGACCGGAGGGTCACAAATGTAGTTCCACTGTAAAAGAAAGGTGGGAGGCAGCATAAAGGAAATTACAGACCTATTAGCCTGATGTCAGTGGTGGGAAAGTTATTGGAGTCGATCTTCAAGGATGAGGTTATGGAATACCTAGAGGTGCAAGGCAAAATAGGTCCGAGCCAACATGGTTTTGTGAAGGGAAGATCCTGCCTGACCAACCTATTGGAGTTTTTTGAAGAAATCACAGATAGGGTGGATAAGGGAGAGGCGGTAGATGTTGTGTATTTAGACTTTCAAAAGGCCTTCGACAAGGTGCCGCATAAGAGACTGATTAATAAGATGAGAGGTCATGGAATTACAGATAGGATAACAGAATGGGTGGAGCATTGGCTGGTTGGCAGGAAGCAAAGGGTGGGAATAAAAGGATCTTGTTCTGGTTGGCTACCGGTTACTAGTGGTGTTCCGCAGGGGTTGGTGTTGGGGCCGCTTCTTTTTACCTTGTACATTAACGATTTGGATGATGGAGTAAACGGTTTTGTGGCTAAGTTTGCGGATGGCACCAAGATAGGTGGAGGAGTAGAGAGTATTGAGGAGACAGGAAGGTTGCAGAGAGACCTAGATAGTTTAGGAGAATGGGCAAGGAAATGGCAGATGAGATTCAATGTTGAGAAATGTACAGTTGTACACTTTGGAAACAGAAATAAATGGGCAGATTATTATCTAGAAGGAGAGAAAATTCAAAGTACAGAAGTACAAAGGCACTTGGGGGTACTCGTGCAGGATACCTTAAAGGTTAACCACCAGGTTGGATTGGTGGTAAAGAAAGCGAATGCTATGTTGGCATTCATTTTGAGAGGTGTAGTGTATAAAAGTAAGGAAGTGTTGATGAGGCTCTACGGGGCACTAGTGAGGCCTCATTTGGAATACTCTGTGCAGTTTTGGGCCCCATATCTTAGGAAAGATGTGCTGATGTTGGAGAGGGTTTAGAGGAGATTTAGGAGGATGATTCCACGAATGAAAGGGCTTACATATGATGAGCGTTTGTTGGCCCTTGGACTGTACTCACTGGAGTACAGAAGAATGAGAGGGAACCTCATAGAGACATTTAAAATGTTGAAAGGACTGGACAGAGTAGATGTGGCCAAGCTGTTTCCCTTGGTGGGTAAGTCCAGGACCAGAGGGCACAATCTTAGAATTAGAGGGTACAGGGTTAAAACAGAGATGAGGAGAAATTTCTTTAGCCAGAGGGTGGTGAATTTGTGGAATTCCTTGCCACGTACAGCAGTGGAAGCCAGATCAGTGGGGGCGTTGAAGGAGGAGATAGATAGATATCTAAATAGTCAGGGTATCACGGGATATGGGGATAGGGCTAGAAATTGGGGTTAGGTTTTTTCCCTTTTTTTTGGCCCCCTCCCCCAATTTCTCATTTCTTTTTCTTTTTTCCTTTTCCTTGGAGCAGACTCGATGGGACGAATGGCCTGCTTCTACTCCCTTGTCTTGTGATGTATTTCACTGTGTGTTTTGATATACACATGACTGATAATTAAATCTTATCTTAAAAAAGGAATATCAGGTGGTTTCTAAGGTGGAGGAACTGTTTCTTAGCTCTTGCCTGTGGGCACGGTTAAAGTCCATTTTATTTCAGTCAGTTCATTTGAACTTGATTTATTATTTTCCAGCACCTAAGACTAAGTTAAGAAAGTTGGAGAGATCATGATGTACAATTGCATTCTGCAGCTCCTCAACTTTCAAAGCCTCGTCTTCAGCTTACTGCTTCAAACTCTGGTCAGACTCACTGCCAAAGCCTGGTTGTTCAGGGAAACATTTTTAGTTTGCATATTCTAATGATAAGAAACATTGATATCTATTAACTACAGCGGGAGCACATTGAGAGATATCCCCAGCATTTCATTACCTGCTTCTTATTGAGTTATTACAGTTTTGGTTCCCTCCATCTGTTCTTCTGCATTGTTTCTGATATTCTATGTGTCTGATCAGACTGTAGTTGTCTGGCCTTCAGAGTGACACATTTTCATCTTCTGCGTTTCATTCTCAGGAACCTCATCACTGCTGTATGATCCCCGCACAGCAATAACCCAATGCTGGTCAGGGGATGTATATCATTGACCCACATTGACTGCTGGTCAAGTCCTATTGACATTTCAATAGCAACTGACCACATTAAATCTGCTTAATTCACATTTCCTTGGAGGCATATCCTGAGGGGAACAGTGGGCAGAGGGGACCGGGGGGGGGGTGGGTGTGGTGGTATATGCTGAGATCACAGGCCTAGAAACCGGTGGTGGTGGTGGTATATGCTGAGATCACAGGCCTAGAAATGCTGGAGTTTATTTTGTTACGAGTCAGGTTGCTATTTGGTGAATGTCCCTTTAAGGCACCTGGACAATAGAGTAGTAATGTGTGTGTGTGGTGTCATCAAGACAGCAAGAAGATTAATACAATGTGCTGACAGTTTTGCTCAGTGAATCAAAGTGAGTCAGAGAGAGAGAGAGAGAGAGAGAGAGAGAGAGAGAGGGAGAGACTGACTGCTGGTCTCTGTAACAATGGATGAAGAACAATAGCTGTGTCTGTCACTACAATCCATGTATGGATTTTTGGAGCAAACAAGTGGAGTCCACTTTGTCGTTAACCTGTAGTGGGAAACAGGTATCTCTGTGGGCGGCCACGTATCGAATGCCTTCAGGGTGGCAGATACTTCGGAACAAAGCAATGGAGATCATCGGAGATTGAGGTGTCGTATGGGTTCCATCGTGGAACATGTGGACTTCGTAATTTCTCCCTACATTCTCTCTACATTTTCTCTTTGGTCAACAGTGGTTTTGTAAAAGCCTTTGTTCACGTTTCACCTGATGACTTGCTGAACTGAACTTTGAGAACTATTCCTAGACTTGGGGTTTGGGAATTTGCCACACACACACTTTGAGTTTAGTTTTGGGGATTATGTTTGATATCTAATGTTTTTACTTTTCTTATTAACATAAGTAGTTATTAATAAAATAGTTTTTAACACTTGTACATGACTCAGTGTGTTTCTATCGTTGCTGGTACGTAACAAAATGCTTTCCTGATCAGACAAAGCTTCATGTCCACTCATGTCCACCTCGCTCACTGCTGACCAGTGACCAGAACAAGCCTACCCATTGTGTTTGTGCTCTCGTTCTCCAAAGCCCGACTTGGAGGGCTTTGGAGAACAAGTCATGAGATTCCTCACGACTCTCCTTCAGAGATGGACAGTGCCAGAACAAGCCCAATGACAAAACTTACAACATCTTTGACAGCTGGCTAAGCCAAGATCCCCAGGGGTTAGCTGGCTGTCAAACTTGTCAAAAACTAAGAACATTTCTGTCTCTCACATTCAGAAACATTCAAAATGATTCAAAAAACATCAAAGGTGAATGAATAAGGAGAAATTTCCCAATGAGAAGTACAAAGTGTGAGGTTGGCATGAAACACTTAACATGCTTCCATTAATATCTCATGGTTTGTACATTACACATTAATTTTTTATTTCTTAAGAAACAGTACCTGCTGCCCTTAACTGGTCAGTTATAACATGGTGCAGGTTGTCTGCTTGTTTCCCAGCCGGTATCTCTGTATACCTGAGCTTTTTTGCAGTCGGTCAATAAGTCAGGGAGGCCAAAGGCACTGCATGTCTAACCACTCGCTCCCCCCATGCATTTTGTCGATCGCCTTTAATGTGAAGTCTTCACAACAGCATTATCAAACAGAATATGGCACCCAGCCTATCTACGGAGTCAGTAGGACAGTTGACTAAAAATTTACATAGAATTATACAAAAATTACAATACACCTGTTGGCTATGGTGGAATTTATTTCCCGGAGTCTTCCTGTCGTCCCTCCTCATCTCATTCTCCTGAAATAGCCTGTTCATTTCTCTCTCATGTCTTTATCCAGCCTTTGTGCAACCTCCTCATTATTAGATCAATGTCCATGAAGTGAACACTAATGCTGTACACTAGACTGGAGGAGGTACAAGTGAACCTCTGCATCCACGATATTCCCCTCAGCCACTGTGATCGTGCATTCCTGGTTTTCACTGCTCTTGACGCAGAAGGTTCCAAGAAGCCTCTGAGAGGGGAGGGTTGGGATGGGGAGGTTCGGAGAGGGATTTCCAGAGCCAGGGTCTGGATGACTGACGGCAGGGTTGTGAACATCAGGTGAAGGAAATGCAGGACGAGCAGAAGGATGGAAATTGGAGCAGTGTCGGTCAGGCAGTGAGATCAGGCAGTATAGCTGCTAGAGCTTAATAGGAAGAGCTGGAAGACAGTACCTGCTTCTGTTGGTTGTATTCAGTCAGGTTCGTGTTGTAATCCCAGCTGGCTGAAACACTCTTGAAGAGGACGATCTCTGCTGTTGAGTTATACTCGGTCACAAAATGACTTGCCCCTGCTTCGTCTATGGTGTAGTTGCCAGGCATTGAAGCATTATCCAGGGCACAAGTGCTGCCAAGGAGGGTGAACAATCCAAGCAGCAAGGGCATGGTGGTTAGCATGTTCTGATGCCTCTCAGTGCTCTCTCTCCTGCACCAGCCTCTATAAATACAATTGTGTCCAGCCCAGTTTTCCCAGTTCTGTATCGCTAATAACACATTAACTTACAGCTGTCACTGATAGGACTGTTCAAAATAATAAAATCCCTCCTTGGTTGCTTCCTTGTTGTACAACACTCTGTGTCAAAGCACCTCCCTGAGCCATCGGCTGCCAAAAGCCCAAGCAAATTTCTTCACATCTGTCAGCAGATTTACTCCTGCTGTACGAAGGTTGCTTCTTATTACAGGAGCTGAGTCTCGCTTAATGTAACACTGCCTCTGAATGGTGGCAGAAGGAACCTTAGACTGAATACCCCCCCCCCCTTCTCTCTCTCTCTCACACACACACACACACACACACACACACACACACACACACACACACACACACACACACACACACACACACACACACACACACACACAGAGTCTCACACGCATATATTCACACTGTCAGATGGGCTCTCTCTGAAGCCGTGCTCACTGTCTCTTTCTTCATTCTTTGAGGAGTCTGCAGCTTTACATTTCACTCAATTCATGTAAATGCAAAACAACAGCACTAAAAGGAACCCAGGCAGAACCTGGCTAGCTGTTCACACTGGCCATTCACAGCTTATTTTTATTAACATGTACGCATACCTTCCCCATGTTGGTGCCTTGAAGTTTGGCACTGGAGCAATGGTCAAATCCATCGCCGCTGCCCATCCACTAAAGCCAGATAGCAGCTGATTTTATTTCCTTTGCAGTATGTGAACGTTCACTTCCAAACTCATGGATAGGAGGATTTCCACAGAATTTAAAAGCCTCACATAAGATTTTGTGGTTGAGGTACTGCTCAATCTGTCTGTAGAATTGTTTACATTTCAGTGGAAGTTAGCCTCCCCCCTCCCCCACCCCCCATCTTTTTACATCTCATCTGATCAGCATATTCTGTAATCGCCATCAAATCATAGAGCAGTAGCAACACAGAAATAGGTGATTCGGCCCATCGTATCCATGTAGTCTCCCTGCCAGAGCAACCTGTTGCATTTATTTGGGGGCTGTTGCTTCCCATGTCTGAACACAGTGGAACTTGGAGAGGGATCAACGATTCCCTCTTCTTGGACACCACCATTCCATCTTTGTAGCCGAGTCTAATTCCTGGAACTCCCCTACAGCACTGTGGGAATGTCTTCACTGGAAGGACTGCAGTGGTTCGAGAAGGCTGCCCGCCACTACCCTCTCAAGGGCAGTTAGGGATGGCTAATAAATACTAGCAAGTCCTTTCGGAAATCTAAGCTCCAAAAATACAGAAACTGCAAAGAGTTTTCACTGATGTGGTGGACATTATGTTTTAGTCAGCATCGTGACATTGGCAGCACTATATTTTGACCTGTATCTATTGTCTGCCCTTGTGAAACATATCCCCTGGTGCCAATTTCTAAAGAGAAACACTCCCTTGGGGCGGCACATCTGTGCAGCTTGTAGAGTCACTGCCTCAAAGCGACAGAGACCGGGGTTCGATCCTGACCTCGGGTGTTGTCTGTGTGGAGTTTGCACGTTCTCCCTGTGAACCTGTGGGTTGCCCAAAGATGTGCACATTGGTACATTATTTGGCCATTGCAAATTCCTCCTGGTGTGCAGCTGAGTGATAGAATATCCCAGGAATTGATGGGAATGTGAGGAAAATAAAATAGGATAGTTCAGGATTGGTGTAAAAGTGTGCTTGATGGTTGGCACCGATTCAAGGTTGTATAACTCAAGAATATGAAATTCATAATGGACGTGAGTAAAAATGAAATTTTCTGGTTATTATCATTCTGTTGCTTGTGGGATGTTGACTTCAATGCTTACAAAGTTACAGCAATGTCTACATTTCAAAAATCACTTAATTATTTGTAGAGAGATATCGGACTTTTGAGGTTGCAGAAGGTCTTTCTCTCACCTTTTATCACCTCCTCCCTCACTCATCTTCTTCTCTGAATGTGCCTTTGCCCTGTCTGTTCCCACCAGTCTCTCCTCTCCTCTGTCCTGTTGTGCCCGATGGCAGGAAGCCTGTGGACAGTCAACATTTCAGTTAAGATACCACAGATTTGCCAGGACAATCTTGGAGTCATGGAGCGGTGCAGCACAGAAACAGGCCTGTCAGCTCACCATGTCCCATCTATATTAATCTCATTGACCCGCACCTGGATGATTTTCTGGGTTGCCCGGGGCAATCGCCAGAGCCAATCCTAAACAGAAATAGAAACAGCCATCAGCAATCCAGCCTTTGTGCACACTCTTACATTCAATAAGATCATGACTGATCTTCCACGTCAGCACCACTTTAACTATAGAACAGTACAGCACAAAACAGGCCCTTCGGCCCACAATGTTGTGCCGACCTTCAAACCACACCTGAGACTATCTAATGCCTTCCTCCCACATATCCCTCCATTTTAAATTCCTCCATATACTTATCTAACAATCTCTTGAATTTGAGCAATGTACCTACCTCCACCACCACCTCAGGCAGCGCATTCCATGCACCAACCACTCCCTGGGTGAAAAACCTCCCTCTGACATCTCCCTTTGAACTTCTCACTCATTACTTTAAAGCCATGCCCTCTTGTATTGAGCATTGGTGCCCTGGGAAAGAGGCGCTGGCTGTCCACTCTATCTATTCCTCTTAATATTTTATACACCTCTATCATGTCTCCTCTCATCCTCCTTCTCTCCAAACAGTAAAGCCCTAGCTCCCTTAGTCTCTCCTCATAATCCATACTCTCCAAACCAGGCAGCATCCCGGTAAATCTCCTCTGCACCCTTTCCAATGCTTCCACATCCTTCCTATAATGAGGCGACAAGAACTGGACACAGTACTCCAAGTGTGGTCTAACCAGAGTTTTGTAGAGCTGCATCATTACCTCGCGGCTCTTAAACTCAATCCCATGACTTATGAAAGCTAACATCCCATAAGTTTTCTTAACTACTCTATCCACCTGTGAGACAACTTTCAGGAATCTGTGGATATGAACCCCCAGATCCCTCTGCTCCTCCACACTACCAAGAATCCTGCCATTAACTTTGTACTCTGCCTTGGACTTTGTCCTTCCAAAGTGTACCACCTCACACTTCTCCAGATTGAACTCCATCTGCCACTTCTCAGCCCAGCTCTGCATCCTATCAATGTTCCTCTTCAATCTTCGACAATCCTCCACACTATCCACAACACCACCGACCTTGTGTCATCTGCAAACTTGCCAACCCACCCTTCTACCTCATCATCCAAGTCATTAATAAAAATCACGAAAATCAGAGGTCCCAGAACCGATCCTCGTGGGACACCACTAGTCACAGCCCTCCAATCTGAATGCACTCCCTCCACCACAACCCTCTGCTTTCTACATGCAAGCCAATTTTGAATCCACACAGCCAAGCCTCCCTGGATCCCATGCCTTCTGACCGTCTGAAAAAGCCTACCATGTAGAACCTTGTCAAATGCCTTACTAAAACCCATGTAGACCACATCTACTGCACTACCCTCATCAATCTGCCTGGTCACCTCCTCAAAGAACACTATCAGGCTTGTGAGACATGATCTGCCCTTCACAAAGCCATGCTGGCTGTCCCTGATCAGACCATGATTCTCCAAATGCCCATAGATCCTATCTCTGAGAATCCTTTCCAACAGCTTGCCCACCACAGACATAAGGCTCACTGGTCTGTAATTCCCTGGACTATCCCTACTACCTTTTTTGATTAAGGGGACAACATTTGCTACACTCTAATCCTCCGGTACCATTCCCGTGGACAACGAGGACTCAAAGATCCAGGCCAACGGTTCAGCAATCTCCTCCCTCACCTCGTGGAGCAGCCTGGGGAATATTCCATCAGGGCCTGGGGACTTATCTGTCCTAATATTTTCTAACTGCTCCAACACATCCTCTCTCTTGATATCTACATGCTCTAGAACATTAACCTTACCAACACTGTCCTCCACGTCATCAAGACCCCTCTCCTTGGTGAATACTGAAGAGAAGTATTCATTGAGAACCTCACCCACTTCCACAGCTTCCAGGCACATCTTCCCACCTTCGTCTCTAATCAGTCCTACCTTTACTCTCGTCATCCTTCTGCTTCTCACATAAGTGAAAAAAGCCTTGGGATTCTCCTTAACCCTACTCACCAAGGCCTTTTCACGTCCCCTTCTTGCTCTCCTCAGCTCCTTCTTAAGTCCCTTCCTTGCTACCCTATATTCCTCATGAGCCCTGTCCGATCCTTGCTGCCTGCACCTTATGTATGCTGCCTTCTTCCTCCTAACTATTTGTTCCACTTCTCTTGTCACCCATGGTTCCTTCACCCTGCCATTCTTTCTCTGCCTCACCAGGACAAATTTATCCCTAACATCCTGCAAGGGATCCCTGAACAACGACCACATCTCCATAGTACATTTCCCTTCAAAAATGTCATCCCAATTTACACTCGCAAGTTCTAGCCTTATAGCCTCATAATTTGCCCTTCCCCAATTAACTATCTTTCTGTCCTCTTTGACTCTTTGCTCCTATCCTTGTCCATGACAATGCTAAAGGTTAGGGAGCGGTGGTCACCGTCCCTCAAATACTCACCCACCGAGAGATCTGTTACCTGACCCAGTTCATTACCTAATACCAGATCTAATATGGCATTCCCTCTAGTCGGCCTGTCAACATACTGTGGCAGGAATCCATCCTGGACACACTTAACAAACTCTGCCCCGTCTAAATCTTTGGTACTTAGCAGGCACCAATCAATATTTGGGAAGTTGAAGTCTCCCATGATAATAACCCTGTTATTCTTGCACTTTTCCAAAATCTGCCTCCCAGTCTGCTCCTCAGTATCCCTGCTGCTACCCGGGGGCCTATAGAATACTCCCAGTAGAGTAACTGCTCCTTTCTTGTTCCTAACTTCCACCCATACTGACTCTAGAGAGGATCCTTCTACATTATCTACCCTTTCTTCAGCTGTAATAGTATCCCTGACCAGTAACGCCATCCCTCCTCCTCTTCTCCCCCCCTCCCTATCCCTTTTAAAACACTGAAATCCAGGAATATTCAATATCCATTCCCGCCCTGGTGACAGCTAAGTCTCTGCAAGAGCCACAATATCATAGTCCCATGTACCTATCCAAGCTATCAGTTCATCTCCCTTATTCTTAATACTCCTTGCATTTAAGTAAATGTACTTTAGTCCATCTACCTTTCTACTTTTATACCCTATGCTCTGATTGTCCTTCCTCAAAGCCTCTCTACATGTTAAATCTGACTTTACCCCATGCACTTCTTCCACTGATCTATGCCTCCTGTTCCCTCTTGCAGTAATCCTACTTAACCTCTTTAATAACAAAAAAAAACGTCAATCCCTGGCTTGCGTAAAGTCCAGGTGAAGAAATTACTTCTCATCCCTCTCCTAAAGGCCCAGTCCATTAATCTGACACTGCGACCCATGGTTCCAGGAACCCCAGCCAGGTAAACAGCTGTATCGACTTTACCAAACCCTGGTAGGATTTTGTGTGTCCAGTGAGATCACTTCTCATATTTCTCAGTGAGGATGTGCACAACTCCTTAGCATTAATCCTTAATACATTCTCTGTAAGCCATTTAGACAAAATTTATGAAAGTTTGACATTGTAGTTGTGGAAACAACTTCTCATCCACACGCACTGTGTGATGTTCATGTCTGTCCATCTCCAAGAAGCATTCTGACAAAGATAGATAGATAGATAGATAGATAGATAGATAGATAGATAGATAGATAGATAGATAGATAGATAGATAGATAGATAGATAGATAGATAGATAGATAGATATTTATTTATTTATTTATTAGTCACATGTGCATCGAAACACACAGTGAAATGTGTCTTTTTGCGTTACTGAGAATGTTCTGGGGGCAGCCCGCAAGCGTCACCACTCTTCCGGAGCCAACATAGCATGCCCACAACTTCCTAATCTGTACGTCTTTGGAATGTGGGAGGAAACCGGAGCACCTGGAGGAAACCCACGCAGACATGGGGAAAAACGTACAAACTCCTTACTGACAGTGATGGGAATTGAACCCGGGTCGCTGACTGTAATTAGTGTAAATGGGTATCTGATGGTTGTCATGGTCTAAAGGTCCAGTCTCTGAGCTTCTGAGACTCTGGAAGGATGAGGCAAGGTCATGTGGGGAAGTGCTGTGGAGGAACAGTGGCACAGTTTGTAGAGCCACTGCCTCACAGCACCAGAGACCCAGGTTCAATCCCAATCTAGGGTGCTGTCTGTGTGGAGCTGTTTGCATATTCTCCCTCCGACCACATCTGTTTCCCCGGGTGCTCCAGTTTCCTCACAGATCCCGTAGACGTGCAGGTTGGTAGGTTAATTGACCACTGTAAATTGCCCCTGGTGTTCAGGTGTGGGGTAGAATCCACGGGGGAGTTGATGAGTACAGGGCAGAATAAAATGGGATAGGGTGGGATTAGTGTAAATGGGTATCTGATGGTTTTCATGGGCTGAAGGTCCTGTTTCTGAGCTTCTGAGACTCTGGAAGGATGAGGCAAGGTCATGGGCTGGACATTTACAAGTTTCAGTCTTGAAAATGCGGCTTTGGGTTGTGACCCTGCTGTATGTTTGGCTGGTGTTTGTATCTGCAAGCTTTCCTGAAGTGAATTGAAGCAGACTGACAGTAATCTCTGAAATAGGATTTAAGCCTGGAGCAAATTGGCAGAGCGTCAATCAGAGCAAAGAGCTGAATGCACGACTCTGGGGATGGTGTGGGAGAAATGTTTCTTCGATTCATGAGGCATCGGCTCCTTTTCTGTGATAGAGCGAGCTTTCCAAAGCGGTGGGCTTTACTTGCATTGGGCTGGAGCCAATGTCTGAGTGGAGTGAAGGTGAGACTTTAATTTGTGTGGGGGTGGAGGGGAGGATTCAGGGAGAGGAAAGTATAAGGAAAGGATGAAGAGAGAGTTCAGCACAGCAAAATGGAAAATGAAAATCCAGTAAGTGCTGGAAACATCCAACAGGTCAGCAGCATCCGTGGGAAAAGAAACAGAGATGGCATTTTGGTTAGGAACTTTTCACTAGACAAGGAAAATTGAAAAAAAACAAAAGTTACAGGGAGGGGTAGAGAGAACAGAGGGAATGTCTGTGGACCAAAGTTGTGGAAGTGACAATCATTCTCAAAACTAGGAATTAGTCACAGGAGAGAAGATAAACAAATTAAAGCAAGGAGATACAACTACATCTGTGGAGAGAGAGAGAGAGAAATACTAGATATTAGATATTTATTTATTAGTCACATGAACATTGAAACACACAGTGAAATGCATCTTTTTGTATTACTGAGAATGTCCTGGGGGCAGCCCGCAAGTGTCGCCACTCTTCAGGCGCCAACATAGCACGCCCACAACTTCCTAACCTGTACGTCTTTGGAATGTGGGAGGAAACCGGAGCACCCGGAGGAAACCCACGCAGACACGGGGAGAACATACAGACTCCTTACAGACAGCGGCGGGAATTGAACCCGAGTCACTGGTAGTGTAATGGCGTAACGCTAACTGCTACACTACTGTGCCACCAGAAGCTTGCAACATCCCTGGGTGGGCTTGAACCACCAACCTTTTGGTTAACAGCTGAACGTGCTAATCGATTGAGCCACAGAGACCTACTACAGAGAGAGAGAGAGGGAGGGAGGGAGGGAGGGAGGGAGGGAGAGAGAGATTCCCTAAAATTATTAATTCCCAACGACTACAACTTGCCCAGATAGGAGGGTGAGGTGATGTTCTAATCTCCTGTCTTTAAAAATTTCATGGAATGGAGTGCCGGAGGAAGTGGTAGAGGTGGGTACAATCACAACATTTAAAAGACATCTGGACAGTTTCATGGATAGGAAAGGTTTAGAGGGATATGGGCTAAATTCAGGGAAATGGGCCTAGCTCAGGTAGGCATCTTGGTCAGTATGGATGAGTTGGGCTGAAGGGCCTGTTTCCATGCTGTATAACTCAACAACTCTATGACCCTACCTCAGCAAATCAAGAAGTAGAATCAGCCTGAGAATAGTCAATAAACAGCAAAGGCACAAGTCACTGGTGGGCATTGCATATGAGTGTCGAGATGCTAGTCATAATGGTGGCTGTTGTAACTGATTAAGTCACCAGAGAGACACTGAAGCTGGGAGATATAGAAGTCTTTATTCAACATAGCAGATCTTCTGAAGAGGATTTAGATCTCCTCTCCCGACACAATGTTTTATACTTCTTAAACACTAAGACAACGATAAACGATTAATGGAGACACAGTTTCAATGGTTACGATCATCTACTTAACTTTAACATTTTGAATGCAGACAGGTAACTGTGCAGAATTACTTATTTACAATGGTAGCATATAAATTTAAATGTAAAATTTAAAGAAAATTTTTTTTTAATTTTTTTAATTTTATTTACAGCGTGGTAACAGGCCCTTTCGGCCCAATGAGTCCGTGTCACCCATTTTAAACCCCAAATTAACCTACCCTTACATCTTTAGAATGTGGGAGGAAACCGGAGCACCCGGAGGAAACCCACGCAGACACGGGAGAATGTACAAACTCCTTACAGACAGCGACGGGAATCGAACCCCAATCGCTGGCACTGTAATAGCGTCGCGCTAACCGCTACGCTGCCGTGCCACCCCCCCAGCAGAATCCCTTTGAATACTCAAATACCAGTGGCTGGTCCGAGAGCTTCTGAGCACAAACTCCAGACACCCAAAATGGACCCCTTTTCTTACAGCGTTGAGGGATGACTTTTTTTTAACAAAATAATCTTTATTCATAATAAAAGACAAACTATATACAATTACAAAACAGTGCAAACCTTTACATTCTTGTACAGATCATTCATTAGTGTTATGTTTTTATATAGAAAACAGCACCGATGCCACACGTGTGGCTCCCTGGAAACTACCCGGTCCTGTATTTACAATATTTAGGGGCTTTCTCGCCTGACCCCGCCCCTCCCTCTCCAGTGGCAGAAGAACCCTAAACTGCAGTCCTTCCCCACCGAGACTTTGCGATGGCTGCGTCCAGCTTCAGTGCGTCCCTCAGCACATAGTCCTGCAGCCTGGAATATGCCAGCCAGCAGCATTCCCCTACGGACATCTCGCAGTGCTGGAAGACCAACAAGTTTCGGGCCGACCAAAGGGCGTCTTTCACCAAGTTGATGACCTTCCAGCAGCAGTTGATGTCCGTCTCTGTGTGTCCCCCCAGGAACAGCCCATAGATCAGAGAATCCTCTGTTACACTGCTGCTGGGGATGAACCGTGACAAGGACCCTCGCATCTTTCGCCACACCCTCCTCGCAAACCCACAGCCCACAAAGAGGTGGGCGACCGTCTCGTCCCCAGCGCAGTCCTCCCGGGGGCAGCGCACGCTGGGAGTGAGGTTCCAACCATACAGGAAGGATCTGACTGGGAGGGCCCCTCTCACCGCCAGCCAAGCGAGGTCTTGGTGCTTGTTGGTGAGTTCTGGCGATGACACATTCTGCCAGATGGTCTGGACAGTCTGCTCAGGGAACCACCCCACGGTGTCCATTGAGTCCTTCTCCTGCAGTGTCTGCAGAATGTTCCGTGCTGACCACTGCCTGATGGACTTGTGGTCAAAGGTGTTGGTCTGGAAGAACTTCTCCACGAAGGACAGGTAGCGTGGCAGCGTCCAGCTGATTGGGACGCCGTGTGGCCATGGGGCCAGGCCCATCCTTCGCAACAGCGGGGACAGGTAGAACCTTGGTACGTAGTGACACTTGGTGCCCACGTACTTGGGTTCCACGCACAGCCTGATGCAGCCACAGACGAAGGTGGTCATCAGCATGAGGGCGACAATGGGGACACCTTTACCCCCATTGTCCAGGGACTTGTGCATGGTGGCCCGTCAGACCCACACCATCTTGGATCCCCAGATGAACCGGAAGACGGCACGGGTGATTTCCAAGCCAGAGGAGCGAGGAACAGGCCACACCTGCGCCAAGCACAGCAGCCCTGAGAGCACCTCACACCTGATGACCAGGTTCTTCCCAGTTATCGATAGGGAGCGCCGTTCCCACAGTCCCAGTTTCTGCTTCACCTTCCCAATCCGCTCCTGCCAATTTTTGTTGCACGCCCCGGCCCCTCCGAACCAGATCCCCAGCTCCTTCAGATAGTCGGGCCTGACGGTGAAGGGGACGCTGGATCGGTCGGGCCAGTTGCCGAAGAGCATGGCCTCGCTCTTCGCGCGGTTGACTCTGGCCCCTGATGCCAACGTAAACTGGTCGCAGATGCTGATCAATCTGCGAACTGACCTCGGGTCCGAGCAGAAGACGATGACGTCGTCCGTGTACAGGGAGGTTTTCACCTGGGTGCCCCCGCTGCCTGGCAACGTCACCCCTCTGATGCTCTCGTCCTTCCTGATGGACTCGGCAAAGGGTTCTATACAGCACACGAACAAGACAGGGGAGAGAGGGCAGCCCTGCCTGACTCCAGACTTGATGGGGAAGCTGTCTGTTTCCCACCCATTGATTTGGACAGCGCTACGGATGTCTGTGTAGAGCAGTTGGATCCAATTCCTGATTCCCTCCCCAAAGCCCATTTTGGAGAGCACGTCCAACATGTACGTGTGTGATATCCTGTCGAAGGCCTTCTCTTGGTCCAAGCTGACCAGGCAGGTGTCCACCCCTCTGTCCTGCACGTAGGCGATGGTATCCTTGAGCAGCACGAGGCTGTCAAAGATCTTCCTGCCAGGTACAGCACAGGTTTGGTTCGGGTGGATCACCTGTCCCAGAGCAGACCTGACCCTGTTGGCGATGGCCTTGGACAGGATCTTATAGTCCACATTCAACAGTGAGATGGGTCTCCAATTTCCGATGTCTGCTCTCTCCCCCTTCTGCTTGTAGATGAGAGTGACGGTGCCCTTCCTCATAGACTCTGACATACTGCCAGACCGAAGAATAGCCTTGTACGCTTCCAGCAGGTCCGGGCCCATCCAGTCCCACAGAGCCGAGTACAACTCCACTGGTAAGCCGTCGCTTCCGGGAGTTTTATTCGAAGCAAAGGAACGGACGAAGCCAGTCAGCTCCTCCAGGGTCAGTGGTTGGTCCAGACTCTCCCGCTTGCTGTCAGCTAAGACCTCCGCTGATAGAGGACAAGAAGTTCTGGGAGGCGGTGCTGTCTGTGGCCTTTTTGTTGTACAGACCGGCATAGAAGGATCTGCAGATCCTTAATATGTCCGTCTGCGAGGATGCTACTGAGCTGTCCTCTTCCTTAGAGCTGTGGATCACAGAGCTCCCCCTGTGCACCTTCTGGAAGAAGAAACGTGAGCACGTCTCATCCTGCTCCACCGAGCGCACCCTGGATCGGAAGATAATCTTGGAGGATTCGAGGCGTGGAGCTGGGCTTGATGGCTCTTTGCCTCTCGGAGCTCCTCCCTCACATCCACCCCCCTCGACTGCAGAAAGAGGAGTTGCTGCAAGTCTGTCTGGAGTTGGCCCAGTTCCCTCTGATTCTGTCTTGCTTTCTGGACCCCCCCTGTGGATGAAGAACCTCTTGATGTTCTCCTTTGTCACTTCCCACCAGTGGACAGGAAAGTCAAAGAGAGGTTTCATGGTTCTCCAACCTGCGTAATCCCTCTTTAGTTCCTCCACGCTCTCTGAGGTCAGCAGCTTGACGTTCAGCTTCCACGTCCCCCTGCCTGCCTTCTGGTCCTCCTGTAGGTGACAGAAGGCCCGAAGGAGACGGTGGTCAGAGAAGAACACCGGCGTGACGTCGGTGGATCTGACCGTGATTGGCTCCGACACGAACAGGAAGTCGATCCGGGACCGAGCTGAGCCGTCCGACCTCGACCAGGTGTGTTGCGGCTGTGCTCTGCCTGCAGGGGTGCTGAAGACATAACATAACTTGGCACCCTTTACCATTTCCATCAGGAGTCCGGAGGTGATGTCCAGTCTGTTGTCGGCATCATCCAGCCGCATCGATGATGCAGTTGAAGTCACCGGCCAGAACGACCGGCTGGGACGTCGCCAGCAGCGGTGGGAGCTGCTGGAGGACGGCCAGCCGCTCGCTCCACACAGGTGAGGCGTACACATTAATTAGCCGGAGCGGAGTATTCCGATACATCACATCTGCCACAAGGAGCCTCCCCCCCCACCACCTCTCTGACCCCGGTGATTGAGAAGTTGCCCCCCCACATCAGAATCCCCAGGCCAGAAGCGCGACAATCATTGCCCCCCGACCATACTGACAGTCTGTGGGACCACCATCGCGACCACCTCTGACAGTTGCGGAGGTGCGGTAGCCCGCACTCTTGTAAGAAAGTCACATCTGCCTTTACCTTGGCGAGGAACTGTAAGACGTTAACACATCGCACGCTGCTCTTCACACTGCGCACGTTTAGAGATGCCAGTTTTATCTCCATGGCTCTTTTGGAGTTCAGTTCCAGTTACACAGTCCATTTTCATTTGTCCTGGGCCCTCATGCCCATGGCTTTGGTGAACTGCCTCACCGATTCTGGGCTCAGATATTGGCAGTGGTCTCCCCCTGGGTGTGGAGGTTACAGCGTTGAGGGATGACGCCCTGAATATACAAACAGCCAGAATATTAAGTTGCAAAACAGACCTGTCCTGAACTGTGCATTAAACAGCAGGGATACACCTTTAACAATGGGTTAATACAGGAGATGGCCACTTAACACCTTCCCTGATCTCATGCTGAAGTTTTCAATGACCACTAACTGACATAGAACATAGAACAGTACAGCACAGGAACAGGCCCTTCGGCTCACGATGTTCTGCCGAACTAATTAAATTAGTAATCAAATGCCCAATTAAACTAATCTCTTCTGTCCAAAACCAAATCCATATCCCTCCACTCTCTGCACATTAAGAGCCTCTTAACCACCTCTGTCGTATCTGCCTCCACCACCACCCCTGGCAGCACATTTCAGGCACCCACCACTCTCTGTGTAAAAAACTTGCCCCACACATCTCCTTGGAACTTGCCCCCTCTCACCTTAAATATATGCCCTCTGCTTCAAGACATTTCAACCCTGGGAAAACGATACTGGCTGCCTGCCTATGCCTCTCATAATCTTATAAATCTCTATCAGGTCTCCCTTCAGCCTCTGCTGCTCCAGAGAGAAGAACCCAAGTTTGTCCAACCTCTCCTTATAGTACATGCCCTCTAACCCTCTAATCCAGGCACCATCCTGGTAAACGTCCTCTGCACTCTCTCCAAAGCCTCCACATCCTTCCTGTAATGGGGTGACCAGAATTAAATGCAACACTCCAGATATGGCCTAACTGGAGTTTTATGAATCTGCATCATAGAACATAAACAGTACAGCACAGGAACAGGCCCTTCGGCCCACGACGCTGTGCTGAACTAATTAAACTAGTAATCAAATGCCCAATTAAACTAATCTCTTCTGCCCAAAAATTAACTTCCCAACTCTTGAACTCAGTTCCTCGACTAATAAAGGCAAGCACGCCATTCGCCTTCTTTACCAGCCTATCAACTTTCAGGGAGCTATGGACTTGGACCCTAAGATCCATCTGCACATCAACACTGTTAAGGGTCTTGCCATTAATGGTGTACTGTCCCTTCACATTTGATCTCCCAAAGTGCAACACTTCATATTTGGCGAGGTTAAATTCCATCTGCCATTTCTCTGCCCATACCTGCAACTGCTGCATCCTTTGACAGTCTGCTATGCTATCCACAACACCACCAATCTTCGTATCATCTGCAAACTTCCTAACCCACCCATCTATGTTTTCATCCAGGTCATTTATATATATCACAAACAGCAGAAATCCCAGTACGGATCCCTGCTGGACACCATTAGCCACAGACCTCCAGCCAGAATAAGTCCTATTGACCACTACCCTCTGTCTTCTATGGCAAGCCAATTCTGAATCTCTCGTGTCATCCAAGGTTCCCTTACCTTGCTATCCTTGTCGTTCCTTCTTACTGGAACATACCCGTCCTGCACTCGGTGCAGTTGGTCTTTAAGCACCCTCCATACGTGGACGTGCACAAAAACAGCTGTTCCAAATTAACTCTCCCTAGTTCCTGCCTAATACTCTCATAATTTGCCCTACTTCAATTTAATATCTTCCCGCAAGCTCCATACTTATCCTTATCTATAGCTGTCTTAACACTTAAAGAGTTGTGCTCACTGTTCCCTAAATGTTCTCCCACTGAAAGGTCGGTCACCTGGTGAGGCTCATTACCCAATACCAGATACAGTACGACCCCTCCTCTCGTTGGACTATCTACATATTGATTTAAGACCCTCCTGGATGCACTGAACAAATTCTGCCCCCATCTAAACCTCTTGCACTAAAGAGGTCCCAGTCTATATTAGGGAAGTCACCCACTACAACAACCCTGTTGTTTCTGCACCTTTCCCTAATCTGCCTGCATATCTGTTTCTCTATGTCCTGGTGGTTATGTGGGGGGGGGGGGGGGGGGGGGGGTGGTCTGTAGTATAATCCCATCAGAGTGATTGCACCTTTCTTATTTTCGAGTTCTGCCCATATAGACTCAGTGGATGAGCCCTCCATTATGCCCCCTCTGAGTGCAGTTGTGATATTGTCCCTGATTAATAGTGCAACTCCCCCTCCCCCACCTCATTTTACCTCCTTCGCTATCTCTTCTAAAATATTGAAACCCTGGAACATTAAGCATCCATTCCTGTCCCTGTCTCAACCAAGTCTCTGTTATGGCCACAACATCAGATTTCCATGTACTGACCCATGCCCTAAGTTCATCTCCCTTGCCCATAATACTCCTAGCATTAATATACACACACTTCAACCCATTCCGTCCCATTGTGTCTATTGCCTTGCTCCTGTCTGTTCTTACTGGTCATGTCATCGACCTTCCTCTCAATCCCTCCACTTTCTGACCGGGTGCTCTGGTTCCCATCCCCCTGCCAAACTAGCTTAAACCCTCCTGAGTAACACTGGTGAACCCCCCCCCCCCCAGCCAGATATTGGTTCCTCTCCAGTTAAGGTGCAACCCGTCCCTCTTTTACAGGTTGGCCCTGCCTCAGAAGAGGTTTCACTGATCCAAGAACCTGAAACCCTGCCCCCTGCCCCCTGCACCAGTTCCTCAGCCACTCATTCATCTGTTCTATCATCCTATTCCTGCCCTGACTAGCACGTGGCACTGGGAGTAAACCAGAGATTACTACCTTGGAGGTCCTGCTCTTCAGCCTCATTCCTACCTCCCTATACTCACTGCTTAGGACCTCTTCCCCCTTTCTACCTATGTCATTGGTGTCAATGTGCGCCACAACCTCTGGCTTCTCCCCCTCCCCCTCCCCCTTGAGAATGTTCTGCAGCCGCTCTGAGACATCCTCGACCCTGGAGATTCTGTGGCAGCCAGAGGGGCTGGCAACCAGAATCTCCTGTCCGTCCCCCCCTAACTGTCGAGTCTCCTATCACTCTTGCCCTGCCTGACTTTACCCTTCCCCGCTGAGCCTCAGAGCCGGCCACAGTGCCACTGATAGGTCATCCACCCCAGCAGTATCCAAAGGGGTATACTTGTTGCTGAGAGGAATGGCCACAGGGGGACCCTGCACTCTCCGGCTCTTCTCCTTACCTGTCCTGGTGGTCACCCAACTACCTGCAGCCTGTACGTTAGGTGTGAGCACCTCACTAGAACTCTTGTCTATGATGCTCTCAGCATCCCAGATGATCCTAAGTATGTCCTAATCCAGCTCCAGTTCCTTCACATGGCCAGTCGGGAGCTGCAATGGGGCACACTTCCTGCGGGTGAAGTCACCAGGGACACTGACTTTCCACATCCTGCAGGAGGAGCATGCCACCGTCCTAACTGATCCCAGCTACTCTAATAGCAACAATAATTCCAAGGAAAACCTCATCTGCAGTATCCTCTCACTGAAGCCTCCTGAACCAAAACCTCAGCGCTTGTACTCAACCATGGCCCTCACAGCTCAAACACAGCCACTCCCAAAACGGCTGCTCCGCCAGAGCCTGCTTCTGTTTTATGTTGCACCTGAAAAAAAAGCAACTGAGCAAACAAGTTCTTAACTGAGAAAAAACTTTCAAAAAGCTGCTGGCTCCTCCCCTCTGCTCCAACAGGGGAAAGAAAACATGGACATTCAGCTGAGACACAAGAGATTCTGCAGATGTTGGAATCTGGAACAACACGCACAAAATGCTGGAGGAACTCAGCCGGTCAGGCAGCATCTATAGAGGGAAGTAAGCAGTCGACGTTTGGGGTCGAGACCCTTCATCAGGACTGGAAAGGAAGAGAGCAGAAGCCGGAATAAGAAGGTCGGGGGGGAGCGGTAGGAGTACGGGCCGGCGGGTCAGTGGTGAGTCCAAGCGAGAGGGGAAAGGTAGGAGGATGGGAGGAGTGGGATGAAAGGGAGTGATGTGAGAAGCTGAGAGGTGATGGGTAGAAGAGGCAAAGGGCTGAAGGAGGAAGAAACCAGGTGAAGAGGGCAGCAGACCATGGAATAAAGGGAAGAAAGTGGGGAGGAGATGGGCAGGCCATGACGGTCTCAACATCCATTTCTCTAACGTCTGGTAAACCCTCCCCTTTCTCCTCATCTTTTTTTTACCTTTCACCCCCTACCTTTCCTTTTCCCTCCTTCCCGTGGCCACCTCACCCCGTCTCTGTTGCTCCCCCAGGAGAAAGAGCGAGGCCCTTGTGGAGATTTCTACTACGTCGTTGGCCGCTGGTGAAGTTCCCAAAGACTGGAATGTGGCTGATGTTGTTCCGTTGTTTAAGAAGGGGAGCAAGGACAAGCCAGGGAACTACAGGCCGGTCAGCCTGACTTCAGTGGTGGGGAAGTTACTGGAGGGAATTCTGAGGGACGGGATCTACCAGCATTTGGATAGACAGAGTTTGATTAGGAGGAGTCTGCATGGCTTTGTGTGTGGAAAGTCGTGCTTGCTGAATCATTTAGAGCTTTTTGAAGAGGTAAGCAAAAAGGTAGATGAGGGTAGGGGAGTGGATGTTGTCTATTCGGACTTTAACTAGGCCTTTGACAAGGTCCCACATGGCAGGCTGGTCTGGAAGGTTGGATCCCGTGGAATTCAGGGAGAGCGAGTTAGGTGGATTCAAAATTGGCTCAGAGGTAGGAAGCAGAGGGTGGTGGTTGAAGGCTGTTTCTTGGAATGGAAGCCGGTGAGTAGTGGTGTGCCGCAGGGGTCGGTGTTGGGACCTTTGTTATTTGTTATTTATATAAATGATTTGGATGCGAATGCACAAGGCTTGATCAGTAAGTTTGCGGATGACACAAAATTTGGAGGTGTTGTTGATAGTGAAGAAGGTTTTCGTAGATTACAGGGGGATCTTGATCAGTTCGGGAAGTGGGCTGAGGAGCGGCAAATGGATTTCAGTGCAGATGAGTGTGAGGTGATGCGTTTTGGAAAGTCAAACCAGTATTGGACATAATATGAATGGTAGGGCACTGGGGAGTGTAATGGAACAGAGGGACCTAGGAGTATAAGTGCATAGTTCATTGAAAGCAGCGTCACAGGTAGACAGGGTGGTGAAAAAGGTGTTTAGCACGCTGACCTTCATCAGTCAGGGCATTGAGTATAGGAGTTGGGATATTGTGTTCCAGTTGTATAAGTCGTTGGTGAGGCTGCACTTGGAGTACTGTGTACCGTTTTGGTCACCGTTATAGGAAAGACGTAATTAAACTGGAAAGAGTGCGGAGAAGATTTACGAGCATGTTGCCAGGACTCGAGGGCCTGAGCTATAGGGAGAGGTTGGCCAGGCTAGGCCAAGTATTCCTTGGGGTGGAAGAGAATGAGGGGTGATCTTATAGATGTTTATAAAATCATGAACAGCATAGATACAATAGATGGTAGCAGTCTTTTTATCCAGGGTAGGGGAGCCCAAAACTTGGGGCATAGATTTAGGGTGAGAGGGGAAAAATTTATTGGGGACTTGAGGGGCAATGTTTTCATGCAGAGGGTGGTCAGTATCTGGAACGAGCTGCCAGAGGAAGTGGTTGAGGCAGGTACAATAGTAGCACTTGGATAGGTACATGGAGGGGTGGGGCTCGGAGGGATATGGGTCGAACACAAGAAATTGGGACTAGCTGGGTGGGCACTGTGGTCGGCATGGACTGGTTGGACCGAAGGGCCTATATCTGTGCTGTATTGCTTTATGACTCCATGACTCTAGTTAGTTCTACATAGGTTATCCATCTGTAAGATGAGCTCGATTTTTCTCTATCTACGGATGCTGCCTGGCCTCCTGTGCATTTCCAGCATTCTTCTTCTGGTTTCAATTCTCCGAAACACTCTGTCCTGCATTTCACAGTTTTTACACACCATTTTTTTTTATTTTTCACTTTCTCTATTAGTTAAGCTGAGGCTTGTAGAGACAGAGAGAGATCCAGGTCCTGCAGCCCACTGAATCCAAGTCAATCATCAGCCACCCATTTGCACTAATTCTGCATTAAGCTCACTTTTTATTCTTGCCTCATTCTCGGCAACTTTCGCCAGATTCCACTGCTCACCTACACACGTCGGGCAGTTTACAGTGGCCAATTAATCTACCAACCCCGCACATCTCACTCTGTCAGAGATTACCCTTTGTCCTATCTAACCTTCTCACACTCTCTCCCCAAAATAAAGCTGATATTGTTTTCTCACTTTCCCAGTTCTGCTGAAGGGTCTCGGACCTGAAACATTACCTCTGTTCCTCGTTCCACAGGTGCTGCCACACCTGCAGAGAGTTTCCAGCATGTTCTGTTTTTATTAAATACATATTTTTTGTCTTCATGGAAATTATAGAACACCCCTTTGGTTATAATGGAGATCAACAGGCTAGAATGAATAAGTAGTTGAAAGAATTAGTAAAATCAAAATGGAGAAATGAACAGAATTGAAAGAAAGTAAATCTGCAGGAACTGATCACCCGTGATGCATAGATTTGAAGGGGTGACATAGATTTATGCAAAGGAAAACACACCTGATAATTCTGTTAGACACGTCTGGGATTGTAATTTATAGAAAAGAAACTATTTGATGTGGTGTATTTGGATTTTAAGTAAACTTTGGATGGGCAGGCACGGTAGTGTAGCGGTTAGCGTAACCCTTTACAGCGCCAGCGACCCGGGTTCAATTCCGGCCGCTGTCTGTAGGGAGTTTGTATGTTCTCCCCGTGTCTGCATGGGTTTCCTCCGGGTGCTCCGGTTTCCTCCCATATTCCAAAGACGTATGGGTTAGGAAGCTGTGGGCATGCTATGTTGGCACCAGAAACGTGGCGACACTTGCGGGCTGCCCCCAGAACACTCTACGCAAAAAAAAGCTGCATTTCACTGTGTGTTTCAATGTACATGTGACTGATAAAGATAAAGAAATCTTAAAGAAACCACACCAGATGGGACTAAACAAAATTAGCGTTAAATGATAATAGGGATTTTCCACAATGCATTCTGAATATATCCAGATCTATCGATCCATGGTTCTGAATATATTCCACAACCAATCTGAATATACTTTACAAAAGAACACCCCAATCTGAATATACTCCACAACAGCTCATCAAAAGCTTTGAATAAACTCTACAAGTAATCCCCAGTTCCATGTATACTCTACAACAGATCATTCGCAGCTCTCGACGATGCAGAGTTGCAGATTCACATCCCCTTGTGTATAAAAAATTCCTTTCACCTCCACCCCTTAACCAGAAACTCTGTCCCTTGTCCTTATCTCACCAGTCAGTTTCCACCCTGTCACATCCTCTCGGAATCTTGTCCATTTCAGTAAGATCGTCTTATTCTTCTACATGGTGAATAGAGGCCCCTTCCACTCTTTATCTACACTGACAAACACAAGGTTGCGGGAAGCCAGTGTGTGTGTCAGTGTTGACACAGGATTGCCTCCAAGACAGGCATGCCTGTCCTTGGGCATGGAAAGTTGCACAGTGCACAACAAGTGTGACCTAACCTCACACCATTGCAACAAGATATCCACAGTCTCATTCTCCACTACTGCAGTGATAAAATTCAAGGTATCTTTGGTCCCCTGAATGCTACCTGCTTGTACATTCCTGTTGACTTTTGATATTTGGTGCAACAGCTTTGTTCTGGACCAACATTTTGCAATCTGTCACCATTTAAAGACATCCACTCTGCCCGGGATCTAGTTCCTCTAGCAGCTGATTGGTAATGCCCAATAGAATTCAGCATCTTCCTGTTTGAAAGTGGCCTGCTCCATCCCAGGGTTATTGCCTGCTGAAAATGTCAAGGAGATTGCAATCTCTGACATGCACAATCACTAAAAACTCTCAGATGTTTATAATAATTAAAGATATTACTCTGTTGTGGACTCTGTTCAATACATCACAGACACATCCCTCTCCACCATCGGGAGTATCTACAGGAGGAGCTGCCTCAAGAAGGCAACATCCATCATCAAAGATCCCCACCATCCGGGCTATGCCAGCTTCTCACAGCTACCATCGGGCAGGAGGTACAGAAGCCTGAAGTCCCACACCACCAGGTTCAAGAACAGCTACTTCCCTTCAACTACTCGGTTCTTGAACCAACCAACAAAACCCTAATAACTGCAGTTTAGCAACACTATGACCACTTTGATCACTTTGCACTAAAATGGACTTGTTTTTTTGTTTTAATTGTGTTCTGTCCTGTAAAAATTGTGTATAATTTGTATTTATGTTTTTCTTGTGAATGCTGCTAATCTGATGCTCTGTGCCTGTGATGCTGTTGCAAGTTTTTCATTGCACCTGTGCACACATGTACTTGTGCACATGACAACAAACTCGACCTTGACAATTATTAAAACTGTTCAAAATTATTTAAAAATAGGAAGTATATTAACACACTTAAGTAGTTTAGAAAATAAAATTAAGTATATTCAAATGATGCATATTCAAATTAATTATATTCAAATTAGCTCAATTAACCTGGGTTCAATTCCGGCTGCTGTCTGTAAGGGGTTTGTACATTCTCCCCGTGTCTGTGTGGGTTTCCTCCGGGTGCTCCAGTTTCTTATTTTATTTAGCACAACCTTGGCTGACTGTCCTTTAGTAAAAGGCCAGATCTGGAATTCCCATTCTAAAACTTTCAGTCACTTCCGTCTTGCTCCCTATAGGAAGTAAAAGTCAAGGGGTTCCATCAAAACTGGACACAGTGCTCCTCCAGTTTATTAGCCAGATGATAAAAGTCAGTCTCTATCCTGTTGGATGTTACTGGGCAGAAGAAACCACCAGAGTAGTTTGTGTAAAGAATCTGGTCTAATCGAAGTCTCCCGCTCAGTTCCTTTCTGTTCGCTCTGCTTCCTCTCTGTTTTGAGAATCTGTCTAATGGAAGCAGTTTCAGACAGGAGAAGTCATTTGGTCCGTCTAACCTTCCCGTTCCTACCAATGCCCTAGCGTATTCCCAATATCTCTGAATGTTTTGTGGAATGTGCATGGACTTGCTGCTAGCTGTTTGCCAGCATTTTCCTAGTTACCCTTTGCCATAGAATTCCTTGTGAAACAGTCATTTTTCTAGAGCGATCATACCAACACAAACATAGAAGCAGGAGAAGGCCATTCGGTCCCTCAGCCCTGTTCTGCCATTCAATAACATCATTGCTGGTCTCTTATGCACCACTATCCTGCACTAACCCCACATCCCTTGATTCCCTTTATAATCCAAACTTCTATAGATATCAGTTTTGAATAAACTTAGTGAATAAGCCTCCACATCCATCGTGGGCGGAAAAGATTTACCTCTCTGTGCGAAGAATTTTTTCCTCTTTGTCCTGAATAGCCAATCCCTTAGTTTGAGTCTGCGATCCCTAGTTCTAGACCACCTGTCACAGGAATTTTGAAAGAGAAACAGAAAATGCTGGAAACACTCAGCAGGTCAGGTGGCATCTGTAGGAAGAGGAACAGAGTTAATGTTTGAGATCCAAGAACCTTCATCAGAATTAGAAATGAGAAAATATTAATTTTAAAGTGTGGAGGAGGTTGGATAGGGATGGATGGGACTTAGAAAATATAGGTGACAGGGAGAGACCACAGTTTATTGATCAACGAGGACTGTTAAAGAGGGTTGTAAAAATTTTTGACATTTCAATGAGGACACCTCTCACTCTTCTAAGGTCAGGAGAGTATAGGCCAAGTCTCTTCATCTCCATCTTCAAACTGTCCATCTCACAAACTAATCTGCACTCCCTCTATTGCAAAGATATTGAGGTAGGGAGATTTTTTTGTTCTCTCAGAGGGTTGCGAGACTTTAAGAAACACTTTTGCCCAAAGTGCAGTGGAAGCAGAGTCTTTGAGTATTGTAAGGGCAGAGGAAGCAAGGGTGAGTAAATGGGGAGAAAGGTTAGCGGTGTGGACAGGAATGTGGGGTTGGGGTTACAGTGAGATCAGCCATGATCTTATTAAATGGTGGAGTTGACTTGAGAGGGGAATTGGTCTTCTGGAGCTCCCAGTTTGTAAGTTTCTACCTCATGTGCCTCATCGGTATTGATCTCATGCTGAAGGAAATATATCCCCTCTATGGCCGACACCTCTGTTGCCCCTCTAGTCCTGACGACGTAACTCCCGTCTGCTCCCTCTCTGACATTATCACATTCTCCCAGTATTGCGGTGATTTGAACCATGCACAGTGCTACAACAGTAGACAAACAACACTGTTCTTGACTGAACCCCTGTGAGATGGCAAGGGAATTGAATGAATATTTTGCATCGGTCTTCACCGTGGAGGACATAAGCAATGTGCCCGTTAGTCAGGAGTCTCACGAATTGGAGCTGAGTTCAATTGAGATTAATAGGGAGAAGGTGCTTGGAAAACTAAAGGGGCTTAAGGCTGATAAGTCTCCCGGACCGGATGAGGTGCATCCCCGGGTTCTGAAGGAGGTGGCTGTGGAGATAGCGGAGGCGTTGGCGATTATTTTTCAGGAATCGATAGATTCTGGCATGGTTCCGGAGGACTGGAGGGTAGCGAATGTAGTTCCGTTGTATAAGAAAGGTGGGAGGCAGCACAAAGGCAATTACAGACCTATTAGTCTGACGTCAGTGGTGGGAAAATTATTGGAGTCTATCCTCAAGGAGGAGGTTACCGAATACCTAGAGGCGCAAGGCAAGATAGGACCTAGTCAACATGGTTTTGTGAAGGGGAGGTCCTGTCTGACCAACCTATTGGAGTTTTTTGAAGAAATCACAGGTAGGGTGGATAAGGGAGAGGCGGTAGATGTTGTGTATTTAGACTTTCAAAAGGCCTTCGATAAGGTGCCTCACAAGAGACTGATTAATAAGATGAGAGGTCATGGAATTATGGGCAGGGTAGCAAAATGGGTGGAGAATTGGCTGGTTGGCAGGAAGCAAAGGGTGGAAATAAAAGGATCTCGTTCTGGTTGGTTACCGGTTACTAGTGGTGTGCCGCAAGGGTCGGTGTTGGGGCCTCTCCTTTTTACCTTGTACATCAATGATTTGGATGATGGAATAAATGGTTGTGTGGCTAAGTTTGCGGATGACACCAAGATAAGTGGAGGAGTAGGGAGCATAGAGGAAATAGAAAGAATGCAGAGGGACCTAGACAGTTTAGGAGAATGGGCAAGGAAATGGCAGATGAGATTCAATGTTGAGAAATGTGCAGTTGTACACTTTGGAAGTAGAAATAAGCGGGTAGATTATTATCTAGAAGGAGAGAAGATTGATAGTGCGGTAGTACAAAGGGACTTGGGGGTACTCATGCAAGATACCTTAAAAGTTAACCACCAGGTTGGATCGGTGGTTAAGAAAGCGAATGCTATGTTGGCATTCATCTCGAGAGGTATAGTGTATAAAAGTAAGGAAGTGTTGATGAGGCTCTACGGGGCGCTAGTGAGGCCTCATTTGGAATACTGTGCACAGTTTTGGGCCCCGCATCTTAGGAAGGATGTGCTGACGTTGGAGAGGGTTCAGAGGAGATTTACGAGAATGATTCCAGGAATGAAAGGGCTTAAGTATGATGAGCGTTTGTCGGCTCTTGGACTGTACTCGCTGGAGTACAGAAGGATGAGAGGGGACCTCGTAGCGACATTTAAAATGTTGACAGGTAAGGATAGAGTAGATGTGGCTAGGCTGTTTCCCTTGGTGGGCGTGTCCAGGACCAGAGGGCACAATCTTAGAATTAGAGGGTACAGTTTCAAGACAGAGATGAGGAGAAGTTTCTTTACCCAGAGGGTGGTGAAATTGTGGAACTCCTTGCCACGCACAGCAGTGGAGGCCAGATCAGTGGGGGTATTCAAGGAGGAGATAGACAGATATCTAAATAGTCAGGGTATCAAGGGATATGGGGATAAGGCTGGCAAATGGGATTAGAATAGTTTTTTTTTCTCTCTCTCTTTTTTCCCACCCCATTTCTTTTTCCCTTTTCCTTGGAGCAGACTCGATGGGCCGAATGGCCTGCTTCTGCTCCCTTATCTTGTGATCTTGTGATCTTGTGATCTTGTGCATTGTGAATGGCTGATAAAGGCAAGTAATCCATATGCCTCTTAAACCACCGTATCCACATTTACTGCTGACTTCAGGGATCTGTAGACAAGCAATGTTACTCTCTCTGTTCCTTGACATTCGTTAATATCTAATCATTAGTCACACTTTCTTTTGTCTTGTTTACCCTTTCTAAATGCGTTTCCTCCCTTGGCACTTTTCTGTCCAGGAACCCAGTCGATGGATGCCTTCCACTGTCAATGTTCACAGCTCACTGGCTGGATCTGCCTGTGCATTTCCAGACCATTGTCACTTGAACTGAAGCTCAGGTCGGTTCAGGCAGTGTATGTGCCACAATCCTTTCTTTACAGTGTCTGATATTTGCTGCAATGCCCGACTCACAGTGACAGATAAGCTGCTCTCCTCCATTTGCTGTGACTGATATACGCTGCACAGCCTCATTTGTAGTGGCTGATTGCGGAAGAAAATTTAAAGCATTATTAAAAAGGGTCAAAGCCATTTCTGCCGTGACAGCTGTCTGTCCTGGGTTGACTGCCGACAAGCTGACTGTGCCTAGCTACTGTATAAGTAACTGCCTCCCATGCTTGCTTGTGCTATGAAGGATGTGGGACCTGTTTTTCTTTGGGATCATTGTTTCGTAATCTATCCTAATGCTGCAGGCAGAGTAACTTTTAAGCTGATAAGTGCTTCCGGTTATCGCCTAGAACATGCTGTGAAATTTTTGTATTCGTGTAAATGTTTTCTGTCACGTATATTTTAATTATAAAAATGGGTGTAATCCTTTGCTGAGCAGAGATTCCGAACTCTGCTTATAGGAGTCTGAGCTCTCCATGATATCTTGCTACAATAAAGGCTTTCTGAAGCAGACGCCCTCCGGGTCCGAGTAATCATTTTCCGCAACAAATTGGCGACGGGGATGGGATCCTCTTAGTGTCCTAACACCTTCCAAGTTGGGGAGGAACTACTGGACGGACACTATTAGCAGGATCCCTGTAAAGAACCCAAGCGGAGAAAGGTGCTCTTCAAGTTTGGAGAGTTGGCGTCCTAGCTGAAAGGGGGATGGCCAGAGGCGTCCTAGCTGAAGGGGGGACGGCCTAACACCTGTCAAGTTAGAGAGGAAAGGTAGCTACTGTTAATAAAGGAATGGAGGGACTGCTGAGCAAACACCAGTGAGTGCTGTAGGTAAGCTTTTGGGGGAAATAATTGAGCGCGCGGCGGAACTGTGTTCTTTTTCAGACAATGGGAAGTGTCAGCAGTTGAGTGGCTTCTGCTGCTCCTGTGGCCCCGCCCCGACAAGCGTGATCACAAGGCACCTTGAAAGTAACAAAGAAAACAGAGAAACGGATGAAGACTGTGAAGAAAGCTTGGTAGAAGGTAGGAGATCTTCTGATGCCTCCGGGATCACCAGTAGACACGGTAATTTGGGAAACAGGTGATGACAGACAGACCTGGTGGGATGAGGTGGCGAGTGAGAACAGGGACCCTACTTGGGATTTTGAATATATGATGGGATGTTTTGAGAAATGGATGGAGGTGGAAAAGACACACCAAACCCCCAAACAAAAGAGAAAGAAAAGGAGGAGGAGCCTCCTGTCACACCAGGCCCCGACAGGAAGCAAGGCCCGGCATCACCCACTGCCCCGCCACCCTATCCCATGACACTGGCCTCCGTACCATTATACCCCCAGATACCTCAAATGGTATCTCAAAAAAGTAAAGACAATATCGGACCAGATGGAATGATGGACGAGGTAATAGAGATGGTAGCTGCCTGGCGTCAGCAAAATAACCGCACTCAGGGACAAGTGGCGCCTTTAGCTCTTGCCGGCGGAGCTGATGAACCCGAACAAGGAGCGAGGGTAGGGGAAGGCGGGGAGGCAGAACTGGGGGAAGGGGTACAAACCAGAAGTATGGCTCAACGAGTGGCCGCTGACTCCTCCGCCTCTCCGACAGTTCAGGCTCCAAAGATAATGATAGGAGAAACTGCAATATTAAAACCATAGACTCCTGCAGAAGCACGAGCCATGGTGGCTGAAGCCCCTAATCCTATATAAAGACCAGCAGCATTCCTCAATTGGTTGGAACAAATGTGCAAAATTTATAAACCTCTCCCGGGTGACTTGCAAACCCTGTTGAAATGTGCCTATGGAAGCTCCTGGGCGGCTCTGAAAGATACAATCAAGGTTCCGCCTGGGGAACATGGGGATTGGCGTACAGACGATGATCAGGCTCAACAAGGTAACGAATCCCTGGGTCATTGGCTGGCCTATAGAGGGAAGGAGGCCATTACGAGGGCAGCACGACATGGGGACTTAAGAGAAGTGACTAGATGCCTACAGAGGAAGGATGAAGGAGCCTCTGATTTTATAGCTCGGTTTAGAAATACATGGGAGGAATATGCAGGGGTCCTGTTGGAAGGAAATGGGCCATTGGCCATTCAGACACTGCTCAATTGCATGCTGCCCCAACAGGCACAGACCTTTAAGATGAGAAATCTGGATTGGCAAGCTATGAACTGGAATCAGATAGTGACCACCTTGGTAAATATGGATCGAGAGGGACTCTTTGTTGGTGCTCAGGATGGCCCTAAGACACATAAGACACAATTTTACCGGCACAAGCAAGGAAGGCGAAATGGAAAAGGGGGACAGACTCATGGACAAAGAAGGGACAGATCCCAAGATATATGTTGAAATTGCGGAAAAAAGGGACATTGGGCCAGGGAATGTCGAAGCACCCCTTGCCGAGAACCTGTAAAGCCGATTTAACAGAATGAAAGAGGTGCCTCTTTCACCTACGACCACACTTTTCCACAAGAATGGGGGGTGGGGGGAGGGGAGATGGTGGTGCAGGGAGTGGTTATATCACTTTCCTAAGACTCCGAAACACAACCCATGGTAACCCTTAGAATAGGAGACACTCATTTGTGAGCCTTGGTGGACACTGGCGCTACCCTGTCCTCTGTACCCCCTCCCTGGGATTACCTCTAAGCCAGAACAAGGTAGTAACCATGGGAGTGGCCAGCATTCCCCTGACAGAACCCCTATCAAAGAATGTCGCTTTGTCTTTGAGAGACAATCATATAGAAGAAACTTTGATAGTATCCAAAACTACTCCTTTGCCCCTGTGGGGACACTAGACTCTGTGCAAACTGGGAGCCACTACTTACTGCACCCCTCAGGGCATGTATATGGAAGTACCCTCGCCCCAGACACATCAGTTAACATCCCTGCTCCTTACCCCCGAAGCTAAACACGAACCCATATTATACTGCTGTCAATTTGAGGGCAACCTCTATACAGTTAAGATGTGCCGATTAAGAGAAGAACTCGAGAAGCTGATGCTATCGGCTCACACAGAAGCTTTGTGGGGCTTCCTGCAAGTGGTACAACACCACTCCCGTTTACACTGCACTGCCTGGTACACAATGGAAGATGATCCTGAATACTGAGAGAAGGCGGGCACTCATGAAGGGCAGAAAACTAAGATACACCCAGAACCTTATCTCTATTTTGGGAAGGAAGGACTGGGCATCCCAGTATGCCTGACCACAAAGCAGCAACCCCTGTTCCGCTTGGAACCTGAGTCAGTACCTCGTTTGACCCTTGCCATGCGGCCCCCCCATCAGGTGAAACAGATATGCCCTATGAGTAAACCATAGAACCATAGAACAATACAGCACAATACAGGCCCTTCGGCCCACCATGTTGTGCCGACCTTCAAACCACTCCTAAGATGATCTAACCCCTTCCTCCCACATATCCCTCTATCTTAAATTCCTCCATATGTTTATCTAACAATCTCTTGAACCTGACCAACATATCAGCCTCCACCACCACCCCAGGCAGCGCATTCCATGCACCAACCACACTCTGGGTGAAAAACCTCCCTCTGATGTCTCCCTTGAATTCCCCACCCATTACTTTAAAGCCATGCCCTCTTGTATTGAGCATTGGTGCCCTGGGAAAGAGGCGCTGGCTGTCCACTCTATCTATTCTTCTTAGTATTTTGTACACCTCTATCATGTCTCCTCTCATCCTCCTTCTCTCCAAAGAGTAAAGCCCTAGCTCCCTTAGTCTCTCCTCATAATCCATACTCTCCAAACCAGGCAGCATCCTGGTAAATCTCCTCTGCACCCTTTCCAACGCTTCCACATCCTTCCTATAGTGAGGCGACCAGAACTGGACACAGTACTCTGAGTGTGGTCTAACCAGAGTTTTGTAAAGCTGCATCTTTACTTCGCGGCTCTTAAACTCGATCCCACAACTTATGAAAGCTAATATCCCATAGGCTTTCTTAAAAGAATCTTTCACTAAGCCCTACCCACCAGCTCCCCCACCACAGTCTTGGAAACTCTTTCCCTTTAAGCATTCATGCTCTTCATAAAATTATTAAATCTGCTGCCCCTCCTGTTTCAGCAGTGCATTCAAACTGTAATAACAAATCAACCCAGCAGATGATTTACGACATCTGTTGCCAGGACTCGAGGGCCTGAGTTATAGGGAGAGATTGGGCTGGCTAGAACTTTATTCCTTGGAGCGTAGGAGACTGAAGGGTGATGTTATAGAGGTGTATAAAGTCATGAGGGGCACAGGTAGCGTGAATGCACACAATGTTTTTCACAGGGAAAGGGAATCAAAGACCAGAGAGCACAGATAAAAAACACTCTGATGCTGGAGGAACTCAGCAGGCCAGGCAGCATCCGTGGAGAAAAGGAGGCGGTCAACGTTTCAGGTCAGGACCCTTCTTCAGGACTCAAGAAGGGTCCTGACCTGAAATGTTGACCGCCTGCCTTTCTCCACCCATGCTGCCTGGCCTGCTGATTTCCTCCAGCATCAGAATGCTTTTCTTCTCGATTCCAGCATCTGCAGTCCTTTGTTCCACCAGACAGCAGAGGTTTAAGGTGAGAGGCGAGAGATTAAGAAGGGACCAGAGGGGCAACTTTTTCACACAGAGGGTGGTTAGCATATGGAACGAGCTGCCAGAGGAAGTGGTTGAGGAGGGGACAATAACAACATTAAAAAGCCACTTGGACAGGTAGATGGATAGGAAAGGTTTAGAGGGAAATGGGCCAAATGTGGACAAATATTACTAGCTTAGATGGGCATCTTGGTCAGCATGGAAGAGTTTTGCTAGAGGGCCTGTTTCCGTGCTGTATTACTTTAATGATTGCTCTAGTGGTAGACCTACTGGGGTGGCACTGTACGGGAGAGGCAGTGGCTCTATGAATGTGGTGTCCTCTCTTTGGGTGACTACACTCCTGCTTCTTTCACTGCCTCCCAGCCAACACGTCTGCCGTGGCCCAGACCCAGAACTGTAGAGTCTAAAGTTAAACCTTCCGGGTCAGAGCTAGCACCACCGCTGACTGTCCGCGGTGTTCTCACATACACTCCCTGCAGAACCACACCATCAATGGCAGAGGCTCATGGCATTCTGAGAGATGGCACACAAGTGATTTTGTTTACAAAGTGATAATTATCTTGTGATGGAATTTAGCAACGTAGATTAGAATGCACATCTTCTGGAGTTTTTATCAGTTGTTGTAGAGTCATAGAGTGGAGGAAATAGAGCATGGGAATAACCCCTTTGGCCTACTGAGCTCACACCAACCATCAACCACCCATTCTCCATTAATCCCATTTTATTCTCCCCACATCCTCATCGAACCCCCCCAAATTCGACCACTCAACCACACACTAGGGGCAATTTACAGCTGCCAACTAGCTGACCAACTTGCACGCCTTTGGGACGCGGGAGGAAACCAGAGCACCTGGAGGAAGGCCACGCAGTCACAGGGAGAACGTGCAAACTCCACACAGACAACGCCGGAGTTTGGGATTGAACCTGGGCCTTCGGCGCTTTGAGGCGGTGGTTTGGCCAGTTGTGCCACTGTGTGCATTGTTGGAAAGATAATGATGTGATGGTCAGCGAGTGAGGAAAGTGAGTGAGTGGGGAGCTCAGGGTAAGGCTTTAGGCATCGTTCCTCATCCTCTGGTGATGCGGAACTTTGCCAGGAAGAGGCTGACTCAATTGTGTCTTCCCTTCCTCCAGTTGTCTTCCTTTTCCTCCATTCCTTCCCTTGCTCCCCAAATTTCCCCTGAGAGATGGGAAGGGCTGTGTCCTCATGGTGAGGTGGTGCAATGTGAACCCCGATACCTGCCACCCCAGTACTGCACAGCTCCTTCAGAGCGATGTAGGTACGGAACACCTTACCTGAGGAGAGGTCGGTGTTGGGTCAGCTACTTCTCACGTTATATGCTAGTGATCTGGAAGACGGAATTGAGGGCTCTGTGGCCAAGTTTGCGGATGATACAAAGATAGGTGGAGGGGCAGGTAGAGTTGAGGAAGCAGGGAATCTGCAGATGGACTTCGACAGGTTGGGAGAATGGGCAAAAAAATGGCAGATGGAATACAGCATCGGGAAGCGTACGGTCATGTGCTTTGGTAAAATGGATTAAAGGCGTACACTATTTTCTAAACGGGGAGTGAATTCAGAAATTGGAGGAGCAAAGGGACTTGGGAGTCCTCGTGCGGGATTCCCTAAAGGTTAACTTGCAGGTTGAGCCAGTGGTAAGGAGGCAAATGCAACGTTAGCATTCATCTCGAGAGGACTAGAATGTAAAAGCAAGGATGTAATGTTGAGGCTTTATAAGGCGTTGGTCAGACTACATTTGGAGTATTGTGAGGAGTTTTGGACCCTGTATCCAAGGAATGATGTGCTGGCATTGGAGACGGTCCGTAGGAGGTTTACAAGAATGATCCCGGCAACGAAAGGGTTAGCACGTGAGGAGCATTTGACGGCTCTGGGCCTGTACTCGCCGGAGTTCAGAAGGATGAGGTGGGATCTCATTGAAACCTACCGAATATTGAAAGGCCTGGATAGGGTGGACGTGGAGAGGATGTTTCCATTTGTGGGAGAGTCTAGGACCAGAGGGCACAGCCTCAGAATAGGACATCCCTTTAGCCAGAGGGTGGTGAATCTGTGGAATTCATTGCCACAGACGGCTATGGCGGCCAAGTCATCCGGTATATTCAAAGCAGAGGTTGATAGGTTCTCGATTAGTAAGGGCATCAAAGGTTACGGGGAGTAGGGGTTGAGAGGGAAAAATAAATCAGCCACGATGAAATGGTAGCGCAGACCGGAAGGGCCGAATGGCCTAATTCTGCTCCTGTGTCTTATGGAGAGGGTTGGTTTACCACAAACAGCTGAAAAAGTTAAACGTGTAATCTTTGGGATTTAGAAGAGTTGATCTTATTGAAACAAATAAGATCCTAAGGAGGCATACCAGAGGACATGGAACAGTACAGGGCAGGAACAGGCCCTTCAGCCCACAATGCTGTGCCGAACCAACCAAACTAGTAATTAAACGCTTAACTAAACCAATCCCTTCTGACTACACAATGTTCATATCCCTCCATTCTCTGCACGTCCATGTGCCTATCTAAGAGCCTCTTAAGTACCTCTATTGTATCTGCCTCCACCACCACCCCTGGCAGTGTATTCCAGGCCCCCACCACTCTCTGGGTTAAAAACTTGCCCCACAAATCTCCTTTGAACTTACTCCCTCTCACCCTAAATGCAGACCCTAATTAGACTTTCAGAATCAGATTTACTATAAAACCATAGAACCATAGAACCATAAAGCACAAAACAGGCCCTTCGGCCCACCATGTTGTGCCGTCCATCAAACCACCCTCACACTACCTAACCCCTTCCTTCCGCATATCCCCCCATCCCACACTCCTCCATATGCCTATCCAACAAGCTCTTGAACCTGTTCAATGTATCTGCCTCCACCACCACCCCAGGCATTGCATTCCATGCACCAACCACTCTCTGGGTGAAAAACCTCCCCCCGACATCTCCCCTGAACCTCCCACCCATAACCTTAAATCTATGCCCTCTCGTCTTGAGCATTGGTGCCCTAGGAAGGAGGCGCTGACTGTCTACTCTATCTATTCCACTCAATATTTTATATACCTCTATCATGTCTCCTCTCATCCTCCTCCTTTCTAGTGAATAAAGCCCTAGCACCTTAAGCCTCTCCTCATATTCAATACTCTCTAATCCAGGCAGCATCCTGGTAAATCTCCTCTGCACCCTCTCCAACGCCTCCACATCCTTCCTATAATGTGGCGACCAGAACTGAACACAGTACTCTAAGTGTGGCCTAACTAGAGTTTTGTAAAGCTGCATCATAACCTCGCGGCTCTTAAACTCAGTCCTGTGACTTATGAAAGCCAACATCCCATTGGCCTTCTTAACTGCTCTTTCCACCTGTGAGGCAACTTTCAATGAACTGTGAATATGAACCCCCAGATCCCTCTGCTCCTCCACACTGCCAAGTACCTTGCCATTTACCCAGTACTCTGCCCTGGAGTTTGTCCTTCCAAAGTGTACCACCTCACACTTCTCCGGATTGAACTCCATCTGCCACTTGTCAGCCCAGCTCTGCATCCTATCAATAGCCCTCTGTAAGCTCCGACAGCCCTCCACACTATCCACAACACCGCCTATCTTAGTGTCATCCGCAAACTTACTAACCCAGCCCTCCACCCCCTCATCTAAGTCATCTATAAATGTCACAAAAAGTAGAGGTCCCAGAACCGATCCCTGCGGGACACCACTAGTCACTGCCTTCCAATCCGAGGGCACTCCCTCCACCACAACCCTCTGCTTTCTACATGCAAGCCAATTCCTAATCCACACAGCCAAGCTTCCTTGGATCCCTTGGCCTCTGACCTTCTGAAGAAGCCTACCATGAGGAACCCTATCAAACGCCTTACTAAAATCCATGTAAACCACTGACTTGTGGTAAACCCTATCACTGACTTAGATGATGTGAAATGTGTTGTTTTGCAGCAGCAGTACAGCGCAGACATAAAATTACTATATATCACCCAAATAAATAAATAGTGCAATAAAAAAGGAGTAATGAGGTAGTGTTCATGGGTTCATGGACCGTTCAGAACTCAGATGGCAGAGGGAAAGAAGCTGTTTCTGTATCGTTGACTGTATGTACAGAAATTCATAAGAGTCTTTGATGACATATCGAATCTCCTCAAACTCCTAACGAGGCTGAGTCGCTGGCGTGCCTTCTTTGTGATTGCATCAATGTGTTGAATCCAGGATAGATCCTCCAAGATGTCAATGCCCAGGAACTTGAAGCCGATCTATCTATACACCTCCTTGTCACCATCTGAGATTCTACCAACAACAGTGGTGTCATCGACAGATTTATTGATGGCGTTTGAGCTGTACTTAGTTACACAGTCATGAGTGTAGAGAGAGTAGAGCCTTGGGTTAAGCACGTATCCTTGAGGTGCGCCCGTGTTGATTGTCAGCGAGGAGGAGATGTTATTACTGATCTGCACTGACTGTGGTCTCCCGATAAGGAAGTCGAAGATCCAGTTGCACACGGAAGTACAGAGGCCCAGGTTTTGAAGCCTGGTGTTCAGTACTGATGGTGTTGAATGCAGAACTGTAATTGATTAACAGCAGCCTGGGACCCTTTTGACCCAGGGTAAAAGATACCAGCTGTCTACTCTATCTATGCCTCTCATAATCTTATAAGAGTAGATGCTGAGATGTTTCCACTAGTGGGATTGGCTTAAACAAGCGGACATCGTTTCAGGATAAGGGGGGAGGGGAATTCATATAAAACTGAGCTGTATGGGAATTCCTTCTTGTAGATAATGACGAATTTTTGGAATTCTCTGCCCAGAGGGCTGTGGAGGTTTAATCGCTGGAGGTATTTACGGATACCGTAGATAGATTTTTGACAGGAAGTTTAGGGAATGGAGGGCTGTGGGGAAATGGCACGGTCACTGGGCCTGCACTGTGGCAACGAGGCCTGGGGAGGGCCTCAGGCTCGCCCACATCTCACACCTCCCTCTCCAGCCTCACACTCACTACATTAATACTCTACCCACCCCTCACACCCAGCCAACTCCTCCACCACATCTGTTGCAGTGGCTTCTCCTCCAGCCACACACTGTTACTCCGAGCTGTTCTCCTTAACTCCCCACTCTTTATCAATCTGCAGCCTCAGAGAGCCTGGCTGGCACCTCCAGCAAGATGCACTCCCTCTGTTGCAAAGGCTGTAATCTCGCCACATGCCAGGCACCTGGCTCCCATTGTGGCTGAGCGATTCATCCCCAGCTGTTTGCTCTAAGCCACGTTGGAAGGAGATGCTGTCAAATCTGAACTGTTTACACAGTCAGCAAAGCAGAACACTGCACAAGGACAATCGCTGCACTTGGAGCTTGAATGACGTGTTCAAAACGTTATCCTTGACCCAGCTGATATTTGGAAGCAAGGGGTGCTGTGGAAGGAGCAGGTACCAGGCTGGCTGAGCTGGGGACGATGGGAGTTGGCCCCGTTGTCTTACACCTGAGTTTCCAGTGTTGGCAACTTCATCTGCAGAACTTTCAGGGAAGTTCTGGGAGTGGCTGCGATTACACAGTCCGACTGGAGACCAATATGTGGGATGGCCCAATCCAAGAACAGAAAGGGAGTGTGTGAAAGCTCAGAAAGTGATGCACTGTAGGGGTGTGGTACTGAGGGAGGGTCACACAGTGGGAAGAGCAGTACTGAGGGAGTGTTGCACTGTGGGAGGGGTGGTACTGAGGGAGCACCGCACTGTGGGAGGGTCACACTGTGAAAGGGGCGGTACTGAGGGAGTGTCACACTGCGTGAGGGATGGTGTGAGGCAGGGGCTGTACTCGCCCAACCTCAGCTGGATTCATTAACCTTACTCCACAGTCTAGGAATAGCTGTCAGCCCCTCACTGAAATATTAAAGGAATTAGTGCCGCCCAGAGCACTTCTGAAATGGACCTCATGGAAGGGTTTGTGGAGAGAATCTCCGAAGCCAGAGTCCAGGCAGGTCTGAGGAGGATCACGGGTCCAGCATTGGTAAACAGCAGAGATCCCGGTGGGGACAGGGCTGGAACAGCTCACAGTGATATGGAGAGGAGAGGCCTCTTTAAGACTTTCCATAGCCTGTTCATTTGGAGCCAACAAGTTAATTAAGCCATTCCTATTTATCTCTATCTGTATTTGTCATGGCTTGACATATCGGTGGCCCATAGTCCTGGTTGCCATGGATATTCCACCAACCACTGTGACAAACTGGGACATTGTAATCTTTAAAAGAATATTCCGGTTGTCTGTTTCTTCTTATTTAGCCCAAGCCCGGAGGCCCAATTACAGAAACCAGTCCTGACATGTCTAACGTGACAGGGGTATTTGTTCTTGTAGAACATGTCTTACCAGCTATGTCAACATCCCAAGTGTAACAGTGAGGAGGCCCGCAGACAAGGGTGGATGGGCTGAGGCAGCCGGGACCCCAGTGAAGCTGGGCCATGTAAATATGTAGTTGGAAGCTCAGCTCAGGGCCAGAGACAGGTCCCCTCGGTGTTCAGAAGGTCCGGTGAGATCTAGGGAATGGATTTTGTGTCAGGGAACCAAAGACAATGTCATAGAAATCCAACAGCATGTGAAGACATGCATTAAAGTGGCAGTGCATGGGGGACCTCCAGCACTTGGCCCCTGTGCCATTAGTGTGGAAGGAGGTTAGCATGCAGAAGAGGCTGAGTGTTAGGTTTTCTCAGCCAGTTCACGTTTCAGGAGCCCCTCCTCAAATTAGCCAGGCCTGCACTTCATTGAAGTGGGGTGGGGGGGTAAGTACTGAACCTGAACAGCCACTGCGAAGTTTGGTAAACACACGCCCTCCCACCGACAATGAGAGAGACATCCTGCACATCAGGAGTCTCAGGACAGAGGCATCGTCCCAGTGGGAAGCGGTGGCCAGAGAGATCCACATCCAGACCCGTGTCCCCGGAACTGGTCCCACTGCTGCATGAATATCCCAGCACACGTAAATTTATGTGGAATTTATATCCTGTGTGCTGTCTGAGCCTGTGATGCTACAGCAGCAAGCTCTTCATTATGCTGTACCTCACTGTACTTGTACACATGACAATAAGCTTGACTTGGACTTGAATCATTGAGGGGAGAGTTTTCTCTTATCCAGTCCGTCTTCTCACACACCACTTCCCCCATCCCCAACCTCATACGCAGCTGGTCACTGGGAGCTCACTGCCTTCAGAAAAGGGGCTTTTGTTGATAGCTCCACCTCTGTTCTTTGCTTATTAAGCACAAAAATGTAAGAACAGGAGTTGTCCATCTGGCCCTTTGAGCCTGCTCCGTTGTTCATCCCAGTCACGGCTGATCGTACACCATAGCTCCGTTTTCCTGCACTATCCCATATCCCCTGACTGCCTTAATCTATCCGTCTCTGTTTTGAATGGATCAGTGACTGAACCTGCAGGACCTCCAGGACAGAGAATTCCAAAGAGTTCCTCTCAGTGAAGAAAATTCTCTTCATCTCAATTCTAAATGGCCTACCCTTTCCTCTGAGACTCTGACTCCTGGTTCAAGAGGGCCTCTAGCCATGGAAACAGTCTTCCAGACCTAGCCTGTAAGAAATTTATAGGTCTCAATGAGATCATCTCTTATTCTTCTGAACTCTAGTTTACTCAGTCTCTCCTCATATGGCAAACCTCTCATCCCATAGAGTTATAGAGTCACAAAGCAATGCAACACAGATACAGGCCATTCGGCCCAACCAGTCCAGCTGAAGGGACTGTATCTGGATCAGCTAGTCCCAATCTCCTGCATTCAGCCCATATTCCTCCAAGCCCCTCCCCTCCATGTACCTATCCAAGGGCTTCTTAAATGATCCTGTTGTGCCTGCCTCACCCACTTCCTCTGGCAGCTCGTTCCATACACTCACCACCCTCTGTGTGAAAAAGTTGCCCCTCAGGTCCCTTTTAAATCTTTCCCCTCTCATCCTAAACCTATGCCCCCTAGTTTTGGACTCCCCTACCCTGGGGAAAAGACTGTTACCGTCCACTTTATCTATGCCTCTCATGATTTTATAAACCTCTATAAGATCACCCCTCATTCTCCTACACTCCAAGGAATAAAGACCTAGCCTGGCTAACCTCTCCTTATAATTCAGGCCCTTAAGTCCTGGCAACATCCTCGTAAATCTTCTCTGCACTCTTTCCAGTTTAACCACATCTTTCCTATAACAGGGCAACCAAAACTATACACAGTGCTCCAAGTGTGGCCTCACCACTGACTTATACAACTGCAACATAATGTCCCAACTCCTATACTCAGTATCCTGACTGATGAAGGTCAGCGTACTAAATGCCTTCATCACCACCCTGTCTACCTGTGACGCCGCTTTCAATGAACTATGCACTTGTACTCTTAGGTCCCTCTGTTCCATTACACTCTCCAGTGCCCTACCATTATTCATAGTATAAATTCCACGCTGGTTTGACTTTCCAAAATGCATCACCTCACACTTATCTGTACTGAAATCCATTTGCTACTCCTCAGCCCACTTCTCGAACTGATCAAGATCCCCCTGTGATTACAATAACCTTCTTCACTATCAACAACACCTCCTAATTTTGTGTCATCCACAAACTTACTGATCAAGCCTTGTGCACTCACATCCAAATCATTTATATAAATAATGAATAACAAGGGTCCCAACACCGACCCCTGCGGCACACCACTACTCACCGGCCTCCATTCTGAGAAACAACCTTCAACCACCACCCTCTGCTTCCTACCTCTGAGCCAATTTTGAATCCACCTAACCTGCTCTCCCTGGATTCCACGGGACCCAACCTTCCAGACCAGCCCACCACGGGGGACCTTGTCCAAATAGACAACATCCACTGCCCCACCTTGCAGTAGTTGTTGGTTATCTCTTCAAAAACTCTAAAAGGTTCGTCAAGCATGACTTTCCACGCAGAAAGACATGCTGAGTCCTCCTAATCAGACTCTGTCTATCCAAATGCTGGTAGATCCTGTCCCTCAGAATTCCCTCCAGTAACTTCCCCACTACTGATGTCAGGCTGACCGGCTTGTACTTCCCTGGCTTGACCTTGCTCCCCTTCTTAAACAACAGAACAACATTAGCCACATTCCAGTCTTCACCAGTGGCTAATGATGAAGGAAATATCTCCACAAGGGCCTCTGAAATTTCTCCTCTGGCCTCCCTCAAAGTCCAAGCATGCATTCGGTCAGGCCCTGGGGATTTATCCACCTTAATGTATTGTAAGGTTGCAAACACCTCCTCCCTGGCAATATGAATGTTCTCCAAAACATCTCCACTAATTTCTTTCAGTAAATACCGAAGAGAAACATTCGTTAAAAATCCTACGCATCTCCTGCGGCTCAAGATGCAGGTGGCCCTGCTGATCTCTATGGGGACCTACTCTCTCCCTGGCCACCCTTTTACTTTTAATATAACTATAGAACCTCTTGGGATTTTCCTTGGCCTTATCTGCCGGATCCATCTCAATTTGTCCTCCTGACTTCCCTCTTGAGAGTGTTCTTAATCTTTTTATAGTCATCTAGGGATTCACTCGTCCCTGATCTCCTAAACACAATGTATGCTTCCTTCTTCTTCTTGACCAGAGCCTCAATACCTCTCATCAGTCAAGTTTCTCTAAACTTGTCAGGTTTACCCTCCAACCCATCAGGAACATGTTGCCCCTGGACTCTTGACATCTTACTCTTAAAAGTCTCCCACTTGCCATTCATTCCTTTCCCTTCAAACAGGCTCACCCAATCGACCTCTGCTAGACCTTGCCTAATTCCCTCAAAATTAGCCCTGCTCCAGTTTAGGACCGAACCTGTAGACCTGTCCCGTCTCTTTCCATCACTGTCTTAAAACTAACAGAATTATGGTTACTGGAGCCAAAGTGCTCCCTGACTGCTACCTCAGTTACCTGCCCTGCCTCGTTCCCCAAGATAAGGTCCAGTATTGCACCCTCCTGAGTAGGGCCCTCTATATATTGACTCAGGAAACTTTCCGGGACTCATTTCACAAATTCTACCCCGTTCAGGCCCTTAACACTCTGGGTTCTCCAGTCAATACCGGAAAAATTAAAATCTCCCACTAATACAACCCTATTATTCTCACAACTATGAGCAATTTCTCTACACATCTGCTCCCCAACTTCCCGCTGACTGTTGGGGGGTCTATAATACACCCCACCAGGGTGACTTCCCCTTCTTGTTCCTAAGTTCTACCCAAATGGCCTCACTGGACAATCCCGCAAAAATGTCGTCTCTAAGCATTGCTCTTACGTCCTCCCTTATCAAAAAAACAACACCCCCTCCTCGCTCACCTGTACCTCTGTCAGACCTGTAGCATCTGTATCGTGGAACACTGAACTGCCAGTCCTGCCCTTCTCTCAGCCATGTTTCTGTTATGGTGATAACATCCCAGTCCACAGAGCCAATCCACGCTCTGTGTTTGTCAGCCTTACCTGTTAAACCTTGGAATAAATTCAGTGTAACTGGGTGTTCCTTTCCCTGCCTTTACTGTGCCCTTGCTCTCACTGGCTACTGCTGTATCCCATGACTTGCTCCTGCTCAGAGTCCTACCCCCTGCTAATCTAGTTTAAACTCTCCCGTGTAGCACTGGCAAATCTCCCTGCAAGGATATTGGTCTCTCTCTGGTTCAAGTGCAACCTGTCCCTCTTGTACAGGTCGCCTCTACCCCAGAAGAGATGGTCCAAGAACCTGAATGCCTGCCTCCTGCACCAGCTCCTCAGCCACAAAGTTATCAGGCCTATCCTTCTATTTCAGACCTGTCTAGCACGTGGCACTGGGAGTAATCCGGAGATCACTGCCCTCCAGGTCCTGCTTCTTAATTTCTTATCTAACTCCCTCTACTCATTCTGCAGGACGTCATCCCTTGTTCTACCAATGTTGTTTGTACCAACATGTGCAACAACTATTGGCTGTTCGCCCCCTTGCTTGAGAATTTTCTGCAGCTGCTCAGAGGCATCCTTGACCCTGGCAGCTGACAGGCAACATGCCATCCTGGTGTTTCCTCTGTGGCCACAGAATCTCCTGTCTATCCCCATCACTATTGAGTCTCCTATCACTATCACCCTGTCTGACTGCGCCCTTTCCCTCTGAGCCTCAGAGCAGTCACAGTGCCAGAGACCTGACTACTGCTGCGGGCCCCTGAAAGAACATCCCCCTCAACAGTATCTGAAGAGGTTTACCTGTCAGTGAGGGGAATGGCCACAGGGGAACCCTGCACTGTCTGCCCACTCCCCTTACTCTTACTGGTCACCCATCTATCAGAAGCCCGTCCCTTGGTAAAAGTCAGGAAACTGTCGGGTGAATCTTCATTACTCTCCCTCATTGACAAGAATATCCCCCTTTAGTAAAGAGAGCAAAATTGCACACAGTAGTCCAATACTCCAGGGGCACCATACATGTGAAAACAAGAGCTTGGTGCGAGGACTTTCAACAACATTTATTGCACAACCAGTATCGTCTGTGCAATTTTGGTGAGCTGAATAGTAAATGAGAGATCTCCCTGCAAGGTGGGAGCCGGAAGTTAGGGTCAACACACACAGAGGTTGTGTGCAGAAGGTCGAGTGATGTAGAGCCAGGGGCTGAGGCGAAACCACATGGGACTGGGATATCCCAGCACTGACGACAATGCAGTTCAGCGATATCAGTGAAGAACATGCCTTCCGTGACAGAGAATATTAATAACTTCCTCAGAATTTAGGGATTCACAGTGTTAACTGTTCAGGTGTTTGCCAGTGAGGGGTGGCTACTTGCCTACTGCTCTGTCGAGCAGCAGGCATTAAGTGGCAGTGACGTACACGGGCAGAAGGTGCCCATCACTGAAGGGTCTGTGGAGCCAGCACTGATGCTGCAGAAGAAGCCAGCAATGGAAGGTAACGGACAGAGCACAACACCAGAGAGAGAGGGATGTGCTCCGATGTAAGGACAGACTGTTTTGTCAGGGGTAAGATTTTTTACACAGAGAATGGTGGGTGCATGGAACACACTGCCTGCAGATGTTGTGGGGGCAGATATATTAGGGACATTTAAGAGACTCTTAGATAGACACATGAATGATAGAGAAATAGAAGGCTATGTGGGAGGGAAGGGTTAGATAGATCTTAGAGCAGGATAAAATGCCGGCACAACATCGTGGGCCGAAGGGCCTGTACTGTGCTGTAGTGTTCTATGTTCTATATTAAGAACAGTCTGAGTGCACAGTAAAATTTGGGTGGAGATTTTGTTTTTTCAGAGAGCAATGGATTATTCACAGTCCTCGACAGCAGGGAGTTCAGAGGAGACGATTCTGGAAAGGTAACATTTGCAGAACCAGAGATAAGATTAGGTAAGATATCTTTATTAGTCACATGTACATCGAAACACACAGTGAAATGCATCTTTTGCGTAGAGTGTTCCGGGGACAGCCCGCAAGTGTCGCCACGCTTCCGGCGCCAACATAGCATGCCCACAACTTCCTAACCCCTATGTATGTCTTTGGAATGTTGGAGGAAACCGGAGCACCCGGAAGAAACCCACGCAGACACGGGGAGAACGTACAAACTCCTTACAGGCAGCGATGGGAATTGAACCCGGGTCACTGGCGCTGTGATAGCGTTACGCTAACCACTACACTAAGATGAAGTGTAAATGAAGCATATCTGCAGAGAGATCCATTGGAACCACCAGGGCCCAGATACCCAGAGATGTTCATTACAATCCATGAGTAAAGAGGTTGTAGCTGAAAAGGCAAGAGACTTAGTACGTGTACATTTAGTTGGATTTATAACGATGTACATAGACACCAGAATGTGCATACACACACATCTGCAGACTATTGATTGATTGTAGAATTTCATATCTGTAAATAGTAACTGGTAGTTTAACCTTATGTCAATGATTGGTAGTTTGTTACAAAGTGTATTGGTTGTGTGCAGTATGGCTTTATTGTTTTAAGAGGAGGCAATGTGACAGACATATTGTACCTTTGATATACTGTGTGCACTATTTGACACGACTCTTACTACATTGCTGTACTAACCACTGCTGTCAGCTGGAAGTCGACTGCCTTTGAATGGCACCAATGTCTGCAGACACCATGTCCTCCCATTCATGATACAGTTCCCGTGCATCTAGATCCCATTCTCATCCCTCAGAAACCCCTCCAGAAACTTACCCACCATTGATGTCGGACTCACCGGCTTGTAGTTTCCTGGCTTGCTTTTGCTACCCTTTTTAAACAGTGGTACCACATTACCCACTCTCCATTCTGCTGGAATCTCACCTGTGGCCAGAGATGAAGCAAAAATCTTTGCAAGGACCTGTGCAATTTCTTCTCCAGCTTTCCACAAGGTTCGAGAATTCACTATATAAGGCCCTGGGGATTTATTCACCTTAATGCACTTTAAGGTCTCCAGTACCTCCTCCCTGATAATCCGTACGTGGGCCAAGATGTCACCACTCATTTCTCTCATTTCCTCAGCTTCCATCATTTTCTCTACAGTAAAAACTGAAGAGAAATATTCATTAAAAATCTCTCCCATTTCCTTTGGTTCCATGGCCCTGCTGATCTCTATTCTCTCCCTTGCCTGCCAGATCCCTCTCATATCCTCTTTTTGCCCTCCTACCTTCTCTCTTAAGTTCATTCCTACACTTCTCGTCGTCATCAAGAGGTTCACGAGTTCCCAATTGCTTATGGGCTGTGTATTCCTCCCTCTGACTTTTAACCAGAGCCTCAATATCTCTCATCAACCACGGTTCCAAAAACCTGCCAGCCTTGCCCTTCACCCCAACAGGAACATGCAGGCCCTGAACTCTTGACATCGTTCTTTTAAAATCCTCCCACTTGGCAGACGCTCCTTTCCCTGCAAACAATCTCACCCAATCAACCTCTGCAAGATCCCAGCTAATGGCTCCAAAATTTGCTCTGCCCCGATTCAGGGCCCCAACCTGTGAACCAGTCGTATCCTCCTCCATAACAATTTCAAAACCAATAGAAACATGGTCATTGGACCCAGAGTGCTCACTGACTGACACTTTCACCACTTGCCCGACCTCATTCCCCAGGAGGAGGTCCAGTGTTGCACCCTCTCTAGTAGGTCCCTCTATATATTGCTGAAGGAAGCTTTCTTGGGGACATTTCACAAATTCCATGCCCAAGCCTCTTACATTATGCTTGGCCCAGTCAATATGAGGGAAGTTAAAATCTTTCACTGATACTACCTTTTCACAGTGTCTGATTAGAAGGAGTCAGCATGGCTCTGTGCGAGGAAAACCGTGCTTGATGAACCTTTTAGAGTTTATGAAGAGGTAACCAAGAGGGTAGATGAGGGTAGGGCAGTGGTAACCAATCCACACCCAGCGTTCATTCACCTTACCTGTTAAGCCTCTTGCATTGAAATAAATGCAGTTTAAACCAATGGTTTTTCCTCTCCCTTTACTGTGCTCCTGTCTATCCTGATGACTAAACCTGCTCTATTTCAACTTTATCAAGGCCTTCGACAAGGTCCCGCATGGTAGGCTGGTCTGGAAGGTTGGGTCCCATGGAATCCAGGGAGAGCAGGTTAGGTGGATTCAAGATTGGCTCGAAAGTAGGAAGCAGAGGGGGGTGGTTGAAGGCTGTTGCTCAGAATGGAGCCCGGGGGCTAGTGGTGTGCCGTAGGGGTCAGTGTTGGGTCCCTTGTTATTCATTATTTATATAAATGATTTGGATGTGAATGCACAAGGCTTGATCAGTAAGTTTGCGGATGACACAAAATTAGGAGGTGTTGTTGATAGTGAAGAAGGTTATTGTAGATCACAGGGGGATCTTGATCAGTTCAGGAGGTGGGCCGAGGAGTGGCAAATGGATTTCAATACAGGTAAGTGTGAGGTGATGCACTTTGGAAAGTCAAACCAGCGTAGGACTTGTACTGTGAATGGTAGGGCACTAGGGAGTGTAATGGAACAGGGGGACCTCAGAGTACTTGTGCATAGTTTGTTGACAGCAGCATCACAGGTAAACAGGGTGGTGAAAAAGGCATTTAGCGCACTGGCCTTTATCAGTCAGGGCACTGAGTATAGGAGTTGGAACATTATGTTGCTGTTGTATAAGTCATTGGTGAGGCCGCACTTGGAGTACTGTGTACAGTTTTGGTCACCCTGTTATAGGAAAGACGTGGTTAAGCTGGAAACAGAAGATTTATGAGGATGTTGCCAGGACAAGATGTCGTCCCGAAATCAATTTCCCTATCCGTCCGCTGTAAATAACACAGTGCCACGAGGTCGATTCGAACAAATACCTTTATTGGCAGTGCACCGCTAGGAGAATTCTTTTCAGCACTCACTAAGAGTCGCTTCCCGTGTTCTCCCAGTACAAAGGGGTAGACAGAGATTTATACAGGTATTGTCACACACACTTTAATGAGTCAGGTGCCGGAGTTCTTGGCTGAGCAGGAAATGGACAAAGGGCTACTGCAGATGTACAAAGAGCAGCCTCACACCACAGGTTCAGCTAATCATTTTGCAATCGGGTGAGACAAAGGCAGGTATCACCTTCATTGTTTGAGACAGCCTTCCCATTTCCCGTTAAGATTGACCATCATCTCCACAGTCAAGCATAATGGAAATCCAATTAAGTTCCAGACACAGCAATTACCAAACAGCACCCAGCCCAGGTAAGCAGTGGTGTGGTTGTTCTGGCCTGAAGGACACTTTTTAAATCAGTATTTCGTGCAGCCATAATTCTCATCCGTCTTAAGGTATCAATACAGTTATAGTTTATTAATCCTACACCTCCTCAAAGAGGGCCTGAGTTATAGGAGAGGTTGGCCAGGCTGGGTCTTTATTCCGTGGAATGTAGGGGAATGGGAGTTGCGGGGGAGGCGACCTTACAGAAATATTTAAAATTATGAGAGGCATGGATAAGGTGGACAGTAACAGTCTTTTTTCCAGGGTAGGGGAGTCCAAGACTTAGGGGACATAGATTTAGGGTGAGAGGGGAAAGACTTAAAAGCGACCTGAGGGGCAATTTTTTCACACAGAGGGTGGTGAGTATTTGGAATGAGCTGCCAGAGGAAGTGGTTGAGACAGGTATCATTTAAGAAGCACTTGGATAGGTACACAGAGGGGTGGGCCTTGGAGGGGTGTGGGCTGAGCGCAGGAAATTGGGACTAGCTGGGTGGGCACTGTGGTCGGCATGGACTGGTTGGGCCGAAGGGCCTGTATCCATGCTGCATTGCTCTATGACTCTATATTATGTTTACAACTATCTCCAATCTCTCTTCATATCTGCTCCTTCAATTCCCAGTGACTACTGGGGGCCTATAATACAATCCCATCAGAGTGACCATCCTCTTCTAAGTTCTAAGTCTCTGCATTCCACCCATATGGCCTCACTAGATGATCCCCCAGGAATATCCTCTCTAAGGATCGTTGTTATGTCCTCTTCCACCAAGAAGTCAACTCCCCCTACTCTCGTACCTGCACCTCTTTCACACCTTTAACATCTGTGTCCTGGAACATTGAGCTGCCAGTCCTGCCCTTCTCTCAGCCATGTTTCTGTTATGGCTGCGATATCCCAGTCTCCAGAACCAATCCACACCCAGTGTTCGTTCGCTTTACCTGTTATGCCTCTTGCATTGAAATGAATGCAGTTTAAACCAATGGTCTTTCCTCTCCCTTTTCTGTGCTCCCGTTTATCCTGACGACTAAACTTGCCCTCATTGGCTACAGTTTTATCTCCTGATTTCTCATCAGCCACTCTACTACTCAGGGCCCCACCTCCCTGCCAGTCTAGTTTAAACCCTCCCGAGGAGCACCAGCAAATTTCCCAGCCAGGATACTGGTCCCCCTCCAGTTCAGGTGCAACAAGTCTCTGTTGTACAGGTCACCCCTACCCCAGAGCATATCCCAATGATCCAAAAACCTGAATTCATCACACACTTGTCAGTGTGAAGCTGGAGTCCAGCCTTTCTGGTTCTGTCCATCATCTGGGCTCACGGGTCGATGACAGTCTTGGGTGTTGCAACCTCCTGCATACACCTGGATGTCACTGCTGCACCTGCTGCTTTCCTGCATCCTGGTTAGGTCTTAACTGTAATCTGGCGAAGCACATCTTGACTTACCCCAAGACTAAATGAGGTTATATTGTCCAAATGGTGTGTTAACTATTGTCAGCATTGAACGTTCCTCATCACTCTTCCCATCATGTTTGCTGACGACTTTTGCAGAGCCCATTGCTGGTGTGATGCCTTCCTGAGTGGAATTGGGAGTTGGTCTGGCTTGATTGTGTGATTCCAATGCTTTGAGTCCAGGTATATCCTTGGCCATCCATCATGAGCCTCTCTCACTGCAGTGGAGTTCTCCCAGGCAGTAGGTTAGGTGACTTTGGTTGTTACCTCTTTTGCTCATCTCAATGTCATCTTCAGTTCAGTTGGTAGCTTATGTGGGAAATGGATCATTAGTTTTACTTGGGGAAATCACTGGTGATGTGATATACAATGTATTCAAGGTGTCCAACTGTTCCATCAACACATTCTGGGTGCATTTGGATTGGGTCGACTTTGCTTCTCAGTCAGCACATTGCTGTAGATTTTCCTGTGGTTTCCCTATTGCTTATTTAGTTCTTCACAACTTTGCAGACCCAGGACGGCAGGTCCATCAGTCTCCATGACATAGAACGCACTGTCACTTCTTTCCCTTTGAATCTCCCTCTGATTTGGGCCACTGCATGTTGTGGGAGTTTAACTCCTGTGCACGCCATTACTAAGACCTTTTAGGTTCGAGATACTTTCTTTAGGATACCTATCTACATTCAGATTGCTGGGGAAGACTTTCTGGCAAAAACAGACTGGCATGATGTCATTATGGGCTCATGTGTCCATTTTGACATGAGGTTGATAGTTTGGGTTTATTTATTATCCTTTGACTGATCTGGGTCATAGTGTGGATTACACTTCTCTGAACTGACACATCCATTCACTTCACGCAAGCGAACGTTTCCAATATCTGAAGTGTCCTCAAACTGTCATCTTCCATCATAGGAGTGTTCTGTTTGTGATTCCTCTGTGCTGGTGGTTTCACTGTTTGCGGTGCTCTTTCCTCCATTGGTTCTCAGTTACAAGGTGTACACCTTCCGCCAGTGGGTGAGGTCTGCAGCTTGATTGGGCATTTTTCCTTCTTTGAACTCGTGTAGTTGTCCAGCTCTGCTGCCTTACCTTCTTTTAATCTTGACTTCATTTTATTTTGTTCCTGTTGTCAAATTGCATGGACCTTATTCCCTTTCCCATAGTGAATCCAGAGCTCAGTTGCCTGATTATTGAGCATTTGTACCTAGTACTTGTAGCCTAATGTATCTGCAGTCCACACTGCAGTGAGCTCCAACTTTCTGTACGTCTAGGTGTTGGTCCAAGGATATTTCCCCCGGTTTCTTGAAATCTTCATTAATGTGCTATATTTCTAAGATGTGTGGGAAAAATCATAACTAATCCCTCATCTGGTTTTAATCCAGGCTTTCCGAATTCACTTCTGTGAACTGGGGCACCCTGGCTCAGGTTGTGCACTGAACTTCTCAGAGATCGCAGCAGGAATTTCAGTGATGTTCTTGCTTATTTCCCAGTTATTCAATAAATCTAATCCTTTCTCTCCTCACAAAAGGGGACAGCTGACCTTCTCATCATCACTCAAGTCTTTCAGGAAACAATGGTTTGTTTAAGTTTCCTGAACAGCTCTAAAATGCGAATGGCTTCCTGTGTCATTCTGGCCAAATCATGCAGAGATTCCAACCACTTCTCACACACTGACGGTCACCATAAACTGGAGCTGTTTTTGTTCTAAATTCAGCATTGGCACCTTCGTACAATGTAGATTTTTATTCCACTGAACCGCTGCCAACAAGTTTCATTTATTTCCCAGAACAACTTATTAAGTAGGTTCCAGACTGAAATCTGTGGCTGAATAATTTGTTTATTCCTCCAGCGTTTTGTTATATTCTCTGCCAAATGTGTTCTATTTATACAGAATGTAGTGCACAAATAGTGATGTGATACGGTTACTAATGCTTAACAATCTGTTCTTACAGTACTTCCTAACTGAAAAGGTTCATCCCTTTAGTCAGTGCTGTTGTGCCATAGTTGTGTGCTTAATCCCGGCACAGTGGGCATTATCCACTGCTCTAGACTTGGAAACACAAGGAAAACTTCTAGCAGAGCTGAGAATGGTGAGACAGTCAGTTTCTAGAACATTTGCCCATGGGATTGGTCCATTCAGGACCACGTACCACAAAATGTGATAGCTATTCTGTTCCAGTTTAAAATTTGCAAGGCTTTCTTGAATTATAGAGAGTTTTACATTAGCTTTTGTGTAGCCGGTATCATTCCTACTGTGCAGTTGTGACCTCCTCCTACAGACTTGACTGCATGTCGGTCATTGTGGGATCTTCCTTTGGTAAATCAAACATAACTACTTGTGTTGGCTCTGCAAGCAGGCAGTCGTGGTAGTGTAGCAGTTAACGTAATGCTATTACAGCGCCAACGACCCGGGTTCAATTCCCGCCGCTGTCTGTAAGGAGTTTGTACGTTCTCCCCGTGTCTGCGTGGGTTTCCTCTGGGTGCTCTGGCTACCTCCAACATTCCAAAGACGTACGGTTTAGTAAGTTGCGGGCATGCTGTGTTGGCGCTGGAAGCGTGGCGACACCTGCGGGCTGCCCCCAGAACATTCGATGCAAAAAGATACGTTTCACTGTGTTTCGATGTACACGTGACTAATAAGATAATAAAGATATCTTATCTTGATGAACTGAGGAAAATGAGGAAAGCCAGACTCAGGACCGTGAGCACAGGTAGACCGGGAGAAACCGCGATCCACTTCCAACCCCTGCCTATCGTGTGATACAGTATGGACGTTGTTCAGTCACATCGTTCAGCTTCCAGTAACATCCCCTGAAAGGAGATGAGGATAAATCCAGGGGGGAGGGGGGGCAGTTTCAGGAGCCAGGGCACCTCCCCTCTACCACCACTGTTCACCACTGCCCCAAACAAGGCCCCCGCCACTGCCCCGACTACAGCCCACCATTGCCCCCAACCACTGCCTCAAACAGCAGCCCAGCCACTGCCGCAAACACTGCCCTCAACCATTGCGATCAACCACTGCTCTAGCCACTGCCCCAACCACTGCTCCTCACTACTGTTTCCACCACTGCATCTCCCAGCTGATCCCCACCACTGTTCTTTACCTCTGCCCCAACCACTGAACCCCACCACTGCTGCCTCGTTCTCCATCGCTGCCCCTCTCCCTCACCACTACCCCCCTGTTCTTATCACATGTTTTCCCAGCATGCTGCACTTATTAAGTGCGTTGTCGTGCATTATTCCTTGTATACCACGTCTCACTGGCTGTTGTTTCCTGGAAGCAATTCCTGGTTCTCGAGATTGTGCAGGGCTGAGGGTGTGAGTTGGGAGCAGGTGTGGGTGGGATACAACCTAACCCGTACGTCTTTGGAATGTGGGAGGAAACCGGAGCACCCGGAGGAAACCCACGCAGACACTGGGGTTAGAAGCAACTTCGATATGAACCGCGTTGAGGTCCCTGGGTTTCCAGAATGCTGCTTGCAGTGTATGTAGAAAGCTCTCGTACTAAATTCACTAATGCTAAATTGATAAAGATTTTGGAGACACAGAAGATTGCAGATGCTGGAATCTGTAGCAACAAATAATCTGCTGGAGGAACTCAGCGAGTCGAGCAGCATCTGTGGAGGGAAAAGAGTTGTCGACGTTTTGGTTTGAAATCCTGCATCGGGTCCTCTTTGCTGCTGGGAAAGAGTTTATCTGCGTGTATTTAAAGTTCACCAGAAACATCTACACAGGGCAGGTCAGGAAACGTATCAGTGCACAGGACAGTTTATCACTACCACTGCCATTCTGTACCCCTCAACCTGCAATGAGTCGGAGTACAGGAAGGAGATAGAGAGCTTAGTGGAATGGTGTCATGACAACAACCTTTCCCTCAATGTCAACAAAACAAAAGAGCTGGTCATTGACTTCAGGAAAGGGGGCGGTGTACATGCACCTGTCTACACCAATGGTGCTGAGGTCGAGAGGGTTGAGAGCTTCAAGTTCCTGGGAGTGAACATCACCAACAGCCTGTCCTGGTCAAATCACATAGATGCCACGGCCAAGAAAGCTCACCAGCACCTCTACTTCCTCAGGAGGCTAAAGAAATTTGGTTTGTCCCCTTTGACTCTCACCAACTTTTACTGATGCACCATAGAAAGCATCCTAGTTGGATGTATCATGGCTTGGTATGGCAACTGCTCTGCCCAGGACTGCAAGAAACTGCAGAGAGTTGTGGACACAGCCCAGCGCATCACGGACACCAGCCTCCCCTCCTTGGACTCCGTCTTTGCCTCTCGTTGTCTTGGTGAAGCAGCCAACATAATCAAAGACCCCACGCACACGGGTCATTCTCTCTTGTCTCCTCTTCCATCAGGTAGAAGATACAGGAGACTGAGGGCATGTACCACCAGACTTAAGGACAGCTTCCACCCAACTGTGATAAGACTATTGAACACTTCCCTTATACAATGAGATGGACTCTGACTTCACGATCTACCTTGTTGTGACCTTGCATCTTATTGCACTGCACTTTCTCTGTAGCTGTGACACTTTGTACTGTTATTGTTTTTACCTGTACTACATTAATTCACTCTGTACTAACTCAATGTAACTGCACTGTGTAATGAATTGACCTGTACAATCAGTATGCAAGACAAGTTTTTCACTGTACCTCTGTACAAGTGACAATAATAAACCAATACCAATACCAATACATTCAGTGGCATGAATGACACCATTTCACAGGATCATCAACTAGTTCCAGGTTGGATGCTGGCATATTCCTTTTTGGCTGTCGGGATAATTCTACAGCACTTTTAGTGCCTTTTCATGTTTGCTAAACACTTCAACAATCTTTTGGGGCTGATCTGGCCACTACTGGAGACTTACAGAATTGTGTATGATCCGACTGCCTCTGGGCATGTGTGGTCTGTAGGGCTTTCTCCTAGCATTGGTGATGAATGAGAGAATGAGCACAGGTCATGGTGATCAACGCAAGTGCAGGAGCAAGGAGAGAAGGGCTTCCAGATGGAAGCTCCGCCACTAGGGATCTCAAGCATCAGCCATGAGCAGCTACATCAGTTACATTACAGATGGCTGTGAATTTTCGGAAGCTGCCCTGGACACATCCAGAGCCACAATGCTGTAGTCTGTGCACCTGCAGCCCTCAGATCATGTTGTGTGTGCTGAAATGGCCAAGACATTGCTCGTCAAACACCACATCACAGTTTGTCCCACAAGTATGTCGCACGTGGTGACCCACTCCATATCGAAAACAATGGGTTCAAGTCACTATTCTTTCTTTCTTTTTCAATCTTTTTATTAGTTTTCAAATTAATACAGATTGATATATAGCATCAGTATTTATACATGTAATACAAAGAGATCAGGATAACAATCATAGTGTAGCGGTTGCTACCGCGGAATAAAACAAGACTCAACTCGGAGGATTGCCAAACAGAACTGGTTTATTTTCCCGCCTTGCGCGGGCCCTTTAAGGGAGAAAACTCCCGCCCAAAAAACCGGCAATGACGTAAGTCCTACGTCATCAGGACTTTCCCGCGCGCGGGTTCTCCCCGTCGCTCGGAAAGACGAGGCCCACCGCCATCTTGGGCCTCGTCGCTCCGACACCGCGCGACCCGACTGCTGAGCCGGTTCGCCTGACTAGATGGTGAGTCGCCACACAACCCCCCCCAGAACTGGCAAGACAGTCCCCAAGGTCCATGGGCTGTGCCAGCTGCCGCTTAGGGGGGCGGCCTCTGCGTCGCGGCGTGGCAACCTCGACAGGCTGTTGCAGATCCAAATGGGCCGGTTTGAGGCGGTCCGCCGTGAAAACCTGTTCCCTGCCTCCAATGTCCAAAATAAAAGTGGATCCGTTATTCCGTATGACTCGGAACGGTCCCTCATATGGTCGTTGCAAGGGCGCCCGAGGTGTGCCCCTGCGAACGAAAACAAACTTACAGTCCCGTAGTTCCTTGGGCTGGCAGGATGGGGCTTGACCGTGCCGTGAGGTGAGAATCGGGGCCAAGGCGCCAAGCTTCTCGCGCAGTCTTTGTAGGACTGCTGGGGGTTGTTCCCCTTGGTCTCGAAGGGCAGGTATGAAATCCCCGGGGACAACTAGTGGCGCCCCGTATACAAGCTCAGCTGACGAAGTGCGGAGATCTTCTTTGGGGGCAGTGCGTATGCCGAGCAGGACCCAAGGCAACTCGTCAACCCAGTTAGGACCCTTCAGGCGGGCCATCAAGGCCGATTTTAGATGGCGGTGAAAACGTTCCACCAACCCGTTTGATTGAGGATGGTAGGCCGTGGTGGTGTGCAGCTGCGTCACTAGCAGGTTCGCTAATGCAGCCCAGAGACTGGAAGTGAATTGGGTGCCTCTGTCTGAAGTGATGTGGGCCGGAACGCCAAAACGTGAGACCCAAGTTGTGAGCAGCGCTCGGGCGCAGGAATCAGTGGTGATGTCAGTCAGGGGGGTTGCCTCAGGCCACCTCGTGAACCGGTCCACGATAGTAAGGAGGTACCAGGCTCCTCTTGAAACCGGCAGAGGGCCCACGAGGTCGACGTGTATATGGTTGAACCTCCTACGGGTAGGCTCGAACTGCTGTGGTGGGACCTTGGTGTGTCGCTGGATTTTTGACGTCTGGCAGTGCAGACAAGTCCTGGCCCACTCACTGACCTGTTTGCGCAGGCCATGCCAGACAAACTTGCTGGCGACCAGTCGGACAGTAGATCTGATGGACGGGTGCGCCAACCTATGTACCGAGTCAAAAACGCGTCTCCGCCAGGCTGCAGGGACTATAGGGCGGGGCTGACCAGTCGCAACGTCGCAAAGTAGGGTCCGCTGACCTGGACCAACCAAGAAATCTCGGAGCTGTAGACCCGAGACTGCAGTTCTGTAGCTGGGCAGTTCGTCGTCGGCTTGCTGTGTGTCAGCCAGGGAGGTGTAGTCGACACCCAAGGATAGGTTGTGGATGGTTGGTCTGGAAAGTGCATTAGCAACAACATTATCCTTTCCGGAGACATGTTGGATGTCAGTTGTGAACTCGGAAATGTAGGATAATTGTCTCTGCTGACGAGCTGACCAGGGATCAGAGACTTTGGAGAAGGCAAAAGACAGAGGCTTATGATCGGTGAAAGCGGTGAAAGGCCTGCCTTCTAGAAAGTATCGGAAATGCCGGACCGCCAGATACAGCGCTAGAAGTTCCCGATCAAAAGCGCTGTACTTCAGTTCGGGCGGTCTAAGGTGTTTGCTGAAAAATGCCAAGGGTTGCCAGCGGCCTTCAAGTAGCTGTTCCAGTACCCCACCCACCGCGGTGTTGGACGCGTCTACCGTGAGGGCAGTCGGGACGTCAGTCCTGGGGTGTACCAGCATCGTGGCGTCTGCCAGGGCGTCTTTGGCCTTAACGAAAGCAGCCGCAGCCTCGTCAGTCCAGGTGATGTCCTTGCCCTTACCAGCCAGCAGCGAGAACAGAGGGCGCATGATACGGGCTGCTGCAGGGATGAAACGATGGTAAAAGTTGACCATCCCAAGGAATTCCTGTAGGCCTTTGACTGTGTCGGGGCGGGCAAGATGGCGGATAGCATCCACCTTGGCGGGTAGGGGTGTTGCCCCGTCGCTGGTAATTTTGTGGCCGAGGAAATCGATAGAGTCAAGTCCGAATTGGCACTTGGACGGGTTAATCGTGAGGCCGAAATCGCGGAGGCGGGAATACAGCTGGCGGAGGTGGGAAAGGTGTTCCTGGCGGTTACGGCTGGCGATCAGTATGTCGTCCAAGTAAATGAACACGAAGTCCAGGTCTCGGCCTACCGCGTCCATCAGCCGCTGGAAGGTCTGCGCGGCGTTCTTAAGGCCGAACAGCATCCGAAGGAATTCGAACAGACCGAATGGGGTGATAATCGCAGTTTTGGGGACGTCATCCGGATGGACTGGGATTTGGTGGTATCCCCTAACGAGGTCCACTTTGGAAAAGATGCGGGCCCCGTGTAAGTTCGCTGCGAAGTCCTGGATGTGAGGGATGGGATAGCGGTCCGGGGTGGTGGCGTCATTCAGCCTGCGGTAGTCGCCGCAGGGCCTCCACCCTCCGGTGGCTTTGGGGACCATGTGCAGGGGGGAGGCCCAGGGGCTGTCTGACCTGCGAACAATCCCCAGCTCCTCCATGTGACGGAACTCTTCCTTTGCCAGGCGGAGCTTGTCTGGAGGTAATCGCCGTGCTCGGGCATGAAGGGGTGGCCCTGTGGTAATGATGTGGTGTCGTACCCCATGTGTGGGCCTAGAATTTGTAAACGAAGGTGCCAAAATCGATGGGAATTCGGCTAGGAGCTTGGCGAAATCGTCGCCAGAAAGGGAAATGGAGTCCAGGCGCGGGGCTGGTGGGCTGATTTCTCCAGGGGATAGGTCCGGAGAGTGCTAGAGTGGACTAACCGCTTCCTTCGCAGGTCGACTAACAGGTTGTGGGCCCGAAGGAAATCGGCTCCTAGGAGTGGTCGGGCGACGGTGGCAAGGGTAAAGGTCCAGGTAAAGCGGCTGCCGCCAAAGTGTAATTGAAGGGTACGGGTGCCGAAAGACCGTATCGTTGTACCGTTGGTGGCATTGAGTAGAGGACCTGGTGGCCTGTCACGAGTGTCGCGGCCTGTCGGGGGCAAAATACTGACCTCTGCTCCAGTATCAACGAGGAAACGCCGTCCAGATTTCTTGTCCTGAACGAAGAGGAGGCTCTGTCGGCGGCCAGCCGCCGTAGCCATCAGCGGCGGCTGGCCCTGGCATTTCCCTGAAACTTGCAGGGTGGGCGGCATCGATGGGCCTCCGCACCCCACCTCTGATGGTAGAAGCACAGCTGGTCACCCGTGTCGTCGTCTGCGTTCCTGGGGCGTGGCTGCTCGGTTGCTGGGGCCAGGCGAGGCGGGCGTTGGGCTCGCGGCCTGGTGATTTGACTGACGGACGAACCACTCTCGCGCTTGGCCCTCCACAGGACATCTGCCCGGGCGGCCACCTCACGGGGGTTGCTGAAGTCGGCGTCAGCTAACAACAAGTGGATGTCATCGGGGAGCTGTTCGAGGAAGGCCTGTTCGAACATCAGGCAGGGCTTGTGTCCCTCGGCCAATGCCAGCATCTCATTCATTAGGGCGGATGGGGATCTGTTCCCCAGGCAATCCAGATGAAGCAGGCGGGCGGCGCGCTCACGACGGGAGAGGCCGAAGGTCTGGATCAAAAGGTCTTTGAAAGCCGGGTACTTATCTTCCTCCGGAGGCGACTGGATGAAGTCTCCAACCTGGGCGGCTGTCTCCTGGTCCAGAGAGCTAACCACATGGTAGTACTTCGTGGAATCGGAGGTGATCTGCCAAAGGTGGAATTGTGCTTCGGCCTGGTCAAACCAGACGCTGGGCCGAAGTGTCCAAAAGGTGGGCAGCTTGAGGGCCACTGCGTTGGCTGCTGCGCTGTCGTCCATTTCGCGGATCCAAAAGCCTTTTGGACTGTCGGGGTCACCAATGTAGCGGTTGCTACCGCGGAATAAAACAAGACTCACTCGGAGGATTGCCAAACAGAACTGGTTTATTTTCCCGCCTTGCGCGGGCCCTTTAAGGGAGAAAACTCCCGCCCAAAAAACCGGCAATGACGTAAGTCCTACGTCATCAGGACTTTCCCGCGCGTGGGTTCTCCCCGTCGCTCGGAAAGACGAGGCCCACCGCCATCTTGGGCCTCGTCGCTCCGACACCGCGCGACCCGACTGCCGAGCCGGTTCGCCCGACTAGACAGTGAGTCGCCACAATAGCATATATAATCATAAAGAACAATAAAATATTTTTAAAAATCTGTAGATCCAACGATCTCTTAGTAAATGAATATAATATAAAAGAAAGGAAAGAAAAAGATTTATTATATAAATTTAAGAAAAAAGCCCAAATCAATTTTAAAAAATTATAAACAATATAAACTAAACAAATAAAAACTTTTTAAAACAAAACAAACAACAAAAAAAAGAGGAAAAAAAACTGGGCTAAAATTTCTCAGTAGAAACAGAGCAATATTATGTCGTCAAGTCCGTTCCTCCAAGTTGGAAAGTTATTGAAAGGGGATCTACATCATGTGAAAATATTGAATAAATGGACTCCAAATATCTTCAAATTTAAGCGAAGGATCAACAGCACCACTCCTAATTTTTTCCAAGTTTAAACATGATATAGTTTGAGAAAACCATTGAAAAGTAGTGGGGGGTATTGGATCCTTCCATTTAAGCAAGGTCACTGTTCTTAACCCATGTTAAACTGGTGCCAGGAACCCCTAGGCATTTAACGTTGAACACAGGCTGTCTAGCAGCCTTCCTCTGTGGTGTGATCTTTCAAGACTCATGGCAGAGTTGTTTGCAATAGAACTCTCCAGTGATCTGTGATCTGTGCTTTTCTTGTCCCCTGCCCGTGCTGCTGGGTACATATTATCCTCTTACCCCACACACTTCCATCCGACTCTCCAAGTTACGTGTAATGCCACTTAGTGAGTTATTGGCTGTGACAGTGATTGGCATCTGCACCTTTAATGCCTTCTTACTTCACTGTCTGAATTATAACGCTCCCAGATCTAAACCACAAAGACAGCAAGATCACTTGGTTCACAGCAGGGATCCCAGACAGACCACTGGATGGGAACAGGGAATGATCTGGAGGAAAGGAATACTCCTGAATGGATAATAATATGGCAGTGGCAAAAAATTGATATAATTGGAGACCTTGGCGTTATATGAGACCAGAGTAAACACAGTGAGTGGGGGTCTAATCTGCAAATTTTGTTTGGAGTTTGGAAACATTGGGCATTTAACTTCATCAAATCCAAAGTCAGAGCTGGTTTGTGTTGTCTAAGAACCAGCAGGTGAACAACACACAATTACAATGTCTTCAGGAAGTAAATTGTTGTTAACAGACCACTTTGAAATATCCAAAAAACCTGAAGGACACGCTATAAATCCAATTCTTTGTCACTTCACAGCATGAGGTGATTTCCATCCAACCTCCCCTCCGTCAGTAAGTGAACAGTTGTCCAGCTCCCCATTTCCAGAGTGGTGTCCTTCACAGTATTGCTTTGTCCAAGGGTCCACAGATGCAATCAAGGCTCCATGCTGCACAAACTAAACCTTGGCTCAAGCCTATTCACATTGTATTCTTGTTATTTATTCTTTGTACTTACTGTACTTTGGTTATTTATATTTGTACCTTTGCTTTGATTACCCATTCTTCTCCACAAGTGAATAAATAATCCTTGACCTTCCTCACTCAGGTGAAAATGTTCCATTTGTCAATTACTCTGACCTTGAACCCTACAATGACCCACCTCCTGCAATGAATCAATCACATCAGGAAGGTACAAGACTGCATAATGTTGCACGTGGCTTCAGAAGCAAGTGAGGCAGGTGCAGCACTGGTGAAGGAGCAGGAGATCTTCAGAACATTTTTGACTAATCCCCAAATCCCTCTGCTGTTTGACTCATCCAGACCACTTCCTAAGTGGCACAACCATCTGCTTTCTCTTAACATGTAACGTTAACGTGATCACTCTGGATGGTGAACAGATCAGTGACTTCGCACAACAGTCATCATCCACTGTCCTGCCAACCTAGCCATAATACTACCATGGCAGCAACTGGACAGTGGCGATCCAGACACCACCTCGGGAAATAATGAAAGGGAATTCAATGAATCCAGGAGGGAATGAATGACCAGGAAAGCTGCCATTTTGTTGTTGAAGCCCAATAGTTCAGTAATTCCGTTCAAAGGAAGGAAGTTTCCCCTCAGTCTTGATCTGGGTCTGAAACCTATACAGTAGTGTAGCGGTTAGTGTAACGCTTTACAGCGCCAGCAACCCGGGTTCAGTTCCGGCCGCTGTCTGGAAGGAGTTTGTACATTCTCCCCGTGTCTGCGTGGGTTTCCTCCGGGTGCTCCGGTTTCCTCCCACATTCCAAAGACGTACGGGTTAGGAAGTTGTGGGCGTGCTGTGTTGGCGCCGGAAGCGTGACGACACTTGAGGGCTGCCCCCGGAACACTCTACGCAAAAGATGCATTTCACTGTGTGTTTCGATGTACATGTGACTAATAAAGATACCTTATCTTATCAGGTAGGATGGGTAACCAGAGATGGCCAATAGAAATTGTCCTGTCACTGCCACTGGCAAAGAATATTGCTGAAGGATAAATGAAATAAAATAGTGCAGGTGCTCAAAATCTAAAATAAAACAGTAACTGCTGGAAATATTCAACAGATTCAGGTCCACCTGTGCAGAGAGAAATCATGTTTCAGGTCACTGAACTGTCACCGTTCATCGTGATATTGGTCGAATGGCAAACAGATGTCCTTAATGACAATGGACTGGTAAACTCATGGACTTAGTACAACAGGATAAAGCTGGTTTATTAGAGGGAGGGGTGGGAATAGTGCAATGAATATACCATTCGGTATGTGTGCAGGCTCACATGCAGTGTCACCTGATGTATTGTCTTACATAGAATATAACTTAATTGTAGATCCATTGTTGATTGTACGAAGGCAAGTTTGAGGCTGACACATAGGCAAGATGAACTGAATTCTTCAGAACTCAAGGCCAGCTGGTCCGGAGATTTGAAAAGCAGGATTTATGGCCCTGAACGTTTGCTGGACCGTGAAGATCAGCTGTGAAGACAGCCGATATTACCTGCAGAGTTTGAAAATATTCTCAACCACACTGTAATTAGAAAGGGATAGCTGGTCAGTCACCAGAAGACGTACACTACTGGATCAATGATGGATTGAACTCCGGGGCAGCCATGATAATGTGGACTTAGGGATAAAGAGAGCATCAGGGGATTGCACCATTGTGGTCAATGGACTGCAATTACATTTGGAGATGCCCAAAAGACTAGAATTTGTGGAACACCTTGAAGGGTTACTGGGATGGAAGAGCCAATAGAAATAGTTCTGATGTCATAGACTTGAAACTTCGGACTCAGACGGAGGAGTGTTGTATATTGACTCACAGAGGACACACACATAGGTGGGTTGCAGTGAGGGGTTTGGAAGATGAGTGGCGAGATTTAGGACAGGAATCCTATTGCCTGGAGGCTAGAAAACAGAAAGATTCCACCCAATGCAGGTCAATGACTGCTCACTAATGGAATGAATTAGTTAAAGTTCAGTTGCATCACAACCCTACTCATTGTGTAGGCTCAGAAATGTGCAGAGGTGCAGAGAGAGACACACACACATGCAAAGAATAAGATAGATAGATATCTTTATTAATCACACGTACATCGAAACACACAGTGAAATACATCTTTTTGCGTAGTATGTTCTGGAGGCAGCCCGCAAGAGTCGCTAAGCTTCCGGTGCCAACATAGCATGCCCACAACTTCCTAATCCATACGTCTTTGGAATGTGGGAGGAAACCGGAGCACCCGGAGGAAACCCACGCAGACACGGGGAGAACGTACAAACTCCTTACAGACAGCGGCCGGACTTGAACCGGGGTCGCTGGCGCTGTAAAGTGTTACGCAAACCACTACAATAATTCCTTTAAAGAGATAATTCAAAGGCTGCTGAGGTGATTTATCGGAATCGTACCAGGGCTGCAGTTCTCCAGTTATGAAGGGATCCCTGAAAATTTTGGATTATTCTTCTTGGAATCTGAAAGAGCAGATATAATAGAACTGTTCAGATCCATGTTTGCGTGAATTGCTACAATTGACTAGGAGCAACAAGCAGCCAGTTAGCGTCTGTGCAATGTTAATGGAAGCTCTTCTAGTCCAGTAACTCTCAGAGATATTGGTGTTCCTCAAGTTTTGGCCACTTGAGCATTTCCAGATGTAGGTCCAGACCCACTGGTGTCATATTACAGCTGCCAGAGCCATAACCTCGGTAATCCTCTCTGTAAACCTTTCGACCTCTTTACCTTCCTTTAAAAATGCTCTTCACGTCTGCCTAAATATTTTTTATGTGGCTCCTCATCAATGTTTTGTTTGATAACATTCCCATGGAGGCTAATCAAATGAAGTTTTGTTTTGTTGTAGTTACTAACCTGAAATATTAACTCTTATGTCTCCATGTATGAGCTGCCCTAGTAAAGCATTTTCTTTTTTAATTATTTGGGACATCCAGCATTCACAGTGTTTCTCCAAAATTAAACCATGTTGTTTTTTGGCTGCCTAGAAATTAAATTGTATAGTGCTGGTTTCTCAGCACTTTGTAATGGAAAGAATAGCCCCCTCCAGAGCAGATCGCGACATTTCTGGGCCGTATTGCATCTGTCACAAAGCGCAGCCAGGCATGTCAAGCCAAGATCTACACTAGTAACTGGAGCAAAAATTTTCATAATGACGTGTTGTGATGAAGACTCTTTGACGTGAAATGTTGAATCTTCCTTCCCCACAGACACTGTTGGACCTGGTAAGTGCTTCCAGCATTTTCTGGTTTTGCTCCACTTTAGCAAGTCTGAGTCACGTAATGACATCCACACTGCTTTTGCCAGCACCTCTGATTTATACTCAAGCTTCCTAAATAAGCCATCGAGTTTCACTGAAACATAGAACAAAGAACAGTACAACACAGGAATAGGCTCTTCAGCCCTCAATGTCTATGCCAACCATGGTACTAATCTAACTAACCCCATCTGCCTGCACATGGTCCATATCCCTCTATTCCCTGCCTGTTCATGTGCTTGTCTAAATGCCTCTTAAACATCACTATAATATCTGCTTCTACCACCTCCCCTGGCAGCAAGTTCCGGACACCTATTATTCCCTGTGTAAAAAAAATCTTGTCTCACAAATCCTCTTTAAACTTTCCCCCTCTCACTTTAAACCCATGCCCTCTAGTATTTGGTGTTTCCACCCTGGGTAAAAGCTCTGACTGTCTACCCTGTCTATGCTTCTCGTAATTTTATACACTTTTCCCAAGTTAAGTCTCAGCCTCTGATGCATCAGGGAAAACAATGCAAGTTTGTCCAACTTCTGTCCAGTTGCCAATGTGGATCTTGGCTTGATGTGCCCAGCTGCATTTTGTGATGGATGTAATACGACCCAGAAATGTCACAATTGCGATCTGCTCTGAATAAAGCTAATTTTTTTCCATTACAAAGTGCTGAGAAACCAGCACAAAATTAATTAATTTCTTGGCAACCAGAAAACAACATGGTTTAATTTCGGAGAAATACTGTGAATGCTAGATGTCCCACTGTAGTGGGCCAAATCTCAAATAACGATGAGTCAGAGTACAGGAAGGAGATAGAGAGCTTAGTGGCAAGGTGCCATGACAACAACCTCAATGTGAGCAAAACAAAAGAGCTGGTCATTGGCTTCAGGAAAGGGGGCGGTGCACATGCTCCTGTTTACATCAATGGTGCTGAGGTCGAGAGGGCTGAGAGCTTCAACTTCCTAGCAGTGAACATCACTAATGGTCCTGGTCCAATCACGTTGATGTCACGGCCAAGAAAGCTCACCAGCACCTCTACTTCCTCAGGAGGCTAAGGGAATTTGGCATGTCCCCTTTGAACCTCACCAATTTTTATCGATGCACCATAGAAAGCATTCTATCTGGCTTGGTATGGCAACTGCTCTGCCCGTGACTACAAGAAACTGCAGAGAGTTGTGGACACAGCTCAGCACATCACAGAAGCCAGACTCCCCTCCATGGACTCTATCTACACTTCTCACTGCCTCAGTAAAGCAGCCAACATAATCAAAGACCCCACCCACCTTGGCTAATCTCTCTCCTCCCCTCTCTCATCAGGCAGAAGATACAAAAGCCTTACAGCACATACCACCAGGCTCATGGACAGCTTCTATCCCGCTGTTATAAGACTATTGAATGGTTACCTGGTACAATAAAATGGACTCTTGACCTCACAATCTACCTTGTTATGACCTTGCACCTCATTGTCTGCCTGCACTGTACTTTCTCTGTAACTGTAACACTTTATTCTGCATTCTGTTATTGTTTTCCCTTGTACTACCTCAATGCACTGTTGTAATGAAATAATCTGTATGGATGGCACATAAAACAAAGTTTTTCACTGTAGCTCGGTACATGTGACAACAATGAACCAATTTACCAATTGACCGATTCTCCTCATAGCTGATACACTTCAATCCAGGCAACATCCTGGTGAACCTCTTCTGCACCCTCTTCAAATCCTCCACATCCTTCTTATAGTGTGGCCGTCAGCATGTATCCTAACCAAAGTGTTACATAGCTGCAATATGACTTGGCAACTTTTATACTCAATGCCCCAATTCATGAATTGGAATTGGAATTAGTTATTATTGTCACATATACCGAGGTGCAGTGAAGAACTTGTCTTGCATACCGTTCATACAGATCAATCCGCTACACAGTGCATTGAGGTAGTGCAAGGTAAAACAATAACAGAATGCAGAATAAAGTGTAACAGCTACAGAGGAAGCGCAGTGCAGGCAGACAATAAGGTGCAAGGCCATGATGAGGTAGATTGTGAGGTCTTATCGTACTAGGGAACCATTCAATAGTCTAATAATGCTCTCTTTACCACCCAATCCATTTGTATTGCCATTTTCAGGCAGCTCTAGACGTGCACCCCAAGATCCCTTTGCTCGAACATCAATGATCCTTGGGATCCTGCTATTTACGGTATACTTGCATCTTGAATTTAAGTTTCAAAAATGCATCACCTCACTATTGTCCGGCCATTTCTCCGCCCAACTTTCCAACTGGTCTATATCCTGCTGTGTCCTTTGACAATCTTCCTCGCTATCCACATGTAATAATCACAGAAAAAGCAAGTCTCCATGTTGCTGTAGGTTCCATTAGAAATCGATTACAATCAGAAAACATTGGCTTACTTTCATACTTTTAAAATGCTTTGGGATTTTCCTTAATCTTGCCCGCAGGTGATATTTCATATCTCCTTTTTGCCCTCTTAATTTCTTGAAGTACCCCCTGCACTTTCTATACTCCTGAAGTGCCTCCCTTGGTTTAGTTCTCTATACCTGTCCTGCACTTCCTTTTTTCTCTTTATCCAGTCTCCATATCCCTTGACATCCAGAGTGTCACGAACCAGCAACAAAAGAAACACACTGAGCATGATTCAGTGTTAAAAACTATTTTATTAATCACTACTTATGATAATACGTAAAATAAAAGTAAAAATGTTAGTATGTTAGAATTCAAAAATGTTAAACCTCGAACGTTAACCTCAAAACTAAACTCTTCGTGTGTGTGTGTGGCAAAGTCCAAAACTCCCAGTTCCGGAATGGTTCTTAAAGTTCAGTTCCGCAAGCCATAAGGTGAAACATGAGCAAGGGCTTCTTCAACAACCACCGTTGTCAGAAGATAAGACGTAGATGTAGAAAAACAGAGAGAGAGTACATATGAAATCCAAATGTTCCACGATGGAACCCAAACGACACTCCAGTGTTTACTCGGTAGTGACTTCCTCACCCCGAAAAGCATCCGAATCGTGGTCGTCCACACAAATACCTGTTTCCTTCTACAGGACAGCAACAAAGTGAACTCCACCGGATTACTTCCAACTTCCATACATGGATTTCAGTGGCAGACACAGTTATTGTTTCTCATCCATCGATAGAGAAAACAAGCAGGCTGGTGTCTCTCTCCCTTCTCTCTCTCTCTCCCTCTTCTTCTAACTTCTTCAACAACGTCATTACGTCCTTTATCTTCTATTGACGTAAGCATGCCCCACACACACATACACACACACTCTCTATCTTAAAGGGACTTTCACTGAGTCCGTAACACCTCCCACCTAAAAAAAATTTTCCCAAGAAAATTTTAACCGCGCATACAGTTAGTAATTTTAATAATTATCATGCTACACAACTACAGACTATCAGATTAGTACAGATACATGTTTCCCATTTAACATCGAGAAAGACAATCAGCAATCACATTATCTCTGCCTTTAATGTGAGTTATCATGAGATCAAACTCTTGCAAAATTAAACTCCAGTTTAACAGCCTTCTGTTCTTGTTTTTGACTCGGCTCAGAAACACCAATGGGTTATGATCTGTATACACAGTCAATGGTTTCTGAGCGGTGCAAACATATACACTGAAATGTTGCAAGGCTAAAACAAGCGACAGTAATTCTTTCTCTATAGTGGAATAATTCTTTTGATGCTCATTAAATTTCTTTGAAAAGTAAGCTACAGGATGGTCAATATCATCAAGGTCACCCTTCTGCAACAACACAGCTCCTGCAGCTTCATCACTGGCATCTACTGCTAATGAAAATGGCTTTTCAAAGTCAGGTGTTTTGAGCACAGGATGGTAGCATAAAATGGCTTTCAGCTTCTCAAATGCTTCTTGACAAGAATCTGTCCAAACAAACTTTACTCCCTTCTTCAGAAGATTAGTTAGGGGAAGAGCAATATCAGCAAAATTTTTACAAAATTTTCGATAATATCCAACCATTCCCAAAAATCTTCTAACAGTCCTCGTACCTGTGGGAATAGGGAACTCAGATATTGCTTGAACTTTTGCCTGAACAGGAGCTTGCTTGCCTTGACCTACAACATAACCAAGATACGTCACAGTGGCATGGCCAAATTCACTTTTAGCCAAGTTAACTGTAAGGTTAGCCTTGGAAAGTCTTTCAAACAACCTTTCTAACACAGAGATGTGATCTTCCCAAGTATCATTCCCAGTCACTAAGTCGTCAATGTAGGCATCTGTATGTTTTAACCCATGAATCACTGAATTAATCATTCTTTGAAATGTTGCCGGAGCATTTTTCATTCCAAATGGCAAAACATTGTATTCATACAATCCAGAAGGGGTTACAAAGGCTGAAATCTCCCTTCCTCTATCTGTTAATGGAACACACCAGTACCCTTTTAATAGGTCAATCTTTGTAAGAAATTTTGCCTTTCCCACTCTATCTATGCAATCATCCACCCTAGGAATAGGGTAAGCATCTGACTTTGTTACAGCATTCACTTTCCTGTAATCTGTGCAAAATCTAACAGTTCCATCAGGTTTAGGTACAATAACACAGGGCGAACTCCAATTTGAAGTAGAATGTCTAATAGTATCATTTTCCAACATGTATTTTATTTCCTGATCAACAAGTTTACTTTTTTCCACATTCATTCGATATGGGTGTTGTTTGATTGGTTTTGCATCCCCAACATCAACATCATGGGTAATTATCGATATTCTGTTTGGAACATCTGGGAACAGATTTTTAAATTTTAAAATTAATTCTCTCATCTGTTGTTTTTGTGAAACTTGTAAATGGTCCAACTTCGTTTCAAGGTTCTCCAGGATATTTTGGTTTTTTAGTTTCGATGGAACAATATTTGGTCTAAATTGGCCTTCCTCAACATCAACATCAGGCATTCTAGAAACAACCTTTACATCATCCACCAAGGCCACAACTGAATCCCTCTCATAATAAGGTTTTAGCATATTTACATGACAGAGTTGTGTTTTCTTGCATCTATCTGGTGTTTTGATTATATATGTTAGATCAGTCACTCGAGATTCAATAACATAGGGTCCAGAAAAACGAGATTGCAAGGGATTATTTTGGCTAGGGAAAAATACCAACACCTTTTGCCCCACTGCGAATGTCCTAGGCCGAGCACGTCTATCAAAATATGTCTTCATTCTTATCTGGCTGGTTTTCAAATTCTCTCTCGCTAGCTGGCAGACTCTCTCCAACCGAGTTTTAAATTTTTGGACATAGTCCAACAGACTCAAGTGCACTTCCTCATTAACCCATTGCTCTCTCAACAACTCCAAAGGTCCTCTCACCCTATGTCCAAATACAAGCTCAAACGGACTAAATCCTATTGACTCCTGGATTGATTCTCTAACGGCAAACAAAAGTAAATGGATACCTTCGTCCCAATCCTTTGTGTTTTCAAAGCAATAAGTCTTCAGCATATTTTTGAGAGTAGAATGAAATCTCTCCAGAGCTCCTTGAGATTCTGGGTGATATGCAGATGATACAATCTGCTTTGCTCCCAGCTCATAGACTATTTGTTGAAAAATTTTTGACATAAAATTACTACCTTGATCAGATTGGATTTCTTTTGGCAAACCAAACAAGGTAAAAAATTTTACAAGAGCCTTTGACACCATCTTGGCCTTAATATTTCTAAGGGGTATTGCCTCTGGAAATCTAGAAGTGGCACACATGATGGTTAACAAATACTGATTTCCAGTCTTAGACTTTGGTAATGGACCAACACAGTCCACAATCACCTTCGAAAAGGGCTCCCCAAAAGCAGGAATTGGCTTCAAAGGAGCCACAGGGGGTTTTTGATTTGGTTTACCTACCATCTGACATGTGTGGCAGGTTCGACAAAACATCACCACATCTTTTCTCAAACCAGGCCAATAGAATTGTTTCAAGATCTTCCCTACAGTTTTATTCACACCAAAATGACCACCCAAAGGCATACTATGGGCCAGGTTTAAAATCTCATCCCTATAAACTTTTGGAACAACAACCTGATGAATAACTTCCCATTCCTCAGTAACAGGAACATGAGGAGGTCTCCATTTCCTCATTAACACTCCATTTTTGACATAGTATCCAATTGGCACTTTTTCAATCTCCTCACATGAGAGAGCTTTTTCTTTCAATTCTGTCAACTCAGGGTCCTTTGTCTGTTCCACCATAAAATCCTCCCTCGACAAAGACAAATCTTTAAATTCAGGCTCCCTACAAGGATGTTGATCCTCCAGTGAAGACAGAAAAGTCTCAGATAAGGCATCATAATTTTCTTCCTGTTTAGGACTGTCACAAGGAACCACATCAGACTGCACCGGACTGTCTGTCTTGGCTAATTCTCTAGCTCTAGCTCGAGTCACCGCACATGATGGGTAAACATCTGGATCATTCTCAGACTCATCAATCCTTGGTTTGGTCGTTAACCGTACCACAGGAACAATTTCTCCATCTGCAAGGTCATTTCCCAATAACAAAGAAACTCCTTCCACTGGCAAACTAGGTCTTATCCCTATCTCGACTGGTCCTTCTACGAACTTTGACTTTAAAATCACCCTGTGAAAAGGGACAGACATGGTCTCACCTGTAACGCCTCGTACTAGATTTACCTCACCAGTGTCACTTTCTTCACCAAAATTTAAAACACTGTCCAGCAAGAGAGATTGACTAGCCCCAGTATCTCTAAGAATTTTCACTGGCACCTGGGGTGACTCATCATTCAGTGAAACAAAACCCTCTGATACATACGAACGGAATTCCTTTCTCACCTCCTCCAACTTTTCCGCTTTTCCCTCTTGCAAGGACTGATCTTTAACAACATCTCCTAAACCTTTTTGATTTTTAATTGCCTGAAAGCAAGCATTGGGCACAGCTTCCTTCTTTTTCTTCAAAAGGGCACAATTAGATATCACATGGCCAGGTTTCCTACAGTAATAACAAGTACGCTCAACAGGTTTCTCCAGCCCTGGCTTCTTTTCATCTTTTCCTTTTTGATTATCTCCCAATTTAATCTCCGGTTTACCTGGATTGTCTTTGTAACTCTTTTGAAAGGTTTTAGGTTGTCCCCATTTGGATTTATGGGTTAAAGCATAATCATCTGCCAACCTAGCAGTTTCTTGTAAAGTTTCCACTGCCTTTTCATTTAAATATGTTGTTAATTCAGCTGGAACACATCTTTTAAAGTCTTCCACTAGTATCAATTCTGTCAATTTATCATAATCCCCATCTACATTTTTAGCCAGGCACCATCGTTCAAAACATATTCTCTTTCCATTGGCAAATTCCATATAAGTCTGATCTGCAGATTTCCTCAAGTCTCTGAATTTTTGTCTATAAGCCTCAGGGACCAATTCATAGGCCTTCAAAATAGCTTGTTTTACCTTGGTATAATCAGCTGCATCCTCAGCAGACAAAGCCGAATAAGCTTTTTGAGCTTTACCTTTAATCACACTCTGTACCATAAGAGCCCATCCTTTCCTTGGCCAGTTTGAACTCACAGCAACCTTTTCAAAATGTTGGAAATACTGATCAACCTGATCTTCTTCAAAAGGAGGGACTAATCAAACCTCCCTGCTGGCTGAAAAGCCATCATCAGAATCAGATTCCGAACTCCTACGCTTCATTTGTAACTCATGCTGCCTCTGTTTTTCCTTCTCCTCTGCCTCAAACTTTAACCAAATTAGTTCCCGTTCCCGTTCAGCCTCTAACTTCATCCGAGTTATCTCTTGTTCAGTCTCTAATTTCTTTTGTTCGGCCTCTAATCTCTTTTGTTCTCGTTCAGCTTCTAATTTATTTTGCTCTCGTTCAGCCTCTATCTTTGCCAGCTGCACCTGTGCCTCAGAAATTGCTATTTCACTGCCAGGAAACTGTTTTAACACTTCCTTCTCAAACACCTTCTTTTCCACATAATGGCCAGCTATCAGTCTCTGAATATCTGCCTTTCTCATAGACTGCTTTACTTCTGTAAGGTTTAGCCTTGTAGCAATCTTTATCAAATCATCCTTTTTCGCCACCTCCAATCCCTTTTGGGTTGGTGACTCCAAAAATGCCTTAATATCCATTGCTGCTGGTTTCCACACACACAAGCCAATTAAAAAGAATTTATCAGACCTCCCTCAAAAATCTTTGGATTGAATCCCGAACAAATCTCGTCAATCTGGGGAACGATCCCAGACGACACTCGTTAATCTTTGGATTGGATCCCGGACGAATCTCGTTAACCTTGGGAACTATCCCGGACGAGCCCCCAATTTTGTCACGAACCAGCAACAAAAGAAGCACACTGAGCATGATTCAGTGTTAAAAACTATTTTATTAATCACTGCTTATGATAATACGTAAAATAAAAGTAAAAATGTTAGTATGTTAGAATTCAAAAATGTTAAACCTCGAACGTTAACCCCAAAACTAAACTCTTCGTGTGTGTGTGTGGGTGGCAAAGTCCAAAACTCCCAGTTCCGGAATGGTTCTTAAAGTTCAGTTCCGCAAGCCATAAGGTGAAACATGAGCAAGGGCTTCTTCAACAACCACCGTTGTCAGAAGATAAGACGTAGATGTAGAAAAACAGAGAGAGAGTACATATGAAATCCAAATGTTCCACGATGGAACCCAAACGACACTCCAGTGTTTACTCGGTAGTGACTTCCTCACCCCGAAAAGCATCCGAACCGTGGTCGTCCACACAAATACCTGTTTCCTTCTACAGGTCAGCAACAAAGTGAACTCCACCGGATTACTTCCAACTTCCATACATGGATTTCAGTGGCAGACACAGTTATTGTTTCTCATCCATCGATAGAGAAAACAAGCAGGCTGGTGTCTCTCTCCCTTCTCTCTCTCTCTCCCTCTTCTTCTTCTAACTTCTTCAACAACGTCATTACGTCCTTTATCTTCTATTGACGTAAGCACGCCCCACACACACATACACACACACTCTCTATCTTAAAGGGACTTTCACTGAGTCAGTAACAAGAGTTCCCTGGATTTGCCGTCATTTCCCTTCTGGCAACACGCTGGCCTGAACTCTCATTATTTCACGTTTGAATGCTTCCCACGTGTTGGTCGTAGACCTACTGCTCTCAGCCTACCTTTGCCAGGTCCTGTCCTTCTTGAATAATGGTACCACATTTGCTGACCTCCAGTCACCTGGCACCTCATCTGTGGCCAGTGATTAAAATATTCTGTCCAGTAAGCTCCTTCCTTGCCTCCCACAGCAGCCTGAGATACATCTCATTGGGTCCTGGAGACTTATCCACCTTTATGCCTGCTGAGACATGCAATATTTTCTCTTTCTTAAAGCAAACATGGCAGGCACGGTAGTGTAGCGGTTAGCGTAACGCTATTACAGCGCCAACGACCCAGGTTCAATTCCGGCTGCTGTCTGTAAGGAGTTTGTATGTTCTCCCCGTGTCTGCGTGGGTTTTCTCCGGGTGCTCCGGTTTGCCCTGACATTCCAAAGACGTACGGCTTAGGAAGTTGTGGGCGTGCTGTGCTGGTGGCGGAAGCGTGGCGACACTTGCGGGCTGCCCCCAGGACACTCTACGCAAAAGATGCATTTCACTGTATGTTTCGATGTACATGTGACTAATAAAGATATCTTATAAAAACATATCCCAGACTTTCGCTGTTGCCCTCACTGAAGTCTCCAGCTACAATATCCTTCTCCATAGTGAATACAGGTGAGAAGTATTCATTTAAGGTCTCACCTACATCACCTTTCTCCATGTATAGATTGCCACTTTGGTCCCTAACGGGCCCTACGTTTTTCCTTAGTTACTCTCATGCTTCCCACTTTTTGGTTGTTGACCTACCCACAAGTAGCTGCTCCTGGTCTACTTATGCCAGGTCCTGTCTTATGATATTGAAATCACCCTTCCCTCAATTCAGGCATTAATTTCCAGCCATCCTCATCCCTTTCCATGATTCCCCTGAAACTTTCAGGGTTATGGTCACTATTTCCAAGCTGTTCTTCCCCTGACATTCCCAACCATTTGTCTAGTTACATTCCTTGAGATTAGGTCAAGTACTGCCCCTTCTCGAGTCGACTATCTATGTACTAACTCATAAAGCTCTCCAGGATATACTTTGAAAATATAAGGTACTGCCTGGGATGGAATGTTTCAGTTATGAGGAGAGACTGGAGAGGTGAGGTTTGTTTTCCTTGGGGTGGAGAAGGCAAAGTGGGGAGCTGATAGAGGTGGGCAAAATAATGAGGGGCATAGATTGGATAGATTGCAGGAAACTTTTCCCCAAAACATAGGTGTCAAAAACCTATGAGAGAAAGATAAGGGTTAAGAGGTTTAGAAAGGATCTAAGAACTTTTTTCATTGAGAGGGGGGTTGGAATCTGGAACGCACTGCCTGAGGGGGTGGTGGAGGCAGAGACTCTCACAGCATTTAAGAAGTGTCTGGATGTGTACCTGAATCACCAAGGAGTAGGGGGCTACGTTGCAAGTGCTTGCAAATGGGATTAATATGGATGGGAATTTGATGGTCAGCATGGACCTGGTGGGTTGAAGGGCCTGTTTCTGCGCTCCATGATTCCATGAGGAAACATTGGAGAGAGGCTGGGTTTGTTTTCTTTGGGACAGAAGAGACTGAGGGAAGTGTTAATTGAGGGATATAAGATTATGAGGGTCTAGACAGAAAACAAGGAAGACCTCTTCCACTGAGTTGACGGGACAAAGATCAGGAAGCAGAGATTTAAAGTAATTGGTAGGAGGGTTCAAGAGGAGATAATGGTGATGGGGTCTGGAACTCGCTGCCTGAAAAGGGTGGGAGATGCAACCCTCATCACAGTTAAACAGCACATGGTTGAAGAGTTGTGAGCGACAGGACCCAGTGCTGGATGGTGTCCACGTTCAGCCAGCACAGGCCAGGATACCCTGAACAGCCTCTTTCTGGCCTTCATCCAGAGCTCTGCAGCCAGGACCTCACCTCACACCTTCTACTCACTGCTCACCCCTTCACTGTGGACCGATGTTAGATCCTTAAATCAGCTGCCTACACCTTGTGCCTTACCACTTCCCTCTCCTTCCTTAACACCCTCCTTGAAACCCATCTCTCTGATCAAGCTGTTGCTCCCCGCTCCTCAGCTCAGTGTTGACCTCTGGATGTGCCTCTGTGAAGCACTTTGAAAGGTTCTTCATTAAAGGCATGTGTAAATGAGGTTCTTTTAACTAATTACCCAGACCTGCAGAGCAGCTCTCATTTTCAGAGACTTAAATCATTACACTGTCTGTCTCTTGCCCCGTCCCGTGCTGAATATTTGAAGGAAAAGACAATGAAGAAATCTGACCTGGGGTCAAACTCATTCAGTTAAATATGCTGTTAAAATTTATCACGCATCAAGTTACAGTAAAGCTACTGTTATTGAGTGTCATTTATCACCTGCAGTGTGAACACTAAGCTGTGCTGTTCTTTGGATCGTGTACATCAGATAACACCCTTGAATGCCTGTATCACCTCTCAGGATGATTTAGAGGCACCATAAACAAGCAGTGTTGTAATACTTGCACTGCATTGTAATTATAATCTATTTACCTGCTTGTGTCATGCCAATAAAACTTCTAAACCTTTGCCACAGATTAAAATTCCTTGGGAAGCACACTTGGCTGAAATTCTTTCACGTTTCAGAAAGTGTGTTACAACTCACGACCTGAGCATTACAACAGAACAGCTAGCTGACTACTTAGATACAAAGGGCAGAAGAGCTGTCAACAGTTCCATTCTCACAACTTCTCTGCTGTCTTAGCTTTGATATTTCCCAATGAGAGCGGTCAGGTTAAGGTTGGAAGTGTAAGCCTTCTGGGTCGGTTCTCTCATTGTACCGGAGGTGATAGCATCTATGTCTCACAAGGCAACACCATGCAGTGTAACCTCAGGGAATGGCGATGTTGAAGTCCAGTAGCTTATCCCACTCATGATCCAGCACATGAGTTCACAGTTGGAACATTGATTTGGGCAACAGGCCACATGAAGGGGAACAGAATAATGGGCTGGAATGCCATACAGCGCAGGGAGAGGGTGAGGTGGGAATGGAATGGGATACATCAGGAAACCCATTCTCGCACACATTGTGGTGGAGATCTGGAACTCCACAGGAGTATCCAAACACTGACATTCCAAGCTTGTGATAGATCTTTCTTATTTACAAACCTCTCAAACGAATGGGATGTGGGTAAAGGTGGATAAATGGAGTTAAGATGGATCAGCTGCCATTGAGCACCTGGGCAGCTGTGGTTGACGGACGTGAGTGGGCTCCTGTGTGAGGAAAGGCTTTCCATCTTCCACCTTCCAGCAATTGGAAGTGCCAAACTTGGGGAGTTCCTAAGGCTGAGACCAGGAGCTGAGATGCTCATGGGAGTGAAGTCAGGATTAAAGCCACCTCCAGCGTCTAGTCCTGGATCCAGGAGAGAAGAAGCTGCCAGGACTATCATTGGGAATGAAGGATCCCGGAAGTCGACCTAAGGCTAGGAATGGGATTGCTGAGAGGGGGAGTGGAAATTACCCTCACATATATCACATACGACAAAGTCAAGTTGTGTCACAGGGCTGAATTGGTTTATTCTTGTCACGTGTACCATAAAACAGTGAAAAAGTTTTGCTTGCATGCCATCCAAGCAGATCGTGCCACACATAATTATATCACGTTAGTTAAAAGAAAACAAAATGAAGAATAGTGTGTAGCAGCTACAGAGAAAATGCAGTGCAAGCAAACAAATAAAGCACAAGGGCCACAACGAGAATCCATCTTTAGCATGTGCAGCGTCCATTCAAGATTCTGATAGTGATGGGGCAGAAGCTGTCCTTGAGTCTGGTGGTACGTGCATTCAAGCTTTTCTATCTTCTGTCTGATGGGACAGGGGAGAAGAGAGAATGACCGGGGTGGAGGGGGTCCTTGATTATGTTGGCTGCCTTTGCCAGTCAGCGGGAAGTGTAGACAGTGTCAACGGAGGCGAGGTATAGCTCTATGACATATCACCGTTTCGCAAGATTTTGTTGATACATAGCTACTTAGATATTGGCTCTGAAATTGCTGGTGTGGGAAACATGAATTCAAGTTTTCATTCACTCTGGGAGCTGAAGTTTGTGGTAGGGGTTCTTACTTTATTCTACATATTGGCATCAGAAATCAGCATATTTCCTGTGACATCATCAATGTCCCAACAACAGAGGACTTCTCTGAGGTGTGTTGTCAGGCACAGTTTTTAGGCCCAGAGACTGCTGGAAGTACAGGCAGCATCTGCGGAGAGAGAAATAATGTCTCAAGCTGAAGCCCTTTCTCAGAACTTTGCAAAGTTAGAATACAGAAGTATTGGTTTAGTATTGGTTTATTATTATTGTCACTTGTACCGAGGTACAGTGAAAAACTTGTCTTACAAACCGCTCTTACAGGTCAGTTCATTACACAGTGCAGTTACATTGAGTTAGTACAGAGTGCATTGAAGTAGTACAGGTAAAAACAATAACAGTACAGAGTAAAGTGTCACAGCTAGAGACAGTGCAGTGCAATAAGGTGCAAGGTCACAACAAGGTAGATCGTGAGGTCATGAGGTCATAGGTCATAGTCCATTTCATTGTATAAGGGAACCGTTCAATAGTCTTATCACAGTGGGGTAGAAGCTGTCCTTAAGTCTGGTGGTACGTGCCCTCAGGCTCCTGTATCTTCTACCCAATGGAAGAGGAGAGAAGAGAGAATGTCCCGGGTGGGTGGGGTCTTTGATTATGCTGGCTGCTTCACCAAGAAAGCAAGAGGTAAAGACAGAGATCAAGGAGGGGAGGCCGGTGTCCGTGATGCGCTGGGCCGTGTCCACAACTCTCTGCAGTTTCTTGTGGTCTTGGGCAGAGCAGTTGCCGTACCAAGCCGTGATACATCCTGATAGGATGCTTTCTATGGTGCATTGGTAAAAGTTGGTGAGAGTCAAAGGGGACAAACCAAATTTCTTTAGCCTCCTGAGGAAGTAGAGGCGCTGATGAGCTTTCTTAGCCATGGCATCCACGTGGTTTGTCCAGGACAGGTTGTTGGTGATGTTCACTTCCAGGAACTTGAAGCTGTCAACCCTCTTGACCTCAGCACCATTGATGTAGACCATTGATGAAGTAACAGGGAAGAAGGAAAGGTGGAGAACACCAGGGGAATATCTGTGATGGGGTGGAGCCCAGGAGACTGCATGACTCAGATGATGTCGGTGCTAACTGAGGGGATAATGAAGGGTTATTAATTGCAGCTAATCTGTCTGAAGGAGATGTAAATAGAAGAAGATTAATGAGCTCAGAGGAGAGAGATGGGTAAACAATGCTGGAAGTGTGAGATGCAAAACACTGCAGTTACTGGAAATTGAAAATAAAACCAAACTTTGGAAAGACTCAGTAGATCAGGCAACAGCAGGAGAGTGAAAAAAAATGAGTTTATGTTGTAGTTAATGACCCTTCATCAGGATTGGCTGGTTCTGACGCAAACTGGAAAAGCTGGATATCTGAATTTATTGAATCCCACGTTGAGTCCAGGGGCTGTAACACAGCTCGATGGGAGATGAGGGAGATGAGATGCTGAGCTTCATTAGAGCAGAGCAAGAGGCCAAATCAGAGAGGTCAGAGTGGGAGTGGAATGGGGAATTAAATTGACAGGCAAGTAGAAGCTCAGGGTCAACCATGTGGTCAAAGGGAAGTGTTTTGCAAAATGGTTGCCCAATCTGTGTTTGGCTTCTCCAGCGTAGAGGAGACCAAATTATGAGCGCTGAATGTAATGTACAAAATTTCAAGACATACAAGTAACGACCGAATCACGGGTGTGTTTGAGTCCTTGGAGAGGTAAAAGGGCAGGCGTACGTCGCTTGTGGTGGCGTGGGGAAGTGCTGGGAGGAATCCTTAAAGGAAGCATTGCCAATGACACTCAGTTCCTTTCACGTCACACTTTCCTTCTACATGGGCTTATGGATAAGCTTTGTCAGACAGTCCATGACCTATGGGCTCTATCAACAGTACCTGGGGTCAATGGATGACACCAAACATAGAATATAGAACAGTTACAGCACAGGAACAGGCCCTTCGGCCCACAATATTTGTGCCGAACATGATGCCTAATTAAACTAAATCCCTTCTGTCTGTACATGATCCACATCCCTCCACTCCCTGCAGATTCATGTCTCACCGCTTGGTACAGCAACTGCACTGCCCAGGACTGCAAGAAACTTCAGAGAGTTGTGGACACAACCCAGCACATCAGGGAAACCAGCCTTCCCTCCATTGACTCTGTCTATTCCTCTCACTGCCTTGGTGAAGCAGCCAGCATAATCAAAGACCCCACCCACCCGGGTCATTCTCTCTTCTCCCCTCTCCCATCAGGCATAGGATACAGGAACCTGAGGGCACGTACCACCAGGCTCAAGGACAGCTTCTATCCCACAGTGTTAAGACTATTGAATGGTTCCCTTATACGATGAGATGGACTTTTGACCTCACAATCTACCTTGTTATGACCTTGCACCTTATTGTCTACCCGCACTGCACTTCCCTGTAGCTGTGACACTTTACTCCGTATTCTGTTATTGTTTTTACCCTGTACTACCTCAATGCACTGCGTAATGAATTGATCTGTATGAACAGTATGCAAGACAAGTTTTTCACTGTACCTTGGTAGAAGTGACAATAATAAACCAATACCAATACTCATAGCCATTCAACAGCCTCTTTAATTCCACTATTGTATCTGCTTCCACCGCCACCCCTGGCAGCCTGTTCCAGGCACCAACCACTGCGTAAAAAGCTTGCCCGCACATCTCCTTTAAACCATCCCCCTCTCACCTTAAATGCAAGTCCTTTAGTACTTGACATTTCTACCCTGGGAGAAAGATCCTGACTGTCTACCCTATCATTGCCCCTCATAATTTTATAAACTTCCATCAGGTCTCCCCTCAGTCTCTGACGCTCCAGAGAAAAAAAACATCCTAAATTTGTCCAACCTCTCCTTTTAGCTCATACCCTCTTAATCCAGGCAGCATCTTAGTAAACCTCTTCTGCGCCCTTTCCAAAGCCTCGACAACCTTCCCGTAATGGGGTGACCAGAATTGCATAGAAAACTCCAAATGCACCCCAACAAAAGTTTTATACATTTGCAACATGACTTAAACTTTATTTATACAGCACGGTAACAGGCCTTTCCGGCCCAATGAGCCCGCGCCGCCCAATTACACCCATGTTAATCTACTGACCCATACATAGTGTGGGAGGAAACCCACGCAGTCACGGGGAGAACGTACAAACTCCTCACAGACAGCCACAGGAATTGAACCCCGGTTGCTGGTGCTGTAATAGCGTTACACTAACCATGTCGCCCAGCTTCCTGACTCTTACACCCAATGCTGTGACTAATGAAGGCAAGCATGCCATGCGCCTTCTTTACCACCCTGTCTACTTGCGTGGCCACTTTCAGGGAGTTATGAACCTGAACCCCAAGATCCCTCTGTACATCACCTGGAAAATAATGCAGGCACTAAGCTGGCCTGGGTGTTGCTTGCATGGGAATTGGTGCCTGTGCCAAGACTACGGGCAAGAAAATGTTTGCACTGTGATTGGCCCAGCTTGGAAGATACCAAAATACATCAGAATATAGAAACGTAAAAAATAGGAGCAGGGATTAGGTGTCTTGAAGCTTCAAACCGGCTCTGCCACTCAACATAACAGGTTCATTTTCCTGCACTACTGCCATATGTCTTGATGTCTGGATTCTATCCATTGCTGTTTTGACTGAACTCAATGACAGAGCCTCCAGGGCAGAGAATTCCAATTCTAAGTGAGGAAATTTCTCCTCACTTCAGTGTTAAATGACCTACCCCTTATTCTGAGACAGAGACCTGGTTCTGAACTCCTCAATCATTCAACCTGTTGAGCCCTGTAAGAATCTGAAAGTACTCATCTCTTTCTTCTAAACACGAGAGATTAGAGGCCTAATCTACCTAATCTCCCTCATACAAAAAACCTGCCAACTCTGGAACTGGTCTAGTGAATTCGCTGTACTTCCTGTGTCTGTCTGTGGATCAGCTGCTCTGGGATTGGTTACACCTGGAGGATGCATATTTACACCAGGCATCATTAAATTGTGCAATGAAACCTCCCAGAATTCACCCCAACAGGGTTGTTTATCCATTGGTTTGCAATATCAAGTTTTTTTTTTAATTGAGAATTCTCAAATAGTTCATCTGAAGAAGTATCTGTTTATTAACAGATTGTTTCATTTTTCAAATTAAATTTTAGCACAACTATTCACAAGTTAAATTATTTCAGACATTAAGAACACTTAGAAGGCTGTAAACATTTCCTTGTTAGTAAAAGTCCTGCTCTTAATGTGAAACAGAGATCTCTGTCGCTGGTAGTGACAGGGTCTGCCCCGTGGACCCACCAGAGAACGACAGTGAGCACGTCAGTCCCAGTGCTCCCTGTTGCTGAGGTCACTGTTCCCTTGGCACTGATTCTACTTGTTCCCCGTGTCCCTCTGAAGCTAAGTCCCTTATTCAGGGAAAGGTCATGTAATACAGAGCGGGCGATCATGATCAGTACTGCGGCTTCACTGTCTTAACAGGGGTCACAAGACTACGGCACCCAGATCATCCTCTCCTTCATTTGCCTGGTGCACACGTCTCTAGGCTGCACCCTCCCTCAGTTGGGCTGCTCCTTGCGTGGTCTTCAGCCGGTTCTCCTGTCTCCAGAATCCATCAGACCCTGAGTGTGGATGCCACAAGGGTCTACGACTAACAGGTCCCATTGAAGACTCTGCTACAGGTGGACCCCATCGAGGCGGGTGGGTAGGACCGCTGGGTTGCTGCACATACCTTCCGCTGCTTGTGCTCGACCTCCCACTTGCTCCTGTTCAAGAGACACAAATGCTCTGGAGGCGGCCTGGATGCTTCTCCACCAGTTTGGGAGGTCATGAGCCAGTGAGGACACAGAAGACAGAAACAAGAGCAGAAGTAAGCCAATCAGCTCCTCCAGGCTCCTCCACCACCCATTGGCTGAACCGCTCTTGGCATCAACTCCACATTCCCACTCTCTCCCTAGATCCTTGACGATCTTTAAAACCTCTCCCTTGAATACATTCAAGAACTCAATCTCCATAGGATGATTGAACAGAGAGTTCCAGAGGTTCACATTAACACTTTCATCCCAGCAATCAACTCAGTGGACCTTTTCTGCGTTAGGGATTATTCAGGAGTTAAGGAATTATAGATAAGATCTCTTTATTAGTCACATGTACATTAAAACACACAGTGAAATGCATCTTTCGCGTAGAGTGTTCTGGGGGCAGCCCGCAAGTGTCACCACACTTCCGGCGCCAATGTAGCATGCCCACAACTTCCTAACCCGTTCATTTTAGGAATATGGGAGGAAACCGGAGCACCCGGAGGAAACCCACACAGACACAGGGAGAACGTACAAACTCCTTACAGACAGAGGCCAGAATTGAACCTGGGTCGCTGGCGCTGTAAAGCGTTACGTTAACCGCTACACTACCGTGGGTTGCAGGCATTAATACAAACAAGAACCAGCCTTCAAAAAGCCTGTTGAAATATAAGCTACAAGCAGTAATCAGTTTTGATATTAAAAGGACAGCTTTGTAAGCAAACTGCAGAGTCTACAAAGCACCAGCTACTGGTCTACAGCAGGAGGACGCTCAAGAGATATGGTCTGTAAACTGACATAGCCATGAGATGTTCCTGTATCCATCAGCCAGATGTAAGACAATGGGGATATGTTGATCGGCCTACATCAAACCAGGCACCTTCAGCTAAATTATTTTGCATCATTGTGACAGAGATCGAGAGCGGTTCCCAGACCAGACTGAATCTTGTCGATTAGCACATCAAACATGGTCATTAGCATCTTTGCTCTGTTTATTAATAATAGGGATATTTGTGAACCCAGAGTGTTAGCCTCCACGACACTAATCTTGGGTGTCTGTGTTCTCTGTCCTTAGAAGCTTTTAGACCATCCATGTGAATTATTTGGTCCCAGCAAAGATGTTTGAACATTCAAAGGTGTCTTGTCAGTTACAGTGTGCTCCCGTTGTAAATATGTGGTTCCATGGAACCATTTGTCAGACTCGAAATATTGAAGTCATTGTAGCTATTGCAATTTTATCGAATCAGGTGACGTTATCTTTCTTCCTAACAGTACAAAAACTTGATGCATTTTGAGTTTTGGGCAGACCCGCTTGTTGTGAATGAATAAAGACTGCCATATCTCCCAGTTCCTCCAGTGTCTCAGCCACAGTCACAACACTCTGCAATTCCTCCAATGCAAACACACCTTTCCTTAAATATAGAGATTAAGAGTGCACACAGCACTCCAGGTGATGTCTCACCAGTGCCCTGTAGGTTTCATCAAAACTTTCCAACGTTTATGCTCTTTGCAATGAAGTCTGAGTAAGGAAAAATGATAAGATAAAATTAAATGTTCTTTATCTGAAAATATGCAGCGTTCTTAACAAGGTAATGAGTTAACGGCACAAATGGAAATCAGTTCAATGTGTGTGATCTGATAGCCGCATGTCAGGAGTCCAGTGAACAGTGTTGCCCACTGATGGGAAGTGGTGGAGCAGAGCTTCAGTGCAGGGGATCTCAGCATGGAGAAGGTATGCTGGTTCACCTATGCTGACAATGGATGTGGATAATCTCGCAGAGACGGCATTGGTTGCATCTTGCTGGTACTTTGGATATCGGTAGGCTAATCATCCTCTCACGCCTGCTCCAGCACCCAGCAAATCTTGGCTTCATTATTGAGTTCTCACTCTCTCTCCAGACCCCATGATGTATCTGTAAATCTTCTTCCAGAGTCTCACGGCCCTCTGAGAGGAGAAATTCCTCCTCATCTCTGGCTTAAGTGGTGATCCCTGACTCTGAAGGTGCTCCCCCTAGTTCTAGGCACCAGAGGAAACATCCGCCTTGTCAATCCCCCTTGGAATCTCATGGTTAATAAGATCACTTCTCTTTCTTCTGAGTATCAGCTAAACCTGCTCAACCTCTCTTCACAGGTTAACCCCTTCAACCCAGGACGCAACCCAATGAACCTTCTCTGCACTGCCTCTGATGCAAGTGCACCTTTCCTTAAGTACAGAGACTGAAAGTGTATACAGTACTCCAGATACAGACACACCACTGCCCTGTAAGTTTCATCAAAACCTTCGTACGTTTATGCTCCATGCTCTTTGCAATAAAGTCTGAGTAAGGAAAAATGATAAGATAAAATTAAAGGTTCTTTATTGGAATACATGCAGCGCCCTAAACAAGGTAATGAGTTAATGGCACAAATGGAAATCAATGGGTATGATCTGATAGCCACTGCAGAGACATGATTGTAAGCTGACCGAGGCTGGGAACTGAATAACTTGGGGGTATTTGACATTTCGGAAGGATGCACTGGATGGGTGAGGGGGTGGGGTAGCCCCGTTCATAAAGGGTGAGACCACTGGAGTAGCGAGGAGTGACACTGGGTGAGAGCAGTATACAGGCCCCCTGGGTGTACTGTAGGACATGGTATATAGCAAGAAACAATGAGGGCTTCTTGGAAAGGTTATGCAATAATCATGGATGGTTTGAATTATCATACAAGTCGGTGAGGAAGTTTCATTTCTTTAAGGAGGTTTTGGAACTTTTGACCTCCTTTTGGAGACCTTTTAGCCTTCTGGAAACCCCTTGCTGTATCAGAGCTCAGAGGAGAGCTCCAGTGTCAGGGGTCCAGTGTCGGTCCAGTGAACAGTATGGAAAACCCATCAGAGCTGGTTGAACACGAGCAGAGGCTCAGTGCTGGTGGCAGTGACATGGAGAGGATATGTCGGTTCACCCATACCACCAATGGATATGGAGGATCTTGCAGAGACAGTGTCGGTGATATCTAGCAGGTACTTCCAATATCGGTAGGCCAATCGGCCCCTCAAACCTGCTCCACTACCCAATAAGAACATGACTCAGTCAATCTTGGCATCAACAGTATGTCCCCACTCACTTCCCAAACCCTTGACATATCTTTAAAATGTGAACACATTCAATAATCACGATGGTGGTATCCCTCCAACGCTTTGAGGTACCTGCTGAACTATCGGGGAGTGGGCAGATTTGAGGAGGACCATTTAACATCACTCTTCATTGACAGACACCAAGGCAGAATGGGCTGCGCTTGGTGCTTGGTGAGGCTCCCTTCACGTCTCTTCAATTTATCATGATCCTGTTTATTGATCATCTCCTCAACCTTCATCCCAAGCAAACCCTGTTTGTCCCACTGCCTCATCCTGATCCCACCACCATCTCAATCCTCTTCCCAGCCGGTACCCCTGGCCATACTCCACCCCACCCCACCACTGACCCTCTGCCAGACACAATCCCCAGCCCTTTGCCCCTTCACTGGCCCCTCCAGCCTCCTGAAACTGTCTCCGCGTAATCTTACCCCTACAATCTTCCCTACCGGCCCTCCTCCAACATTCTGCCCTTGATGAGCTCCACTAGGCAACAGAGTATCTCTGCCAGAGACCTAGTGCAAACCTGCTGCAGTCGTCCGAACGACACACGGAGTATTGAGTCTGGTTGCCGCTCAAGGATGTGAGTGTGCTGGAGAGGGTGCAGAGGAAGTTCACCAGGATGTTGCCTGGATTGGAGGACATTAGTTATGGGGGGGAGATTGGATAGGCTGGGTTTGTTTTCCCTGGAGCGAAGGAGGCTGAGAGGTGATCTGACAGAGTATGTAAGATTATGAGAGGTATAGATGGGGTAGGTGTTCAAAATCTTTCTCCAGTGATAGGGGTATTGAAAACAAGAGGGCACAGGTTTAAGGTGAGAGGAAGGAGTTTTAAAAGGGACCTGAGGGGTAAATCTTTTACATGGAGAATGATTAATATCTGGAACGCACTGCCAGAGGAGGTGCCGGAATCAGATACAATCACAACGTTTAAGAGGCATTGAGACAAGCAATAATGTAAGCAAGGCAGAGAAGAGTAGGGTCTGAATATGGGCAAATGGGATTTGTGTAGATGGACAAAATGGTCGGCATGGACGTGGGGTGCTGAAGGGCCTGTCTCTGTGCTGTACAACGCTATGATCTAACATCCCCTTAATGGCCTTTCCATCTGTGGTACAAGTTTCAGCTCAGTGCCATCCAACCAGATCTACTGCTCCTCCTTTCCACTGTCCTTTTCTATAGGCCTTCTAACTTTGTGTGTGTGTGTGTGTGTGTGTGTGTGTGTGTGTGTGTGTGTGTGTGTGTGTGTGTGTGTGTGTGTGTGTGTGTGTGTGTGCACGTGCGCATATGTGTGTGTGATTGTGTGTGTGTGCACGTGTATGTGCATGCGTGTATGCGCGTGCCCGTGTGTGATTGTGTATGCGTGTGTGTGTGTGATTGTGTGTGTGTGTGCGTGCATGTGTGTGCCTGTGTGTGTGTGTGTGTGTGCATGTATGTGATTGTGTATGCATGCGTATACGTGTGTGTGACTGAGTGTTGTGTGTGTATGCGTGTGTGTGTTTGCATGTGTGTGTGTGCATGTGTGTGTTTGTGTGATTGTGTGTGTTGCGTGTGTACACATATTTGTGTGCTTGAGTGTGTGTGCACACGAGTGTGATTGTATGTCCGTGTGCATATGTGTGTGATTGTGTGTGTTGTCTGTGTTCATGCGTGTGTGAGTGCATGAGTGCATGTGCATGTGCGTGTGCGTGTGTGTGCGTGTGTGCGTGTGTGTGTGTGTGTGTGTGTGTGTGTGTGTGTGTGTGCGTGTGCACGTGATGACCAGTGAGAGGTTGTGTCTTACCAGGTGTCCCTTTATTGTGCCTTTTACGCCGGATTCGCTATTTTGGTTCATGCCCCATGTATTCCTGCACAGACTTCTCAAATGGTCCACAAACTGACCCTGCCCTTATATTTTTATCAACCACATCTTTGTTTTTCATGAGTCCTGTGAAATTTCTATCAATTTTTTTTTGCTATTTCCTCTTTGTATTAAGATTACTTTTATTACTTATTTGAATTGCCTCTCTGTTAAAAACCTGGACTGTACTCCATCTCATTTCTTATCATTAGTCTGTTTGCACTTTTATTATCATTTCCCCTAGATTCCTTCGTATCTGTTTTGATTTGCTTAAAGTCCTGTCCACAGTCCCCATTGAAGGCTACATTGGGACATTCACTGCTGTGCTGAATCAGCCCTGTGAAAGTTCAGCTTTAGTATGGTGACAAGGGAACTGTTCTCTCCCAGTGTTACACAGAAGGTGGTCACTGTCAGTGTGCAGACACATCCAATCACTAGGGCTCAAGCTGTAGTTGCTTTCTCTTTTGGAGTTGCAGGTGGGATTGTTTGGAGGACGTATCTGAAAGCCCCTCATGTGCAGATTTTGGAGAGTACGGATCAGTTAATGAAGTTCGGTGATTGCCAATCGACAGAGCAGGGCTCCAAGCTTGCCTCCTATCACCAGGAATTGAACATTAATCATCAGGACATTGCTCAGGAGAAAAATCATTGCTGTATTAAAAAAATGTTCATTTATTCAGACAACCTTGTTTATTAGTTACAGTAACTCTGAGGACAGGCTAACAGATATTTTGAACTTTCTTATTAATGAGGTCCGATGTTGTACTGTCAGATAGAGGTCAGAGGTGATGGACAACCAATAGCAGGAGACGGGGCAGTTGGAGGCAGCAGATCAGTGGATGAGTTAGACACATCTTCAACCCTGACCAAAAGCCCCCTGTACTGGGTGGAGCCGGTGAGACGCTCCAGACTGATGCCACCACAGAATGAATTGTCCAGTGAGGCTTCGGGAGCTTGGTGAGATTGTTAGGTACAAAGTTCAGTGGACAGCAACATTAGGTGCTGGCCCAGAACCCATCAACGGACATCATTCATGCCATCTGGATGCTGTGGAACTGTTTCTGCCTCACCCTCACTCTATTTCTACAACTGGTTGAAATGCAAACAGTCTATTTGTAGGGCAGCTCAACTAAGTACATGGAAATCATCTGCACTGGCCCCCTCAAGGGATGCCCTGAGATTGACACTAGTCTAAACACTGGGTCAAGGAAAGATATAGAATTACACAGAACTTACAGCATAGAGACAGGACATCACACCAACGGATCCCCTCCAACCCCTCTCACCTTATTGACAGGACTTCCTTGTGCTTATCCAACTTTCTTTCAAATGTGTCTCCCCTCTTCACCTCATCTGCTCACTGTGGCCAAGACTTTCACATTCTCATGCCTAGGTCAGGAGGTTTCCCCTAACTGGAGTCATCAGTGACCATCTTATAAATGAAGATGAAAAGAACCCCAGTGTGTTCAGTTTTCCTGATAGTTGTATCCTCTCAATTCCCTCATCCTCCAGGTTAACCATGTCTGCACCCTCTCCTGGGTCTCTAGATCCTTGTGTAATGTGGAGGACACGTCTGTAGTGTGGAGGCTCTATAATGTGGAGGGTCTGTAATGTGGAGGGTCTGTAATGTGGTGGGTCTGTAATGTGGATGGTCTGTAATATGGAGGGTCTGTAATGTGGAGGGTCTGTAATGTGGAGGGTCTGTAATGTGGTGGGTCTGTAATGTGGAGGGTCTGTAATGTGGTGGGTCTGTAATGTGGAGGGTCTGTAATGTGGAGGGTCTGTAATGTGGAGGGTCTGTAATGTGGAGGGTCTGTAATGTGGTGGGTCTGTAATGTGGAGGGTCTGTAATGTGGAGGGTCTGTAATGTGGAGGGTCTGTAATGTGGAGGACATGTCTGTGATGTGGAGGTTCTGTAATGTTGAGGGTCTGTATAGTGGAGGGTCTGTAATGTGGAGGACACATTTGCCTCCATGGAGGAATATCCTCTGTCTTTTCTCCACACCGCAGGTCTGTGTGTTCAGTCCAAACTCTCTGGTCACCACTATCTGCTCATTGTGAGCACAGATGGGTGCAAAGTGCTTGTTGAGCCAACAGGACATGACCTGGGCTGTGACAGCAAGTTGAAGATCAAGGAAAACAGACTCTTCCAACACCCAATCTCTGTATCTCAGAGTACCTTGCTTAGCTCTCACCATATGAGGTCAAGCAGGGTGTGGGATCATAATCAAACTTCCAAGACAGGAGATAAAGCTGAGACTTCCTATGGTGCGTATTTCCCAGCTGCCACTCACCTTCTCCTCCCACCCTTGCTCCTCCCACAGGTATGGTTGTCCAGGTTACCACACCTCCTGTACAGACTCACTTTGGTCTGTGATGGTTCTCCTCCAATGGTGGCAGGTTGCTGGTTATGTACCAGCATCTCACTTGTTGTGGGGCAGTTAAAGGCAATCAGGGTGCCATAGGCAAATGCATTCTATGATGACGAGAGTTAGGGGGCACTGGCCCTTTAAGTGCTCAGTGTACCTTGCAAGCTGAACAATAACAGAGATTGGGTGATCTTTGCAGAAGTGATTTCCCTGACGTTCAGATGCCGATAGACGAACTGTATAAGAAGTCAGGTAATGACATCAGCCTCTGTGGTGGGGGACGTGTATTGACAATGCCATCGGTGGTTCAGTGGGTCGCTCTGTGTAGCAGGAGGTCCCACCCCGACACAGGAACACATGATCAGGACTGAGCAGTCGGCAATCCTACCCGCTGGTCTAAACAAGGCAGGAAATTCCATATCTGAATCCTAAACCTATTCCTCCTCTGAAGCTTTCCCCAAATTTGCGGCATTTGTCTGAAGCATAGCAATGCAGCAAGGTGGATGACATAGGTGATTCTAGTTTTTTATTCCAACTGAAGCATGAAATCAGGTGAGCGAGAAGATTTCAGAAGAATTACTTTGGTGAGACCAAACGCAGACCAGGTGACCGTTTCGCAGAACACCTGCGCGCCGTCCGTAACAGCAATCTGCATCTCCCCGTTGCCAGTCACTTCAACTCCCCCTCCGACACCATCACCGAGATGTCAGTCCTCGGCCTCCTCCACTGCCAGGAGAATTCCAAGCGCAAACTGGAGGAACAGCACCTCATTTTCCGTCTTGGAACCTTGGAAATGTTTGAATTTTATTTAAAGCCAAAAAAGCAGTTCTTTGTTGAAGGACTGTGGAAGGCAAAGCACACAGCACTAGTTCTTCTTTAGCAGGGTCTTTATAACGGCACGAACATTGAATTCTCCCATTTTAGGTAATCCCCACCCCCCCCCCCCCCCCCCCCCCCCCCCACCATGCTTCTTCTTCCCTTTCCTCGCCTCTTTTTTTCTACCTTTCTTTTCCTCTCTCTCCTTACCTGTGACCCATCCCCCGGTGGATCTGCTCTCCCCTCCTCCCCCACACCTGCCCATCACTATCTCTTACCTGCATCTACCTATCACCACCTTGTGCCCACCCCACCTCCCCTCTTTTGTCCACCTATCACTGCTCTGCTTTTCCCTCCTAAATATCAGGCTTTTCCTTCTCCTTTTAGTCCTGAAAAAGGGTCCTGACCTGAAACGTTGACCGCCTGCTTTTCTCCACGGATGCTGCCTGGCCTGCTGAGTTCCTCCAGCATCAGAGTGTTTTTCGTTTGGATTCCAGCATCTGCGGTCCTTTGTTTCTCAGAAGAATTATTATACGTTGGAATGGACTCAGCAGCTGAAGAATACCTGTATACATGCAGAGGACTGTCAGGACTCTGATTGCAGAGACACCTCACTGGCTGTGAAGCAGTGGGGACCTCCTGAGCCTGTGAAGGCACAATGTTGAGTTCTCTCTTTTCTCACATCAAGTATTTCACCTTCTTCCCACCACTGAGAGTTAGGAATTGCTCATTGGACCCTGTGCTGTGAAATGCTTTGAAGCATCTTCCCAATATGTAGTGGAAATGGAAAGACGTGTTTGTATAGTGCCTTTCATGACCTTAGAATTATAACAGAAACAGGCCCTTTGGCCCAACTGGTCCACGCTGACCAAGATGCCCCATCCAAGCTAGTCCCATTTGCCAGGGTTTGGCCCATAACCTTCTAAACCTTTCTGATCCACGTACCTGTTCAACTGTCTTTTAAAAGTTGTTATTGTACCTGACCTTGTGTTGTGCCAAACTATTTCACAGCCGTTGATGTACATTTTGAAATGCAGTCAGTGTTATGATGTTGGAAGCATAACCAGTCAGTGGGGACACAAGCTCCCGAGGCATGTGAGTGGCCACTCCTCTGTTTCAATAACGTGATCAAGGATTGTCATTGACCAGGACACTGTTTCAAAAGTAGGACCACGAAACCATTAACATCTAGCTGAAAAGACAGAGGGTAAACGGACAAAGCATTTATTTTGCTTTAGGTGATTAATTGGTGTTGCCTGTTGCTTTACCTACCAGTGTTATCCACACTGAATGACCCAGTAATGATGCCTGAGGCGTCACCAGTTCAACTACAACTGGGGCTGATCCCAAGAACATGGGCTTCCTCTCTAAAGATCCTGTCCTTTCTTGAAAGGGAAATGACAAGATAATCGCTCAGGAGGTGACATTTCATCACAGCTTGTAGGAAGCCCAGTAAACATCAACAAACCTGTAGGAACTCTATAGTAAAGGAGACAGACTTTGCTCCCCTCAGGTTTTAATTCCCAAAGGCAACCTGGTACAAATTCACTGGCTCCAGGAACAAGCTCCATCTCTTGAGATCATGTCCTGAAGTTGCTGAAACAATATTTATCTCAACTGGAGACCCTGAACTGGAACAGGAGGGTCAGTAGATATAGTTAGCACTGCATTGAGGATGTGATTTATTTCTTGAGACCCACCTGCTCCCTTATCTGTGTCAGCTATCAGTGTGGGCAGCATCAAATATAAGGTCCCGGACTGAAATTCCTTCACAGTGGCTTTTTGCCAGTGTTCCTTTTAGATTAAATTGGTTAACATCCTTAAATAGGCTCGAGATGTGATTAACCCATGCCACTCATTCTACTGCTGGCTGTTACTGAGAGTTGCTGTGGACACTAGCATCTATAAGGCTGTATAATGATGCCTTAGGCATAACCAGAGGAACCTATAGATGTAGTATGTTTAGTTTTCCAAAAGGCATTTGAAAAAGTGTCACATCAGGGGCTAATGTCACATAGAAAACAGAGAGTTGGAATTATTAGGGTTTTAAGAGTAAGGGTTAGTTTTTGTTAGGGTTTTAAGTGTAAGGGTTAGATTTTTATAACTTGCTTTTGTAAGTGTTTTAAAAGTTTTTTCTAACTAGTCGAGTGGGGGCTGGACTGCGCAGGCGCGGCGCGGACAGCTTAAAAAAGCAAACAGCCTGTAGAGCGGGCAGCGTCGGAGCGGGCAGCTGAGTGAGAGGCAGCGGAGTGGTCGGGCTTTGGCTCAAGGGGCTTCGGAGTGAAGGGGCAAGGAGGGTAAGTAGCTGGTAAGTAGGTAAAGGTAAGGTTTACCTGTTGTCTATTATAGATTTGTAGGTGGGATTAACTAGGGGGGAGAAAAAAGATAGTCAGATGGAGGACATGGTCATAAGCTGCAGCTGTTTGATGTGGGAACTCGTGGACCTTGCTGCGGTCCAAGATGGCCACATCTGCAGTAAGTGCTTGAGGCTGGACGAACTTCGGCTCAGAGTTGATGAGCTGGAGTCGCAGCCACGAACACTGCGCAGCATAAGGGAGGGAGAGAGTTATGTAGACACGGTCCATCAGGAAACAGTCACCCCCCTTAGAGCAGGTACATCCGAGGTTCAGGATGCAGATAGAATGGTGACTGTCAGGGGAGGGAAGAGGAAGAAGAAGTCAGGCAGGCAGACAGAGCAGGGAACCCCTGACGCTGTTCTCCTCAGTAACAGGTTTTCCGCCTTGGAGGCTGTTGAGGGGGATGACCTGCAGGGGCCTAGCTGCAGTAACCAGGTCTCTGGCACTGGGACTGGTACTGCTGCTCAGAAGGGAAGGGTGGGAAAGAGACATGCGGTAGTGATAGGGGACTCGATAGTCAGGGAAACAGACAGGAGGTTCTGTGGCAGTGAGCATGAATCCCGGATGGTATGTTGCCTCCCAGGTGCCAGGGTCCGGGATGTCACTGATCGGGTCCACAGGATTCTTGAGCGGGAGGGAGAGCAGCCAGAAGTTGTGGTTCATGTTGGCACCAACGACATAGGTAGGAAGGGGGATGAGGTCCTGAAGTGCGAGTTCAGGGAGCTAGGCAGAAGACTGAGGAACAGGACCTCAAGGGTAGCAATCTCGGGATTGCTGCCAGTGCCACGTGATAGTGAAGGCAGGAACAGGAGGAGGTGGCAGATAAATGTGTGGCTGAGAAGTTGGTGCAGGAGGGAGGGTTTTAGATTTCAAGAACATTGGGATCTCTTCTCGGGAAGGTGGGACCTGTACAGAGAGAACGGGTTACACCCGAACCAGAAGGGGGCCAATATCCTTGCGGCGAGATTTGCTAGGGTGGTTCGGGAGGGTTTAAACTAGTTTGTGAGGGGGAAGGGAACCGGAGGAGTAGGTCAGAGGAAGAAGGGGATGGGGAAAAGTTAGATCAAACAGGTAGAGAGGCTTTGGGGAAGGAGAAGCAGAGTACAGGCTATAAAAGTAGTAAGGTAGATGGACTGAAGTGTGTTTACTTAAATGCAAGAAGCGTCAGGAATAAGGGAGATGAACTGAGGGCTTGGATAAGTATGGGGGACTATGATATCGTGGCTATTACTGAGACGTGGCTGACGTCAGGGCAGGAGTGGATATTGAATATTCCTGGTTTTCGGTGTTTTAAGAGGGATAGCGAAGGGGGGAGAAGAGGAGGAGGGGTGGTGATACTGGTCAGGGACACTGTTACGGCTGCGGAAAGGATGGATGTTGCAGAAGGATCATCTCTAGAGTCTGTATGGGTGGAGTTAAGGAACAAGAAAGGAGCAGTTACTCTACGAGGAGTATTCTATAGGCCCCCGGTAGCAGTAGAGATATAGAGGAGCAGATTGGCAGGCAGTGTTTGGAGAGAAGCAGAAATAACAGGGTTGTTATAATGGGAGACTTCAACTTCCCAAATATAGACTGGAACCTGCTTAGTGCCAAAGGTTTAGATGGGACGGAATTTGTTAAATGTGTCCAGGAGGGATTCCTGACGCAGTATGTCAACAGGCCGACTAGAGGGAATGCCATGTTAGATCTAGTTTTAGGAAATGAACCGGGACAGGTGAAGGATCTATTGGTGGGTGAGCATTTGGGGGACAGTGACCATTGCTCCATAACCTTTAAAATTGTCATGGACAGGGACGGGTGCAGAGAGGATAAGAAGATATTTAATTGGGGAAGGGCGAACTATGAGGCTATAAGGAGAGAACTTGGGAGTGTAAATTGTCCTTTTTGAAGGGAAATGTACTATGGAGATGTGCTCGATGTTCAGGGATCTTATGCAGGATGTTAGGGATAAATATGTCCCGGTGAGGCAGAGAAGGAATGGCAGGGTGAAGGAACCGTGGGTGACTTGAGAGGTGGAACGACTAGTTAGGGAGAAGAAGGTAGCATACGTGAGGTATAAGCAGCAAGGTTCAGACAGGGCCTGTGAGGAATATAGGGTAGCGAGGAAGGAACTTGAGAAAGGGCTGAGGAGAGCTAGAAGGGGACATGAAAAGGCATTGGCTAGTAGGGTTAAGGAAAATCCCAAGGCCTTTTTCACGTACATGAAGGGTAGGAGGACGGCTAGGGTAAAGGTCGGTCCGATTAAAGACAAAGGTGGGAGAATGTGCCTGGAGGCGGCAGAAGTGGGAGAAGTTCTCAATGAATGCTTCTCTTTGGTATTCACCAGGGAGAGGGGTCTTGAAGACGCGGAAGGGAGTGCTGGTAAGGGTAATGTTCTCGAGGTTGTAGATATCAAGAGAGAGGATGTGTTGAAGTTGTTAAATAATATCAAGACAGATAAATCTCCGGGGCCTGGTGGGATTTTCCCCAGGCTGCTTCGAGAGGCGAGGGAGGAGATTGTTGAACCGCTGGTAAGGATCTTTGAGTCGTCGTTGTCCACGGGGGTGGTGCCGGAGGATTGGAGGGTGGCAAATGTTGTCCCCTTGTTCAAAAAAGGTAGTAGGGATGGTCCAGGGAATTACAGGCTGGTGAGTCTCATGTCTGTGGTGGGTAAGCTGTTAGAAAGGATTCTAAGGGATAGGATCTGTGAACACCTGGAGAATCATGGACTGATTAGGGACAGCCAGCATGGCTTTGTGAAGGGAAGATCTTGCCTCACAAGCCTGATAGAGTTCTTTGAGGAGGTGACGAGGAAGATTGATGAGGGTAGCGCAGTGGATGTGGTCTTTATGGATTTTAGTAAGGCGTTTGATAAAGTTCCTCATGGTAGGCTTCTTCAGAAGGTCAGAGGCCAAGGGATCCAGGGAAGCTTGGCTGTGTGGATTAGGAATTGGCTTGCATGTAGAAAGCAGAGGGTTGTGGTGGAGGGAGTGCCCTCGGATTGGAAGGCAGTGACTAGTGGTGTCCCGCAGGGATCGGTTCTGGGACCTCTACTTTTTGTGACATTTATAGATGACTTAGATGAGGGGGTGGAGGGCTGGGTTAGTAAGTTTGCGGACGACACTAAGATAGGCGGTGTTGTGGATAGTGTGGAGGGCTGTCGGAGCTTACAGAGGGATATTGATAGGATGCAGAGCTGGGCTGACAAGTGGCAGATGGAGGTCAATCCGGAGAAGTGTGAGGTGGTACACTTTGGAAGGACAAACTCCAGGGCAGAGTACAGGGTAAATGGCAAGGTACTTGGCAGTGTAGAGGAGCAGAGGGATCTGGGGGTTCATATTCACAGTTCACTGAAAGTTGCCTCACAGGTGGATAGAGCAGTTAAGAAGGCCTATAGGATGTTGGCTTTCATAAATCGTGGGATTGAGTTTAAGAGCTGCGAAGTGATGATGCAGCTTTACAAAACTCTAGTTAGACCACACTTAGAGTACTGTGTTCAGTTCTGGTCGCCACATTATAGGAAGGATGTGCAGGTGTTGGAGAGGGTGCAGAGGAGATTTACCAGGATGCTGCCTGGATTAGAGCGTATGGAATATGAGGAGAGGCTTAAGGTGCTAGGGCTTTATTCACTGGAAAGGAGGAGGATGAGAGGAGACATGATAGAGGTATATAAAATATTGAGAGGAATAGATAGAGTAGACAGCCAGCGTCTCCTTCCCAGGGCACCAATGCTCAAGACGAGAGGGCATGGCTTTAAGGTTATGGGTGGGAGGTTCAGGGGAGATGTCAGGGTGAGGTTTTTCACCCAGAGAGTGGTTGGTGCATGGAATGCACTGCCTGGGGTGGTGGTGGAGGCAGATAGATTGGACAGGTTCAAGAGTTTGTTGGATAGGCATATGGAGGAATGTGAGATAGAGGGATATGGGGGAGGAAAGGGTTAGATAGTGTGAGGGTGGTTTGATGGACGGCACAACATGGTGGGCCGAAGGGCCTGTTTTGTGCTGTATGGTTCTATGGTTCTGTGGAATTAATGGGTCCTATTCTGGCTGGAGGGATGTAACTGCTGGAGTTCCCAGGGGTTGGTTCTCCATCCTCAATTGTTTACTCTTTACATTAATCCCGGAGGAGGGAACAAAATGTAAGGTTTCCAAGAGTGCCGATGATACGAAAGTGAGTGGAAGCGCACGTTGTGGTAAGGACATCGAGATTCTGCAACGGGATGTAGATAGGTTGGGTGACTGGGCTAACACCTGACAAAAGAAGTTTAATGTGGGCAAGTGTGAGTTCAAGTAGATCAGGAAGAGGAATCTAAAGGCAAGTTATCCAGATAGAGATTGCAGTTGAGTGAAGTTCAGGGGGATCTGGGTTCTCCAGTGCATGAATCACCAAAGGTTATCAAGTGGTTAAGAAGGCAAATGGCATGTTGGCCTTTATTGTGAAGGGATTGGAGTTTAAGAATAGGGAAGTGTTGTTACAGTTGGTACAGGGTGTTGGTGAGGCCACACCTGGAACACTGTGTACGGTTTTGGTTGCCTCACCGAAAAACGGGTAGAGTAACATTGGAGATAGCCCAAAGGTAGTTCCTGGGATGGGAGGGTTGTCCTATCTACGGAGGTTAGAGCGTTTCAGTCTGTATTCTTTGTTAGTTTAGGAGGATGAGAGGTAACCTTATTCAAACAAACAAATCCTAAGGGGGCATGACAGGGTAACTGCTGAGGTGTTCTCACACGTGGGAGAGCCAAGAACAAGGAGACATAGATAGAAAATAAAAGGCATTCATTTAAAACCGAGGTGCATAGAGACTTCTTCTCTCAGAGGGTAATGAATCTGGAATTCCCAGACCCTGAGGGTGCTGGAGGATGGATCATGTGATGGGTGGTGATAGATACATATTTGAAAGATCGAGGAGTTGAGGGCTACGGGGAACTGGCACACAACAGGAGATGAGGCCAGCACAGGGTGTTGTACAGGGCGTTGGTGAGGCCATACCCGGAACACTGTGTACAGTTTTGGTTGCCTCACCAAAAAGGGGTAGAGTAACATTGGAGATAGCCCAAAGGTAGTTCCTGGGATGGGAGGGTTGTCTTATCAACGGAGGTTAGAGAATTTCGGTCTGTATTCCTTGTTAGTTTAGGAGAATGAGAGGTGACCTGATTCAAACAAACAAATCCTAAGGGGGTAACTGCTGAAGTTGAGGGCTACGGGGAACTGGCACACAACAGGAGATGAGGCCAGCACAGATCAGCCATGATCATATTGAATGGCAGAGTGGGCTTCAGGACCTAGTGGCCTACTCCTGCGACTATTTTCTTGTGCTCTTGCACCTGCCTGGCTTAAAGACCCACTACTCCTCTTACAGCAGTGCTGAGGGTATGTTGGGGTGGGTTTATGCTGGAGGGTTATGTTGGTGGGAGGGGTTTTACACTGGAGTGAGGGATATGTCAGGAGGAGGTTACATTGGTTTGTGGAGTTGTGTTGGGGTGGGAGGTAGAGACATGTTGGGGCATGCTCTCCTGCAGCAGAAAACACATCTCAAGTTATATCACAGTGAGACTGCAGAGGAGCAGGAAGATGTTCTAACCAAACCTGCAGCAAGAACATATTCAGCTTAAAGGAATAAAGGAACATTAAAGGAGTCAGGTGTTGTACTATAAAGGTAGTCTTGTGGCCTTCACACGTACAAATTGAACAAGGTTCATTTTGCAGCCTGCTGTGAGGAAGCAAGGGACTTCGAAATGATCTTTTAAGTTAGACTGAGACGAAGGAAATGCAGAAGGAGCTGTTCATATGGAGACACGGGCAGAAATCAGACTACCCAATGACGTGAGTTTATTGGAATCTAACCATCTCTTTCCCTGTCAGACTGGGGACCAGCTGTTCACTACACTTACAATTTCCCACAGTCTGGATTCATTGCCAAAGCCTTTGGAAATGTAAACACTCAAACCAATGCTGGAGTGAAATCCATTCACCAGCCTTTCAAAATCCTTTCAGAACCAAACATGTTCCTGGGATATGGTCAAACGTCAAACAGACTGACCTTCCCCTGACAGAGTCATGAGGATAGGGGTGAGTCAGAGTCATTTCATCAGCTTACAGAAGGCAGAGAAGGTTATGATAAAGGTGGTGCAGTTGAAGGTGGGTGGAAAGGATGGAGAAGTTGTGTCCAATACGCACGGGTATGATTTTTGTGTGATAAAGCAAAAGTTTCAGGCGAACCATAGTTACATGCAAGCAAATTATCTTAAAATGAGAGATTTCTGCTGAGGGAAGGGTGTAAGGGACATAGAGTGAATGTGAGCAAATGGAGCTGAGACGACAGGATTTAATGGCATGGCAGGACAAAGTTGCATCGGTCTCCTCTCTACTTCTCCACTGTGGTTTCTGAGCCCCACACACTGTCCCCTGTGAGAGTCAGGACAAGCCATCTGTGACCTTGTTCTGCTAGCTCCATCTGTGCGCCCTCTGCAGGAAACCCGTGCAATTACACAAGACTGAACGAACAGTAGAACCTGCCGACTGTGCAGTTTGTTCATACTTTGCTGTCAAATATTTATTGCAGGGATTATCACAGTGCCCAAATTACTCTGTAAGCATGTTACCATCGAACATTAATGAAATAGGTCCATAAATTCCTTCAGACAAGTTTCCAGCTGAGTTTGGACATTTATGTTCCGGGCAACTCACCAATATTCGCCTTGTGCACAACAAGGACACACCTTACCCTCACCAGCCTTGGAGAAGAACTCCAAGCTGCACGTAGCCATGCCCCAGGATGGAGGCCTGTCCTGGAGACTCCAGGAATGGAGCACTATTACCATGCAACCATCTGACTATCAAGTCTCAACCAATAACTTTTGAATGACTTAGCTTATTAGTTACAAGGTTGTGGGAGCTGTTTGTCAGGATGGAGCTGGTATGAACAGGGTGCCTGG